>NC_090444.1:1186171936-1186817769 GCF_031143425.1 Pleurodeles waltl
ATGTTTTACTCAACACCCCATACAAACTTTTTATTCTTTTGCAAAAGCTACTGCAGTCGTTCTGTAATCATTACAAACCTGCATACAAAAGGGGCCCTAAGAATGAACATAAAGAATCCTTATCAAATGGTTTGGGTGTACAGCGGTTGCCTAAATCAAATCATCTTTAGGAGCAATTGGCTAACAAGTGATGTAATGACCCAAGTAGTCAAATACAGTCACATAAAATGTATTTCTATCCTTGCGAACAAAGGTAAATAGTTCAGACAAAACTTTTAATATGGATGTAAAAATGCATCATGTTGTAAAACATCTTCTGCAAAAATTAAAATATCTTCCAGAAACAATTGCACATCTTTAACACCCTTAAAAAAAACATCCATGAGTTTTTGAAAGACACTGGCAGCTAAAGTGAGCCCTAAAGGAATTCGTAAATATTTGAATACCACAAAAGGGATTTGTATCTGAGATTCTTCAGTCAATGCCACTCAATAGGTAGCTTTGAGATCTATGGTGCTAAGAATTTTGGTATTACCAATCTGCAACAACATCTCCTGAATCTCAGGTAACGTGTGATCGGTCCCTTTAGGAATTACACCCAGTCTGCCTTGATTTTGCCAACTAAAACATTATTCCATCCTTGGTTACTTAGACTTTATTAAATATTTTATGATCCTTATGATCTAAAAGATCACGAAAACATCCATCATCTGATTATTCGCTGCACTCACTGTAAAATAGTTGGCGTACAATGCGTTGCTAATAATTAAAGCCTTGCAACAATATGGTCAATTAAATCTGTAGCATAAGGAATTTCCAAATAGTTGCAGCACGACTAAACACAGATGCACCGATGATATGAGTCATGCATAACAAAATGGCCACCCAACGTTTTGACACTGATCATGAATCCAACGTAGGCTGTCAAGCCAGAAGTGCCTGACTAGGCGTGACCAAAGGCCTGACCAGCCATTGATTTAACAATGTGCGCTTAACACCAGATTGGTATGCAGGGACGGTGAAAACGAGCTTGATTATGTATGATATCGCCAAAGCTGATGGTTCATCATTTCAGGATGCCAGAGGGCATGATGATTAAATTCAGCACCATGATGACTTATTTGGTATATTTGAGATTTTCTATAGGCTCATGAAGAACTCTGCTACGCTCGGCGCCACAAATTATGTACAAGCATTGAAAGAAATGAAGTTCTACATGGATGAATTAAAGTATTTATTCAGGTAAGGAGCCGCAGCTGTGCGTTTTTCCACCATCTGTTCTTTCCTACAAATAACTGTACCTGTGTAAATATATTATCTGCAAACAGAAAACCATCAAATCATTAAAACTAGGATTTAACATATGTAAAAGGCAGTATAGGATTTCCTGTCAGCATTAATGTTAATGTGAAAGGAGTCAATTCCAGAGAAATGTATAATCGCCAGAAGCTCCATGAGTGGTGATTTTCTGTATTTATATGCTGTTTCCATATGTCTTCTGATGACAATAAGTACACCTAAGATGTTCTACAAATGACCAACATCTTTGACATATCATGGTATGTCACTATATCGAAGTCAATAACACCGTCTCACAAAATAGTTGCATCCAATACATCAGGGGTTTCTAACCTCTGCTATAATAAGAGCTACTTAGGTTCAATGGGACTCATCCCGAGTTTCTACTGTTAGCGATGAAGTAGTGACAACTCCATAACGTCAGTGCAGTATGCAGGGTTGCCACCAATCTCTCTGGCTCTAAGGTGAACATAAGAATACGTCTCTCCAGCTTGAATAATAGCTTTGAATACACTTTTGAAATTCAACCATTTTCCTTCAAATATCAGCCTATGAGTTCTGAACATACACGTTTGTCTCGAATATATGCTTTTTAATTTTGGAATACATATAATAATTCAGCCAAGCAAACGTTTCTATAGTAGTAGGCTGGAATGCACATCGGAGAGCTACTCACAGGCAGCTGCAGAGCTTCCAGGAGCTCACGAGCTACCCTTGGAGATGTCTATACTACATTGACTACAGTTGCATAGTCAAGGTGAGTATATATTTATTATTCTCAATTCAACATCTACTTACCGTGATGATGTGGTGTAGCAGATGCAATACTTTTATCATGCAGTGTATGTATGGTGAAATATAGGGCCAGATGTAGCAAAGGGATTTTCCCATTCAGTGTCAACGGGAAAATGTGTTCGTACATATGGCCCATAGTGACTTCTTGCATGCTGGCATGAAACATATTGACCAGTGGTTTTTATACTCTTCTTTTTATCCTCCCATTTCTTTTAGTCCTATTTCACAAAAGGCGCTCAAAAGCAGCAAATTGCATCGCTATTTTGCACCCCTTTTTATTTGACAAAAGTATTATAACATAATTTCTTTTGTTATGTTATGATTATTTGTAGAGTGCACATCTCATCCAGGAGGCTATCCAGTTGCTAAAGCAAAACAAGAGGATTAAGCTTGCCTGAGCCTGCGGGTCTAGGTAAAGAGCCATTTCTTAAGTTTCTTGCACAACTGAAGGACTAGGGCAGTGGTTCTTATGTGAATGGGGAGGTTGTCCCAGGATTTAAGAGCAAGGTATGGGAAAGGGCTTTCACCAGCTCTCCTGATGCAGGGGTTGTGTGCGAGCAGGAGGCTAGCCGAGGGAGGTTTCTGGCTGCGGTGTGGAAATGTGTGTGGCTGTTGAGGTAGGAGGTGCCTAGTTTGTACAGGGCTTTTTATGTGTGTGTGTGAGGAGCTTGAAGAGTACATGTTTGTGGGTGGAGAGCCAGTGGATGTCTCTGAGGTGCGAGTTGATATGTGTGTTGTGTGGGAATCCTAGTCTGGCGGCTGCGTTTTATATGGTCTGAATTGTACTGGTCATTTGCACAGTGATGCTGACTTGGAGAGTACTGCCACAGTCTAGTTTGCTGGTAATGCGGGCCTGCGTGACAGGTTTGACTGTGTTGATTTGGAACCCCTTGAAGATTTTTTAGTGAATCTTGAGAGTGTAGGTACAGAAAGAGGTGACTGTCGACCTAGCTGGTTATCAAGAGTTGATTGTCCAAAACTAGTTCTAGGCTCTTGGCTTGGATGGGCGGGCAGGGTGTTGGTCCGAGATCTTCAAGTCACAAAGTGAAGCTCCATAGTGAAGTGTCCTAACCCAAGAGTACCCTTTCCATTTTGGCGGTGTTGAATTTTTGGCAGGTTTGACAAATCAGAAAAATTCTGTGCGAATCAACTCACTCTAGAGGCCATGTCAATGTCATGGTACTTGTGTGTAGGCCTATTAGGCCCTAAGGTTTAACGATGCAGGTGAGATTTATCCTTCTTTACTAATGATTTCTGGCATAACTCTAAGACAGACTGTTGTCAAAGCAGGGAGCTTGGGTGACAATGATGAATTTTATGAATTCTAAAACCTTTTTTATATTATGGAGACTCAAGTTGTGTTGTTTGTTTGAAATCTGTCTTTGGTTGGAGTGCAAATAGCGAGAACCATTCTCAAGTATACAAACTGTGGAAGATCTCAACAAAAGCTAATCTGAAGTGACTCATGACAGTAAGCTACAGAGGGAAGTGACCTACTCTTCCAATGATTGTTTAGGAAGACGGCTACTGAGTATTTGGTAAAACCAAGGCGATTGTTTTCAGAGAGCTGCTTCAAGCCTTCTCAAACCTCTACCTGAGATATGCAAATATTGGAAGCAGATCTTTTAAATTTACTTAATAATCACCACCTTAAGTTGCCTTTTAAAATGTGTCTACTTATGTAATTACACATTACAGTGTTCTGGCGAGCACCAACATGGCTTTGCAGTCACTTCAAAGCATTGCTCCAACACAGAATGCTATTTTCAACATCGTCCAGTTTTTAAAAGTGTTACAAATAGACATAGTCAAGCTGGGACAACATCCCTTGTTCAGAGCAAAGAGGAAATCTGCAGTAACAGGTCCAAAAGCTGACCTGAAAATCGATTATTTCAATGCTTTTCTTCAAAACTACAGATTCTTTGGTGAAGCCTTCAATTACAGACTGAGGAAATTTGTCGCGCTGCTGCTGTGTTTGAATTTGGCTTGAGTGACTAAGAATTTGTTAGATTCTGTGAGGTTTCTGATGGTGCTAACTTGTTCAAGTAACTGAGGCAGTTCTTTCAGTACTCCTCATGCAAGAAGCATTGTCTTTCAAAGTACCTCTGTATTCCGCATGTGGCCAACTGGCAGTCGTTGTTTGGCTCAACCAATTAACAACCTGTTGCAACAATTAAGGTGTTACAGTGACTAGAAATGTGATGAGCCTCAGTAGGTACTGGAACTTTAGGAGTGGGCGTGACTTTCCATGGCTTATGAAGGTGGAGATTAATGCTCTTGATCAGAGTATTCAGCTCAGCATCTCAAAATAAGAGGTTCTTAGAACCAGGAATAGTGCTGCAGATAAGGGTTGTGGCCGAGTGAATGAACAATGTGATGGAGATCTCAAAGCTATCACCAAGAGTTTGACAAAGGTTATCTGAAATAACTCAATTGTTCGAAAATAAACGTGCTTTGAGCATGGTGAAATGTTGCACTGTTTGGGCTATTGTCCCACCCACTTGGAAACTGATTTGTGTCAAACCACATGTGATAACTTAGACTTGAAGGTACCTAAAGACAAAAGAGCAATAACATGGAGAAATATGGGGGACCACAAACTCAAACATTTATCAACTGGAATGGAATGAGACCATTTCTAACTCATGGCTGATTGGATCTTATCAAGCATGATGCCAGTCACCGCTACTCAATTTTGTGATCAGTTAACTTTTATGTTATAGTCAATTGTGTCATACGCTGCAGAGAGGTAAAGGAGCAAGGTCAGTATCACAGAGACCTCATCCAGGGAGATGTGGTAATCTTTATAATGCTAGCAAAGGTTGGCTCCAATCAAGGCTGCAGCATGTTAATTGCCTTTTTTCTGAAATGTTGTTAGAGAAAGACAGATGTGACATGGGACCGTAGCTTCATGGGTCCTTGGAATCTGGATTTTGTTACTGCAGAAGGTGGGTGGCTTTAGAATGCTCTTCTGAATCAGGGGAACAGAGCCCTGTGGATTCGAGTTGTTGAATAGATCAGTGTCAGCTGAAACCTGAGTGGTGATGTGTTCCTCCACATTACAAAGTTTTTCAGGGTACTACTCTCGTCCATAAGGCTCACTAGTTAATTAAAGTGCACGAGAAATGCTCAGTGGTTGGAAGGATGTGATAATAAATGAAATGGAAATTGTGCATGCAGGGTGGTTTGAGATGGGTTAAGGTGGTAAGTGATGGTTACTCTATTGCTTGAAAGTTTAGTCTCAAAGAAAGGCAGGAAAAGTTCACAAGGTGCAGGGTTTACTCTTAGGGAATACTGGCTCAGAAATCTTTTGGAAGACCTCAAATAGCACCCAGGAGCGGCTTGGGACATCATTGAACTGGACAGAAGAATACAATTTCTTCAACCTTTCCCCTATTTCTCTATGACATATCCTCACGAAAAGTCTGCAAATGATCCTATCAATACTGGTGCTGAATTTGCTTTGATTTCGACGCTGACACAACTTTTTTGAAAGGTGTTGAGTTCATTGTAAATTTATGAATAGGAGATATTTTGCCACATGTGATAGTAAATAATGGCTCATGTTTATGAAGGTTTTGCATTGCCCTTGCGCCATGAAAGGGGTTGCTAGGGCATACAAAACCTAAGTCAGATTTATCAAGTCAGCTTCATCAAGTCACACAAAGGCACTTTGAGTGGCCCTGCGTGGCTTGATGAATCCAGAGTAACGCAAGAGAGCACAATTGCTGCATTGCGTTACTCTGCCTCAGGAGGGCATTCCATGGGGGGAGTGTAGGTGTACCCACGCATTACCCATAGATTTTGGCTCACTTCCAAATTTATCATTAGTGGTAGGCCTGGGGATATGTCAAAATGCCACGCCTTCCCATCGAAGGCGTAACAAGTAGAAATATGTTTATTTCTTCTCATTTTTATCTCTTTCTAAGTTAGAGGAAAAAGCCTCAGAGGTATGTTTTGGTGTAGGAAGGTGTTCCTTCCTGCACAAAACAATCCCGGCTGCAATGCAGGCACCCTTGCACTGTGCTGCCTTGGCGCTAGACAGCACATTGTGCGCCAGTGCATGGAAAAGACAGGAATGCGCTGTAAAACACAAAATATGACACTTTCCTGCCCTTTTCCTATCACACAGCGCACAAGACGGATTTTGCTGAGCTGTGTGTTTTTTTTTATAAATGCGCCGTTATGTGTATATGGCATTAAATGTCCTTGTGAGGTATACTATGTTGGGAAGACACAGAGTTGTTGAGCGAAGATGGAATCCTCATATGTTGAATTTAGGGTTGAAAAATCTAAAATCTGCATTGGGGAAACATTTCATGGAAAAAGGTCATTAAATATTAAAATAAAATTCAGATATGGGAAGAAGTAAATCCAGATCCGAGAGGTGGTGACTTAAAGAGAAAGGTTCTACAGAGCAAGTGTTTGGATGGAATTAATGGATACTTTAAATCCAGGGGGAGTAAATGATCAGCAATATTTAACCTGTTTTATAGCTGAGAAAGACTCCAACTACTTGAAATGTTAAGTTATTGCTTAAAAGTCGGAGGGGCAAGAAAACCTTTTATTTGTGTGTTGACTGTTATAGTTAGTGAGTATAAAGGAGAATGCATGTTATGTAATATCAAAGCTATAAGTAGTAGGCCAATAATGGCTGGTGTTGGCATTCTACTCAAACATTTCGGTGTTTGACTTTGTGTTAATCCCTTTTCCCTTGAGAACATTCTGCCCTCAGTGGATGGAATGTTGAAAAAGTCTTAAAGCATACTCGGGCTCTGCCAGTTGTAATAGGACCACTCCCTTGTCATACACCCTCGTCTGCACCTTGAGCCTATAACTCAAGCTAAATGGCTTTACAATGTATATATAGGCTCAGCAGCAGGCTATAAGGCTATATTAAAGTTTCCACCTTTGAAGATAATTTAGGATTAAATACCAGTATAAAACTGATTAAGCCCTGTGCCTTGACACTGAAGTACATAAGATTTGAATATAGTTACAGGTTTGTTTTTTTAAAAACTCATTCAGGGGAAGCAGCTACATAGACAATGACCACACAGAAGGTGGTTGACTGACTAAGCTTGACACAATCAGGATGCCGAAAGAGTGAGACCTCCATTACCACAGTGTAAGGAAGCTATGAGGAATATGGAACTACTCAGGTTTCAAAAATATAACGGGGGTTATCTTTCTTATACATTTTAGATTATGGAATGTTAGATTTTTGGTCCATTTCACAAACTTTTTCATAGGACATGAAGTGGTATTACAGTAGTAATAGATACTACAAAATGTTGTTTACTAAGCTATGGGTGGTGACCTTCGACTCTGCCTCTCTTTTTTCTATGTGCAGATTTCCGCCAAGGTGGCACAGTTCTCCTCACATGTATGTATACGATTTAAGTGTAAATATTGAAGGGACCATGGGCGATAGTAGGAAATGGGAATCTGCATCTTGTGTCTCAGTGTAACAGTCCTCGAAAGTGGCCTTCCAAGCTGATGTTTTGCATGAGTGAAACATGAAATCCATTTTCATTGTTCTCATCCTATCCCTCGTCAAGTAATTGTTGCTGATGACTTAAGGATTGTCTCTCAGGCCTACATATTTGAACGTCTCTTTGCAGTTCTCAGTTTTGCCCTGCAAATATAAATGGCTTAACAGCTGGTTTAACCTGGCCCGAATTCCAGGTTTCCCTTTAGCCGTCTGTCAGGTCAAGTGCCTTGCAATTCTGGTTCTCTACTTGTGTTGGCTACATTGACTGGTCAGGATGTCTTGGCCTTCAATTCACTGATGATGGGAGTTAAACCTTAACCTTTGGTGTTTATCTCCTGTTTGCACTTTTATCTTGTTCTTTCATCACCTTAGTGATGCTTCCTTGTCGGACCTGGCACTTTTTGTAGGGTCTCCCCAGATTTTTTGCCTTCTGTTGCTTAACTCGTTTTTGTTGGCATTATAACTTTGTGCATTTTTTCCCTGCTAACCAGTCCTACAGTGCTTGTGTTCTCTCGCCAAAACGTGGTACAATTAGCTTACATCTGATTGGTACAGTTAATCTACTTGTAAGTTCCTATTAAATGGTATGACATGTACCCAGGGCCTGTAAACTAAATGCTACTAGTCAGCTGCAGCACTCCTGGAGCTTCTTTGCTGTTTAAACTGCCATTCCGACCTTCTAAAATAAACCTTTTGCCAAGCCTAAAGCTTCCTTTTTAATACATATAACTCACCTTAAGATAGGCTCTAAAGATTCATAGGCAGGGCACATTGTATTTAAAAAGTAGGAGATGTGTTTTTCAGTTTTACATGTCCTGGCAACGAAAAACTTCTAAAGTTGTTTTTCACTGTTGTAAGGCCTATCTCTCCCATTGACCAACACTGGGTTAACTTATTACATTGAATGAGTGATAACTTTGGTTAGGGGCAAATAGGAATATACTATCTGGACACAAATAAACTGTACTATCCTGCTTCATGATAAAGTCAAATTTTAAGTCACAGTTCTGAAAATAAAGTTTTTAGAAAGTTGGCTTTTTCTTGCCCTAACCATTTGTGCATTCTGGCAGTGTCCTTGGTCACATAACTGTGAATGACTCTGTTGTTTGGGTTTGTGTATTCCTGCCACACAAAAGGTGCTTAGGTATAGGCAGGATGGGTGATCTTGCCAGGATGGCATCTTGCCAGGATGGCCAAGGGCAGAGATTTGACCTGCCCCACTTTAAATGGCTTGCCTCCAGCACATACAAAGGACATTGACACCATTCTATTGTCACATTAGACAATGTGGAGGCTTGACAGGGGAAGAAAAGAACATTTCAGAATCAGATGTGGGGGTAATATAGGGAATTTCCCCACTTCAAAAACTGGCAGCGGGAATAAAAAGTGGGCCCTCAGGAAGACTCTTAAGTACATTCCTGGACCTGTGGACATTACAGAAGAATTACTGCTTTGTTTCCAAGAAGACTGTCCTAATGCTTGAGGCATGCATTGTTCCCCAGAGTAATGTTGTGCTGTTTGAGGCCTTCCATGCTCTCTGAGAAGGAAGACTGGACCTGCTCCCTTCAACCCACGCTCTAGGAGTCAGTTGGTGGACCTCCTGCTTGAGCTATAGAGACACAATAAGCTCTAGAGTAGAAGCCTCCCTGCAACTTCCGAGCTGACTTGCTGCAACTGGACCTGCCTGAGCCCTACTGGCACCTATTACAGTGATTTCCTTATCCTGAAAAAGTGCCTTCCCAGCTCCTGGACCCTTGACTGGCATCAGAGTGCATACCTCTTCAAGAAATAAAGAAATGCTGAAGGTTTGAGCTCTTTGTGACTGCGAACAGGCCAGTTTGTGCTGAGACTCTACTGTTCTCAATGGCCACCAACATGACCCTCCGGTGAACCAACTTTTTCCGCTACAGTGACCACCAGCAGGACTAGATCTGCACATCACGCTTAGCAACAGCAGCCCAAAGTGACCATGAAAGTGAATCTCCGGCAACAACTATCTATGATACTGACCAGATCTTCGCACTACAGAGATGGCTATCCATGACACTATCTCTGATCCTTGCGGCCTCTTCCACTGTGAACGGAACTCCTTGCCCTGGACTTTGAGAAGGTAACTTTTTCAGATTAACCTGCTCCCGATATCTGGCCCACAATCCATCACGGTTAGCCTGAACTTGTGACTTCACCCTGGTCTAGCATGAACAGATGACTGTGAGTGGCGCTTTGTGCTTTTAGGCACTATACCTACCTAAAACTTTGAAATATAATAACTCCAGTTTTACTGATTGGATTTTTTACAGCATAATTTCCACAGAGATATGGCACTCTCCTCCCCTCTCTCTTGCACCAGTGCACACTCAAGCTGCTGAGAGCCACCCACACATCTTTGTGCAGGAAGGGTAAACTTCCACTACAAAATACTATGCATAGACTAACTTTAATGCTTCCTATATTGGATGTGAGCTGTACAGTACAGCACACATGAAAAGTGGGAAGCATTAGGAGAATGTTAGAAGATGTGGAGGGATCGCACAGACTCAGCTCTGAAATTCTTTATTGATAGTTTGTTTTCTGTCAGGATTAGGTTTTACCCACTTTTTCTTCCCAGGTAGAGTTCTCTTGTCTTCTCAAAGTAACTCTGTTCTTTTCCTCTTCAGCAGGTCCGCCTGCTTCAGGAATCGAATGCCTCATATCAGAACACAGAGACCACTGGTAAATACATAGTCTTCCTACTTTCATTATTTGACCCTTCCTGTTTCTCTGCAGGCTTTGATCTTCTTTTGTTTATCTTATCTTTCCTGACATCTCTTTCCAGTATTTTTGTTTTCTCCCCACCTCCTTTGTCATTAGTTTCTTCGGTCTCGGTTTTCTCTTCCTCGGCTAGCTCTTGGGTTTCCACCTATTGGAATTCCACCTATTTTTTCTTCTGTCTCCTCAAGCCTCTCTCGTTAGCCCAAATAAAAATTCTGTAATTCCTTCTGTTATAAATTTGTTAATACAAAGGCAGTTTTTTAGCTCCTGAATAAACGCAGAGAGAAAAAGTGAGAACCCATCTACAGCTAACCCTTCAATTCAAACATTGAATTGAGAGTACCGGTGAACAGTCAGTCTCACCCCTAAAATTCCCCTTTCTTCAACCCCAAGCCCCTGAATGACCTCACCAGCCTCATATATGTTCACTAACCTTGGCAAGCAATGCTCCTTGATGAGTGTGGCTAGGGCCGTGTGCCTTTCCAGTCCCTCTGACTTGTGGGAGACCCTGTGGCAAATGTAGTAGCCTCCCAACAGCTTCTTTGCTGTTCTTCTCCTGGTAGAAGTTGTAGTCAGGAGAATACAGCATCTGCATGCGCGTCTGTGGTTTCATCATCCGTGGCATCTTTCTTTCCTCCCAGATTTGGTTGTTCCTCTGTTGCTACAATCTGTTAGTTCTGCTTCTTGCGGTCCCACTTGTGCGTTGCCCCTCCTCCTTTCCTTCTCCTTGCTTACTTTCTCCTTATCTTCATGTTGGAAAAACGGGAGTCTGATTATTATGTTTTTTATAATAGTTTTTTCATTGTTCCTTTTTTTCCTTTAGGGAGGATTAACATAGATTCTGCGTAGGACATTGACAGAGTGATTGGGAAGTAGGGGCTCTCATTGGTCTCTGATACACCCGCCTCCTCACAGAGAAATAAAAGCATTTCTCCTTTGTAACCCTCCTTCAAAGTGGTGTGATTTTTTTGGCACAAAACCTTGCCTACTATTGTTAGTAGGGAGGGTTTTGCATCAAAAGTGTGGATATTGCACAAGAGTGCCCATATAACACCCATGTAATCCTGCTTTGACGCTAAGTAAAGGAAAGCACTGCTTTGTTCTGCTTTGTGTACATTGATGCAAATTACCAGTGCAAAATACGTTTTGTGCTCGAAAGTAAAGAACAAAAAAGCATTTTGTGCTGGTTTGTGTCACTTTTGTGGTGCAAACACAGCAAAAATATTTGTAAATCTTGGCTTAGTATTAAGATACAAATTCTTGATGAGAGGAGGAGACATATGGCAAGTACAGGCCCAGCAGCCAAGTGATATATGCCCTTGTTGCTGAGCTTGACAATGTGTTACCTAGAAACAACCTAGCAAGTGAAGCCATACTCACATGCGTTTAGCTCCTACGTATATTGCACCTCTTTGCATCAAGCAGTTTCAGTGCATTGTAAGAATAGAAGGAGGTGTGTTGCCGAGTGCCATTTCTAGCGTATTTGGTATATTTCTAGATACAGTGTTGGCAGGATTGGCACCCTTATTTCCTTTCCAAATACACCATAGAAAACTCAGGAAACCAAGCTCGATTTTTATTAGCACTGCACATTTCCCAAAGAGATAAACTGTGTGGGTGGGACACATGTCTCGATTTGCCCTACCTGTACAACCCAATATCTGTCCTTGAATCACAGGAATCATCACTCCCAAAACATACAGATTGGTGTGTAGTGTCAAAAGCACTGACTGGCCCTGAAGCAAGATACCCTGGGAGTACCTACTATTCTACTACTCCTCCATTCTGTACTTGAATGTTACAGCAATGTGGACTCTACAATCATCTGACCATAGGAGATTTGGGCCAGATGTATCAAAAAAATGATTTGCGTTTCTTAAATAGAGAATTTTAAGAAATCGCTATTTAAGAAATGCAAAATGGTACATATGATTTTTGCGATTCAGTAATAGCAATTTCTTAAAATTTGCAAATGCTATTACCGAATCGCAAATAGAGAATCTGACCCCATTCACACCTATGGGCCTGTTGCGAATGTTTTTGAATTTCCCAAATTGCGAATTCCATTTAGGAATTCGCAAATTAGGAAATGCAAATCCCAGGTTGCTGGGGGCCTAAGGCCCCCTCTGATGCACCCCAATAATATTTTTACGGACATATAAAGCACACACATGCCTTAGGGGCATGTGTGCGCTACATGTCAATTTTAAAAATGCATTTTTAAAATTCGCACATGGTTACCACCAAACATTAATTTAGGAAATGCTTGATACATGTGCTTTGGAAATCGCAAATAGGTATTCTCTATTTGCGATTTCCAATTTAGAGAATCGCAATTTGCGAATCTCTAAATGGGGTCGCAATTTTAACGAATTGCTATTTTAGCGATTCCTTAGAATTGCACAGCAAATGCCTTTCATACATTGTGAAAGGCATTTTTGAATTCACATTCGGCCGAATTTTGCAATTTGCAACGTTTGCAAATGCAAAAAAGCTTGATACATGTGTCCCTTGGTGATAGTTATTTACTACATAAGTCACAGAAGATTGACATTGATGTACACCAGCCATGTAATAAATCATTTCAGTAAAAATTCTTGCATTTCTTTTTTTAGGTGACAGTGCATATGTTGTACACCCATGGTTCTTCACCCCATACCTGAAGTTAGTGACTCCCAGTGAAAAGTGCTACAATATTGCACACGGGTGCACACGTTCAGTAGTGGAACATAGAGTTGAGCTCCCTAAGTGCAGGTTCTACCCAATGAACAGAAGCAGAGGTGCACAGAAGTAGTGTCCTGACCACATGCAAAATTGTTGCCTTTTGTGCAATCTTACAATCCATGGCCACCAAAAAGTCCCTTTCAGTGTACCAGATGACAACAGCTTTGATAAAGATGAGTTACACCTGCCCACACCAACAATCATGAGATGCAGCAAAGGGTGCACTAGGGAGGCTACAAGGAGCAGAAATGATAGAAAAACACTTCTAAGGTAAAGCCAAACAACATATCAGAATAACTAATAAATAGACATTGGCAATGTTTGCATATTTAACAAAAATATGCTTTTTATTTGCAGGTTGATATGTGTTATCATTTTCAAGAGCTTAACATCAGCCATAGATGCCATATAACCAATGATTCCTACTGTGAGAGTACTGTTATGTTATGTTGTTATGTTATGTGTATTTGTAAAGCGCTCTATCACCTGAAAGGGTATCCTGTCACTGAGCAGATGTGTGTGCCTTGCACTACTTTTGGTAGGTTGCTTAACTGAAAAGCTAGGTCTTCAGCTTCTTGCACAATACAAGAAGAGAGTAGAAGGCTGTGATGTGGAGTGGAAGGTCAATCCATGCTTTAGGAGTGATTAAGAGAATGCTGTTTCCTACTGATCTGGTTCTGTATATATACGTAGGATATGTGCAAGTCTCTATTTTCTATCTCCATGGGGAGTATTCTCTGATCCTTTTCGGTGGATCCCTTAGGAGATGGGTTCTTTGATTTATAGTATACGTGCCTCCCAAAAAATCATCACAAAAACATGAGGACATTGATTAAATTGTTTTCTGCCTGAAGGAATGAGCATGGTGTATTAAGGAGATAAGCTCCTATGTCCTTCTTGTTTTGATTGTTGCAAAGGTTTTTTTGGCAATTGAAACTAGGAATGGTGGAGCATGATTCCATCTAATCTACTCTTGGGGTATGTATGATGTGTGAACAAACATAACTGCCTTTTCTAGATAATAACTATATTGTGCGCCACTCCTATACATCTCAGGCACTTATGCACTGCTTATAGCAGATGGCTCCTCACTCTCCTGTGCAGGGGTAACAGATTTTATAGAAGGCTGTTGTACTGTCTGCATTAATATCAGTTCAGCTGTAACTTTGCCCAAGCAATTGTGTAGCGTGAGAGGGCAATGGTGACAGTGGCCAGTGTCTACATGATTTTGTATATTTGCTTAAAATGCTGCTGCTGACATTTTTGTGCAATGTTCTTTTTGATGAGAGAGACAAAACATGCTATTACAGCACCTATGAGAGAGCCGATGTTGGTGGAAATGTTACTGAAGTCATTTTAGATGTCAGTGCACAGTGTATCAATCTTACTTTCAAGTACCTCCATGGCAAACTGTTACTTCCACTGCAGTACCATGATGGATTTCTCAAAATACAGGAATTACACTACAGCTGGAATCCCCATCTCTGTTTTATGAGGCACACATGGCCTCCTAAGTGTAGCCCTGTCCCACATATTGGCAGTAGGCATGGTTAGGTGTTCCCTTGTAGCAGTCTGTAGTTGAGGTCTTCTAAAGTTTTATGTGGTTTGAGTGACTTATGCCTGCAGATGTACATGGACCCTGTGCCGCCTGTTAGAATGGCTTGTGACACAGGACTAATGGTTGGTTGGACTTGTCAAAATTCTCAAATAACTATTCAGAAATGTATGTGTTTTTACATCTGACCATTAGTTCTCTAATTTCAAACATCTTGAGTTCATACTATCTCTATTGTCAGACCTACTCCTACTCTTCCTCTTCTATGTGGCATCTAAATTGTAATTGTCTTATTCAGGTTGATTTCACAGTCCATTTACCCACTTGTTGTCCTTGTTCTGTGGATGGTGTGACGCAGGAACTTTAGGGAATTGATTTGCTATGTTAAGGATCACCTTCTCTTTCCTAACAGTCACAAAAGCTTCCCAAGATTGGCTGTTCCCTAGACTTTGGGCTATTTATAAGGTTAGCATATTTGTTTATTCAATTTGTGTGGGTTCTTGCTATCCATTAGTTTTGATATTATCCCCTTTACTTAACTCCTTTGGCGTAAATACTTATTACTACAGTGATTACCTCATGATTGCATGGAAAATCTCTTGTCTAATACTCTTTCTACTATTTGGCTCATTTTTGTAAATGTTCAATTAAAATCTTGCACCCACATTCCTGAGCTTCATCACAGTCCTGAACAGTCTCTTAGCTGCCATTCCTTCGACCTTCCTTCAATATTTACCCGTTAGCTCATCTTCCCTCTTCTACCTTCTCTCTTGCATTCCCTTATCCTTTCTTCAGGCTCTAGCTTGCCTGTCTCCCACTCTCTCAAACCTATTGCTCATTCTACTAGTTGTCTTTATGGAATATCTGTCAGATTTACAATCCCTAACCTATTGGCTGAGCTCCATTGCTGCTTTGCCGTCTTCTGTCTTTATCCAGGTAAAGACTTCCTCTGTAAAGATGGCGGTATTCCAGGACAGCACTGCAACTGGTCAGGATAACAGGCTTTAGAGGACACTTCTGTACCAATCGGATACAACCTTTGAATCGTTCAAAGATGATCACCAAAGAACTTGAGTCTATCCAGGGGTGTCATCACTGAATTATTTCTGCACTTCAGTCACGCCCGCCTGTGTTTTCCGAAGTGCCTAGATTACAGCCACCACATCTAGCCTCCTTCAGATGACCCCAGGAGGGCCTATTCCATCCATCTCCCAAATCAACAGCTTGGGGATCCTCCCTGAGCCATGATTCAACTAAATCTCTCACACTGCCTCCACCTATATTTCATGACAGTGACAGCATCTCAACAGCCTAGTAACTGGCAAAGCTTCTAAATCACGTGACCCATCAGAGGATGTTACTGAACTCTGGGGTGGGACACTATTTGGAGCCCCCACTACGCAGATAGTACAGACCTGTTCTTGTGAGGCCTTTCGTTGTATTCATTTTACAGCAGCTCGTTCTGTGTCCCATATTTAGGCTATGTTTTCATTCGAATACTACCAATACATTTGGTCAACTTGAGATGGAAAGGAACAGAGACCTATTAAGGCATGGTCAAGTGGGCAGTTGCCAAGGGCCTCCTCTTTCCAAGCAGACTCTGATAAAGTGAAGTTTCTCTCTCTTTCCACCACACTTCAGTCTATTTCTCTATCTCAACCTTTAAAGTATCATTTTATAGTATGTGGCATCATGAGGCTTGAATTAGCAGAAAAAATGATATACAATAGAAAGTGTGTCTTGCCCCCTAAATTCTTAAGAAGACGCTGAAAAGGAATGACTAGGACTCCACAAAGAAGGTGCTGAAAGCTTAAAGGTGGCAGTGCCTCCCCGAACAAGGATGCTGTGTAGGTTCTCAGTGACAGATAAGAGGGTGATTTCTGTACCGTGAAAGGATTTGAAACCAGATTGGGCCATGTCAAGCAAGGTGTGACTTTCAATTAATATAGATATGTGGCAATAAACTTCCTGTTTCAGGTTTTAAGTAAAAAATTGGAGAAGCAATGTAAGCTAGTAGTTACTGGGAATGGCAAGAGTGGCAGTGGGTCTTTTAAAAAGAGGAACTACTTGAGCTTGTTTCGACTCATGTGGAACTAGATTGGTGGCAAGAAAAGTGTTACATAGTTGAAGGATAGTAGGGGAAACAACGTCAGGTACAAGGAGAATATTAGTGGAGGGCTGGGATCCAGAGGGGAGACTGATTTAATAGATAGCAAAAAGAAAGAGGAGTAAAGAAAGGCACAGTAACAGAAGAGTTAGATTGAGCAGAATGAATCAGGAAACAAATCAGAAAAAAGGCCTATAATTGGTACCACTTTTGTCATGAAGGAACCTGTGGAGTTCAAAAGGGCCAACTCAGAGGATTTCCAAAGTGAACATGGCAAGGTGGATAGCTGCAATCCCACCCCAGAGCTACTGAGACATCTGCATCTCAAAATATTGTTATAGGGTGGAATGGCAGTGTGGGGCCCTCCAGAGTCTCTCAACCAAGTTTCAGAGAAGAACTGAGCATCAAGCATGAAGTCTTCAATCACAACAAAAATATCAAATTTGTGTTGACGGAGAGAGTGGGTGTTGAAAGCATTACAATTCATTATAAGGACAGGCACAGGAGTCTCAGGGGTTTTAGAAGGCATAGGTACATTGGTATCCAGAGATAGTGGGCTAAGAGGTCAGAAAAGTGAGAATAGTTACACTTAGGACAGGTATAGTGAGCTTGTAGCAAGCTGGGGAGACATGTTTGACAATCACTTACCAGAAGATGGGGAGAAAGTTAATTTGTGTTTCAAAAGAAAAGAATAAATGGGATCGTGAAGAATTCTTGGTGATGGGCATGGATGGGTGCCAGACAGGGATGGGCACTGGTGTCATCAGTTTACTTCGGTTTTGATTTTTAGGGGACCCAATATAGTCCTAATTTGGCTAAATGATCTGGTGTAACATACTGTACATTTAAAGGGTAGGTGGCTTATAGTTCAAGATTTTAAACTTTAAGCAGGGAGTGGAGTCTCCCGAAGGAAATTCTTCCGCATTGGGCTATAGTGGATTCTCCTTTGTGATGACCATGTGTATGCGTGTGTTCGACTGCCTTAAGTTGCCTACCTCGAGAAATAATTGATGAGGACAGCAGATCTCTGGGGTACGTAGCCCAGCGCATAGGCCAAATGGGGTTTATTCTAAGATGCCATAATTGAGCTCTGTTCCTGCAGAGAGCGAGAGTGAGGCCTAAGACTAGGTCTAGGACTACAAGGCCAAGAGTCACCAGAGTCTTCTGAGGTGGGAGGTGCTAGTCAGCTCTGATGAGTGCTATTTATTTGATTGTTGCTTCCTGCTGCATGGGATGGGCTACTCCTGGAGAGAGCGAGAGTGGGGCCTAATGACAAAGACCAGACTCACCAGAGTCTTCTGAGGTGTGAGGTGCTTGTTAGCACCGGAGACCGCTACTTATTTGACTGTTGCTCCCTACAAAGAGCTATTTATTTAAGTATTGCTCCCCGTGGCACAGGACACACCAGGGCACATGCCTGAGCATAAACCAGGCCAAAAGCTGGTCCGTCTGCACCTGTCCAAGCCCTGAAGAGCCCATAAGAGGCCCCTCACAACATCTACTATTGGAGACTTGCTTAGATCTAATGAGAAAATGGAAGACAGTTGCCCACACTTGGACACAATTGTCAAAATAACGCAGACTGGTGTGGTGTTTAGTAACTAAGTGATGATATGATATTCTGGAATACCAGGTTGGTTCCAGGGTGGAATGTGTACAGGGTTAGAGATGACAGTTGCTGTAATGGAAAAGGTTGATGAGGCCTTCTGTACAAGAGTCTTAATAAACTTGAATATGCATCGACAACAAGAAGAGTAATACCTTTATTGATGTTACACTTGGCGACAAGCTATGAACTTGCAGAACTACAGAGACCTCAACACCAAGGAATTAAATATGCAACAGCTGACATCTGTTCCACCAGTGAAGTGCCTGGACTGAAAAACTACAATTACGCAGATGAAAATGAACCTGAACATCACCGTGTGAGTAGAGCTCCACAGGGTGAATGTGTATTGACTATTTCAGGGTGTTGTCGACAAAGGGGCGATTTTAACGTTATCAGCGGAATGAATAAACATATCAAAATTTAACTGTCTGACACTTGCGCTTACCGCTCTCGTGCGTTCCTCTCTTAGAACCCTGCTACTGAAGATTCGTCTCAAGTATGGGACGCGCAACACAATTGGGCCAGAAAGAGGAACAAACCACACAAAATCGTCTTAAGGGGTAAAAGGCTGCTTTAATAGAACAAGTCCGGTATAAAAAATAACCTTGGCTTTCAGCCTCACAAAACTATAACACCTCACTAAACAAAACTTCCTCCTAACCCATCCCCCACCCTCTAAAATTGCCCCTCCCCAATACCCTTGATCAATCCCTTCCCCCTCTGTCTTGCTGCCCACCTTCTGTATTTCCCCTTGCCTTTCTTCCCTTGTGACCCTTGCTACAACCTCCCTGGCCTCAAATATTTCCGCATCATCCCCTTCCCCCCCAAAGGCTTTACAAATTCCCCGCCACGCAGGAAAACCCACCAGGTGATTTCCTGCCCCCATCCCCCTCAAAAATTCTAACGATCCCACAACCTTTCCCCCAACAAATCAGCAATCAGAATTCTAAGTTCCAATAAATACAGCTCATTACCCATAAAGGTCAAATGCACTCCATCTTGTCGAAACAAACCAGCCTCTGAAATCACTAAATTCTCATGGAGCAAAAAAGAAAACCCTTTTTCCTGACAAAAAAATGTCATTTCCCTGTTTACCTTCCTCCTCTGCTTCTCTATACCTGAGATAGAATACGCTCCTCTCCAAACCTTACGAGGAACCAACCCTGTCCACACAATGTGCGTGCCAGCCCAACGCTCCTTAATCCTCAACAAATCCAACTTCATCGCTTTTAAAAGACCTATACCTGATAAAGAGACCAAATCATTCTCCCCTAGATGAATAACAAGAAGATCCGGACAAATTACCCTCTCCATCCTCCTAGACAAAACTGATAAAAGCTCACCACACCTCATACCACTCTTACCGACCCGACTAATTCTAATTCTCGCTCCATCTAAACCCAACTGCTTCCCAAAGTGCCTGGATGCCGCTTGTTTCTCTGCCCACCGCACAAAGGAGTGCCCGACTATCCAAATGGTATATCCTCCATCAGGACCCCCGACACAACCTACAAGAAAACAGCAAAAAAGGCATAAAATACTTACTTACCAATTACATAACTACTTAAATTGACAGGAAAGGACGAAATCAGGAAAAACAGAGAGAATGAAACAAGAAGAGTAAAATCACGATCAACCTGTGCATAAAACAAAAAAAAAAAAAAACCTATACCCACCCAACATACTAGAAAAGACCCATCATTGAAATTGACGCACATAACGCTTAAAACATTGAGATTTCCACCTCCCTAACCCCAAGATTGAACCATCAGAATTACCTAATAGTTTGGCCTCTGTGGCTGCTCCAATTCGAAACGAATGTGTCCCATAACAACTGTAGTCCAAACCCAAAAGACCCAAAGACCGTCTCAAAACAATAAGCAATTGATGGGCTGTTAACATAGAACCATCCTCATGAATGAATACAAACCTTGATGCCTCTGGCAAAACTCCCACGAAGGACCCCCACAACCCCACTGGGCAGGTGGACGACCCACTACCCCTCAGAACTACCTCCTGGCCCGCCCCAATTGATCCGTCTTTGGTGCTCTCAACCAGACCACCACAACCCCTCTCCTTACCTGCACATCCGATCGCAAAATGCCATCCTGTCCCTTAACACCTAAAAGCTCTGGAACCCTAAATGTTCCATGAAAAAGCCAAGACTTGCAGAGCGCCAACAATTTGAACTCCCAATTAGAAAAACAAACTTCACCCAAGACTCCCAACAAAGCCTGTAATAGATTCGATGTAATAGGCCGCCGGCGATCCTTTCTCGCCCCCCCTCCCTAGCCCAACCCGCAATCAACCGTCTACAAAGCTCACCCTTGACCGGGTCATATCCCCAGAAATACTTACCATAGAAAGAAATCCCTGACAACTTACCTGATATAGTAACCGCAGACAAGCCCATTTCTATTTGCTGCATAATAAACTGAACTGCATCTTCCCTCCGCTTCTCACAAGCCTCCACATCCCCCTCCCGTTTTACAGCACCTGACCTTAAAAAGTCCAACTAGGCCTGCTTATAACTCTTCTGAGTGGGCGGAGCTACGGACTGCTGAACCAGCTGCAACATTCTCACTCACCTAATTCCCATAACTCCATGGGAACCGCTGTCTTCTGTACATCCGCTCCCGGTGCAACCCACGGAATCTCTGCCACTGGAAACGAGACAACGCGTCAGCAACTTCATTATTAACACCAGGAACATATTTTGCCTTGAACATCACATTCCATTGTAAACATTTTAACAAAAAGACCCTCAGAAGCTTGAGCACCTTCTCATCCTTTGCCCTTTGTGAATTTACTAAATTGACCACTGACTGATTATCAACATTAAATATCACATTCCTATTTGCAATACTTGAACCCCAAACTGCCAAGGCGACAACCAACGGAAAATACTCAAAAAATGCAATGCTATGCTTTACCTTCCTCCAAGACAAAGGCCAACTTTCCGCAGCCCAGTGGCCATCCCAGAATAGTCCAAAACCATGTGCTCCAGATGCATCCGAAAAAATTAGAATCTGTCAAAGCCAGTCAGAATCGTCCACCAACATGCTGACCCCATTAAACTGCTGCAAAAAACCCATCCACATCCTCAAATCCTCCTTGACACATGCCCAAAGCCGAATATGCTGGTGCAGTAACACTGCACCTCTCATTGCAAAACCTAAGCGCCTACAAAAAGCTCTGCCTACACAAATTACCTTACAAGCAAAATTCAAATGACCCAAGATGCTCTGAGCCTGCCTCAACTCCAACTTTGTCTTCCTGACCGCTTCTTCTAACAAGGATACCAATTGCTGTACCTTGTGTCGTGGCAACCGAACTTCCATCTTACATGAGTCAAACTCAATTCCCAAAAAACTCAAGCAAGTAGCTGGCCCTTCAGTTTTCTCCCGAGCCAATGGAACCCCAAACTCAGCCATCGACCTCTCAAAAATCTCCAACACCCTACCACACTCGCCAGATTGGGGCCTGCCAAGAAATAAAAAATCATTGAGGTAATGAGTAACAAACTTCGCTCCACACATGCTGTATAAACCATTGTAAAAACGTGCTAAACATCTCAAAAAGAGAACAAGAAACAGAGCAACCCATAGGTAACATCCTGTCCACATAAATGGCATCCTCAAATTGCATACCTAACAAGGAAAAATCCTCAGGGTGCACGGGCAAAAGCCGGAAAGCCGACTGAATATCTGACTTGGCCATTTCAGCGCCTTGACCACATTTTCTCACTAAAGAAATCGCATAATCCACTGATGCATAATGCACCACCGAATCCTCAGGGGCAATGAAATCATTTACTGACGCACCAGCCGGCCAAGACAGATGATGAATAAGTCGAAACTCCCCCTGTTGCTTCTTTGGTACCACTCCAAGAGGTTAAATCGTCAAATTAGGTAACAGCCACTGTAAAAAGGGCTCACAATCCTACCCAAATCCACTTCCTTCTGAAGCTTAGACCTAACCACATCCGGGAACTGCCTTGCTGACTTCAAGTTATTAGCCCATCTGCTCAATCTTGGACCTTGGTAACAAAGCTTAGAGCCTTCTTGAAAACCCCGAATCAAAGTCCTTGCCTCATCCAACCGCGGGTAAAATTGCAGCCAGTAAGTTATCACTTCAAGTTTAATAGGAGTCGTGACCTTTACCTGCCAATTGCTGCCCGTGAGCCCTCCCCCTATCCGCACCTCTGCCCTGCACCCCTTGCCCAGCACAATTAAATCCCCCGAAACATTGATATGCAGGATGTCTGCCCCCGCAGTTGGAGCAATCATGCCTAAACTTGCATTGTTGCCTAGTACACATCCCGCTGTTAAATGACCAACAGGCCCCGTTATGCGGGAACTGACCCCTTTGTCCGAATCCCACCCCTGAAAGGGCTTATATTGTACTGGTAAACCACTCGCCGTGTGCGTTGTTGGGGCGTTTCTAGCAGTTCTCAACCACTGCATCCACAATTCATTATCAATCTCCCCCCAAACTTTCTCCGGATAAGTAGCTTTCCGGGCTCGAAATTCCCCATCATAACGAAACCAGCCGAACCCTCCGTAATCCATCTGAGACCTTCTCACCACATCCATATACTTAAAAAGTGCCACACAACTATCCGGAAAAACGCTCGCACAAAACACTTGCAAAAATCAAAAATGCAGTAGTCCAATTCTCAATCGTCATAGGTACCTTCGGTCTGCGAGCTAACTCCCACTCTTCTTCATTAGATCCCTCCTTTGCCTGCACTTCTCTATGGAGTAGCTTAAACACATCCACAAACTCACCCTTCCATATTTTCTCCTTTAAACTTTGAGTGAGATGCGCCCCCAAAGGCATCGACACTCCCATGTATGGCAATATCTTACCCTTAGAACCCCCTTGGCTCACCTGATCTACTGACTTACCTGCAACCTCTTGAGCCGTACCCATAGAACTTTACGACTTACTCTCCTTCACCCCATCACCTGCCTGAATGGCCACATCCACATTCTTTTTCTGCCGCACAACCTTCCTGTTATCACCACCACTTACCAACCCCACATCATACTCTCTAGATACCTCACCGCTACGTAAGTTAGCAGCAACACATCGACGATTTGACAGACAATCGCCCTGGACCACCCGCCCACTCGTTGTAGCCTGCTGGACTGCCACCGCCTGTTCACCAGACACCGTAATGTCTTCTTCATAATCCAACTCCTCCTTAGCAACTAAACCGGAAATAGCGCTCCGGCTATCTGGAACCGTCTTATGGACACTGAGAATAGGATCCGATGATCCCCCATCTCGAATTGCTGACTCCCTCGTAGTCAGGCGAACCGCTCCGGATTGCGCCCTCTCTTCCATGCGATGTCCTGGGGGTGCTCCGACCTCCACCGGTACTTGACCACCAGCCGGCCGCCCGAACCGCTGATGTGCCGATGTCGACCCATGTCCGCCTGAAACATGAGCGGCCTCACACCCAGGTCGGTACGCCCTCGGATCTTGATGCCAAAAATCTAATCTCACCTGCGCTGAGCTCGCACTACCATCCTCACGGGACACACCACAAATGGTGCCCCGCAACACAGAGCCCTGCTCATCCATAATCTCCACTTGCTCGCCAGCTCTAAAAACTGACTGGTTGGCAACGTCCTACTCCTGCACTCTATGCACCATAGGGCTAACCACCCTTGGTATCCACTGCGAAAAGCCACCACCTCTCACCTCTGACCCTGCCACTATACTCTTACTACTACCCTCACCCACCCCACCAGAACCCTCAACCAGCTCCCCTTCCTCCTCAGGATCTAATACTATGATGGCCTGATCACCTTGCCATTCAATATCCCCTTGCTCTTGTTCAAACGGGGGCCTAATGCAACCCACAATGCCTGAAATCATTCCTCCCGAGGGCACAGCCATATTGGCTGCACCTCCCAATGGACTTTCGTCTAACAGAGGCTCGCAGCACTCCCCACCGCTTTCTAAAGCGAGTGGGGCTTGCTGCGCGCCTCTCTGGTGCGCACGCGTGCGTTTTGCTGCGAGCGCACACATCAAGCGCCCCCCTCCGGCTATTACCGCTCACCGCAGCCTGAGGCGCCTTTACAAAACCAGACGCGCGCGCTCGAGCTCCACACCCCGCCTGCCTTCCCCTTGTTTAAAAGGCCGTGTCCACGACAGCCCCCTGCCGGCCGCTGCTACCCGCTGCCTCAGTGATGCCCCAGACCTGCGAGGGAAGCGAGCGCCACTTCCCCACACCACTGAAACAACAGGTAAGTCTACCTCACCTTGAACCACTGAATCAACGCGTTTGGGGGAAACCAAAACTTTGCTTCCCGAAACGCTTTTGGATTTAAATTTCCTAAATCTTTTTGGGCTTGCAATGGGAGACGTGCAAGCCAAAACAGCTGCAGAAACCCTTTTGGCTGAAGACCTCTTCGGTCTCTTCAGCTCCACCCACGCCTGCTCCAACACTCCCTCCCTAATTAGGTCCTCCCTCCCAGCCTCTTGCAGCACCTTCAACGCCTGAATTACTTTACTCGACTCCATAGCAACCAACACTAACAACAAAACCAGCGCTCTGCTAATTAATATTCTCTGGCCTAAAACACCCAAAATTTTACGAGTACCGCCTCCTGGGTGTGACAACGGCCAAAGAGGCCGCCCACACCCAACCATCCCATTATATACCCACCCAAACAAAACCCACCCCTTCCTGGCATTCGTCCAATCACATTCCGATCCCTCTGTGGTCTGTTCCACAAGCCCGATCAGCCCGGGGGGAGACCGGGCAAGCCCGACTCCCCCCAAAGCCCCAGTGACATACTGTTACATCATTGCATGATCTTCGTGTTGCCATAACCATGGAGACACTACACGCAAGGTGCCGGTGATCAGCACAACAGAGCAATATTTAATTTGGCATTTTTCAACACTCTCAGCTTTAAGAGAGGAGTGATTTACAAGCATGGTGCTGCCAATCATCAGAACAAGTGCAACATTTAACGCCACGTCTTCAAAAGCTCTCCAGTGGCATTGTGTCAAAACAATGGTGATACACTCACCTATGTTTCAAAACTCGTTTAACTTTATGTGTATTTTGTGACACATTCACCTGTGTCTCAAATCAACGGTGATACACACACCTTTACACTCACCTGTGTGTCAACTTAACGGTGATGATGACACACTCACCAGTGTGTCAACTTAACGGTGATAAACACACCTTTACACTCACCTGTATGTCAACACACCTTTATTTATTGCTTTATTGTATTTCTAAGCATTTATGGACACGTTGAACATTTTGAACAGTATGAAAATTTGAAATACACTTAGATTTAATGCACAGTAGTTACTATTATATGTAATTAGTACAAACAGTGCAATGGAAAAAATATGCAGAACATTCCAGCACCTCCTTTTTTCTTGACATCTCCGGGGGACCCACCAATTCCATGGTTAAAGTGGAAGAACATGTTTAATCATTATGCTAGAGTTTGTGGTACTTTGCTTAGTGCAGAGAGAAAAACCTCTCTTTTAATGCACTGTCTTGGTTCAGAGGACAGGAAGGCCCATATTTATACTTTTTTAGCGCCGCATTTGCATCATTTTTTTACGCAAAAGTGGCGCAAACTTACAAAATACAATTGTATTTTGAAAGTTTGCGCTGCTTTTGCGTCAAAAAGCGGCGCAAATGCGATGCTAAAAAAGTATAAATATGGGCCAAAGTGTATGCAAATCTTCCTGAACTTCCGGATCAGGATGCTGCAAATTTGAATGAATGTGAGATATGTCTCAAGAAGTTGGATCTGCATTATCTTCCTAAGCTGAGTACAGTGCTTGAAAGATATCATTTTGGGTGGAGAGTGCAGCGTCCTGGAAAGATGGCAGAACAGTACATCACTCAACTGCAACAACTCACGTCTGCATACAATTTTGGTACATCTCTTGATGCTGGGGTGTGCATCAGACAAAGTCTGGAAAGCCTGGAAAGTATATGGCAAAAAGACAATCCCTCACTACAGGATATTCTTGTTACGGCCAAAAATATTGCACATTCAAAGGCTTGTGCTGATGTATTGCTGAAAGATGAAACGTGTAATGCCATAGTAGTGAGAGCAGAGAGGGAAACATGGTAAAAGTAGTACAAAGTAGTAAAATGTCTAATTAGGCACTTGTGATAATTAAACCCAGTTTAAAGCCTGTGCAAGGAAAGTGTTTCAGGTGTGGCAACAATGGGCACTTTGCTAATAATACGGAATGTCCCGGGTTGAAGGCTATGTGTACAGCCTGTGGACAGAAAGGACATGTTACTAAGTGCTGCAGTTCAGCAAAAGATTCTAAGAAAGTGTGAGAAGTAGAAATTGATGAAAATTATACAGATGATGTAGAGGAAAGTAAGATTTTAAACTGAAAGGGTTTTCTAGTGACGGCCCTTTAGATGTGGTTAAAGTGAATGAAAAACAAGTTAAGTCAAAATGTTGTTTGACTCTGGTGCCAAAATAACACTTATTACAAAGGTTTTTTATTAACAGACTCTACTTGGCAAAGTGAGGCTGTTCAAACCAGATATCAAACCAAGAGGGTTCGGGGCTGAACATTTAGACTTATTAGGGTATTTCTGGGGCTCGATTGAGTTTAAAGATAGAATTATACCAGGAAAATATATATTTCAATGAAAGGAGATTCTCTTATCAGCTGGATTCATCAATGTGATTTGAATGTATTTTTGGATCCCAATGAGAACCCCCCAGTGTGAGTTAGAAACAAGCCTGTTAACAACTCGGTATCAAGCCTGTTAACAACTCGGTGAAGTGGCTGAAGGAATTTCCACAGGTTTTCTGTAACAAGCCGGGTTGCCTGAGAAATTACTATCATTCTATAAAATTGAAATCAGGCGTTCTACATAAAGTAACTAAGGTCAGGAATGTACCATTACTAGTACGAAAAACCTGGAGGACTGAATTGGACAGACTGATTAATGGGGGGGTTATACAAGAGGTGAAGGCTACAGATTGGTTATCTCCCATTGTAATGGCTTGTAAGGGCAATGGTGAGGTCAGTCTATGTGTAGACTTGAGGGAACTTAAAATGGTGGTCACTGTAGATCATTACCCACTCCCAAATATATGCATGGGGCAAAGCATTTCTCTTCCATAGATCTTGCTTAAGCATACCATCAAATAAATTTGCATCCATAGTCCCAGGAACTAACTGCATTTGTAACACCATTTGGTACATTCACATTTTTGAGACTGCCCTTTGGCTTAATGCGGGCAGCATCAGTATTTCAGAGAGTGATGGAGCATGTTCTTCGGGGAATTACTGGAGTTAAGATTTATTAGGATGATGTCTTGATAGTTAGATCACATGATAAGGAGCATGATGATCGGTCATGGAAAGTTTTGTCAAGGCTGCGTGATGCTTGCTTGACTTTTGGAGGCTGAAAAGTGAAACTGACGTCCATGAAATTGAATATTTAGGTCATGTTGTGAGTGCTTTGGGAATCAGACCAAAATCTGCTCTAGACAATACAATTTGTAATCTTAAAACCCTACAGAACAAGGAAGAACTGATGAATTTTTTAGGTATGACAGAATTTTACAATAAATATATTCCAATTTATCTGATAAAACGTCATGTATGAGAAAATGATTTCAGAAAGGGAAAGAATTTGAGTGGACTGCAAAATGTAATTAAGAGTTTATTCTGGTAAAACAGTGTTTAAAAACAGCCACTAATCTTGGAAGTTTTGATCCCATAGATGAGTCTTGGATATTGACAGATGCAAGCTTGAAAGGGTTAGGAGCAGTTCTTATGCAGAAGAAATATTGTATAGAATGGACTGTTCTATTCATTTATCACGCGTTGAGGGGAGCAGAATTTGATTACTTGGTAGTAGAGAAATAGGTACTTGTTGTATTCTGGGCTGTACGGAAGCTATGGATTTCCTGTGGGGAAAGAAGTTTATCATTAAAACAGATCACAAACCTCTTAGAGAGATTTTCAGCAAGAAGGGAACATATTTGGTCTCTCACAGAATATATAATTGGGTGGTGGTACTTCAGGAGTTTAACTTTGAGGTTTCATATTTACCAGGTGTTGATAACATTTTGGCAGATTGTTTATCAAGAATGGGTGATGTAGAAAATGAAGAATCAGATGAAGGAGATAGGTTTGGTGGCGAAGACTTGGAAGAAGAAGTTAATGTGTGTTTTATATCGGAAGGAATCATTTCCGAGAAAGTTTGGAGATAATTTAATCAATGATAATATCTTGCAAAAAGTGATAACTATGATTACTACCGGATGGTGTGAGAAAAACAAATGTGATGGTGATCTGAAGGGTTTTTGGCAGATCAAAGATGAATTATCAGTTGTTGATGGTCTGCTCATGAGAGGTAGTAAATTAGTCCGGCCAACTAATGTGTGTGGGAAATTATTAGATCACGCTCATGCAAGTCACATGGGGATAGTCAAAATTAAAGAAAGGGTGAGGGAAGGATACTGGTGGCCTACAGTGGACATGACTATTGAAAGAATGGCGAGAAACTGTGTGGAATGCTTATCCTGTGATAAAAGATTGAAATGCAGAACACAGCCAATGGTATTGAGAGAACAAACAATGAATCCCTGGTCTGACATTGCTATAGATATTACGGGACCTGTGAGAGTTAATTCCTATGATCGATATGTTTTAGTGCATGTGGATATGTTTTCACGCTGGCCTGAGGTCAAGATGGTTGGATCTGTGGACTCAAAGGTGATTATTGAATTCTAGGAAGATTTTTTGGGGAAGGGAGGTTTTCATGCGTCTTTGCTTTTAGAGAATGGAGTGCAATTCACATCAAAAGTAGTAGAGGAGTTTCTGCAAGAAAGAGGTGTGAAACATAAGAAAGCAGCACTCTATCATCCTGAGAATAATGGTGTTGTGGAAAGGTGTATTAAAGTTTTGAAGGACACTTTGCAACAAGCTCTAACATCAGGAAGTAATTGGGAAACAGCCATAAAGAAAAAAGTACTCGAATATCAATTCACATCACATTCATCAACTGGAGTATGTCCCTTTCAGCTATTCAAAGGAAGGAGGCCAAACACAGAAATAATGCCTTTGTGGGTGTTGGAAAAGCAAATGATGGTGGACAATCAAGTTGGAGAGACAAAAGATTGGAGAGAGAAAGAAAGGGAGAAGATCGTGCAAAGAAAGAAGTTGTATGACATGAGGAAATCTGTTAAGGATACAGTGGTGCATGTAGGACACAGGGTGAAAATAAAATCTCCTAGGAAGGCGGGGACTCTCTAAATACAGTCAACCTTTCAAAGTAATCAAGTGTAAGGAAATGCCTCCTTGGCATGGTTGCCCCCTGACTTTTTGCCTTTGCTGATGCTATGTTTACAATTGAAAGTGTGCTGAGGCCTGCTAACCAGGCCCCAGCACCAGTGTTCTTTCCCTAACCTGTACTTTTGTATCCACGATTGGCAGACCCTGGCATCCAGATAAGTCCCTTGTAACTGGTACTTCTAGTACCAAGGGCCCTGATGCCAAGGAAGGTCTCTAAGGGCTGCAGCATGTCTTATGCCACCCTGGAGACCTCTCACTCAGCACAGACACTCTGCTTGCCAGCTTGTGTGTGCTAGTGAGGACAAAACGAGTAAGTCGACATGGCACTCCCCTCAGGGTGCCATGCCAGCCTCTCACTGCCTATGCAGTATAGGTAAGACACCCCTCTAGCAGGCCTTACAGCCCTAAGGCAGGGTGCACTATACCATAGGTGAGGGTACCAGTGCATGAGCATGGTACCCCTACAGTGTCTAAACAAAACCTTAGACATTGTAAGTGCAGGGTAGCCATAAGAGTATATGGTCTGGGAGTCTGTCAAACACGAACTCCACAGCACCATAATGGCTACACTGAAAACTGGGAAGTTTGGTATCAAACTTTTCAGCACAATAAATGCACACTGATGCCAGTGTACATTTTATTGTAAAATACACCCCAGAGGGCACCTTAGAGGTGCCCCCTGAAACTTAACCGACTATCTGTGTAGGCTGACTAGTTTTAGCAGCCTGCCACAAACCGAGACATGTTGCTGGCCCCATGGGGAGAGTGCCTTTGTCACTCTGAGGCCAGTAACAAAGCCTGCACTGGGTGGAGATGCTAACACCTCCCCCAGGCAGGAATTGTCACACCTGGCGGTGAGCCTCAAAGGCTCACCTCCTTTGTGCCAACCCAGCAGGACACTCCAGCTAGTGGAGTTGCCCGCCCCCTCCGGCCAGGCCCCACTTTTGGCGGCAAGGCCGGAGAAAATAATGAGAAAAACAAGGAGGAGTCACTGGCCAGTCAGGACAGCCCCTAAGGTGTCCTGAGCTGAAGTGACTCTAACTTTTAGAAATCCTCCATCTTGCAGATGGAGGATTCCCCCAATAGGGTTAGGATTGTGACCCCCTCCCCTTGGGAGGAGGCACAAAGAGGGTGTACCCACCCTCAGGGCTAGTAGCCATTGGCTACTAACCCCCCAGACCTAAACACGCCCTTAAATTTAGTATTTAAGGGCTACCCTGAACCCTAGAAAATTAGATTCCTGCAACTACAAGAAGAAGGACTGCCTAGCTGAAAACCCCTGCAGAGGAAGACCAGAAGACGACAACTGCCTTGGCTCCAGAAACTCACCGGCCTGTCTCCTGCCTTCCAAAGATCCTGCTCCAGCGACGCCTTCCAAAGGGACCAGCGACCTCGACATCCTCTGAGGACTGCCCCTGCTTCGAAAAGACAAGAAACTCCCGAGGACAGCGGACCTGCTCCAAGAAAGGCTGCAACTTTGTTTCCAGCAGCTTTGAAAGAACCCTGCAAGCTCCCCGCAAGAAGCGTGAGACTTGCAACACTGCACCCGGCGACCCCGACTCGGCTGGTGGAGATCCAACACCTCAGGAGGGACCCCAGGACTACTCTGATACTGTGAGTACCAAAACCTGTCCCCCCTGAGTCCCCACAGCGCCGCCTGCAGAGGGAATCCCGAGGCTTCCCCTGACCGCGACTCTTTGAATCCAAAGTCCCGACGCCTGGAAGAGACCCTGCACCCGCAGCCCCCAGGACCTGAAGGACCGGACTTTCACTGGAGAAGTGACCCCCAGGAGTCCCTCTCCCTTGCCCAAGTGGAGGTTTCCCCGAGGAAGCCCCCCCTTGCCTGCCTGCAGCGCTGAAGAGATCCGTTGATCTCTCATAGACTAACATTGCAAACCCGACGCTTGTTTCTACACTGCACCCGGCCGCCCCCGCGCTGCTGAGGGTGAAATTTCTGTGTGGGCTTGTGTCCCCCCCGGTGTCCTACAAAACCCCCCTGGTCTGCCCTCCAAAGACGCGGGTACTTACCTGCAAGCAGACCGGAACCGGGGCACCCCCTTCTCTCCATTCTAGCCTATGCGTTTTGGGCACCACTTTGAACTCTGCACCTGACCGGCCCTGAGCTGCTGGTGTGGTGACTTTGGGGTTGCTCTGAACCCCCAACGGTGGGCTACCTTGGACCAAGAACTGAACCCTGTAAGTGTCTTACTTACCTGGTAAAACTAACAAATACTTACCTCCCCTAGGAACTGTGAAAATTGCACTGTGTCCACTTTTAAAACAGCTATTTGTCAATAACTTGAAAAGTATACATGCAATTTTTATGATCTGAAGTTCCTAAAGTACTTACCTGCAATACCTTTCGAATGAGATATTACATGTAGAATTTGAACCTGTGGTTCTTAAAATAAACTAAGAAAATATATTTTTCTATACAAAAACCTATTGGCTGGATTTGTCTCTGAGTGTGTCTACCTCATTTATTGTCTATGTGTATGTACAACAAATGCTTAACACTACTCCTTGGATAAGCCTACTGCTCGACCACACTACCACAAAATAGAGCATTAGTATTATCTATTTTTACCACTATTTTACCTCTAAGGGGAACCCTTGGACTCTGTGCATGCTATTCCTTACTTTGAAATAGCACATACAGAGCCAACTTCCTACATTGGTGGATCAGCGGTGGTATACAAGACTTTGCATTTGCTGGACTACTCAGCCAATACCTGATCACACGACAAATTCCAAAATTGTCATTAGAAATTGATTTTTGCAATTTGAAAAGTTTTCTAAATTCTTAAAAGACCTGCTAGGGCCTTGTGTTAGATCCTGTTTAGCATTTCTTTTAGAGTTTAAAAGTTTGTAAAAGTTTGAATTAGAACCTAGAACTAGTTGTAGATTCTTAAAAAGTATTCCAACTTTTAGAAGCAAAATGTCTAGCACAGATGTGACTGTGGTGGAACTCGACACCACACCTTACCTCCATCTTAAGATGAGGGAGCTAAGGTCACTCTGTAAAATAAAGAAAATAACAATGGGCCCCAAACCTACCAAAATACAGCTCCAGGAGCTTTTGGCAGAGTTTGAAAAGGCCAACCCCTCTGAGGGTGGCAACTCAGAGGAAGAGGATAGTGACTTGGAGGAAAATTCCCCCCTACCAGTCCTATCTAGGGAGAACAGGGTCCCTCAAACCCTGACTCCAAAAATAATAGTCAGAGATGCTGGTTCCCTCACAGGAGAGACCAACACCTCTGAAATCACTGAGGATAGCCCCAGTGAAGAGGACATCCAGTTAGCCAGGATGGCCAAAAGATTGGCTTTGGAAAGACAGATCCTAGCCATAGAGAGGGAAAGACAAGAGATGGGCATAGGACCCATCAATGGTGGCAGCAACATAAATAGGGTCAGAGATTCTCCTGACATGTTGAAAATCCCCAAAGGGATTGTAACTAAATATGAAGATGGTGATGACATCACCAAATGGTTCACAGCTTTTGAGAGGGCTTGTGTAACCAGAAAAGTGAACAGATCTCACTGGGGTGCTCTCCTTTGGGAAATGTTCACAGGAAAGTGTAGGGATAGACTCCTCACACTCTCTGGACAAGATGCAGAATCTTATGACCTCATGAAGGGTACCCTGATTGAGGGCTTTGGATTCTCCACTGAGGAGTATAGGATTAGATTCAGGGGGGCTCAAAAATCCTCGAGCCAGACCTGGGTTGACTTTGTAGACTACTCAGTGAAAACACTAGATGGTTGGATTCAAGGCAGTGGTGTAAGTAATTATGATGGGCTGTACAATTTATTTGTGAAGGAACACCTATTGAGTAATTGTTTCAATGATAAACTGCATCAGCATCTGGTAGACCTAGGACCAATTTCTCCCCAAGAATTGGGAAAGAAGGCGGACCATTGGGTCAAGACAAGGGTGTCCAAGACTTCAACAGGGGGTGACCAAAAGAAAGGGGTCACAAAGAATCCCCAGGGGAAGGGTGATGAGACAACCAAAACTAAAAATAGTAAAGAGTCTTCTACAGGCCCCCAAAAACCTGCACAGGAGGGTGGGCCCAGAGCCTCTTCACAAAACAATGGGTACAAGGGTAAAAACTTTGATCCCAAAAAGGCCTGGTGTCATAGCTGTAAACAGCATGGACACCAAACTGGAGACAAGGCCTGTCCCAAGAAAGGGTCCACTCCAAACTCCCATCCAGGTAACACTGGTATGGCTAGTCTCCAAGTGGGATCAACAGTGTGCCCAGAGCAAATCAGGGTCCACACTGAAGCTACTCTAGTTTCTGAGGGTGGGGTGGATTTAGCCACACTAGCTGTCTGGCCGCCTAACATGCAAAAATACAGACAGCAACTCTTAATTAATGGGACTAGAATAGAGGGCCTGAGGGATACAGGTGCCAGTGTCACCATGGTGACAGAGAAACTGGTTTCCCCTGGCCAATACCTGACTGGAAAAACTTACACAGTCACCAACGCTGACAATCAGAGAAAAGTACATCCCATGGCAATGGTTACTTTAGAATGGGGAGGGGTCAATGGCCTGAAACAGGTGGTGGTCTCCTCAAATATCCCAGTGGACTGTCTGCTTGGAAATGACCTGGAGTCCTCAGCATGGGCTGAGGTAGAACTAAAAACCCATGCAGCAATGCTGGGTATCCCTGAACTGGTGTGTGTGAAAACAAGAGCACAATGCAAGGCACAGGGTGAACAAGTAGAGCTGGAGTCTGGAAGAATGGCCCAGCCTACCAAGAGAACAGGAAAGTCAGTTGGGAAACCAACTGCAACACAGCAAAAGAAAGGGAACCTCTCTTCTCAGGAAGAAGTTCTGCCCTCTGAGGGAACTGAGCCTTTGGAGCTTGAACCTTACCAGGTTGAGCTCTTGGGCCCAGGGGGACCCTCAAGGGAGGAGCTGTGTAAGGGACAAGAAACCTGTCCCTCTCTTGAAGGCATTAGGCAGCAAGCTGCTGAAGAGTCCAAAGGCAAGAAAAATGGAACACATAGGGTCTATTGGGAAGATGGACTCCTGTACACTGAGGCCAGAGACCCCAAACCTGGTGCCACTAGGAGAGTGGTAGTGCCTCAGCTGTTCAGGAAGTTCATCCTAACATTGGCCCATGACATTCCCCTTGCTGGACATTTGGGACAAACCAAGACGTGGGAGAGGTTAGTCAACCACTTCTACTGGCCCAATATGTCCAACATGGTTAAGGAGTTTTGCCTCTCCTGCCCCACCTGTCAAGCCAGTGGTAAGACAGGTGGGCATCCAAAGGCCCCCCTCATTCCACTTCCAGTGGTGGGGGTTCCCTTTGAAAGAGTGGGTGTGGACATAGTTGGTCCACTAGAACCTCCCACAGCCTCAGGAAATATGTATATCCTGGTAGTAGTGGATCATGCTACCAGGTATCCTGAAGCTATTCCCCTTAGGTCGACTACTGCCCCTGCAGTAGCCAAGGCCCTCATTGGTATCTTTACCAGAGTGGGTTTCCCTAAGGAGGTGGTATCTGACAGAGGTACCAACTTCATGTCAGCATACCTAAAGCACATGTGGAATGAGTGTGGGGTGACTTATAAATTCACTACACCATACCATCCACAAACTAATGGCTTAGTTGAGAGATTCAACAAGACATTAAAGGGCATGATCATGGGGCTCCCAGAAAAACTCAAAAGGAGATGGGATGTCCTCTTGCCATGTCTGCTTTTCGCTTACAGAGAGGTGCCACAGAAGGGAGTAGGATTCTCACCCTTTGAACTTCTGTTTGGTCATCCTGTAAGAGGACCACTTGCTCTTGTTAAAGAAGGCTGGGAGAGACCTCTCCATGAGCCTAAACAAGACATAGTGGACTATGTACTTGGCCTTCGCTCTAGAATGGCAGAGTACATGGAAAAGGCAACCAAAAACCTTGAGGCCAGCCAACAGCTCCAGAAGTTTTGGTATGACCAAAAGGCTGCACTGGTTGAGTTCCAACCAGGGCAGAAAGTCTGGGTTCTGGAGCCTGTGGCTCCCAGGGCACTCCAGGACAAATGGAGTGGCCCTTACCCAGTACTAGAAAGGAAGAGTCAGGTCACCTACCTGGTGGACCTGGGCACAAGCAGGAGCCCCAAGAGGGTGATCCATGTGAACCGCCTTAAGCTCTTCCATGACAGGGCTGATGTCAATCTGTTGATGGTAACAGATGAGGATCAGGAGGCAGAGAGTGAACCTCTCCCTGATCTTCTGTCATCAGACCCAAAAGATGGCACAGTAGATGGAGTGATCTACTCAGACACCCTCTCTGGCCAACAGCAAGCTGATTGTAGGAGAGTCCTACAAAAGTTTCCTGAACTCTTCTCCTTAACCCCTGGTCAGACACACCTGTGTACCCATGATGTGGACACAGGAGACAGCATGCCTGTCAAGAACAAAATCTTTAGACAATCTGACCATGTTAAGGAAAGCATCAAGGTGGAAGTCCACAAGATGCTGGAATTGGGAGTAATTGAGCGCTCTGACAGCCCCTGGGCTAGCCCAGTGGTCTTAGTCCCCAAACCTCACACCAAAGATGGAAAGAAAGAGATGAGGTTTTGTGTGGACTACAGAGGGCTCAATTCTGTCACCAAGACAGATGCTCATCCAATTCCAATAGCTGATGAGCTCATAGATAAATTAGGTGCTGCCAAATTCTTAAGTACCTTTGACTTGACAGCAGGGTACTGGCAAATAAAAATGGCACCTGGAGCAAAAGAGAAAACAGCATTCTCCACACCTGATGGGCATTATCAGTTTACTGTTATGCCCTTTGGTTTAAAGAATGCCCCTGCCACCTTCCAAAGGTTGGTGAATCAAGTCCTTGCTGGCTTGGAGTCCTTTAGCACAGCTTATCTTGATGATATTGCTGTCTTTAGCTCCACCTGGCAGGATCACCTGGTCCACCTGAAGAAGGTTTTGAAGGCTCTGCAATCTGCAGGCCTCTCTATCAAGGCATCCAAATGCCAGATAGGGCAGGGAACTGTGGTTTACTTGGGCCACCTTGTAGGTGGAGGCCAAGTTCAGCCACTCCAACCCAAGATCCAGACTATTCTGGACTGGGTAGCTCCAAAAACCCAGACTCAAGTCAGGGCATTCCTTGGCTTGACTGGGTATTACAGGAGGTTTGTGGAGGGATATGGATCCATTGTGACAGCCCTCACTGAACTCACCTCCAAGAAAATGCCCAAGAAAGTGAAATGGACTGTGGAATGCCAACAGGCCTTTGACACCCTGAAACAAGCAATGTGCTCAGCACCAGTTCTCAAAGCTCCAGATTATTCTAAGCAGTTCATTGTGCAGACTGATGCCTCTGAACATGGGATAGGGGCAGTTTTGTCCCAAACAAATGATGATGGCCTTGACCAGCCTGTTGCTTTCATTAGCAGGAGGTTACTCCCCAGGGAGCAGCGTTGGAGTGCCATTGAGAGGGAGGCCTTTGCTGTGGTTTGGTCCCTGAAGAAGCTGAGACCATACCTCTTTGGGACTCACTTCCTAGTTCAAACTGACCACAGACCTCTCAAATGGCTGATGCAAATGAAAGGTGAAAATCCTAAACTGTTGAGGTGGTCCATCTCCCTACAGGGAATGGACTTTATAGTGGAACACAGACCTGGGACTGCCCATGCCAATGCAGATGGCCTTTCCAGGTTCTTCCACTTAGAAAATGAAGACTCTCTTGGGAAAGGTTAGTCTCATCCTCTTTCGTTTGGGGGGGGGGTTGTGTAAGGAAATGCCTCCTTGGCATGGTTGCCCCCTGACTTTTTGCCTTTGCTGATGCTATGTTTACAATTGAAAGTGTGCTGAGGCCTGCTAACCAGGCCCCAGCACCAGTGTTCTTTCCCTAACCTGTACTTTTGTATCCACGATTGGCAGACCCTGGCATCCAGATAAGTCCCTTGTAACTGGTACTTCTAGTACCAAGGGCCCTGATGCCAAGGAAGGTCTCTAAGGGCTGCAGCATGTCTTATGCCACCCTGGAGACCTCTCACTCAGCACAGACACTCTGCTTGCCAGCTTGTGTGTGCTAGTGAGGACAAAACGAGTAAGTCGACATGGCACTCCCCTCAGGGTGCCATGCCAGCCTCTCACTGCCTATGCAGTATAGGTAAGACACCCCTCTAGCAGGCCTTACAGCCCTAAGGCAGGGTGCACTATACCATAGGTGAGGGTACCAGTGCATGAGCATGGTACCCCTACAGTGTCTAAACAAAACCTTAGACATTGTAAGTGCAGGGTAGCCATAAGAGTATATGGTCTGGGAGTCTGTCAAACACGAACTCCACAGCACCATAATGGCTACACTGAAAACTGGGAAGTTTGGTATCAAACTTTTCAGCACAATAAATGCACACTGATGCCAGTGTACATTTTATTGTAAAATACACCCCAGAGGGCACCTTAGAGGTGCCCCCTGAAACTTAACCGACTATCTGTGTAGGCTGACTAGTTTTAGCAGCCTGCCACAAACCGAGACATGTTGCTGGCCCCATGGGGAGAGTGCCTTTGTCACTCTGAGGCCAGTAACAAAGCCTGCACTGGGTGGAGATGCTAACACCTCCCCCAGGCAGGAATTGTCACACCTGGCGGTGAGCCTCAAAGGCTCACCTCCTTTGTGCCAACCCAGCAGGACACTCCAGCTAGTGGAGTTGCCCGCCCCCTCCGGCCAGGCCCCACTTTTGGCGGCAAGGCCGGAGAAAATAATGAGAAAAACAAGGAGGAGTCACTGGCCAGTCAGGACAGCCCCTAAGGTGTCCTGAGCTGAAGTGACTCTAACTTTTAGAAATCCTCCATCTTGCAGATGGAGGATTCCCCCAATAGGGTTAGGATTGTGACCCCCTCCCCTTGGGAGGAGGCACAAAGAGGGTGTACCCACCCTCAGGGCTAGTAGCCATTGGCTACTAACCCCCCAGACCTAAACACGCCCTTAAATTTAGTATTTAAGGGCTACCCTGAACCCTAGAAAATTAGATTCCTGCAACTACAAGAAGAAGGACTGCCTAGCTGAAAACCCCTGCAGAGGAAGACCAGAAGACGACAACTGCCTTGGCTCCAGAAACTCACCGGCCTGTCTCCTGCCTTCCAAAGATCCTGCTCCAGCGACGCCTTCCAAAGGGACCAGCGACCTCGACATCCTCTGAGGACTGCCCCTGCTTCGAAAAGACAAGAAACTCCCGAGGACAGCGGACCTGCTCCAAGAAAGGCTGCAACTTTGTTTCCAGCAGCTTTGAAAGAACCCTGCAAGCTCCCCGCAAGAAGCGTGAGACTTGCAACACTGCACCCGGCGACCCCGACTCGGCTGGTGGAGATCCAACACCTCAGGAGGGACCCCAGGACTACTCTGATACTGTGAGTACCAAAACCTGTCCCCCCTGAGTCCCCACAGCGCCGCCTGCAGAGGGAATCCCGAGGCTTCCCCTGACCGCGACTCTTTGAATCCAAAGTCCCGACGCCTGGAAGAGACCCTGCACCCGCAGCCCCCAGGACCTGAAGGACCGGACTTTCACTGGAGAAGTGACCCCCAGGAGTCCCTCTCCCTTGCCCAAGTGGAGGTTTCCCCGAGGAAGCCCCCCCTTGCCTGCCTGCAGCGCTGAAGAGATCCGTTGATCTCTCATAGACTAACATTGCAAACCCGACGCTTGTTTCTACACTGCACCCGGCCGCCCCCGCGCTGCTGAGGGTGAAATTTCTGTGTGGGCTTGTGTCCCCCCCGGTGCCCTACAAAACCCCCCTGGTCTGCCCTCCAAAGACGCGGGTACTTACCTGCAAGCAGACCGGAACCGGGGCACCCCCTTCTCTCCATTCTAGCCTATGCGTTTTGGGCACCACTTTGAACTCTGCACCTGACTGGCCCTGAGCTGCTGGTGTGGTGACTTTGGGGTTGCTCTGAACCCCCAACGGTGGGCTACCTTGGACCAAGAACTGAACCCTGTAAGTGTCTTACTTACCTGGTAAAACTAACAAATACTTACCTCCCCTAGGAACTGTGAAAATTGCACTGTGTCCACTTTTAAAACAGCTATTTGTCAATAACTTGAAAAGTATACATGCAATTTTTATGATCTGAAGTTCCTAAAGTACTTACCTGCAATACCTTTCGAATGAGATATTACATGTAGAATTTGAACCTGTGGTTCTTAAAATAAACTAAGAAAATATATTTTTCTATACAAAAACCTATTGGCTGGATTTGTCTCTGAGTGTGTGTACCTCATTTATTGTCTATGTGTATGTACAACAAATGCTTAACACTACTCCTTGGATAAGCCTACTGCTCGACCACACTACCACAAAATAGAGCATTAGTATTATCTATTTTTACCACTATTTTACCTCTAAGGGGAACCCTTGGACTCTGTGCATGCTATTCCTTACTTTGAAATAGCACATACAGAGCCAACTTCCTACATCAAGGTTTTTAGAAATGCTATAAAGGTGAGTGACCATAGGATTTGGAATTTGAATAGAGTATCAAAATACACACCATTGTCTGATGAGGGGTGGATGAGTGAGGGTAAACAGAATAGTGAACTCATTGGGGTTTGTAGGTTTCAACGTGTGAGAAAACCCCTGCTTATTTGCAAGACTATGTAAAGTAGTTACATGAGTTTATGAATGCCTAAGTTTACAATAAAACTAAGTAGAGTAAGTGTAGAAGGAATAGTAGAATTTTTGTTGAGTTTTGTTACATTTTCTTTGTGATGAAAGTCATGTATTTTCCTGGGTAGTAAATGTAAATTGCATATTATGTTGTAAGGTGAGGGAGGTGGTGTGGTGTTTAGCAACTAAGTGATGATGAGATAGTCTGGAATGTCGGGGTGGTTCCAGGGTGGAATGTGTACAGGGTTAGAGATGACCATTGCTGTAATGGAAAATGTGGATGAGGTATTCTTTACGAGTGTCTTAATAAACTTGAATGCGCATCGACAACAAGAAGAGTGATACCTTTATTGATGTTACAACATGCCCAAGCCTCCCCGCCACCCACCCCAGGGTAAGTCCAGAATTTTTACTCTGCGGTAGGGGCATGAAATGAGTAGATTGCCAATATAGAGAAGGCAGTGGCCCTACAAGTTAATGCAGGACAGGACATTTCTAACTGTGGATTGGTTTCCTCTGTTTGTCACAACTCTCACAGCCCTGGTCCATCACTCGCAAATGCACCTGTTCCAGTTATTGTCTCAGCAAGTACAGGTGATGAGGTTCCATGCTGCAAAGTTAATACAGTGCAGGTTGAAGTAGTAGTTCATCAGACATGTTCCAAGGTTGTGTTTTCACCTGAAGAGATTGTGTTAGATCCTTCACCCATGGCCAGGAGGATGAAAAAAAGAGAGTGGTCCGTCCCCAAAGTGAACTCATCTAAAAGTTTGCCCAGTAATGCCAAGTGTCTGGATGATCTATAGGAGACCTTGATCAGTAACAAGGTCTATGCCTTGTTGGACAAATATTACATTACGCTTGACTCGCTCATAAAGTGCCTCTTTGAGTCCTATGATTATTATCTGGGTGACACCAAAAAACAGTATCGACTCTCGGGGAGGATGTAAAAACCTGTGTCCAGGCGCAGCCTGTCAAGTCACCACACATCACGGAAGCAGCCCATGCGGATCCATTCAATGAGAAACCTGATAAGGGGGTTACCTGGGTGCGACGTAAAGTTGGTCATCTAGCTGTTGCTACTGAACGGATCGATCTGAATTTTAGTCCTCATGATGGAGGGAGAGGTTGTTCTTCACAGGACCTTCAAGTGAACATAAAAAGACCTAAGTCCCTTTCTTGGAAGTCTCACGAGCTGCCGGCTAGGGAGGATATTGCCTATGGCCCATACACCAACAATGCCAAATCTCACCAGTATAACCCAGATTGTTTATCTAGTACAAAGCCAGGAGTTATCATTGACTTGCCCCCCAAAGCTACTCTTTACATGGTTATTTTAGGAAAAGTGCTACCACTGAAAGATAATGTTTTGAAAGCTATATGCAACTTAAAAACAAGGTTCCTCTCTGCATCGGGTTGCGCTCTACTCTGGGGTATGATATGTACGAATGGAAAAACATGGTGAGAAGGGTAAGTTGGCTGGGGAAAGACCTGAAAAATTTGCAGGTGACTGTTTGGTCATAAACTTGAATATGCCCACGGTGGCGTTGCATGTCCTGGAATCTCTGGGACTGTCTAAAGTCAGCAAACCTATATTGGCCCCTCCTTTGGGTTATGTTTGTACACCTGAGGTGGTATGGCCCACATCCTGGAAGTTTGTAAATCATCATGGTAACACTTCTAGGACAGGTGCCTTGCCCCTTCTTTATTGAAGATACCTCTGAGCACTCTGGATTCTTGTGAATGACTCAACCTACAAGAACCTCATCATGCTGTTTTCCAAAAACAACATATTCCCAATGTCGAACATTCGCCTGCATTCAAATCTCACGAACTCAAACTTCTAAGCTGGAATATTGCAGGTCTTGCATCTAAGATCAAGGAAACAAATTGGTTCAAGTGTATTATGAAACATAGTGTGATCTGTTTACAACAGACCTGGGTTACTACTAATCTGCTTTTTATGGAAGGGAATAAAGCCTACCATATCCTTGCAGTCGAATGTTGTTCAGGCAGGGCTAAGGGGTGGGTCTAGCAATTTGTGTCTGTCTAGCAGGTAATGATAAGACAGAGAAATTACCTACGGGGGTTTCTCCCTTACAGGTATTAACCATCTCCTTTACAGGTACCACAAAGTTAACATTGTCGAATCTATATAATGATAAAACTCTCTAGCATAATATGGTTAATCTCCAAATATTGGGTTCTTTTATTAGTAAACTCGAGGGGACTAAGAATGTTCCACCTAACTTAATAGTGGCAGGGGATTTACTGTCCATTTGTGTGAGAGACCGTGAGTCCAATCAAGCAAGTCCCCAAGGTGTAAGCTTTCGGGGGAAATTACATATGGGATATTTTAGCGAGAGGAAGTTGTTCAATATCATCATAAACATGTTTAAGCTTGTCTTTTCCCTTGGCAATGGGGGCGTGAAGAGTATTTTACATTTTATAAAACCTTCACAGCTTTTAGGACACTAAGGCCCTGATTTATACTTTTTGACACAAACCTGCATTAGGGAGGCGTAGGGGAAACAGGAGGTTGTGCGTCAGAGAATGGTGCTAGTCAGGTTAAAGTAAAAAAAATTGACTCTAACCTGACTAGCGTCATTTTTTGACGCACAACCGCCATGGACATGACTCCTGTCTTAGTAAAGACAGGAGTCATGCCCCCATGCCCAATGGCCATGCCCAGGGGACTTAAGTCCCCTGGGCATGGCCATTGGGCACAGTGCCATGTAGGGGGGCTCATGTTAGGCCCCCATATGGCACTTAAAAAAAAAAATGAAAAACGTACCTAGGCTTACCTGGGATGGGTCCCCCCATCCTTAGGTGTCCTCCAGGTGTGGGTAGCGGTGGCTGGGGGTGTCCCTGGGGGCAGGGAAGGGCACCTGTGGACTGCTTCCATAGTCTCCAACCAAGGAAATAAGCCCAGAGGTCCCCTAACGCTTGCCCTGAACCAGGCGTTAAATAATGGTGCTAAACAGGCTTAGCACCATTATTCAAGGCTCTCCTCCTCCTCCCATGTGTGATTTTTGCACTGGAGGATAAATAAGGCGCTAAGGCTTCAGAGTCCTTTTTTGCCCGGGAACCTCTACCTTGCATCTTATTGATGCAAGGTAGGTTTTCACGCTAAAAAAATGACGTTAACTCCATTATTTTGACGATAGATAGGTCTAGCGTCAAAATATAAGTGTGGAGTTAAGTTTGCACTGGATTTGCGTAAAAAAAGAATGACGCAAATCCAGCGCAAACAGAGTATAAATATGCCCCTAAATTTGGCGACATTGGTAATGAGCGGGGAAATAAGAAACTGCGGCCCGTATTTATACTTTTTTTAGCGCCGCATTTGCGCCGCTTTTTGGCGCAAAACGGCGCAAACCTACAAAATACAATGGCATTTTGCAAGTTTGCGCCGTTTTTGCGTCAAAAAACGACGCAAATGCGGCGCAAAAAAAGTATAAATACGGGCCTGCATCTCAAACTTCAATTCAGAACTCATAAAGAAGAAAAGTAGCAGTCTCTGGCGCAAAAGAGAAAGAGAATGGTCTGAGACTTCACAGAGCTGTGTAAAGCGTGTCTGATCCTCTCCTAAGGAATCTAAATCTATGGTGATTCATTTGAATAAAGAGAGTGTGTGTTCCTGTTCATTTCCTGGATCAAGTTTTAAACATAGCATAATGATACAAAAATGTAACAATTCTTTGGATAATATGCAAGAACATCCAATCAGAAAGCGAGAACATCATGAGACATGGAACAGTTTCCGTTGGGATGGTACGTTTTAATAAAGAGTGCTCTAAACACACAATACGTTTGTAGAAGTTTCAATTACAGCAAAACATTTCACTATTCTCCCAGCCACCTGGGAATCTGAAAAAAACAACATTTATGAAAATTCTAGGTATGATCACATTAAGTCATCTCCTTTCTTACACATCTTCACACTAGAGGCCTGTTCATAGAGAAGCATGTTTTAACATTTTAGCAAGTTTTGAGATTGCGATGCAGGTTAAGCGGTTTATATTGAATAGGACAATATAACTTCTTTGTTAGCATAGGACGTTTGCATCATGAGAAGTCCTGCAAAAGTCACAAAAGAAATATTTCTGCTAAGCGAAAATAGATTGGAATTTGTTAATGTGAGCAAGTTAAGCATATCAAGCAAATACGGGTCATGTAGAGTTTAGAAAGGAAAATGCACATTTAAAATGCAGGGGTTAGTGAGGCCTACAATTCAATCAGATGGGTTATTATTTAAATTGATTTTTATTAAACGTTCTAGCAACTTCCCCCCTCTGATGATTTGGAACAATCACAAACATTCATTCACAAATGTAAATCAGAGTTCACTTTCCTCTTCCTCTAGTTTTGTCTTTTCCTTTTTAAATGCTCTACTTCTTTTAATCTCTTATATTCTTCATTCACTGTGTCATTCAATTCTAAATCTTTCTTCCTTTTCCTGTGTAAGTCACTTGCTCTCTTCTTTATTAATATAATTTTTATCGCTTTGTATACTGCTAATTTAGAAAGAAAGAAAGCTCTTATATAGTTTTAATGATTCCTCCTATTGCCTTAAACCAACTAGCTTTTAAAGTAAATCCTTTGGTAAAGCTTTGAACTATACATGTAGTTTCTAAAGGTTTAAGATCAAGTTTAGAACTGAAATATTTTTAGCATAATCTACTATCTTCCTACTCTCGCCAAGAATATATGTACCACAATTTTCAGTTTTCCACATTTTGCAGACTCCTCCTTTCTCTGTGAGTAGAATATTTAGGACATATTGATTCTGCAAAACCATAGATCTAATTGTTACAAGCTCAGTGTTTTCTGCTAAGAAAGCTCTAGAGGTACTAGTTGCTAATCTAGCTACTACTGTTAAAAGCTTTCAAATTTTCTCACCATTTAACACCTCTACTACAGCAGGTATAATTGCTCCAAATATGTTTACCACTAATTTTGTTCCCTCATTCACAATGCATGCATATCTATGTGCAGGTGTCATTGTTAATGCATCTAAGATCTGTATATGGTACATTTTCTGAAAAAGCAAAGCTAGATAGCAACTACCCTCCCTATCAGCTGGTAATATAAAATATGAATTGTCTCCATATATTAAATATACTTCAGGTATTGTTGGATTTTCGTCTTGTAATATTTGCCAAGATCCCCCAGACAATTCAAAAACATGATCACAATTACTATTTCCCACTGTGCCCTTTCTTCCACTACTTCTTCTCTTGAATACATACACTCTTCCTTGTGCCTTTTATCTAATTTGAGGTTTGGGGCAGATATTTTTATTCTAAACTCATCTTTTCTCCATACATTCTTTTGAACATCTTCCTTTTTGTATGCACTTTTTGCAAATTGTTCATTTCTCTCTTCTAGCATCAAATCAAAAACTTTTTCTTCTGAGTTCATTAAGCATGTTACATTTCTATCACATGCCTTTACAGTGTTAATAAGAAGAAATGGTCTAAAGCAATGCAATGCAGTTTTCATCTGTCTAGGGTGTGGGTGAAAATGAATGCTCTCCGTTAGTCAAACTTTTGAAAACACCATGTCAAAATGTGAGTAGTAGTATTCAAAATGTCCTTGCCTGTATACTAAACTAAGGTATATACTACATGATAAAGCATAGGGAAGTGGAATATGGTGCTATAAATCTGTTCACCAGCTGAAGATGGCATGTGTGCACAACCATAATATTCCTTAACATTAATAGATTTAGTGTACTCTTGTATTAGTCTAGAATTAACATTCGTTGAGTAATCTTCATTCATTTAATCTACAAATTATGCTTTTAATTCATCTTCATTTAAACTGAGCTTAGATGTTGCATTCATAAACTCTGTAGTAGATTTTTCTGTGCCAGGTGCGAAGTGTATAACTAAAGCTATTGCTACCCGTACTAAAAATATAAGAGTAAATACAATTCCTAAAATACTTTTCTATTAACAGCACACATGTTTCTCTACAATCAGATCTACTACCAATAATTGTTTGTAACAGTAAGTTATATTTTCTTTGTTAGAGTTGAACAATATCAGTATCTTCTATCTTCAGGTTAATTTTCTTCAAGTTAGTCTTTTCTTTTGAGGTTTGTTAATAATATCTTCAGATAGATATCCTTAACTCTACTCTGTGTCCTTCTAAAAATGTTATCTGTACTCTTCTGCTGCTCCCTCAGACCTGGGAACTCTTCTTATCTTCTTTCAGTATTTTTATTAGCCTTTTTATCTATAAGTTTGATCAGTCTTTGTTTATAGTCTTTCACAATTTCATTCCAATTGTTCCTTGTTATCATTTTTTTCCTTTTGACTTTTCAAAGGATTCAGGCAATAGTACGCTCCCATCAAGCAAATTTGAAATTGTAATGTTTTAAATTTGACAAAGTTCTTGGTTCTGGCCCATAGAACACCATTTATTCATATAGCTCTCTTGTTCTCTGGGTGTGTGAAGCAGGTACCTAGTTCATAATTCCAATACACTTCGCTGGTGTGTTCGTGATCAGAATTACTTGAAATGGGCCCTTCCAATCTGGCTCTAGACAGGGCTTTCTCACATGTTTCTTTACTAAGACCCAGTCCCCAGGACTAGGGCCGTGGCACTGCTCCTGGTGTGGATTCAACCTGTTGAAAGACAAAATGTACCACATCAGCCACTTTCTTACAGTAATCTAGTACCATGTCATCTGTAATATGAAATTGCATTTGCTTACACTGCAGGCAGTCTCATTTCTGTGCCTATCAGGATTTGTTGTGGAGATAAACCTGTATTTCTATCAGGTGTACTTCATAGACTTATCAACACTTGAGGCAAAGCATAAGGCCATTTCAGTGAAGTGGACGCACAATGGGCCATATTTATACTTTTTGACGCAAAACTGCAAAAATTAGCGCCGGCTAACGCCATTCTGAAGCGCCATGCGGGCGCCGTATTTAATCAATGACGTTAGCCGGCGTTAGCCGCTGGCGTTAGCCGCTGGCGTTAGCCGCCGGCGCTGCCTGGTGTGCGTGGAAAAAAACGACGTACACCAGGCAGTGCCGGCGTAGGGTGATATGGAGCTTGGGCGCCAAAAAATGGGGCAAGTCAGGCTGAGGCAAATTTTTCGCCTCAACCCGATTTGCGCAATTTTTTCCGACTCCCAACCCCCATAGAAATGACTCCTGTCTTAGCAAAGACAGGAGTCATGCCCCCTTGCCCAATGGCCATGCCCAGGGGACTTCTGTCCCCTGGGCATGGTCATTGGGCATAGTGGCATGTAGAGGGGCACAAATCAGGCCCCCCTATGCCACAAAAAAAAATAAAAAAAAATACTTACCGGAACTTACCTTAATGTCCCTGGGATGGGTCCCTCCAGCCTTGGGTGTCCTCCTGGGGTGGGCAAGGGTGACAGGGGGTGTCCCTGGGGGCATGGGAGGGCACCTCTGGGCTCCTTCCGAGCCCACAGGTCCCTTAACGCCTGCCTTGTCCAGGCGCTAAAAAAACGGCGCAAAAGCGGCCGTATGTCATTTTTTTTGACCCGCCCACTCCCGGGCGTGAATTTTGCCCGGGAGTGTAAACACGGTGCACATGCCTCGGAGTCCATTTTTTAGACAGGAACGCCTGCCTTGCATATCATTAACGCAAAGTAGGTGTCCACGCTAAAAAATTACGCAAACTCCATGGACTTTGGCGCTAGACGCGCCTAACGCCAAAGTATAAATATGGAGTTAGTTTTGCGTCGGAATTGCGTCAAAAAAAACGACGCAATTCCGGCGCAAACAGAGTATAAATATGCCCCAAAGTTTTGCCAATCTTGATTTAATTGTCCCATTAAGCTGCTCCACTATGCATGAAGCTTCTGGTCGATAAATGCAATGTAACTTCTGTTTAACTTGTAATGATGCACACCTTTTTTTAATCTCACTATTGAAGTGGATACCTTGATCTCACTCTAGAGAAACTGGTGTACCGTATCTGGGCACTAACTCCCCCAAAAGTAACTTTGCAATAGTGAGACTATAATTTCTTCTTGTTGTTACAAATAGGCATTTCAATGAAGTCCATCTACATCCTGTTTAAAGGACCACCTGGTCTCCCTATGTGACTCCATGTGACTTGTGTTAGTTTGCCTACATTTATCTGTTGACATATTACACATCAATGACATAATTCTGTTCGGGCTCTGAATCTGGTGTTGAACCAATGCTACTTAAAGGTTTGTATCATGGCATCCCTTCCTAAATGAGATGGTATGTGAAAATGTCTTGTCATTGGAGATAGTAAACTATCTGGCAGCACTGGTCTTCCATCTGTTAAAACCCAAACATCATACTCATCTTTCTCACATTCTGCTCTGATCCAGCCATGTTTTTTCTGTATCTGGAGCATTCTCTTGGATTTGTCTCACTTCATCCCAGGTGTTGGCAACTCTCATCATCATGCAAAATGCATTTTCTTCCTGAAATTCATTTGTGAATGTTGCATTAAATATACATGCCACAATTGCACAGAAATGTGCACTTGATCAGCATCCCTGTTGCCAACTGTCACACAACTATTGTCGCTCCTGTGTGCTGCACACTTCACTGCAGCAATTTCAGTTAGAGGTCAGGAGCTTCCAGTAAATTCTTTATATGTTAATCATTTTGAATGGGTGAACCTGATGAGGTCTTGAAATCTCACTGTGACCACAATTGCACAAGTCATAGACAACACCAAATCCATACTGTCTGTAAATATAGTCACTCTTACTTGGGCTGTTAAGCTGCAAGCTCTGGTAAGAGCCATCAATTCTGCAACTTCTGCTGAGTAAATTCAATGAATTCATGAAGCTTTTATTATTCCTTGAATTGTGGAGACTGCATCAGCTGAAGTCAAAGGTCCTTCATTTGTTCTCAAACATGAGCTATCCACAAATAGGACATAATCTGGACTTATTAATGCCTCATCCTTTATGTCTGGTCTGGGTTTGGTGCATAAGTCTGTAAAATCAAGACAATCATGTTCAAAGCTCTCAGATTCTTCTCCTTCAGGAATAGGTAACAATGTGCTGGGAATCAGAATTTGACATCTTTTCAGCACATTGTTACTTCCTGCAAGAATCTGCTGCTCGTATTTTGTTATTCTTCTCCTAATGCTTGAATGGTTTGAGTAGGTGTCCACACCACAATCTGTGAATTGTGCGATGTTGGGGTAAACCCATTAACTGGTATACCCCCAGTTTCTTCCTGAACTACTGTAGCAGGGGTACAAACAACCTGTGCAGGCTGGAGTCATAATCACAGAAGCTGTAGCTTCTGTATGTACTACTGTTTGAGCAGTTCCCATCTGAGGTGGAGCACTCACAACTTCTTGCTAAGTTATATTCTGTGTAGTAACAGGCTGAGCAAAAATCGGTTGACCTATTACTGGCTTTACTTTCTCCAACTTTTGTATTTTTCTCATTTGTAAGTACAGGTTATAATCTAACACCCTCTACAACACCCTTTCTCCCTCTCTGGCTTGATCATCCCAACTGGCATCTGCATAATTTCTCATTGTCCTTTTTGTTTATTTTTTATGCCTCTCTCTCTGTCTCTCTCTCTCTCTCTCTCTCTCTCTCTCTCTCTTTATTTCGAGCCATATTTTCCCAAGCACTTAGACCCATATTTATGGAAGGTTTGCGTCACCTTCGCACCATTTATTTATATCTTGAGGCTAGACCCATCTAATGTCAAAGTTTTGGAGTTAGCGCCATTTTTAGGAAATGCCAACCCACCTTATACTAATGAGATGCAAGGTAGGCGTTCCCTTCCTAAAATTGACGTTAGCCCCTAGCACCATATTTACCTCCTGACGCGAAAACAACACGCAACTGGGATGCGGGCCTAAATGATGGAGCTAAGCCAGTTTAGCACCATTATTCAACACCTGGTCAGGCCTGGTGTTAAAGTGCAGCTAGGCCCATTTCTATGGGGAAACCCCATGGAATGGGCAAAAAGATGCCCACCCAAGCACCAGCAACACCACCACCAACACCACTGGGACACTACAGGAGGAGGGAGACCATCCAGGTAAGTTGCAGGTAAGTGTGTATGTGTGTGGTGTGCATTGGGGGCCTCTTACATGGGGCCCCCTGCCTGGCACTGATTATGTAGGGCTTGCCCAGGGGACACTGGTCCCCTGTGGTGGGCATTGGGCTAGGGGTAATGACTCCTGTCTATACTCAGACAGGAGTCATTTTTTGGCTGCTTATGCATCAAAAAATGATGTTTGGCTGACTAGGGGCAGATATTTTGCCGCTTACCAGCCTAACGTCATTTCTGACCCACTAACGCCATTTCCCCTAACACCATCCCTCACTGGCTAGCGTCTTTTTTGAGACGCTAGATATTCCTTAGTGCCATTGTGCGTCATTTTATAAATATGGCGCACGGATGGCTTTAGGGGATGGCGTTAGCCAGTGTTAAAAAAAATGACACACAACTGCGGTAGCGCAGTTGTGTGCCATTTTTCATAAATATCGGCCTAAGTGCTTCAAATTGTGTAGGTCTAGGAAATGGCTTAATTCCATGAAGTTTTTCTTTGTCAAGAATTCTCAAATTAAAAGTTCCCTAACTAGAAATATTTTATGCACCCTCTTTTTCAGTGATCTTGCACCACTGACTAAGTCAAACACATGTATATAGCCCTTCATCAATCATTATATGATATGGTGGCATACGTTCAGGAGGAGCTTCTTCGCCTTCCCTTATTGGAATCACTACATCACCTCTCATTAAACTCCTCATAGCTTTAAAAAATGAAATTAATGATTTCCTTTATATTTCAATAGTCCCAATAATCAAATTACAGCATCTCAGTTGTTTTGAAATTGTTCCGTAAATGTCAAACCTCGGAACCCCTTCTACCAAATCATAATACAGTTCCGTAACTTAATAAACCAATCTCAGCGCAGCTCTCGCTGTAATCCACCCAATCACAGTGCTGTGTTACACCAACCAACCAATACCAACGCAGCACAATATTACGCAACAACTCCCTCTTTGCAGCAGCTCACCCTCCTTTACACCTTCTCTGTACAATGCAAAAGACAAAATTAATAACTAAACAGCATAAAATAACATCAATCTCATGACTCCACTCCTCTAAGCAGGCAAGAATACCAAAACGCTATATCTTATTTGTCTGTCCCGGGATCTTAGACTATTTCTTAGTCTGATAACTTTTCATCTTCTTCAAAAAAAGCACATATAGCATATCATCATTAGTAATGTACTTCAAAACATCATTACACAATTTTCAATGTAATTCATCTCATAAATCATCACAATTTAGGCGCATCACCCTATTGATACCCACATCCGTTGATTCTTCAATTCTTCTACCACCTGCTCCAGCCTCTTCACAAACTGCACGCCATCCATCTCTGCAATCAGGTTCTGGGCAATTGGGCTTTATCTAATTTGGACACTCTTTAGGGTTGATCGCAAAGCGCTCTGTCCCTGGTGTAATCTCTCTATGGGCTTGTAACCCCACCCATGTCACTCCCATCAGTTTGGTTTGCTCATGGGCTTGCCTTTTAAAATGTACTTGCTTTGATTAGTGAAAGGCATGCATACGTCATGCCTTTTCCGAGCGCACCTACCAACTACTGAAAACATACGAGGCTCGATGTTTTGCGTATGGTTTCTGGACTACTTTTTCTCTTTATTTCGCAGTGTGATCTCGTTGGGCAGTTTTTTCTGTTCCTCATAGGGGGCACAAAAATCTTGGCTGCAGAAAGGTTCTGGCAGTCAGCTTGAGAGCACTGCAGACACCCAGCCTCACTTCACCGTGTGCAGCGAAGATTCGTACAGAATGGTAAATACATGTCTGTTCAGATTTAAGGCGTTTCACTTTGATGGTATGAGCTGCTCTGCATCCTCTGCAATAACTCTCCCAGTCAGCCAGCGCACCTCCTTTACACCAAGCAGTAGAGCTGAGGCCCCTCTGAGACTACATGGTGTCTGAACGTTTGTAAATTATTAAATGAAGTAGAATTACCAGCCCCCAACTAGGATTTGGCAAAAGACCCTCTATCTTGACATCTTCTGCCTTCAGTCCCACAGCAAAGTCGAAAAGGCCATTTACATTTAGTAAGAGTAAGGTAGGTGTGAGCATTTCTGTGCCTGCATATATTTACATAGGGAGGATGTGTGTGTGTAAAACGATAAAGAGTGTGTGCTCCTGTGTGTGTGTGAAAGATATGAGATAAGTGTATTGCATTGTAATTTCATTTGAATAGCGCTTTATACCCCTGTGCAGGGCACTGAAGCACATTACCGGACAGTTAGCACTCCTGACCGCGAGAGAGTGCTTGATCAGAAGGGGGCTGTACTTGCTGTGAGCCTGAGTGGGAAGCGTGTAGCTGTCATGCCCTGAGTGCTGCTCCAACCTGCCTTGAGTCGCAGCACTAGCAGTGTAATGGAGGAGAGAGAGGTACGTGAGAGGTGCTCTTTGGTATTGAGTGGTGTAGTGTAGGTAGAGTAATAGTACGTTTTGACAGTACAGGCGTTTTCTAAGGATGGTACTTTCTGACAAGTAATAGTCAATTCAGTCTGAGATGAAATACAGCGGACTGTAGAAACGGCCAATGGTAGCGACTTCTAGAATGTTTGGATGACACTTGTCATTCACCTTGCACGGATTGCAGCCGGGTATTTTGGGCACTCTTGAGAAGCGTGTTCTGTTCTGACCTAGCTTGCTGTTCAGGTTTGGTGTCAGGGGATCCAATTGTTATGGCTCGTTATTTGTGAAATTGCCACATTTTTAATTACTTCCGGATTCTAAATAGTCTTCTATATTTCGTACCTTGAGTGGCAAGGAATTCCAAAGCTTGGGTATGTCTGCATCTGCATGTACGTATGGAATGAGTGTGACCAGTGTGCGTGGTTTGTTCGCCTGTGTATATGCATGTAGTAACTAGTAAATGGGCAGGTGTCTGTGTACATGCTTGTGTCAGCACTTCTGTTTGTGGGATCAATCAGTGAAGGTTCCAGTGTGTGTGTGCGTATTAGCATGTGTGCAGGTTCCGAGCCCAGGAGACATAAGTGTGCCTGTGTGTGACGCGGGGTGCTACTAGATGGAAAACTGCTTAAAATATGGAAATCAAATCGAAATTTTCCAAATAAACCTATAGGAGCAGAACACTCCCAGGAAGAAAGGAAATTCAATAGGAATTTCAGTCCTAGTTGTATAAAAAGGACAATGGATAAAGGACTTGCTGACTTCTCAAATTCTCTTATACGTTTAGTTGATGGCCGTTCTGCAAACTCATGCACAGTGTCTTTTCCCCTGTGCTATTGATGTCAGATTCATGTTCTTTTCGGGCATGATGATCAACCTGATGACAAGCCTATTCATTTTTAGGTCGAGCGTGCAACCACTCTGGCCTGTTGTAATCTATATGTGGGCTTTTAACCACGCCCACCGAACGCCCATCACTATGATTCATTCATGAGTTTGCCTTTCAAAAATCCTTTGTTATCATTGGTAAATGCTTTACGTTTGTCCCTTCTTGGGGCAGTTTTGTTACCACCTTGACCATCGACCCTGTTACATGGATAATTGCACATTTGCCAAAATGTTTGACTGTGAGCAAACTTATTTTTACTTTTGTGTCTCTCCTTGTGCTCATGGCAGCTGTGGCGCTTTGAAATGGCTCGCTTATGTCAACTGTTTTACTTCATTTTCAATTTATGTGGCAATAAAAGTCCAGTTAGGAATTTACAACTCTAATAGCTCTAATTTGAGAAAGCGCGAGACCCGTTGCATAGGAAATGCTTGTTAATTTTTTGCTATTTCTTTCCCTTGTCATTAAAACCTTACCTCGGCTACCAACTTTTTTAGAGAGTTTCAATTTTATAAAACCCTCTGCAGCTGTTAGGACACTAAATTTGGGGACCTTGGTAATGAGGGGGAACTAAGAAAGTGCATCTCAAACTTCAGTATAGTTCAGCATCAATCACATTTTTATTCTCAGTAGTGAATAATGATAGTTTTATTTACATTTTGCAAGTTTTATTAATCATTAGTTGTCAAGTTGTTTTCTTTATTAATATCAATCAAGCATAAACTACAGAACATAGCATAAGATGTGTCCAATAAATCTGATCCCTATTCTTAATCTCTAACATGACAAATTAGATAGAACAACTCTTAAGGAACTTTCTAATAAAGAGCAGTCAAGGCTCCCTCAAGATGGTAAGTTCGAACAAAGAGTGCTCAAAACGCACAATACATTTGTAGGAGTTTCAACTACATCGAAACATTTCACTATTCTCCCAGCCGCCCGGGTTTCTGAAAGAAAGAACATTTATGTAAATTCTAGGTATGATCACACGAAGGGGAACATTAGGACTTTGGCAGTCCGAAAACTCCAACCTCCAAAGCTGTGGGGAGGAGGCAGCCGTCATACCAGCTGCTCGCCCCTGTTCAGGATGTGCTGCATTATGGTGCATAACTTGCTTTTTCTTGCTGCATAATTTACTCAGCCCTGCCGCATAATTTGGTCCTCTCCTGCTTGATAATTCCAATGGCCCTGGATATAGCCTGGGATAGTCTATTACTAGCCAATTGTTGGAAGGCAAGCGCTATTCTTTGATGCATTATCAATCAGCCTGGGTTTGCACCAGATGATGCGATTGCGTTATGCCATCATATCACTGCTGAAAGATGGGTTGCTCAGTTGGAAGATATATATATTTACACCAGGATGACCTCTCCTGATCATTAGGCTCAGCACCCTGTAAAGGGAATATGGAACCTATTATTTACACCAGATGAATTTAAGAAGGGCATACTAGATCTGATTAAGAAAAAGGCCCTGGGTCCCGACTGGATCCCACCTGTTTGTATGTAAGTGACATTGAGATATGGGCTCCAGTACTAACTTAGATGCTAAATCCTGGGAGGGATCCCCACCCTCTTGGGCCACCGCCATCATTGTCCCAGTCTTTAGTCCCCATAGTTATAGGCCAATATCTCTCATTGATTCATTTGTAAAGGTCCTGGGGCAGGTTCTTTTAGCGAGATTAAGCACTTGGGCAGATGACAATAATATACTATCTGACTTATAATATGGATTCAGGACTGGCAGGTTCATTATCAACCAGTGTCTGAATGTGTATATGGTTATTAACAAATGCACAGTGTCCCACTCTGAGTCTATCAATGTGGCCTCTATGGACCTCACCAAGGTCTTTGAGAGAGTGAATCGTGAAACGTTATGGCAAATCCTTTTGTTGATGGGTGTCGATCCGGATATTGTTGATTTTTTTAGGGATCTCCATAGCAATACTGTTGCGACAGTTCGATACCTTGCGTGTACCCGACGTTTTAAAACTGGTACCGGGGTTTGGAACAGGTGTATCCTAGCACCTTTTTTGTTTCTTTATATATAGAAAAGCTGGAACTGTTTTGGTGGCAACTCATGCAGATTGCCCCCTAATAGGTACATGCTCCCTCCCAGTTCTGCTTTATCCAGATGATGCTATTTTAATGACCAGGACTGCAGGGGGTTAAGAAACCATACTGGACACATTTGCTGCATTCATGGAAGAACTGTACTTAATGGTTAATTTAAATAAATCATTTGTTATGGTGGTGGAACTCCACTAAACCAGGTCAAAACCCTATACTGTGAAACAGAGAGAAAAGAAATGTGACATTTCTACTAAGATGTGGTGCATTTTTGCTCCCTCCTTGTGCTGGTGCACTTGAGGCTGCCTAGCTCCAACACAGGGACCCTTGCACCTTACTGCATGGGTGCTTGTGTTGCAAGCAGGGTTGTTTGTGTGCAGGAAGTCACACTTTCCTGCACAAAAACAATCCTTAAAAGCATGTTCCTTTCTCTATATGTGATGCAGAAGAAATAATACATAGAAAAAGGAAATCACGTGGAGAAATAAAGATATTTCTCCTCGTTACACCTGGGTCTGGGAGGTGCACCATTTTGGTGCAATCCCAAGTTTGCTGACCTTAGTACATCATGTAATGTGTCAATATCCTTGGGTGGATGCTTGGGAACGCCCATGCTCCATCCATGGAACCCCTCCCTGACACAAATTAACAAGGCAGCTTTGTATTTACTAAACCAAGCAAAGTGGATTTGCATGGCTTACTAAATCCTGTCCGTTGCCTTGCTATGACCTGTGTCAGACAAGGACAATGCAAGTTCTTGCTAAATCTGGGCCTAACTGTCAGGTTTGTGGACAACACTAGAGTTCATGAGCACTCTCAACGTTAACGGTCCCAACTCACCACTCCAAATTGATAACTAACCACCAGCTAAAACCGCAGTTTGTTTCTGTGCCTTGTGATCCAACAGGAAACCTTGTGAGGTTCATTAATCTGTTGTATGGGTCACAAGCGCATGCCGGAAGAAAGTGATTGATCATTCAATAGAATTTATTGGTGTTTGATTGCTTAAAATATTCCAGCTCTGACTTTTATTCGTGGCATAGAGTCTGAAATAAACTCACCGGTTACATCCCACTTTTGAAAGTCTGGTGCTGCTCAGATCTGGCTGTGTTCGGTCAAGTTAATCAGTGTGTGACCACCATTGACTCATGGTTGATGAATTGCATTTACTTGGTTGTGCATTCATGGAGAAGGAAATGCGGCTACTATTACTTGGCTATTACTGCCGGTGGGATAGATAACACTGATTAATACCAGTGCATGTGTGACTCCTAAACAAACACTGGCCAACTTCTAGGGGTGTGTGGAGGGTATTGAACTTTGAACACATTAAGCACTCACGTGCTGTTATTGATTGTATTGAGCCACTGAAGTTATGAATCTCTTGCTTTGTTTCACGACTGAATGAAAATTACATTTGCACACCTACAAACTTTGTTCTTCACAGAAGCACACCTTCTTATAAAAAAAACAAGTTGGATTTGTGAATTTCGATGCTTTGGTATTGTATCTTTTGTTCCTGCCATATAAACCAAAGGTCATTGCAAGGACATACCTAGGGCCACTGCAAGAGGAAGACAGCAAAAGCACAGTAACTTTATTTTTCATAAGGTACATTTTTTATATGATACAGCTGATGAGATGACATGCAAGGTATGGATTTGTTTATGGATATCAATGATATTCTTTTAATTAAAGCTATTCCAGAATTCTTAAATGATATGTTTTCAAACGTGAAATGATTTTTGTGTGAGTTCAGTTTTTATTGTATATTATCAACATATATAAAATGTTCTGAAATTAGTTTTTTAACAGTATATGATTATAGATACCCAGAAAAGGTATAGAATACAAAAACAGAAAAGCCTTCTGACAGTTACAAAAAATGTCTTTAGCTAATGCAAAAATAAGAGCAAATTGCAGAATAACGGACACATAAATCACCCACAATATGACTCTGCTCATTTGACTTTAAAAATCAGCCTCCCAGGTGTGAAGAGGAGTAATATCTTTATTTGTATTCGGTATTTCGTTTTTTGTGTGTATCATGCATTCCCCATCACACATAGAAAAAGGAAAATGCTTTTAAAGATTGTGTTTTTGCAGGAACGTGTGCCTTCCTGTCCACAAACAATCCTGCTCGTAACGCAGGCATGCTTGCAGCAAGGCCCAAGGGTGCCTGCATTGGCGCTAGGCAGCCTCAAGTGTGCCAGCGCAAGGAGGGAGTAGAAATGCGCCATATCTTAGTAGATGTGGGACATGTCTTCTTTCTCCGTTTCACACAACGCAGCACCGTAACTTTGCTAGCAGTCCTGCATTGGGTGAAACGTTAGTAAGGCCCATATTTATACAGTTTTTTGCGCCACATTTGCGTAATTTTTTTACGCGAAACTGACGCAAACGTACAAAGGGGCATATTTATACTCCGTTTGCGCCGAAATTGCGTCGTTTTTTTTTACGCAAATTCGACGCAAAACTAACTCCATATTTATACTTTGGCGTTAGACGCGTCGTGCGCCAAAGTCCATGGAGTTAGCGTCATTTTTTAACGTGGACACCTACTTTGCGTTAATTATATGCAAGGTAGGCGTTCCCGTCTAAAAAATCGACTCCGAGGCATGTGCGTGGGATTTATACTCCCGGGCAAAAATCACGCCCGGGAGTGGGCGGGTCAAAAAAAATTACGTACGGCCGCTTTTGCGCCGTTTTTTAGCGCCTGCAAAAGGCAGGCGTTAAGGGACCTGTGGGCTCTGAAGGAGCCCACAGGTGCCCCCCCATGCCCCCAGGGACACCCTCTGTCACCCTTGCCCACCCCAGGAGGACACCCAAGGCTGGAGGGACCCATCCCAGGGACATTAAGGTAAGTTCAGGTAAGTGTTTTTTTTGTGTTTTTTTTGTGGCATAGGGGGGCCTGATTTGTGCCCCCCTACATGCCACTATGCCCAATGACCATGCCCAGGGGACAGAAGTCCCCTGGGCATGGCCATTGGGCAAGGGGGCATGACTCCTGTCTTTGCTAAGACAGGAGTCATTTCTATGGGGGTTGGGAGTGAAAAAAAATGGCGCAAATCGGGTTGAGGTGAAAAAATTGCCTCAACCTGACTTGCCCCATTTCTTGACGCCCAAGCCCCATATCCCCCTACGCCGGCGCTGCCTGGTGTACGTCGTTTTTTTTAACGCACACCAGACGGCGCCTGCGGCTAACGCCGGCTAACGTCATTCAATAAATACGGCGCCTGCATGGCGCTTCAGAATGGCGTTAGCCGGCGCTAATTTTTTTGACGCAAAACTGCGTTGGCGCAGTTTTGCGTCAAAAAGTATAAATATAGGCCAAAATATTTTGCACGTTTGCGCTGTTTTTGCATCAAAAAAATGACGCAAATGTGGCGCAAAAAAAGTATAGATATGGGCCCTAATGTGCCAGTGTCGTTCTCCCTCATCCACAGACTGGGAGATGTGCAGAACTTTGTGCACATGGTGACTTGAGCAAGAGGCTTGGACACTACTTATTTCGTCCCTGTGCTGTATTTGATCAAGGTTTGTTGCCTTTGCCTGGTGTACTGGTTGCCTGCAAGTTGGATGTCAGTTCCTCATTGGTTCTACTTGAGGTGTAATATTACCTCTTCCAAGGCTCTTTGTTGTCATCGTGTATCATTATGAGTGCCATGATCTTTCCCAGAATGCAGCTGTGTTCACTTTTCTACTTTCCTTCTAATGCCAATAGTGTTTTCTGCCAAACAGCTTTTCCTCTTTTCGTCTGCCAGATCTTCATTTCCTTTTGTTGCTTACCTCGACATAGATAACATTTTTTCTCTTACCTCGATATAGCTCAACATTTTTCTCTTAAAGATAATGGGCCATATTTATACTTTTTGACGCAAAAGTGCGCTAACGCAGTTTTGCGCCAAACAAATTAGCGCTGGCTAACGCCATTCTGAAGCGCCATGCGGGCGCCGTATTTATTGAATGGCGTTAGCCGGCGTTAGCCGACCGGCGCTGCCTGGTGTGCGTGAAAAAAAAACACGTACACCAGGCAGCGCCGGCATAGGGCAAAATGGCGTTTGGGCGTGCAAAAATGGGGCAAGTCAGGCTGAGGCAAAAAAATCGTCTTAACCCGATTTGCGCCATTTTTTTTTGCCGCCCAGACGCCATTAACATGACAAAGACAGGAGTCATGCCCCCTTGCCCAATGGCCATGCCCAGGGGACTTCTGTCCCCTGGGCATGGTCATTGGGCATAGTGGCATGTAGGGGGGCACAAATCAGGCCCCCCTATGCCACAAAAAAAAAAAAAATACTTACCACAACTTACCTTTTCTTCCCTGGGATGGATCCCTCCATCCTTGGGTGTCCTCCTGGGGTGGGCAAGGGTGGCAGGGGGTGTCCCTGGGGGCTTGGGAGGGCACCTCTGGGCTCATTCTGAGCCCACAGGTCCCTTAACGCCTGCCCTGACCCAGGCGCTAAAATCCGGCGCAAATGCAGGTTTTTTAGACCCACCCACTCCCGGGCGTCATTTTTGCCCGGGAGTATAAATACGACGCATATGCATCGCAGTCATTTTTTAAGATGGGAACGCCTACCTTGCATATCATTAACGCAAGGAAGGTGTTCACGCCAAAAAATGACGCTAACTCCATGAACTTTGGCGCTAGACGCGTCTAACGCCAAAGTATAAATATGGAGTTAGTTTTGCGTCGAATTAGCGTCGAAAAAAATGACGCAAATTCGGCGCAAACGGAGTATAAATATGCCCCAATGTGTTCATCTGTTGTAGTTTTTTTTCTCTAGACGTTTGGATTCCGTTTGGCCCCGCTGCTGTGATACTCTAGTAACCTACTGTTGTACATCATGGTCTCTCATGTATGTAGGTGCCCTGGTGAGGTATATGATATTTATACGGCCGTGTCCTTGTTTTAATGGCATTCACGGAGGTGTTCGGCGAGTTTATGAATGACGCCCCTAGAAAGAGGTGTCATAGGTGACCTCCTATGTGGCCGGCCCCTAAAAACAGACTTCATGACACAACTCACGCCATGACACTCATAAGCATGTGTTAATTTAATATGTGCTAATTTTACAAAGCTAACACTGAGTTCTGCAAATGCTGTTCCTTTGAGGCGGATGTCTGTTGGCCAAGTCCGTGAAACTGCAATTTCACTTTGCAGATCAGTCATTTCTTGATTTTCGCTTTCTTACACCTGGTGTTTCGCAGCTCCAGCGATTTACAGCGCAGGGTGCCATTTTGTGCCGCAAGGCCATTTGTGTTTCCCCCCCTTCATGCTCTGTGAGGGCGGTTTATATTGCAGCAAGAGATCATTAATCAATGATTCCTTGCTCCCATGGGCTAGCGGATCGTCAAAGAGGGGGCGAGAAGGGAGGAGCTGTCATTATTGGTGATGATGGAGTCTGTATTAATTCTGAAGGAGCATCTTTCCTGTCAAGTGTGTGATTGGTTGTCAGACCGCATCAGGCTTGTCTGCTGCTCAATCTGTGACGGCCAACGCCACCTGCTGCCTGTCCTGATTTCTTTGCAGAATTTGGGGTTCGGCTTGCAGGGAGGGGGTCGTGCTGATTCCCCCTGGGACTTCCATGAACAAAATTACCAATTTGCAAGTCAAGCCTTGAACAGTAGTCATGCCTGGCTTTTCAAGGTCTTTGGAGAGAAGCGCGAGCGCTAAGGTCAGCTCGTCACAGTGCTGCGCGTGCAATAATAGGTACAAGTGGCTAGTGAGATAAGTTGCTTTCATGTTGATGTCTCGAGCTTTCTATAGCAATTGCAACCACAAATGGTAGCATGCGCCATGGGGATACTTTGCAGCTTCTAAATTAGCCAATCTGAGCACTGATTGATTGTGCATGTCACCAAACACTGTAAATTGACGTACTGAGGCCTCACGATTTTGCCTTTTTTTTTAAAAGGAGAATTTCCCTTTAATGAGATTTCAGGTCATGTGATTTGATTACTGTGGTGATGCAGAGGATCAAAGGGCATGTGACCTCATACACCTACACACGGTGCAGTGTGCAACCTATGTAGACGGGTTAGTAAGCGCTATATAAATATTACAACGCAATACAATACACAGTATCTGTGATTTAGCGACGTGACGTCTCCGTGGTTCAATATAGCAATTATCTTCAAACGCATAAAAGTCAAAATCCTGGCGCAATCTGCATTCGATGATTATGCCCCCCTCTTCGAGGTGAGAGGAAAACGGGTCCCGACATTTTATTTCTTGCAGATGGCCTCTTCAAACTGTGGGCCATATTTATACTTTTTGACGCAAAACTGCGCTAACGCAGTTTTGCGCCAAAAAAATTAGCGCCGGCTAACGCCATTCTGAAGCGCCATGCGGGCGCCGTATTTATTCAATGACGTTAGCCGGCGTTAGCCGCCGGCGCTGTCTGGTGTGCGTTGAAAAAAACGACGTACACCAGGCAGCGCCGGCGTAGGGAGAAAATGGCGTATGGGCGTCCACAAATGGTGCAAGTCAGGCTGAGGCAAAAAAATCGCCACAACCCGAATTGCGCCATTTTTTTACGACGCCCATCCCCCATTGAAATGACTCCTGTCTTAGCAAAGACAGGAGTCATGCCCCCTTGCCCAATGGCCATGCCCAGGGGACTTCTGTCCCCTGGGCATGGTCATTGGGCATAGTGGCATGTAGGGGGGCACAAATCAGGCCCCCCTATGCCACAAAAAAATAAAAAAAATAAAATGCTTACCTGGACTTACCTTAATGTCCCTGGGGTGGGTCCCTCCATCCTTGGGTGTCCTCCTGTGGTGGGCAAGGGTGGCAGGGGGTGTCCCTGGGGGCAGGGGAGGGCACCTCTGGGCTCATTCTGAGCCCACAGGTCCCTTAACGCCTGCCCTGACCCAGGCGCTAAAATCCGGCGCTAATGCGGGTTTTTTAGACCCGCCCACTCCCGGGCGTCATTTTTGCCCGGGAGTATAAATACGACGCATATGCATCGGAGTCATTTTTTAAGACGGGAACGCCTACCTTGCATATCATTAACGCAAGGAAGGTGTTCACGCAAAAAAATGACGCTAACTCCATGAACTTTGGTGCTATACGCGTCTAACGCCAAAGTATAAATATGGAGTTAGTTTTGCGTCGAATTTGCGTCGAAAAAAACGACGCAAATTTGGCGCAAACGGAGTATAAATATGCCCCTGTGTGTCTCTATGGACGTAAATGTATAAATACTCACCATTTTTCTACTGCTGATCTTTCCCTAATATAGATAATTATATCACACGTGCCAGCCCTTCCTAAACGCTCTTTCTGCATACTGGAATAGTTCATCATATTTTCCCTACTTTAATGACACCCCAAATTCCATTAAAACGCATGTTAGTACATAATATTTACTATTGTGTGTATGTGTTTGAATCATTTCTATAGCATGAATGACTATTTTGCAAACCCATTTTCATTTTGCTTGTACCTACTACACGCATGTGTTGCATACTACTTTGTACAGGCACAACACTTGTACATACAAGCATTATTGTCCACGGTATCATGCGTGCATAACGGCTTTATCCAGGTGTAGGTCTTACGTGAGCCTAATAAAACCTTTGTGAGTTAGGGTCACTTAACTCATTGCGAAGTGTTATGTAGTGAGTGCTTACTGTGTAAAAAAGAAAAAAAAACATACACGAATAAAAATATATAAACAGATAACTGCAGGGACCCGACGTTTTTTTTTTTATAGTGCCCGCACTGTGTGGTGCCAAATGCCAGGATTGCTTAACACCTAAGCTTTCTAGATATGATTCCACCTTAAGCTGCTTTTTTTCAACGCCCTAAGCTTTCTTCCACCAACCTATGCTTCCATTTTTTCCTCGCTGTTTCAGGTTCCTTTCATCCCTGTTTTCATCCTTTTTTCACTATTTTCTTCTCTTTCTATTCCTCTTCCTTCCCCGCTTTTCTGCCCCCCCCCCCCTCACCTTTTTTTGCTGCTCGGTGTGATGATGACAAATAAGGCATAGTGCCGGTGCCTACCACCTGCAACCGCCGGCACAAGTTAAGCACTGTGCACTAGAAGGCCGTCTGGCTGCGGGAGGTGCGTGTTGGTCCTGGAAAGTCCACGGCAACACGTCTCAGTGCGGGGAGGGGTCGGGCAACGGATCAGCAACGCCGAGTTGCTTACAACGGCCGTCGGAACTCGTAAACCTTTAATGAGTGGCACCACGCCACGGCCCTGCCAGGGAGCCCAGCAGTGTCGACGTGCGAGCACACGAGGCTGGCCCTGGACGGTGGATACAGTTTAATTACGGCCAACCATCTGTCACTTCAGTGTATGCAGGGGAGCCTATATCAGTGCGGCACTGATTGCTGGAGAGTGACCCCTCGGTACCCTCCTCTAAGAAGCCATGGCAGCTGTTCTCTCATACTGTCAGCTTTTATATATAAACCAGTGCTTAATTTGTAAATAAAAAGGTACCGGTTCCCAAAGCCCTCCTCTTAAAACACGCGGATGCTGCAATTAAATGTGTGAACAAAGAATACTGAGGCAGCGTAATCCTGAAGCCATCTCGGGCCTCTTCAATCCATATAAACCACTGCCGGCCCCTTCAGCTCGCCCCAGCAGCTCACTACTTTCTTCCTTTGTGACGCTTTTTCGTTTTTCCCTTCCTCCGTCTTTCCAGTATGTGTCTTTTGCTCGAAGCAAATGCGTGAGGCAGAAGAATAAGCCCCGGCCCTAAAAAAATAATTGCCGGTGCTCAGCACCGGAAACAACAAGCACAAATTAAGCACTGATACAAGCCCATTTATTCTGTGCTGTTTCTGCAAGCGTCCGATCGCACCGAGCGGCAACATACCTGACACAGTGGTGAATGCACCCGTAAACCCGCAGGCGGTGCACGTAGCTTGAGTGACGTTTCCACCCATAGGCCTTATTTCATTTCTTAAATATTTAATCACTATTTCTGTACTGGCCGCTGGAGCACGCTCTTGAAGGTTGATTCTGCTGTTCTGATGCTTTCTCTGCGATTGGCTCAGTGTGATGCCAGCTGTTTTGAAGCGTTGTCAGTCTTGGATTATTGCTGGAGGGTGTCTGACAACAAACTCAGAATGAAAAGTGAGCGTCGTCCACTTCTGGGAAGTGATGGGCAGTGGCGGCTGGTGATCTTTGACAGTGGAATTTCATAACACTGCCAGTGAATGAATTAATCAGCAGAGAAAGCGAGTCTTACTTTCTGTGGAAGGCTTCGGGGGAGGAGATCTTCCCAAGAAAGCTTTGAAAACAGCTGGATCAAATACCACAATTTACTGCACATTTTTCACATAAGCTTAGTAAGAAAAAACATAGAGGTTCTGAAGGATTTATGAAATATTTCGCTATTTTTATGGTGTAGCAGGTTTACCTGCCTTTAGACAATTTTGACAAAATGGTGATAAAGTGCTGCTTTTATGAGCACAATATCCTTAACAAACGTCTAGCAAACCAGAGGTGATATAGGATCTTCAGAAAATGCAATTTCACATGGCCTATCAATTACCATAGCATTAATCTAGACTTCATTTCCTTTCCATTTTAGGGTAGAGCCTGAGGATGAATGCACTAGCGCATTCGGCTTGCTTGCAAGACTTTTTATTGTTCATTAAAGGGCTTGGAGACCACCTGTCACTTACAATTTGTTGGCTTGCGTGGCACTCTACTTTACAGCCTAGTAATTTGTCAATGCAGGCCTGGCATCATTTCCATTCCTCTGTGTGGAGCAGGGACTAAGCACTGATTGATTTAGCTTAATCAGTGCCTATCCCCTGCTGCTGATTGAGGTACTATTTTGTGTATTTTTTGAAGCTTCTAGTGTCCTGCTAACAAAAGGCTTGTGTCTGGCAAAAGCGCGCCCAGCAGGGCAAACAAAATTGCGAAGGGTTATTTTTTTATAGCTAACTTTCTTTTATTTTTTCGAAGTCATCTTTTCTCACTTAGCACTCATGTTTTCTTTTGTTTTTGCTTGTGGGCGCTGTTCTAAAAAATGACAATTATCTTGTACTAAATATTGCAAAGCGACATTGTTTCTTTATTATTTGTAATTTCTGAAATGATGCTTTATCACAAAATCATGCAGTACACCCAGTCCACCCCATTCCAATCCACCCCACTACAATCTAACCCAATCCATCCTGCCTCACCCCACACCAATCCACCCCACTCCAATCCAAGCCACTCACTCCAATCCAATCCACTCCACTCCACTCTAACCCACCCCAATCTAATCTGCCCCACTCCAACAGCCAGACTCAAATCCAAAACAATCTGCACCCCTGCAATGCAATCTGCCCCACTTTAATCCAAAACAATCTGCTCCACTCCCACCTTCTATACGCCAATCCAAAACAATCTGCCCCACTCCAATCCAAAACAATTTCCCCCACTTCAATCTGCCTCACTCCAGTCTTCACCACTTCAATCCAAATCAATGTGGAGTGGGGTGGATTGGAGTGGGGCAGATTGCTTTGGATTAAAGTGGGGGCAGATTGAAGTGGGGCGGATTGGAGTGGGGGCCCACTCCAATCCAAAACAGCCTGCCTCACTCAAATCTGCCCCATTCCAATTTGCCCCAATCCAATCCAACACAGTGACTGCACCACTCCAATCTGCCCCACTTTAGTCTGTCCCACCCCAATCACAAATAATCTATCCCACTCCACTCCTCCACACCATAGTCTGCCCCACTCCAAAGCAAAATAATATATTCCACTCCAATCTACCCCACTCCAATCTGCCCCACTCAAATCCAAAACAATACGCCCCACTTCAATCCAATCCACCTCACCCCCATCCAATCAACCCACTCCAATCTAATCCACTTCACTCCGAACTACCCTATTTCAACCTGCCTCACTCCAATCTAACACAATATGCCCCACTCCAGTCCGCCACATTCAAATCCAAAACAATCTGTCCCACTCCAATCTGGACAACTTCAACCCAAACAGTCTTGCTCACTCCAATCTGCCCCACTCCAATCCAGATCAATCTGCCCCACTCAAATCTGCCCCACTCCAATCCAAAACAATATGTCCCACTCTAATCTGCCCCACTTCAATACAAAACAGCCTGTCCCATTTCAATCCTTTTCAATCTTCCCCAGCCCAATCTGGTGTGTGCATGCTGGTCTGATGGTGTGCTTGGGATAGGCTGAGGTACAGGGGACTGGGTCTGGGTGGAGGAAGCTGGAGGGGGGAGGCTGGACACAGGGACAATGGCTGCTATCAGTGCTGAGGCCAGAGCAGGAATGCTCTCTGTTGGGCTGCCTGGCCAGAATGAATGCCCTCCAGGTATGCATTTGTTTGTTGCAAATGCCTCTCGACACCCTGGATGGCATTCACAATGGTAGACTGCCCAACAGTGAGGGACCTCAGGAGGTCAATAGCCTCCTCACTGAGGGCAGCAGGGCTGACTGGGGCAGGGCCTGAGGTGCCTGGGGCGAAGGAGATGCTCACCCTCCTGGGTGAGCAGCCACAGGACACACGCTGAGGGGCTGCTGGGAAGGCAGTGCTGACAGGGGGGGTGGCGGTTGTACCTGTTGATGCGGGGGGCACAGCGGGGCCCGCCACCGCAAGGGAGCTCCCATCAGAGGAGGAGTCGCTGTCGCTGCTGTCACCTCCTGTCCCCGCCGTGGAGCTCCCCCTCGCCCTCCGTCCCACTGGTGGCTTCAGACTCCGTTGTCTTGCCCTCCAGGGCCAAGTGGGATGCAGCTCCCTCCTGATCCAGTGCCACTGCTCCTCTGCCTGATGATGCTATTGCACACAAGAACAGGGAGACCACAAAAAGGGTGGGGGAAAGACAGAAGAAAGACATGTTCAGTGCATGCAATACCACTACAGTTGGGGAACACTACAGACACAGCAGCCCTCTGCACTACGCCATGCACTTAGAGTTCCTAGATTAATCACATGCCCATGGGGTACAAGGCCTATGCCCGATTGCTGCACACATGTAAGTCACAGGAGCCTGACTAGGTGAAGATGGCTCTTACCACTGGTGGGGTTGGGGTGCCACATAGCCTGCCTCACAAAGGGTCCTTGCCTACAAAGCTCGCCCTGGCCTAGGGTAACCCACTGCCCACTTCCCCCACCCAGACACCTCGTAATGCGCACAGAGTCAGATGGATGTGACGGTACTCACCCCCTTGTGGCTGCTGTGATGCCCTCAAGCGCCCATCCAACTCCGGATACACCACCACCAGGAACCGGAACATCAGGGGGACCCCATCCGCTAACTTCTCCAACTCCTCCGAAGTGAAGGCAGGGGCCCTTTCCCCAGACACATGAGCCATAATCGCTTCCAGACTGAGGTCACAGCAGCACTTGCAGTGTAGGTCCTCTCCTGTCGAAGGTCAGGTATCAAGTGAGTAAACAGACAGAAAATAGCGGTCACGTCCGCGGCCGTGTGTACCGTCACCGCCGGCGTACATCGTCATTGGCTCCTCGGACCCATAGGGACAAATGTTAACCAATGCAGGATTGCATTGCGGTCTTTGACCGCCTACCGCGACGGTGTTGAACGCCAGCGCAGTTACCTCATATTCCCTTATCCCACCTTACAGGTCAGGCAGCCGCCATTTCAGATGGCATTAATATTAACTGCGTCACACCTATGTAGGCCTTGCATACACACAGTAACAGGCACATTGCGGATTTCCAAATGTTTGCAAATTACATTTAGTAATACCTCAGTGTTGGCTGACTCTCTGCTCGCTGTTCTCCTTCATAGGGCAAGTCCGCTGGGGCAGGTGGTGAGATGGCGGCATCCTCTGGTGTACAGACCACTGGTGGACCTGTCGACAATGGAAGAGAGGCACGTAATAGTCACCTACAGACCTGATCGTGCAACAATCCATGAACTGTGTGCCCAGTTGGAGCCAGACCTGATGTCAGCAATTCGCCATCCCACAGGAATCCCCCCTCTAGTGCAGATCCTGTCAGTACTCCATTTGCTGGCAAGTGGGTCTTTTCAAACAACAGTGGCCATTGCATCAGGGATGTCCCAGCCAATGTTCTCCAACGTGTTGTCCAGAGTGTTGTCTGCCCTGCTTAAACACATGCGCAGCTACATCGTTTTCCCTCAGGTGGAGAATTTGCCTACAGTGAAAGGTGACTTCTATGCCCTGGGACATATCCCCAACATCATAGGTGCCATTGATGGGACACATGTGGCCTTGGTACTCCCCCGCAGGAGTGAACAGGTGTACAGAAACCAGAAGAGCTACCATTCAATGAATGTGCAGATGGTGTGTTTGGCTGACCAGTACATCTCCCATGTGAATGCCAAGTTTCCTGGCTCTGTGCATGACGCTTACATTCTGAGGAATAGCAGCATCCCTTATGTGATGGGGCAACTCCAGAGGCACAGTGTTTGGCTAATAGGTGAGGCCAAGGACCCTATACCCTTTGAATAGTTGTCTTGGTCTGGGGTTATTCCTAAGCGTTAGTGTGTGTCTAACAGTTGTCCCTCGACATTTGCAGGTGACTCTGGTTACCCCAACCTGTCATGGCTTCTGACCCCAGTGAGAAATCCCAGGACAAGGGCAGTGGAGCGCTACAATGAGGCACATGGGTGAACTAGAAGAGTGATCGAAAGGACCTTCGGCCTCCTGAAGGCCAGGTTCCGGTGCCTCAATATGACAGGTGGTACTCTCTACTACTCACCAAAGAAGGTGTGCCAGATCATCGTGGCCTGCTGTATGCTGCACAACATGGCTTTGCGACGACAGGTGCCTTTTCTGCAGGAGGATGGTCCAGAAGGAGGTCTTGTGGCAGCTGTGGAGCCTGTGGACAGTGAAGAAGAGGAGGCAGAAGAAGAGGATATCGACAACAGAAACAACGTTGTCCAGCAATACTTCCAGTGAGACACAGGTAAGAAGATGTCACTGCCTCACACCTCTCATACAATTGTTAGACCTATCATATGTCTGTCACTTTCACCCAGTGTATGGACCTTGTCTAGTCACTTTGCCTTTCCATTTCACATATCTGGGTCCCACTGTGTGACCTCTGCTATATTACCTTATGGACTCGAGCTGTGTTACATCGGTATGTTGACAATACATTCGACATTGCTATATTCCATAGTTATTGCAAATACACATTCGTGAAAGCACAGACTGACTCCAGCTTGTTTTGTGATTCAAGGGTGTTTATTTCAGTGCAAAATAGTGGAGGGGTTGTAAAATGGGCAGGAGTGGTGGAGGATTGTCCATGGCAGAGTCCAGTCTATTTGTTTCACAGGTGCATTGTCTAAAGGGGCATAGGAAGTGGAACTAGGGCAGTTGATGGATGGACAGGGTGACGAAGTGGGACAGAAGGATGCCATTCAGTGGGGGTCTCATTTCCTGGCGGGTGTCTTGGCATTGTTCTCTGTCTTTGTCCTGGATCTCAGGGACTGTTTGAGGGGTGGTTCTCCTTCTGCAGGGGGTGGGGTGCTGGTGTAGTGGTCCTGTGGTGGTGCCTCCTGTCCGCTAGCGCCGGTGGAGGTTGTGGGCTGTTCATCATCCAGGCTAGTGTCAGGGGCCCCTTGTTGTGCCACAGTGTCCCTCCTGGTGTTCACAAGGTCCTTCAGCACCCCTACAATGGTGACCAGAGTGTTGTTGATGGACTTAAGTTCCTCCCTGATCCCCAGATACTGTACAGTTCCTCCTGCAGCCGCTGGGTCTCCTGAAACTTGGCCAGTACTGTTGCCATTGTCTCCTGGGAATGAGGTACACTACCAAGATGTTGGAGAGGGCCTCGTGGAGAGTGGGTTCCCTGGGCCTGTCCTCCCCCTGTTGCACAGCAGTCCTCCCAGTTCCCCTGTTTTCCTGTGCCTCTGTCCCCTGAACCGTGTGCCCACTGCCCCCAGGTCCCTGATTTTCTTGGGTTGGTGGGTTTGCCTGGGTTCCCTGTAGTGGTGGACACACTGCTGCTTGACATGTCCTGAGGACAGAGGGATGGGCCCACTGGGTGGGCGCTGTGCTGGTATTTCCTGAGGGGGGAGGCTCTGTGGGGGCTTGTGCCAGTGTCAGGGGAACCGACTGTCCCGAGGTCCCAGGTGGGCCGGGCTGGTCATCTTGATCCAGATGGATAGAGCTGCTGTCATCACTGTGGGCCTCTTCTGTGGGGGGAGTGGACATGTCTGGAACCTCCTGTCTGGAGACGTTGGGTAGGGGTCCTGCAAGGGTGTAAAGGCATGATTATTGCATTGTGTGTGCCATTGTATGCAATGGGTGGGTGACCCTGTACTCCAGTGCTTGCATTCTTGAGTAGGACCTTGTGTGATAATTGATTTGGGGTCTGTGTGGGTATCTGTAGTGGACATGCTTTGGTGATGGGTGTCTATGCTTTGGTGTTGCATGCAGGGCTTGGTATTGGGATGTGTGGGTTGAGATAGTGGGACATTTGTGAGGTGTTGGAGTGATGGGGGTGAGGGTGGGGTATGTGATAGCATGCAGGTAGGGTGGGGGATGTAATAGTTAAGATTTGACTTACCAGAGTCCATTCCTCCTGCTACTCCTGCGAGGCCCTCAGGATGCAGAATAGCCAAGACCTGCTCCTCTCATGTTGTTAGTTGTGGGGGAGGAGGTGGGGGTCCGCCGCCAGTCCTCTGAACTGCAATCTGGTGTCTTGAGACCACTGAACGCACCTTCCCCCGTAGGTCGTTCCACCTCTTCCTGATGTCATCCCTTGTTCTTAGATGCTGTCCCACTGCGTTGACCCTGTCTACGATTATGTGCCATAGCTCCATCTTCCTAGCTATGGAGGTGTGCTGCACCTGTGATCCGAATAGCTGTGGCTCTACCCGGATGATTTCCTCCACCATGACCCTGAGCTCCTCCTCAGAGAACCTGGGGTGTCTATGCGGTGCCATGGTGTGGTGTGGGTGATGTGTGAGGTGGTGTGTGTTGTGATGTGTGAGGGGATGTGTTTGTGTGTGTTGTCTGAGGTGCGTGAGGTGCGTGGATGTTGTGTGAGTGATGGTGTTGTGTGACTGTGGATGCTAGTGTTGTTGATGGTGGTGTCTCTCTCTGGGCTTCTTTCTCATTTTTTGTCGTAGGGGTTTGTGGGTGATGTGGGTGTGTATTTTAAATTGCATTGAGTGTGTGGGAGCGGTGTGTGTATGTATATCAGGTGTGTGTATTTTGAATTGTCCAATGTGGTTGTGTTTTGTAAGTGTGTGTGTATTTTGAGCGCGGCGGTGTGTACCGCCAATGGAATACCACGGTTGAATGACCGCCGCGTTTATTCATGTGTCGTGATAGTGTGGGTGTATTCCTGTTGGCGTGACGGTGGAGGTTTTGTTATCGCCAGTTTATTACTGACCTTTGGTGTGACGGACTTGTGTGGGTGTCTGGATTTTGGCAGATTCCGGGATGTGAATTGTAATAGCTGTAGCAGAATTCCACTGCCGCAGCGGTGTGTTGGCGGTCTTCTGCACGGCGGTAAGCAGGATTTACCACCAATGTTGTAATGAGGGCCATAATCTCGCAATGAAAAAATACGCAATCTTAGGCATTAGACAGGTAGACAATTTTTTGGTCTTCATTCAGAAATGCTGTTTCTCAGGTTATGGAGACCTTGCAAGTTTGGACAGCAGACAGGTTGCAGAAATTTTACAAACTTCAGCTTCTCACTTGACTCACCTCCCCCAAAAAGCTTATCATTTTCATGAAGAACACAAAACGTTTTTTTCTCCTAAAGTAGCACATTTCATTTTTTGTAATTATGGTTGGCGCTCAAATAACAATTTATCATTTTCATTGAATACTCACAATTACGACTGTCATACAAGCATATATTGCAAGGTGCAGGCGTTGCTATTGCATCCCTGCTGGGATGGGCTGGTTTTGCTCTGTTTAGAGAATGGAGGCTGTGCTCAGAAGTGCCAATTTTGTTGCACTGCAAGTTTAGTACCTGCTAAAAACCTGTTGGTACTATCCAATTTAAGGGAGAGAAGCTGTGTTTATAAGGGGTTTTGTTCCATTTAAACTATGACAGCCTGCTAGTGTTGTAAATGCCCAATTAGAAGCATTGTAGCCTTCCTGAAAAGAGAAGGTAGATTCTCACACTTTCTAACAGTCTGCACTGTGCCTGTTCCAGAGGGTAAAATGGCAGGGTTACTGTAGCTTGAGGAATTTCCACAACTTTCCAGTAGGACACATATGCTTCTGTATTAGCAGGGCATTTCTCAGTTGTAAGAAAGGCAGCTATAATTTGAAAGGGCAGTACTGGCACTTTCTGAAAAGCTGTTGTGTCTTTAACAAGGCTATGCCCGGACTTCTGAGCATCGTTGCTACACTTTTAACTGAACATACTAGAATTTGTCAACAAAATAATCTATTTTTTCAAGAAACAGCAGAGGAACCTCTAGGCAGAGTCGCAATGCTTTTAATTGGATTTTAATTGTATTTCTTTTAAAACGACTATAAAGTGGTAAAGCCAGAACATCTCAACAGAAACGATATATTTTGGATGGACGGATTACCACAACTTCTCAGAAGGACCACTACATTTTTAATTCGGCAATGCTGCTACTTTGTATACTCAGCAAAGAGGTCTGTGTTTGGTTGGACATGTAGTACGGACTGTTTATTTGCACTTTGAGCTGGAGTGATGGAAGATTGTGGCACAGATCAAAAACTCAAAACAACCTCTTCTGAAAAACACATAGAAGGTACCATATACACAGCAACAGTACAACCTTCACCAGAGGTGCAACAACTAAATCTGTCAACATTGTAGGATGTTGTGCAGACTCTTCTGTCAATGCACATTTGCTACACAGTCTCCAGTCTCCCAGTCAGCATAACTGTACCCTTCTATCTCATCCTTCAGGTATCAATAAGGGATGCCCTCGGATGAACAGAAGATGCTCAGTCGTAGACATCTTGGGGAGACAAAGTAAGAAAATGTAAATGGCCAAATCTAAACAATATGCGTTTTTAACAAAGCTGAAAGGGCTACTTGTGTTGGAAGGGTACCATGAGCCTAATGTAAGCTAGGAAAATAGCTAGTAAAAGACAGTAACAATTGGGGTCGTCTGGGCCCAAGTGTCACTGCATCTGCTGCACCAAAGATAGCAACACCACTCAGTAGAACACACATTTAAAATCCATAATTGCCTCCTTGACTTTCTTCCAATTGGCCCCTCAGAGGAGAAGAGAGCCAACTAGATGCAAGGGATTTTTGTTTTACATATAATGGTGTGCTGGGTGTGGCCTGCCCAAGCATCATGTCATGATCACAACCATAACAGCCCTAGCACTGTTTCGGCCCCACCTGTTGGCAGGTTTGGGAAGTTTACCCCAATTCCATTCCTGAGGGAAGGTCGGTAGGGGGGTCCAGAGGGTATAGAAAGTCCACGAGGCACCAGTCATTTTTTTATTTAAAAAATAGAAGGGATGAGCCTAGCTTACCCCTTCCATAATGGCCCAGCCATTCTCCTGCTCACTTCCCAATTGATCAGAATGAGGTGCTTAGCACAATCTGGCCCTGGGGGGGGAATGGGGGAACGGGATCAGAAACGGAACGGGTGGAGCAGCCTGTCCAGGCATCGGGCAATGCCCTAGCTCCATGATGGCCCAAGAGTATTTTTGCCAGGCCACAGGGCTGATTAGGGGGGTTTACCCCAATATTCCTCCTGGAGGGTGGTAGAAACCAAGGATTTTTTGATTAAACAAAGGGTAGGAGCACCCCACTAAGGCATCAGGCTGTGTGCTTACTTCAATTTCCCCCAACCCCTTACGGAGTTGACTGGAGGGGCTTTCTCCCCAACCTGACCCTTCAAGGGGGGAGGGAGTCTCCTATGTACCAGGGGGAATGATGATGAGTATGATTATGATGATGATTATTATTATTTTAAATATGGGGTGCATCCAGGCATTGGAGATGACTCCAACCAATGAAGCCCCCAGAGTCTTTCTGCTCTTATGAGATTGGGGGTCTTAATGCCAATCTGCCACTCCCTGCTGAGGAAGGGCAGTAATTCCATTTGACACATTTGATACATTTTAAATGAAAAAAATATATATAGAGAGAGTGTTGGAGCTCCACCCATAAAGCTCCAATTGTCTATATCCCCCTCTGGTATACCCATGACAAAGAAGAGGACATTTGAATTATTTTTGGGAGTAGTTTTGACATGTGTGTCTGCAAGGAAGGGATAAATCCCAGTTGCTTATGACCTGCCATGATAAATGGCAGCACTATTTAGGCCCAGCCAGCAACCAGAGAGCCATACAAAAACTGCCCATTTCTGAAACTTAGAGATGCTGGGGAATCCAGGACGGTGTGTTTTATATGCATACCACTATATTCTTTTATGAATGCCATGCAAACTTCAAACTTTGGTTAAATCACATATTTTCCTCCCATTTATGTGATGGAAAGTTGTGAAATATTCATGGTTTCACAAAATTCCTATCACCCAGAGTTCCTTCGCTTCTCTTGAAAAAAACAGTACCCCACTTGTGTACCTAAGATCAGAACAGACGAACGCTTGGACCACACAAGGTCTATAATGAAAGTATTTTGACTTCACACAGTCACAGATATCATCTGTTCCTACTGCTGGCACAAACCACACAACACAGAAAGATCGAATATGAAAATGTTGGTAACAAATGTTTATTTGAATCTCTGCCATATCCTGAATGCTGGGAAAAGTTGGGAGACCTGGGAAGAGAGTGATCGTACCTTAACAAACGTGTTGATGCAATTTTTAGGAAACACATGCTTTCTCGCACAGCACATTTTCTCCAAAAGTAAATATGCTTTATTTTGGCCTTCAAGAAATCCACAAATCCTAGGAACCTTCGAATTCCCAACATGTGGGGGAAAATTACTCACATCTGGCAGTAGCGTAATAAAACTTGAGGGGGACCCCCTGCAAAGTCCCTCGAGGGCCCCCCGCCCTCTCCTCTGGACTCAGTCAGGGGACTGCCGCCCGTGCACACTGTACTGTGCTTTGGGGACCCCAGAGGTTGGGGCCCTCCCGCACCACAGGGGCAGCAAGGGCCTTTGTTACACCACTGACTTCTGGCCTAGATGTCTTTTCTGAGTGACAAAGTGCCCGAACATCAAAAAAGGGCCCAGCCTCAAGGATGGAAAAAACCTTAGCAGCTAATTGGTTAAGCAACTTTGATGTCATATTGAGGCTCGCAAGATTCACACACAACATTATTGCTTTGAACCTCTGAGATAGTGACTTCCAAAACAAGAGCACCTGTGTACTTCTACTGCCACTGCTTTCCTTCTGGCCACTGAAATGTCATGCTTAGCCTGTAACGATTGGTCCAAATACCATGTGCCCACTGACTGCACCATGCACTATGCAGCGTAGAGCAGCCCTTGCAGTCTAGAAAACTAAGGGGCATATTTATACTTGGTTTGTGCAGTTTTAGTGTATTGTGTTGTATTGTAATCGTATTTATATAGCGCTTACTACCCCTGACGAGGCGTCAAAGCACTTTTCGGTGAGTAGCACGGTACTCTGGAACCCAACAAGAATTACTGATGGATTAGTATCGGGAAATAATGAGTACAGTTTTAGTATTATTATGAGTTAATTTGAGCTGCGGATATGAGAGTTTGTTAGTTAGATTGACTGGAGTAATGGAGGGGTGGAGGAGGAAAGAAATCCAGAAGTGTTAATTGGGAGTATTTCCTTAATTTACTCAACCCAAAGGCTTGGGATGAGTAAAGGGGGATGGAAGAGGGAAGAGTATGTGGAAGGGTTAGGGAGAGCATAGTAGCAGGGTGAGATAAATGCGGGAGACTTTAGTAGGGTTGTGTGGGAGGTCACAGTAGTAGAGTGAGGTTTGGTGAGTTAGATGTGGAAGCGGAGGGAAGAGCTTAGGCAGAGTTATTTAGGAGATGAAAGTAGTAGAAAGGATTTGGGATGAGTCAGAGTGAGAATGGAGGATAGTTTGACAGAGACATGACATAGGATGATGGGTAGATAAGTGTGATAAGATGAGAGCAGGAATTCATAGATATCTAGTATAACAACCCACCCAGGAGCCATGCAATGACCCACGAACATGCCAAGCACAGAAACAACATATACACATACATATATATATATATATATATACATACACACACACATGAATACACACACATATGCACATACAATACATAATTAGAACCATGGGTAAAGTATACTTAGTCAAACAGGTTTAAAGAGTGTGTGTGTATTTTATTGTTATGACATAGTAGCGATACATATTTTCTATAGAAACTATACATAACTAGAAATATACACATAATCTGAAACATTATTTATCAACATAGGCATATGCAATTCATAGTTGTTTGAATATGGTGGTTATGAAGGAAAGAGCCAACTCTTGAGTAGTTTTCTAAAGACAAAAAAGTTATCTGTGGCTCTTATAGTTGGGGGTAATGAATTCCATAGTTTGGCTGCTTGAACGGAGAAGGATGTACCACCTATAGTCTTTTTCTTATATGGTGGTGTTCTAAGGCGAGGTGCCAATCTTGAGCGGAGGTTTCTTTGTTGGATGTATTTAGTTATTTTGTTTCTGATAAAAAGCGGTCCTGTTTCATGTATAGCTTTGTGGGTGATACAAAGCAGCTTGAAAGTGCATCTTCTGGCAACGGGTAACCAGTGTAGTGCTCTCAAGGCAAGGGAGATGTGGGCTTGGGGCTTTACATGTAATAGCAGCCTGGCTGCGGAATTCTGGATACGTTGTAGTTTTTTCATAACAGATAGAGATGATCCATGGTAGAGGCCATTGGCATAATCCAGTTTGGATAGTACAAGCGAGATAGTAGCTTGCACCTTGTGTGGAAATCCGAGGTGGGGGAAGATGCGTTGTAAAGTCTTCAAGGTGATAAAGCTTGTTCGTGCTAATTTGTCCACTTGGGCATTCATAGTTAACTTGGAATCCATGGTGATTCCTAGGTTTTTAACTTCCTTGGATAATTGAGGAGGTGGTCCGAGATCATCAGGCCAGACGCACAGAGGGTCATAACTTTTCCAGTCACCACATATGAGTATTTCTGTTTTGGAGGTATTTAGTTTGAGATGGCTCCAGGTCATCCACTGATCAACGGCTCTGAGGCAATTGAAGATTTGTGAGTTTTCAATGTTTTTGGGGAATTCTAATTTAAGTAGTATTTGTGTGTCATCTGCATAGTTGTAGCATGTGAGATGGAAATCATTGATCAGTTCTGTTAAAGATATCATGTAGATGTTGAAAAGCAAAGGTGAGATGATTGACCCTTGGGGGACCCCTGCTTTTCTAAGGCAGGGTTCGGACGAGAAGGGGGTGAGTGGATGATATTCAATCTTTTTTGAAGATAGGAAGTAATCCAGTCGAGAGCAATCCCTTGTATGCCGGCTTCGTGGAGTCTTTGAATTAGAGTGTCATGGTCAACCGTATCAAAGGCAGCTGAGAGGTCCAAGAGAAGTAGTGCTGCAACTCCATTTAGGTCGACTGTGTTTTTAAGATCATCCCAGATTGCTATGAGTGCCGATTCAGTGCTTCTTCCTGGGCGGAATTCAGTTTGGAAGTCTGAAAGTATAGAATTGTCCTCAATGAATTGTGACATCTGGGCGAAAGCTGCTCTTTCTATCAATTTGCCCAGGAAAGGTCCATTTGTGACTGGTCTGTAGTGTTGGGGTCTTGCGGGTCTAGGTTTGTTTTCTTTAATAAAGGTCATATGTATGCCTTTTTCAGGTCTACAGGAAAAGTTCCTGAAGTTAAAGAGTTGTTGATGATTCTTCTTACAGGTGTGGCAGCAGAAGTAGATAGAAGAATGTTCTTGAAGATTTGTGGTGGGCAAGGGTCAGAAGGGCAACCAGAAGGTCTGCTTGCTTTCACCAAATCCATAAATTCATCCTGGGATATTTGTTTGAAGGACTGTAGAGGTTGGGTTGGTTTATTCTTAGAGGGTATTTTAGGAAAGGGGTTGGTGCTGATGTTTTTCTTCTGCATTAAATAGGAGTCCAATGTGTCTGCCTTGGTTGTGTAGTGAGTTGCCAATTTGTTTGCGAAATCTTGAGTAGTGGAATGACTTCCTTCCATGTATGTAGGTTTTCGAAATTCATTGAGAATTTTATCAAATTCCTTGGTTGTAGATTGAGCATTTTGAATTCTGTCTGAGTAGTACCTTTTTTTTAGCTTTTTTGATTGATGATTTGCATATCCTGTTAAGTTTGTGTAGCTGCAGTTTCTCTTGACTGTTGTTTGTTTTGAGCCAGGTCCACTGCAACTTTCTGATTTGTTGCTTTATCTTTTTAAGTTCTGTGTTTCTCCAAGGTGTTGGTTTTCGTTTGTTGTGTTTAGTTTTTCTGCGTGGTATTAGGATATCAAAAGCTTCCTGTAGCCACTCATAAAGTTTTGGCACAGAATTAATTGTATTTAGATCAGTGTTGGCTGTTAGTTGTGTTTCTAAGTCATCCAAATTGAGTTTGCTCCATGGTCGATAGGTGTATGTATGTAAGTAGTTGTGGGGTGTGTTGATTTGTGGAGTTGTATGTCGGAAAGTTATCAAATGGTGGTCTGACCAAGTGATTGGCGTGATACTATGAATAGTAACGAGTTCAGGCTTAGCAAAAATGACATCTAGGATGTGACCAGCGATGTGCGTGGGATTGTGTACAATCTGATGTAGGTTCAATGCGACTAGGCCAGTGGTGATAGCTTTTAGATGGGGCATATTGGGTTTGTCAAACCAAATGTTTAGATTCCCAAGAATGCATAGGTTGGAGTATAGTGTAATAAGGTTTGAGACTGTGTCTAGAAAAGTATCTGGGAATATGGAGTTGTTAGGTGGTGGTCTGTAAAGGAGGAGAAAGTTACAGGAGGAATTTGGAGTAGGTTGGCATCTGGTAAGGAGGGCTTCACAACCTTTTATGGAGATGTTGTCTGTTTACTGAGGTTTAATGCCTGTTTGAATATAATAGCTAGTCCACCTCCTCTCTTGCCTATACGGTTTTGTGTGATGGTTTGATAGCCTGGAGGAACGGCTTCGTGCAAACCTGGGGCCATGTCATCTCCCAACCAGGATTCAGTTATGAATAGTAAGTCAGGTTGTGTGTCTATGAGCAGGTCGTAGATGTGGTGCTTGTTTTTTGAGAGTGATCGAGCATTTATGAGCTGGCAGTTTAGAAAAGGTGTGTTAGTGGTAGTGTTGTTTTGTTTAGGAGAAGGCTAAGTAGTATAATGTGAGCTTGAAGCAGGAGTGTTGCTAGCTGTGATAACTGTTTGAGGCTCACAATAGTCTTGCTTTTCAATATAGTGTTCCCCTTCCAGCAGGTTAAGGAGGCATTTTGTTGGGTCTGTGTGTGTGGGTGGTGGACTTGGTGGCTGAGGGAGCCATGAGGAGTGTACTGTTTTTTTGTAGGGTAGTTTTATTATGTAATAGACAAGGGGAGACGAGGTTGCTATGAGTGGCATGTTTTTTATTTTGTTTGCGTTTGTTTAGTGTGGATGGAGTATGGGTTAGGGGTGGTGGAGGAGCATGTGGATCATGATGTAAGGCTCTAAATTGTGCAGTGGAGGAGAGGCGAGTGAATGGAAGTTGCTGGGTTGGGGTGCTTGTGGTAGGTGAATGTGAAGAGTAAGAAAGTAGGGGTGGAGATAGGATGGAATTTGTATTCTTTGTGTAGTCCTGAGGGTGGTCGGTATAAGTGTAATGTAAGTTTGTGTTGCTTTGATGTGCTGATGCTTGTGGTCGGTATTGTTTTTGTGGAATAGTGAGAGGGGACATTGGTGTAGTTGCTTTTGGTCAGGGATTTGTATGTGAGTTAGTGCTGGTGAGTGGAATTTGAGTATTAGATGGGGTGTTGATGTGTTTTGGAAATGAATGTACGAGGTGTGTAAGAGGTGATGGATGTGTGCCAGGGGAGTTAGTGTTAGTTGCGATGATTGGAAGAGGTAACGTGTGGTGGAGTGAAATGTGGGGATTGTACGGTTGTGTGTAATTGGTGAAGAGAGGGGAAGAGTGTTTGTAGATGGTGTGTTTGAAGGCAGGGTTTGGGCATTGTTATGATGACAGGTGGTCTGTGTGGAGCAAACAGCGGATAGTGTTGTTGGTTAGAAAGAGCAGAGAGTGTGTATCTGGAAGGCTGAGACTGAGAGAAATGTATATTGTAGTTTTGTGTTGTGTGGGTGATGGCAGGTTGTGTTAGTAGGAGTGGACAGAGTAGTGTTTGCAGTGAGAATGCATGTGTTTGACTGTTGTAGTTGTGGGGGCTATGTGTATATGTGTTGTATAAAGGGTATTGTGTTGGGTGATGGGACAATGCAATCTGTCTGTGGTCAGTTTGTGATGCATGAGTTGGATGTCTTTGTAGAATATGTGTTTGCATGTTGAGGGATGTGTAGCGGCTGAAACCATTCCTGGTCAATTGAGTATTGGGCAGCATTTCTGGCCCCAGTCCCTACCTGTCCTGAACAGGCCCAAACAGGCAACTGCCCTTGTCCTCTCCGCCCTTGGCCACGACGCACTGGCTGAGACGCCCTGAGTCCTAGCCTTTTATAGCCCTACTGGCCAATAAGAAGCTGGTCCTAACCCTAGCCAATCCAATTTCAAGCCCTGATTCAAACAACTAATGGGAGACCCAGCCCTAATCACTAATCATAGCCCTATTCCTGACCACCAATCACAGCCCCAGCCCTAGAACCAACAGCCAATCAGATTCTCAGCCCTATCCACCAATCACAGCCCTAGAACCAACAGCCAATCAGAAACTCAGCCCTATCCACCAATCACAGCCCTAGAACCAACAGACACTCAGATTCTCAGACCTATCCACCAATCACAGCCCTAGAACCAACAGCCAATCAGAATCTCAGCCCTATTCACCAATCACAGCCCTAGAACCAACAGAAAATCAGAATCTCAGCCCTAGAACCAACAGCCAATCAGATTCCCAGCCCTATCCACCAATCATAACCCCAGCCCTGGAGCCAGAAACCAATGAAAGACCATCTCCCTACAACCTATCACAACAACATATGCAACAACCAATGGGAACTTGTATAAGAAGCAAGTTAACTGAAGTCCAGTCCCTGTGGTCAGGGGGAAAGGCAACTGCTGCTCTATTCAGAATCTCCTTGGATACAGACAGGCTGAATCCACACTTTCAAGCTAGCAGAGTCTACTTTCCAGGTAAGGGAGAGATTGTTTAAGAAACAAACACTGGAATACTGCTGGGCGCGCACTCTGAAATCGGGCTTTTTAAAGGCAAAAATACAGGGGGGCAGACAGTTTTAAAGCACAATTTAAATCACAGAAACAGATTAAAACAGTCTCCTAAAAACACACCCTGCAAGATGTATGTAGCCTTTTTACTTAGAAGAGAAAAGTGGGGGGAGGGGTTGCCACAAACTAGCAAGGCAATTCACATATTCACGGCAAAAACAAATAAAAAAAAGCACCACTTTAAAAGAGGCCAGGCTGCCTGAAACACAGAGAGTCCACAGTAAAACAGACACAGGTATCTGAAATAAACACTTTTGAACAAATAATACTATCTACCCAGAAACATCTCAGGGCTCCTTACCTAGATCTTTTTGCAATCCTTGAACACTGGGCTGTATCGGGACACAGGGGAGATGCAAAGAGGCTCACAAAATGGAGGTGGCTGTCTTGGGCTTCCCTCCACAAACTTAAGGGGCCAGAGCAGGTGTGGGGGGCGGGTCTCAGGTGCAGCAGGGACTCAGGGAGCCAATCAGCTAAGTCCAGTCCTGTGGTCGGGGGAAAGGCAACTGCTGCTCTATTCAGAATCTCCTTGGATACAAACAGGATGAATCCACACTATCAAGCTAGCAGAGTCTACTTTCCAGGTAAGGGAGAGATTGTTTAAGAAACAAACACTGGAATACTGCTGGGCGCGCACTCTGAAATCGGGCTTTTTAAAGGCAAAAATACAGGGGGGCAGACAGTTTTTAAGCATTAAGTGTCATTTATTTGTATGCTAAAACAGGGCAAATTTTACTCCATAATTATATTTTGATGCTAGACCCATCTAGCGTCAAAATATAGGCGTTTGTATCATATTGTGAATGCCGCAAACTACTTGGGGCTAATTTGATGCAAGGTAGGCGTTCCCGTCCACAATATGGTGCCAACCCCCTAATGCCTTATTTATACTCCCGCGCAAACACGACACACACAGAGTAGGCAGACCCAAATAATGGCACTAAGCCTGCTTAGACCCATTATTTAACACCTGGGTCTGACCAGGCATTAGGGGACCTGTGGACCCATTTCCATTGCTGAACACCATGGAATGGGCAAACAGATGCCCACCCAAAGCTGCAGCAACACCCCCACCCACACCAGAGGGACACCATAAGATGGGGTACCCCATCCTGGGTAAGTACAGGTAAGTATAATTGTTTTTTCTGTGCCATTGGGAGCCCCTTACATGGGGCCCCCTGCCTGGCACTGGGTATTATGGCCATGCCCAGGGGACACTGGTCCCCTGGGCTGGCCATTGGGGTGGTGGGCAGGACTTGTGTATTTACTAAGACAGTAGTCATTTATGGGTGCTAGTGAGTCAGTAAATGATGCTAGGCTGGTTAGCTGCATATTTCTTGCCGCAAACCAGCCTAGAGTCATTTCTGAGCCACTAGGCGCCTTCTCCCCTACCGCCATTCCCCGCCGGCTAGCATCCTTTTCTTAGACCCTAGCCTGTCCTTAGTGCCAACGTGCGTCATTCCATAAATATGGTGCCCAGCTGGCACTATGGAATGACGTTAGGAGCAACTAAGGATTTTGACGCAAAACTGCATTAGCGCAGTTGGCGTCAAAATCCATAAGTATGGGCAGAAATCTGGTATGGAGCTGTGCACTTCGAGAACACTCAAAAGTAGATGCTGCACTTGTCTCATATTAACAGCAAATACAGCACTTGAAAATGTAAGTACTCGCCCTGCACAGCACACACAGTAACTAGATTTGCAGTTTGAAATACTATTAATGCCATCAACCTTTCTAAAACTACCAACCATTCTATCTCAATATAAATCAAATCTTATTTCTTTTTCTTAAAAGAATACCTGAGTTCTGGTTTGTATGTTTATTGTGAGTGAAACTAGACTTTCTACTCCACACCACCTTGCAGAGTGAGCCTTTACTAAAGAGATGGGCGCCCTCCCCTGACAGGATGGCTACTGCTGTCTTTCAATGGATTGTATGACTGAACCACGAGTGAAATTACCACAATTGCCTTTACAACGTGGTAATTACAACACATCCATCATTCCAACAAATGCACTTACTATGAAAGTTTTTTTACACGAAAATGCCTTTACCACGCGTGCCTTTTCCACAAAAAAATGTAATGGTGAAGGCATGGTTGGTAAAGTCAGATGCAAGGTAGAAATGGGATATATAGACGATATGTTTTGTGTCTGGAACGGGAGCAAGGAATCTGCCATGAAATTTGTAACAACATTGAATAATAATTCGCTAAACTTGAAATTCAGCAGTGAAATACATCATTTGGAGCTGATATTTTTGGATGTGAAAGTAAGTGTGATCAACAATAAGTTGGAGTGTGAGTTATTTAGAAAAGACACGGCTGGGAACAGTCTACTTCATGCTACCAATAGTCATCCTTAGAATCTGATCCAGAGTATTCCTTATGGGGAATTACTCAGGGCTAGGAGGAACTGCAGTCTGGATACCACTTTTGACAAAGAAGCATGTGTTTTGATTAAAAGAGTCCGAGAAAGAGGATACTCTGAGAGTAGTATAAAAAAGGCACTGCAGAAAGTTAAACAAATTAAAAGAGAGGATCTACTGGTACCAAATCTTAAGATTCATAAGGATGAGGAAAGACACATGAGATTTATTACAACATATCATAATAAAACAGGTGAAGTAAAAAAGATGTTCAATAAATATTGGCCAGTACTGAAAACAGATGAGAATCTAGCAAAGATGATCAAGGATTATCCTACATTTACTTCCAGTAGAAGTAGGTCTATAAAGGACACTTTAAGCCAATGGCTGGTACCAGCAATTGAAAAGAAAAATCCTATTCAGGGTTTTTTTTATTTGTGGCAAATGCAAAGCATGTAAATATGGTGAAAATTGTAAAGAGGTAAAATTCATAAGGAATGTAAAACTATTTAAAATTAAGGAACATGTAACGTGCCACTCAGACTATTGTGTATATGCCTTGAAATGCCCCTGTAACAAATTTTATATAGGGATCACTATACATATGGCAAAAAGAGTATTAGAACATATGAGAGCGTTCAAGAATGAGGATAAGACATATCCGGTGGCCAGACATTTTAAGGAATATCATGGTAAGAATGTAAATGAATTAAAATTTGTGGTACTGGATAGAATCATGTTGAATACACGAGGAGGGAATAGAACATTAGAGCTAAGGAAGATGGAATCAAGGTTAATTATTGACTGTTAAACTATGGAAACGGATGGATTAAATAAGGATGAAGAATTAGCCGTACATCTGATGTATTGAAAAGTAAAGAAATTAATATTGCCAAAAGATTATGCACAATGTAGTATAATTTGATATGTAGATTGAATTTTAAAGGAGAACTTTCTTTCATAATTTGATTTTAATGAGAGGTGTTTTTGTTTTGTTTTTTTTAGAAAAAAAAAGAAGAAAAATATGAGCGGTCATTGGAAATGCAGAGGAGCTACTATATCGCATAAATAATATCTGGTGATATTGTATTCTCATAGTTTTCTGTACTATATGAGTGGGATTACTTCAGAAATTGTAACTGTATGAATGAAATAGTAATCACAGGATTTCCTGTTGGAATTGAGTAATTACAGCTGTCATGGTGATGTTTGAATTGCAATTTCCCACTGGGGCTAGTTTACCAGTATTTATGAGTTGGTAAAAAACAGATGGTAATGTTAAAAGAATTAGTGTTGAATTAAGTGCTTGATTTTTATAGTAGCCGTGAGATGTAATAATTCTAGTAAATTAACAATGTGACAGCATATCATTGTAATCAGCAGTAGTTGTTGAGGACATGTTGACAGTTTTTTATAAAATTAAAATGATAATGTTTGATAATCCACATATTATATATAATGTAAATAGCAGACTATGGGGGTCATTCTGACCTTGGCGGTCCATGACGCCATGGCGGAGTGCGGCGGAAGCACCGCCAACAGGCTGGCGGTGGTTCCTGGGCGATTCTGACCGCGACGGTAAAGCCGCGGTCGGAAAAGGGGAGCCGGCGGTTTCCCGGCGGTTTCCCGCTGGCACAGGGAACCCGCCATGGCGGCGCTGCTTGCAGCACCACCATGGGGATTCCGACCCCCTTCCCGCCAGCCTGTTTCTGGCGGTGTCCACCGCCAGAACCAGGATGGCAGGAACGGGTGCTGTGGGGCCCCTGGGGGCCCCTGTGTAGGAGGCTGGACTGGCTTGTAGTGAGTACCAAGGGGTACTTGCACCTTGCACCAGGCCCAGTTATCCCTTATTAGTGTATAGGGTGTCTAGCAGCTTAGGCTGATAGATAATGGTAGCTTAGCAGAGCAGCTTAGGCTGAACTAGGAGACGTGTGAAGCTACTACAGTACCACTTAGTGTCATATGCACAATATCATAAGAAAACACAATACACAGTTATACTAAAAATAAAGGTACTTTATTTTTATGACAATATGCCAAAGTATCTTAGAGTGTACCCTCAGTAAGAGGATAGGAAATATACACAAGATATATATACACAATAGCAAAAATATGCAGTATAGTCTTAGAAAACAGTGCAAACAATGTATAGTTACAATAGGATGCAATGGGGAAACATAGGGATAGGGGCAACACAAACCATATACTCCAAAAGTGGAATGTGAACCACGAATGGACCCCAAACCTATGTGACCTTGTAGAGGGTCGCTGGGACTATTAGAAAATAGTGAGAGTTAGAAAAATAACCCTCCCCAAGACCCTGAAAAGTGAGTGCAAAGTGCACCGAAGTTCCCCTAAGGACAAAATAGTCGTGTTAGAGGGAGAATGCAAGGAAAACACAAATCAGCAATGTAACAACGATGGATTCCTGTCTGAAGGTACCTGTGGAACAAGGGGACCAAGTCCAAAAGTCACAAGCAGCTCGGAGATGGGCAGATGCCCAAGAAATGCCAGCGGTTGGTGCAAAGAAGCTCTTACTAGGCTGAAGAACTGTGAATACTGCAGGAACGACAAGGGCTAGAGACTTCCCCTTTGGAGGATGGATCCCCCACGCCTTGGAGAGTCGTGCAGAAGTGTTTTCCCGCCGGATGGACGCCAACAAGCCTTGCTACACGCAAATCGTGCGTTTGGCGTTTTTGGACGCTGCTGGGGCCCAGGAGGGACCAGGAGGTCGCAAATTGGACCTGCAGAGAGAGGGGACGTCGAGCAAGACAAAGAGCCCTCACTGAAGCAGGTAGCACCCGGAGAAGTGCCAGAAACAGGCACTACGAGGATGCGTGAAACGGTGCTCGCCGAAGTTGCACAAAGGAGTCCCACGTCGCCGGAGACCAACTTAGAAAGTCGTGCAATGCAGGTTAGAGTGCCGTGGACCCAGGCTTGGCTGTGCACGAAGGATTTCCGCCGGAAGTGCACAGGGGCCGGAGAAGCTTGCAAAGTCGCGGTTCCCAGCAATGCAGCCCAGCGAGGTGAGGCAAGGACTTACCTCCACCAAACTTGGGCTGAAGAGTCACTGGACTGTGGGGGTCACTTGGACGGTGTCGCTGGATTCGAGGGACCTCGCTCGTCGTGCTGAGAGGAGACCCAAGGGACCGGAGATGCAGCTTTTTGGTGCCTGCGGTTGCAGGGGGAAGATTCCGTCGACCCACGGGAGATTTCTTCGGAGCTTCTGGTACAGAGAGGAGGCAGACTACCCCCACAGCATGCACAAGCAGGAAAACAGTCGAGAAGGCGGCAGGATCAGCGTTACAGAGTTGCAGTAGTCGTCTTTGCTACTATGTTGCAGGTTTGCAGGCTTCCAGCGCGGTCAGCGGTCGATTCCTTATCAGAAGGTGAAGAGGGAGATGCAGAGGAACTCGGCTGAGCTCATGCATTCGTTATCTAAAGTTTCCCCAGAGACAGAGACCCTAAATAGCCAGAAAAGAGGGTTTGGCTACCTAGGAGAGAGGAAAGGCTACTAACACCTGAAGGAGCCTATCACAAGGAGTCTCTGACGTCACCTGGTGGCACTGGCCACTCAGAGCAGTCCAGTGTGCCAGCAGCACCTCTGTTTCCAAGATGGCAGAGGTCTGGAGCACACTGGAGGAGCTCTGGACACCTCCCAGGGGAGGTGCAGGTCAGGGGAGTGGTCACTCCCCTTTCCTTTGTCCAGTTTCGCGCCAGAGCAGGGGCTAAGGGGTCCCTGAACCGGTGTAGACTGGCTTATGCAGAATTGGGCACCTCTGTGCCCAACAAAGCATTTCCAGAGGCTGGGGGAGGCTACTCCTCCCCTGCCTTCACACCATTTTCCAAAGGGAGAGGGTGTCACACCCTCTCTCAGAGGAAGTTCTTTGTTCTGCCATCCTGGGCCAGGCCTGGCTGGACCCCAGGAGGGCAGCTGCCTGTCTGAGGGGTTGGCAGCAGCAGCAGCTGCAGTGAAACCCCAGGAAGGGCAGTCTGGCAGTACCAGGGTCTGTGCTACAGACCACTGGGATCATGGAATTGTACCAAAAATGCCAGGATGGCATAGAGGGGGCAATTCCATGATCATAGACATGTTACATGGCCATATTCGGAGTTACCATGGTGAAGCTACATATAGGTAGTGACCTATATGTAGTGCACGCGTGTAATGGTGTCCCCGCACTCACAAAGTTCAGTGAATTGGCTCTGAACAATGTGGGGGCACCTTGGCTAGTGCCAGGGTGCCCTCACACTAAGTAACTTTGCACCTAACCTTTACCAGGTAAAGGTTAGACATATAGGTGACTTATAAGTTACTTAAGTGCAGTGTAAAATGGCTGTGAAATAACGTGGACGTTATTTCACTCAGGCTGCAGTGGCAGGCCTGTGTAAGAATTGTCAGAGCTCCCTATGGGTGGCAAAAGAAATGCTGCAGCCCATAGGGATCTCCTGGAACCCCAATACCCTGGGTACCTCAGTACCATATACTAGGGAATTATAAGGGTGTTCCAGTAAGCCAATGTAAATTGGTAAAAATGGTCACTAGCCTGTCAGTGACAATTTGGAAAGAAATGAGAGAGCATAACCACTGAGGTTCTGATTAGCAGAGCCTCAGTGAGACAGTTAGTCACTACACAGGTAACACATACAGGCACACTTATGAGCACTGGGGCCCTGGGTTACCAGGGTCCCAGTGACACATACAACTAAAACAACATATATACAGTGAAAAATGGGGGTAACATGCCAGGCAAGATGGTACTTTCCTACACAACCCCCCCCCAAACGAAGGACAATAAGACTAGCCATTACCTGATGAGTCTTCATTGTCTAAGTGGAAATATCTGGAGAGTCCATCTGCATTGGAGTGGCTACTCCCAGGTCTATGTTCCACTGTATAGTCCATTCCCTGTAGGGATATGGACCACCTCAACAATTTAGGATTTTCACCTTTCATTTGTTTTAGCCAAAGTAGAGGTTTGTGGTCTGTCTGAACAATGAAGTGAGTGCCAAACAGGTATGGCCTCAACTTCTTCAGAGCCCAGACCACAGCAAAGGCCTCCCTCTCAATGGCAGACCAACGCTTTTCTCTAGGGGTCAACCTTCTACTAATAAAAGCAACAGGTTGATCCTGGCCCTCAGAATTAAGTTGTGATAGGACTGCCCCTACTCCTAATTCAGATGCATCAGTTTGGACATAGAATTTTTTAGAGTAACAAGGGCTTTTCAGGACAGGTGCAGAGCACATGGCCTGCTTCAGCTCCTCAAAAGCTTTCTGACAGTTTGCTGTCCATAATACCTTTTTAGGCATTTTCTTGGATGTGAGGTCATTAAGAGGGGCTGCAATGGAGCCATAGTTCTTAATGAACCTCCTGTAATACCCAGTGAGGCCTAGGAAGGCTCTCACCTGAGTCTGAGTGGTAGGGGGAATCCAATCAATAATAGTTTGGATTTTCCCCTGAAGTGGTGCAATCTGTTCCCCACCAACAAGGTGTCCCAGATAAACCACTTTACCCTGCCCTATCTGGCACTTTGAAGCCTTGATAGTGAGGCCTGCCTTTTGCAGGGCCTCCAAAACTTTCCAAAGGTGGACCAGGTGATCATCCCAGCTGGAGCTAAAGACAGCTATATCATCCAAATATGCTGCACTGAAAGCTTCCAGCCCTTGCAGGACTGTGTTCACCAACCTCTGAAACGTGGCAGGTGCATTTTTCAAACCAAAAGGCATTACAGTAAACTGGTAATGTCCTCCAATGGTAGAAAATGCAGTCTTAGGTTTAGCATCTTCTGACATTTTGATCTGCCAATACCCTGCAGTCAAATCAAAAGTGCTTAGATACTTGGCAGATGCCAGTGTATCTATTAGCTCATCTGCCCTGGGTATAGGGTGAGCATCTGTTTTGGTTACCAAGTTGAGACCTCTATAGTCTACACAAAACCTCATTTCCTTCTTTCCATCTTTAGAATTGGGTTTTGGTACCAGTACCACAGGAGAAGCCCATGGACTGTCAGAGTGCTCAACCACTCCTAGTTCCAACATCTTCTGAACTTCTTGCTTTATGCAGTCCCTGACATGGTCAGGCTGCCTATAGATCTTACTTTTGACAGGTAAACTGTCTCCAGTATCTATAGTGTGCTCACACCAAGAAGTGGTGCCTGGCACAATGGAGAAGAGTTCTGAAAATTGTCCTAGGAGATTTATGCAATTATCTTTCTGCTCAGCAGTAAGACAATCAGCCAAAACTACCCCTTCCACAAGAGCATCTTGTTCTGTGGAAGAGAAGAGATCAGGTAGAGGATCACTGTCTTCTTCCTGTCCCTCATCTGTTGCCATGAGCAGGGTGAGATCAGCCCTGTCATAGTAGGGTTTCAGGCGGTTGACATGGAGCACCCTAAGGGGACTCCTGGCAGTGCCTAAGTCAACCAAGTAGGTGACTTCACCCTTCTTTTCAACAATTGTGTGTGGACCACTCCATTTATCTTGGAGTGCTCTTGGGGCCACAGGCTCCAAGACCCACACTTTCTGCCCTGGTTGGTACTGAACCAAAACAGCCTTCTGATCATGCCATTGCTTCTGGAGCTCTTGGCTGGCCTGAAGGTTTTTACTGGCCTTTTTCATGTACTCAGCCATCCTTGATCTGAGGCCAAGTACATAGTCCACAATATCCTGCTTAGGAGCTTTTAAAGGTTGTTCCCAACCCTCCTTTACAAGTGTGAGTGGACCCCTAACAGGGTGTCCAAAAAGAAGTTCAAAGGGGCTGAAGCCCACTCCTTTCTGGGGTACCTCCCTGTAGGCAAAAAGGAGGCATGGTAGAAGGATATCCCATCTCCTGCGGAGTTTTTCAGGGAGTCCCATAATCATGCCTTTGAGAGTTTTATTAAATCTCTCCACCAGTCCATTTGTTTGTGGATGATAGGGTGTTGTGAACTTGTAAGTTACACCACACTCCTTCCACATGGCCTTTAAGTATGCAGACATGAAATTGCTTCCTCTGTCTGATACTACTTCCTTTGGGAAGCCCACCCTGGAAAATATTCCCAGGAGGGCCTTTGCCACTGCAGGAGCTGTAGTGGTCCTTAAAGGAATTGCTTCAGGATACCTTGTGGCATGGTCCACTACCACTAAGATAAACCTATTGCCTGAAGCAGTAGGAGGGTCAAGGGGGCCAACTATGTCAACCCCTACCCTTTCAAAGGGAACCCCAACCACAGGCAGTGGGATAAGGGGTGCCTTTGGAGTGCCACCTGTCTTGCCACTGGCTTGACAGGTTTCACAGGACTTACAAAATTCTTTTGTGTCCTCTGACATCCTAGGCCAATGAAACAGTGGTACCAATCTGTCCCAAGTTTTCATTTGACCCAGGTGCCCAGCTAAGGGAATGTCATGTGCCAGTGTTAGGAGGAACTTTCTGTACTCCTGAGGAATCACTAATCTCCTGGCAGCTCCAGGTTTAGGATCCCTATGCTCAGTGTACAAGAGGTTGTCCTCCCAGTAAACTCTGTGTGAGTCACTGACATCCCCATTAGCCTGTTTGACAGCTTGCTGTCTGAGACCCTCTAATGTGGGACAGGTTTGCTGTGCCACACTCAGCTCCTCTCTGGCAGGCCCCCCTTCACCCAAAAGCTCAGCAGTGTCTGCTTCCAGCTCCTCTGGTGTAGGTTCTGCACAGGGAGGGAATTCTTCTTCCTCAGAAGTAGAATCCACTGTAGAGGGAGGGATAGTAGGAAGTGGTTTGCTTCTACTAGCCCTAGCTTTAGGGAGCGCTTGGTCCATTGTTCCAGGATCCAAGCTTCCCTGTCCTTTTTGCTTTTTGGCCTGAGCCCTTGTCAAAGCAAAAATATGCCCTGGGATGCCCAGCATTGCTGCATGGGCCTCCAACTCCACATCTGACCAAGCTGATGTCTCCAAATCGTTCCCTAATAGACAGTCTACAGGTAAATCTGAAGCTACCACAACTTTCTTTGGACCAGATACCCCCCCCCAGTTGAGATTTACAACAGCCATGGGGTGGCTTTGTGTTATGTTGTGAGCATCGGTTACTTGGTACTGGTGTCCAAGTATGTGTTGTTCAGGGTGCACCAGTTTCTCAATCACCATTGTGACACTGGCACCTGTGTCCCTGTAGGCCTGGACCTCAACACCATTTATTAGGGTTAGTTGCTTGTACTTCTCCAAGTTATGGGGGCAAGCAACCAAAGTGGCTAAGTCAATAGCCCCTTCAGAGACTAAAGTAGCCTCTGTGGTCTCCCTAATCAGACCAACCCCAACTAAATTACCAAAAGTGAGCCCAGCTACTCCCTTGGATTGGCTATTAGTAGGTTTGCTCCCACCACCACTGCTATTAGTAGGGACACTAGGTGTAGCAGTAGGGGTTGTAGTGGTAGGAGCTGTGGTGCCTTTCTTTGGACAACTGGGATCTGTTGTCCAATGGCCTTTTATCTTACATAAATAGCACCATGGTTTTCTTTCCTTGTTCTGATTAGAGGAAGGTTTGGGCCCACCACCCCCACCAGAGTGTTTTTGTGGGCCTGATGAAGACTCATTTTTAGATTTGTCCCCACCCTTGTCAGAAGACTTACCATCCTTCTTTTTGTTGCCATCTTTGTCACCCCCTGTATGAACTTTTCTGTTCACTCTTGTTCTGACCCATTTGTCTGCCTTCTTTCCCAATTCTTGGGGAGAGGTCAGATCAGAGTCCACCAAGTACTGGTGCAACAAATCAGACACACAATTATTAAGAATATGCTCTCTCAGGATTAAGTTATACAGGCTGTCATAATCAGTAACTTTACTGCCATGTAACCACCCCTCCAAGGCCTTCACTGCCTGGTCAATGAAATCAACCCAGTCTTGTGAAGACTCCTTTTTGGTATCTCTGAACTTGATCCTGTACTGTTCAGTGGTTAAGCCATAACCATCCAGGAGTGCATTCTTAAGAACTTGGAAATTGTTAGCATCATTTTCTTTTACAGTAAGGAGCCTATCCCTACCTTTTCCAGTAAATGATAGCCATAGGATAGCAGCCCACTGCCTTTGAGGGACATCCTGTACAGCACAGGCCCTCTCAAGTGCAGCAAACCACTTGTTAATGTCATCCCCCTCCTTGTAAGGGGGAACTATCTTATGCAGATTCCTGGAATCATGCTCTTTTGCAGGATGACTATGGGGAATACTGCTGCTGCCACCATGGGTATCTAAACCCATCTTCTGTCTTTCCCTCTCTATTTCTAAAGACTGTCTATCCAAATCCAGCTGTTGCTTCTTGAGCTTCAGTCTGGTTTGCTCCACTCTCAATCTATTGAGCTCCCTTTCTAACAATCTGTCATCAGGGTGGGTGGGAGGGACATTTCTAGATACAGAGGTATGATGGGAATGAACAGAAGGAGACCTGTCCCTTACAGAGGGCACCCTAACAGCTTGGCTACCAGTATAATGTGAGAGCACATCATCAGTATGATGTGATTCAACCTCTGTACCAACTATGCTAGACTGTCTAGTAATGGGCAGGCTGAGAAGTTTCTTTCCTGAACCTTTTCCTGGGGGAGTCCCTGGATCAGATTGAGAACCATTAGCTACTTTTTCTACAGATTGGGCACTTATGGCCTTATCTTGTACTCTAAGCATATTAATTAACAGTTCTAAAGAAGGATTCTTCCCTACACTCAAACCTCTCTCTATGCAGAGACTCCTTGCTCCTTTCCAGCTAAGGTGATCATATGCAAGTTTGGACAGTTCAACTTTTTGGCCTGTGCCAGACATTTTTTAGAGAGAGTTAAAGTGATAGACAAAGAGAAAAAAGTTTTCAGAACTTTTTGGAAAGACAGAAAAAAAAACTTTTTAAACTTTTAAGAATTTTTTGAAAGTTTAGAAGTACTTTTCAGCACTTAGAAAAGAGTGAAAAGAGGAAATGCAAAACTTTTTGGCTATGTGTATATACACTGACCTTGTTTTGTATATTTTTCTCTTATGAAAAGTACAATGACAAGAGTGGTAAGTAGTCTCAAGCACTTATCCCACCACTGCACAACCAATGTAGGAGGCTGGACTGGCTTGTAGTGAGTACCAAGGGGTACTTGCACCTTGCACCAGGCCCAGTTATCCCTTATTAGTGTATAGGGTGTCTAGCAGCTTAGGCTGATAGATAATGGTAGCTTAGCAGAGCAGCTTAGGCTGAACTAGGAGACGTGTGAAGCTACTACAGTACCACTTAGTGTCATATGCACAATATCATAAGAAAACACAATACACAGTTATACTAAAAATAAAGGTACTTTATTTTTATGACAATATGCCAAAGTATCTTAGAGTGTACCCTCAGTAAGAGGATAGGAAATATACACAAGATATATATACACAATAGCAAAAATATGCAGTATAGTCTTAGAAAACAGTGCAAACAATGTATAGTTACAATAGGATGCAATGGGGAAACATAGGGATAGGGGCAACACAAACCATATACTCCAAAAGTGGAATGTGAACCACGAATGGACCCCAAACCTATGTGACCTTGTAGAGGGTCGCTGGGACTATTAGAAAATAGTGAGAGTTAGAAAAATAACCCTCCCCAAGACCCTGAAAAGTGAGTGCAAAGTGCACCGAAGTTCCCCTAAGGACAAAATAGTCGTGTTAGAGGGAGAATGCAAGGAAAACACAAATCAGCAATGTAACAACGATGGATTCCTGTCTGAAGGTACCTGTGGAACAAGGGGACCAAGTCCAAAAGTCACAAGCAGCTCGGAGATGGGCAGATGCCCAAGAAATGCCAGCGGTTGGTGCAAAGAAGCTCTTACTAGGCTGAAGAACTGTGAATACTGCAGGAACGACAAGGGCTAGAGACTTCCCCTTTGGAGGATGGATCCCCCACGCCTTGGAGAGTCGTGCAGAAGTGTTTTCCCGCCGGATGGACGCCAACAAGCCTTGCTACACGCAAATCGTGCGTTTGGCGTTTTTGGACGCTGCTGGGGCCCAGGAGGGACCAGGAGGTCGCAAATTGGACCTGCAGAGAGAGGGGACGTCGAGCAAGACAAAGAGCCCTCACTGAAGCAGGTAGCACCCGGAGAAGTGCCAGAAACAGGCACTACGAGGATGCGTGAAACGGTGCTCGCCGAAGTTGCACAAAGGAGTCCCACGTCGCCGGAGACCAACTTAGAAAGTCGTGCAATGCAGGTTAGAGTGCCGTGGACCCAGGCTTGGCTGTGCACGAAGGATTTCCGCCGGAAGTGCACAGGGGCCGGAGAAGCTTGCAAAGTCGCGGTTCCCAGCAATGCAGCCCAGCGAGGTGAGGCAAGGACTTACCTCCACCAAACTTGGGCTGAAGAGTCACTGGACTGTGGGGGTCACTTGGACGGTGTCGCTGGATTCGAGGGACCTCGCTCGTCGTGCTGAGAGGAGACCCAAGGGACCGGAGATGCAGCTTTTTGGTGCCTGCGGTTGCAGGGGGAAGATTCCGTCGACCCACGGGAGATTTCTTCGGAGCTTCTGGTACAGAGAGGAGGCAGACTACCCCCACAGCATGCACAAGCAGGAAAACAGTCGAGAAGGCGGCAGGATCAGCGTTACAGAGTTGCAGTAGTCGTCTTTGCTACTATGTTGCAGGTTTGCAGGCTTCCAGCGCGGTCAGCGGTCGATTCCTTATCAGAAGGTGAAGAGGGAGATGCAGAGGAACTCGGCTGAGCTCATGCATTCGTTATCTAAAGTTTCCCCAGAGACAGAGACCCTAAATAGCCAGAAAAGAGGGTTTGGCTACCTAGGAGAGAGGAAAGGCTACTAACACCTGAAGGAGCCTATCACAAGGAGTCTCTGACGTCACCTGGTGGCACTGGCCACTCAGAGCAGTCCAGTGTGCCAGCAGCACCTCTGTTTCCAAGATGGCAGAGGTCTGGAGCACACTGGAGGAGCTCTGGACACCTCCCAGGGGAGGTGCAGGTCAGGGGAGTGGTCACTCCCCTTTCCTTTGTCCAGTTTCGCGCCAGAGCAGGGGCTAAGGGGTCCCTGAACCGGTGTAGACTGGCTTATGCAGAATTGGGCACCTCTGTGCCCAACAAAGCATTTCCAGAGGCTGGGGGAGGCTACTCCTCCCCTGCCTTCACACCATTTTCCAAAGGGAGAGGGTGTCACACCCTCTCTCAGAGGAAGTTCTTTGTTCTGCCATCCTGGGCCAGGCCTGGCTGGACCCCAGGAGGGCAGCTGCCTGTCTGAGGGGTTGGCAGCAGCAGCAGCTGCAGTGAAACCCCAGGAAGGGCAGTCTGGCAGTACCAGGGTCTGTGCTACAGACCACTGGGATCATGGAATTGTACCAAAAATGCCAGGATGGCATAGAGGGGGCAATTCCATGATCATAGACATGTTACATGGCCATATTCGGAGTTACCATGGTGAAGCTACATATAGGTAGTGACCTATATGTAGTGCACGCGTGTAATGGTGTCCCCGCACTCACAAAGTTCAGTGAATTGGCTCTGAACAATGTGGGGGCACCTTGGCTAGTGCCAGGGTGCCCTCACACTAAGTAACTTTGCACCTAACCTTTACCAGGTAAAGGTTAGACATATAGGTGACTTATAAGTTACTTAAGTGCAGTGTAAAATGGCTGTGAAATAACGTGGACGTTATTTCACTCAGGCTGCAGTGGCAGGCCTGTGTAAGAATTGTCAGAGCTCCCTATGGGTGGCAAAAGAAATGCTGCAGCCCATAGGGATCTCCTGGAACCCCAATACCCTGGGTACCTCAGTACCATATACTAGGGAATTATAAGGGTGTTCCAGTAAGCCAATGTAAATTGGTAAAAATGGTCACTAGCCTGTCAGTGACAATTTGGAAAGAAATGAGAGAGCATAACCACTGAGGTTCTGATTAGCAGAGCCTCAGTGAGACAGTTAGTCACTACACAGGTAACACATACAGGCACACTTATGAGCACTGGGGCCCTGGGTTACCAGGGTCCCAGTGACACATACAACTAAAACAACATATATACAGTGAAAAATGGGGGTAACATGCCAGGCAAGATGGTACTTTCCTACACCCTGCACTGCCCATGCCACTGGCATGGGCAGTGCAGGGGCCCCCTAACAGGGCCCCACAAAGATTCTCACTGTCTGCTGTGCAGACAGTGAAAATCGCGACGGGTGCCACTGCACCCGTTGCACCCCTTCAACTCCGCCGGCTCCATTCCGAGCCGGCTTCATTGTTGAAGGGGCTGTCCCGCTGGGCCGGCCGGCGGTCTTCTGGCGGTCGCCCGCCAGCCCAGCGGGAAAGCTGGAAGGGCCGCCGCGGTCTTTTGACCGCGGAGTGGTCTTTCGGCGGGAACCGCTTGGTGGGCGGCGACCGCCGACCGCCGACCGCCATGGTCAGAATGACCGCCTATATAAGATAAAGGTTGTTTTGAAAAAAACAATAATAAGAGATAAGATATGCAAAGTATAAAAATGTATACTCAACTGCAAGAAAAACATGTTTAAAACTGGCCGCCTTATTTTCAATCTAAACTGTAGACCGTTTTTTATGTTTATTGGGTTGGTGGAGGGTATTTAGAAAAATGAAAGTATGGACTAAATTGCTTGTGATCAAGGGAGCTTTGACTCCTTGTTAGAAATGGGGTTTTTGGTTGGCAGTCAGGTTACCTTCTGTCCAAGCAAGAACCCTCACTCTAGTCAGGGAAAGTCACACACAATCCAAAATTAGCCTGTGCCCACCCTCTGGTAGCTTGGCACGAGCAGTCAGGCTTAACTTAGAAGGCAATGTGTAAAGTATTTGTGCAATAATTCATACAATACCACCATATAGCACCACAAAAATACACCACACAGTGTTTACATTTTTTTATAATATTTATCAGGATAATTGTAGGTCAAAACGAATAAAGCTGCAATGTGAATTTGTAGAGATATCACTGAAAAGTGATATAAAGGGTCTTAAGTCTTTAAAGAGCAAACAAAGTCTCTTTCAAGCACAAAGTACCTGGTTTGGAGTGGAAAATCTCCTCAGAGGGCCACAGAAGAAGAGATACGTGGAAAAATGGTGTGTGCGTCGATTTCTCCCCAGCACACACGGACTTGTGTCGTTATTTTTCACGCGGGGACGTCGTGCGTCATTTTCCGGTGCGCGGACAGTCTCTTTCTGTGGATCGCGGGGATTACCAGATGTCTGTGTCTGTGCGTGGATTTTCCTGCTTGTTTTCCGGCTGTGCGTCGTTCATGGGGCTGCGCGTCGAAGTTTCAATCTCACGGCAGGCATTGCGTCGATTTCTCCTCTGGAAGTCAGGTGGCGTTGTCCTTGCGAGGCTGTACGTCGAAGTTCTGGTCGTCCCAAAGGCGTCGCGTCGATCAGCGTCGGTGTGCAGCGTTTTTCTCGCCGCGGAACAAGCTGTGTGTCGAAAATTTCAGCACACGGAGCGTCCAAGTGAAAAAGAGAAGTCTTTTTGGTCCTGAGACTTCAGGGAGCAGGAGGCAAGCTCTATCCAAGCCCTTGGAGAGCACTTTCACAGCCAGACAAGAGTTCAGCAAGGCAGCAGGACAACTGCAAGGCAGCAGTCCTTTGTAGAAAGCAGACAGGTGAGTCCTTTGAGCAGCCAGGCTGTTCTTCTTGGCAGGATGTAGTTTCTGGTTCAGGTTTCTTCTCCAGCAAGTGTCCGATGAGGTAGGGCAGAGGCCCTGTTTTATACCCAAATGTGCCTTTGAAGTGGGGGAGACTTCAAAGAGGGGCTAAGAAGTGCACCAGGTCCCCTTTCAGTTCAATCCTGTCTGCCAGGGTCCCAGTAGGGGGTGTGGCAGTCCTTTGTGTGAGAGCAGGCCCTCCACCCTCCCAGCCCAGGAAGACCCATTCAAAATGCAGATGTATGCAAGTGAGGCTGAGTACCCTGTGTTTGGGGTGTGTCTGAGTGAATGCGCAAGGAGCTGTCAACCAAGCCCAGCCAGACGTGGATTGTAAGGCACAGAAAGATTTAAGTGCAAAGAAATGCTCACTTTCTAAAAGTGGCATTTCTAGAATAGTAATATTAAATCCGACTTCACCAGTGAGCAGGATTATGTATTACCATTCTGGCCATACTAAATATGACCTTCCTGCTCCTTTCAGATCAGCAGCTGCCACTTCAACAGTGTATGGGGGCAGCCCCAATGTTAGCCTATGAAGGGAGCAGGCCTCACAGTAGTGTAAAAACGAATTTAGGAGTTTTACACTACCAGGACATATAACTACACAGGTACATGTCCTGCCTTTTACCTACACAGCACCCTGCTCTAGGGGTTACCTAGGGCACACATTAGGGGTGACTTATATGTAGAAAAAGGGGAGTTCTAGGCTTGGCAAGCACTTTTAAATGCCAAGTCGAAGTGGCAGTGAAACTGCACACACAGGCCTTGCAATGGCAAGCCTGAGACAAGGTTAAGGGGGCTACTTAAGTGGGTGGCACAACCAGTGCTGCAGGTCCACTAGTAGCATTTAATCTACAGGCCCTAGGCACATGTAGTGCACATTACTAGGGACTTATAAGTAAATTAAATAGTCCAATCAAGTATGATCCCAAGTTACCATGTTTAAAAAGGGAGAGAGCATATGCACTTTAGCACTGGTTAGCAGTGGTAAAGTGCGCAGAGTCTAAAAGCCAGCAAAACAGGGTCCAAAAAGTGGAGGGAGGCAGGCAAAAAGTTAGGGGTGACCACCCTAAGGCATGTCAGGTCTAACACTCCTGAAACGTGTTGGGTGTTTGTTTTGCCATAATAAATTGGATTTGAGGACATCATTGAGAGAGGCATTTTTTTCTGAGAAGAGGAAAACAGAAGGAGGAATATATATATCTATATATCTATATATATATATACATATATAGATATATATGTATATATATATATATATATATATATATATATATATAGAGAGAGAGAGAGAGATATATATGTTTGTTAATATATTTAAACATATATTTTATGTATATATTTGTGGATATGTTTAAATATCTATTACATATATATTGTATATATTTGTGTGTGTGTATATATATATATATATATATGTATATATATATATATATATACACATACACACACACACATATATATTTATGTATATACATGCACACATTGCCATTCACAATCTATACCAACCCTAATCCCTAATAATTCCCTTACCACCCTAAATCCCATACCAGCCTAAAACCTAAAAATGCCCTTACCACCCAAAGCCCATACCCACCCTAAACCCATAAAATGTCCTTACCACACAAAAAATATCCATACCACCTCAAAACCTGTTTCCACGCTAAAACCTAAAAAATGCCCTCACCACCCCAAAACCCATACCCATCCCAAAAACCTAAAAAATGCCTTTATCATCCCAAAATCCATACCCATCTTAAAACCTAAATATGTCCTTACCACCCCAAAACCAATACCCACCCTAAAACCTAAAAATGCCCCATCTCCCTAGAATCTATTGCCAGCATAAACCCTAAAAAATACCCTTACCACCTTAAATTCCATATCCACCCTAAAACTTAAAAATACACAACCACCCCAAAACCCATACCCACCCTAAAACCTAAAAATGCTGTTACCATTCCGAAACCCATACCCATCCTAAAACCTAAAAATGCTCTTACCACCCCAAAAACCATACCCACCCTAAAACTGAAAAATACCCTTACCATCCTAAATCCCATACCCACCCTAAAATATAAAAAATGCCCTTACCACCCCGAAGCCAATTCCCACCCTACAATCTAACAATGCCCTTACCACCACAAAACCCACACCTACTGTAGGAAGTTGGCTCTGTATGTACTATTTCAAAGTAAGAAATAGCATGCACAGAGTCTAAGGGTTCCCCTTAGAGGTAAGATAGTGGCAAAAAGAGATAATTCTAATGCTCTATTTTGTGGTAGTGTGGTCGAGCAGTAGGCTTACCAGAGGAGTAGTGTTAAGCATTTGTTGTACATACACAAGCAATAAATGAGGAACACACTCAGAGACAATTCCAGGCCAATAGGTTTTTGTATAGAAAAATATATTTTCTTAGTTTATTTTAAGAACCACAGGTTCAAGTTTTACAAGTAATACTTCAAATGAAAGGTATTGCAGGTAGGTACTTTAGGAATTTTGAATTAGCAAAATAGCATATACAGTTTTCACATAAATCACATATAGCTATTTTAAAACTAGACACTGCAATTTTCAACAGTTCCTGGGGGGAGTAAGAGTTTGTTAGTTTTTGCAGGTAAGTAAACCACCTACGGGGTTCAAGTTTGGGTCCAAGGTAGCCCACCGTTGGGGGTTCAGAGCAACCCCAAAGTTACCACACCAGCAGCTCAGGGCCGGTCAGGTGCAGAGGTCAAAGTGGTGCCCAAAACACGTAGGCTTCAATGGAGAAGGGGGTTCTCCGGTTCCAGTCTGCTAGCAGGTAAGTACCCGCGTCTTCGGAGGGAAGACCAGGGGGGTTTTGGAGGGCACCGGGGGGGACACAAGTCCACACAGAAAGTACACCCTCAGCGGCACGGGGGCGGCCGGGTACAGCGTGCAAACAAGCGTCAGGTTTTCAATAGGTTTCAATGGGAGACCAAGGGGTCTCTTCAGCGATGCAGGCAGGCAAGGGGGGGATCCTCGGGGTAGCCACCACCTGGGCAAGGGAGAGGGCCACCTGGGGGTCGCTCCTGCACTGGAGGTCAGATCCTTCAGGTCCTGGGGCCTGCGGGTGCAGTGTCCTTACCAGGCGTTGGGTTCTTAGAAGCAGGCAGTCGCGGTCGGGGGGAGCCTCGGGATTCCCTCTGCAGGCGTCGCTGTGGGGGCCCAGGGGGGTCAACTCTGGCTACACACGGTCTCGCAGTCGCCGGGGAGTCCTCCCTGAAGTGATTGTTCTCCACAAGTCGAGCCGGGGGCGTCGGGTGCAGAGTGTCAAGTCTCACGCTTCCGGCGGGAAACGCAAGTTGTTTCAAAGTTGCTTCTTTGTTTCAAAGTTGCAGTCTTTGGTGAACAGAGCCGCTGTCCTCGGGAGTTCTTGCTCCTTCTAGATGCAGGGCACTCCTCTGAGGCTTCAGAGGTCGCTGGTCCCTGTGGAAAGCGTAGCTGGAGCAGTGTCTTTAGAAGTGGGGAGACAGGCCGGTAGAGCTGGGGCCAAAGCAGTTGGTGTCTCCGTCTTCTCTGCAGGGTTTTTCAGCTTAGCAGTCCTCTTCTTCTTAGGTTGCAGGAATCTGAGTTCCTAGGTTCTGGGGAGCCCCTTAATACTGAATTTAGGGGTGTGTTTAGGTCTGGGGGGTTAGTAGCCAATAGCTACTAGCCCTGAGGGTGGCTACAGCCTCTTTGTACCTCCTCCCTGAGGGGAGGGGGGCACATCCCTAATCCTATTGGGGGAATCCTCCATCTGTAAGATGGAGGATTTCTAAAAGTTAGAGTCACCTCAGCTCAGGACACCTTAGGGGCTGTCCTGACCGGCCAGTGACTCCTCCTTGTTTTTCTCATTATCTCCTCCGACCTTGCCGCCAAAAGTGGGGCCGTGGCCGGAGGGGGCAGGCAACTCCACTAGCTGGAGTGCCTTGTGGTGCTGTAACAAAGGGGGTGTCACCGCCAGGTGTTACAGTTCCTGCAGGGGGAGGTGTGAAGCACCTCCACCAAGTACAGGCTTTGTTACTAGCCACAGAGTGACAAAGGCACTCTCCCCATGTGGCCAGCAACATGTCTGGTGTGTGGCAGGCTGCTAAAACCAGTCAGCCTACACGGGTAGTCGGTTAAGGTTTCAGGGGGCACCTCTAAGGTGCCCTCTGGGGTGTATGTTACAATAAAAGTGTGCATTTATTGTGCTGAGAAATTTGATACCAAACTTCACAGTTTTCAGTGTAGCCATTATGGTGCTGTGGAGTTCGTGCATGACATACTCCCAGACCATATACTCTTATGGCTACCCTGCCCTTACAATGTCTAAGGTTTTGCTTAGACACTGTAGGGGCATAGTGCTCAAGCACTTATGCCCGCACCTATGGTATAGTGCACCCTGCCTTAGGGCTGTAAGGCCTGCTAGAGAGGTGACTTATCTATACCTGTAGGCAGTGTGAGGTGGCATGGCACCCTGAGGGGAGTGCCATGTCGACTTAGTCGTTTTATCCCCACTAGCACACACAAGCTGGCAAGCAGTGTGTCTGTGCTGAGTGAGGGGTCCCCAGGGTGGCATAAGACATGCTGCTTAGAGACCTGCTTAGAGACCTTCCCTGGCATCAGGGCCCTTGGTACTAGGGGTACCAGTTACAAGGGACTTACCTGGATGCCAGGGTGTGCCAATTGTGGAAACAAAAGTACAGGTTAGGGAAAGAACACTGGTGCTGGGGCCTGGTTAGCAGGCCTCAGCACACTTTCAAATCAAAACTTAGCATCAGCAAAGGCAAAAAGTCAGGGGGTAACCATGCCAAGGGGGCATTTCCTTACACAACCCCCCCCCCACCCAAACTAAAGGGGATGAGACTAACCTTTCCCAAGAGAGTCTTCATGTTCTAAGTGGAAGAACCTGGAAAGGCCATCTGCATTGGCATGGGCAGTCCCAGGTCTGTGTTCCACTATAAAGTCCATTCCCTGTAGGGAGATGGACCTTCTCAACAGTTTTGGATTTTCACCTTTCATTTGCATCAGCCATCTGAGAGGTCTGTGGTCAGTATGAACTACAAAGTGAGTACCAAAGAGGTATGGTCTCAGCTTCTTCAGGGACCAAACCACAGCAAAGGCCTCCCTCTCAATGGCACTCCAACGCTGCTCCCTGGGGAGTAACCTCCTGCTAATGAACGCAACAGGCTGGTCAAGGCCATCATCATTTGTTTGGGACAAAACTGCCCCTATCCCATGTTCAGAGGCATCAGTCTGCACAATGAACTGCTTGGAGTAATCTGGAGCTGTTAGAACTGGTGCTGTGCACATTGCTTGCTTCAGGGTGTCAAAGGCCTGTTGGCATTCTACAGTCCAGTTTACTTTCTTGGGCATTTTCTTGAGGTAAGTTCTGTGAGGGCTGTCACTATGGATCCATATCCCTTCACAAACCTCCTGTAGTACCCAGTCAAGCCAATGAATGCCCTGACTTGAGTCTGGGTTTTTGGAGCTGCCCAGTCCAGAATAGTCTGGATCTTAGGCTGGAGTGGCTGAACTTGGCCTCCACCTACAAGGTGTCCCAAGTAAACCACAGTTCCCTGCCCTATCTGGCATTTGGATGCCTTGATAGAGAGGCCTGCTGATTGCAGAGCCTTCAAAACCTTCTTCAGGTGGACCAGATGATCCTGCCAGCTGGAGCTAAAGACAGCAATATCGTCAAGATAAGCTGCACTAAAGGACTCCAAGCCAGCAAGGACTTGATTCACCAACCTTTGGAAGGTGGCAGGGGCATTCTTTAAACCAAAGGGCATAACAGTAAACTGATAATGCCCATCAGGTGTGGAGAATGCTGTCTTTTCTTTTGCTCCTGGTGCCATTTTGATTTGCCAGTACCCTGCTGTTAAGTCAAAGGTACTTAAGAATTTGGCAGCACCTAATTTGTCAATCAGTTCATCTGCTCTTGGAATAGGATGGGCATCTGTATTGGTGACAGAATTAAGTCCTCTGTAGTCCACACAAAACCTCATCTCTCTCTTTCCATCTTTGGTGTGAGGTTTGGGGACTAAGACTACTGGGCTAGCCCAGGGGCTGTCAGAGTGCTCAATGACTCCCAATTCCAGCATCTTGTGGACTTCCACCTTGATGCTTTCCTTAACTTGGTCAGACTGTCTGCATATTTTGTTTTTGACAGGCATGCTGTCTCCTGTGTCCACATCATGGGTACACAGGTGTGTCTGACCAGGGGTTAGGGAAAAGAGCTCAGCAAACTGTTGTAGGACCTTCCTACAGTCAGATTGCTGTTGGCCAGAGAGGGTGTCTGAATAGATCACTCCATCTACTGAGCCATCTTTAGGGTCTGTGGAGAGGAGATAAGGGAGAGGTTCACTCTCAGCTTCCTGGTCCTCATCTGTTACATTCAACAGATTCACATCTGCCCTGTCATGGAAGAGCTTGAGGCGGTTTACATGGATCACCCTCTTGTAGGTCCTGCTAGTGCCTAGGTCCACCAGGTAGGTGACCTGACTCTTCTTTTCTAGCACTGGATAAGGGCCACTCCATCTGTCCTGAAGTGCCCTGGGAGCCACAGGTTCTAAAACCCAGACTGTCTGCCCTGGCTGAAATTCAACCATAGCAGCCTTTTGGTCATACCAAAACTTCTGGAGCTGTTGGCTGGCCTCAAGGTTTTTGCTTGCCTTTTCCATGTACTCTGCCATCCTTGAACGTAGGCCTAGTACATAGTCCACTATATCTTGCTTAGGCTCATGAAGAGGTCTCTCCCAGCCTTCTTTCACAAGAGCTAGTGGTCCCCTTATAGGGTGGCCAAACAGAAGTTCAAAGGGGGAAAACCCTACTCCCTTCTGAGGGACCTCTCTGTTAGCGAAAAGCGGACATGGCACGAGGACATCCCATCTCCTTTTGAGTTTTTCAGGGAGCCCCATGAACATGCCTTTCAATGTCTTGTCAACTAGGCCATTGGGTTGTGGATGGTATGGTGTGGTGAATTTGTAAGTCACCCCACACTCATTCCACATGTGTTTCAGGTATGGTGACATAAAGTTGGTACCTCTGTCAGACACCACCTCCTTAGGAAAACCCACTCTGGTAAAAATACCAATGAGGGCCTTGGCTACTGCAGGGGCAGTAGTCAACCTAAGGGGAATTGCTTCAGGGTATCTAGTAGCATGATCCACTACTACTAGTATGTACAGGTTCCCTGAGGCTGTGGGAGGTTCAAGTGGACCCACTATGTCCACACTCACTCTTTCAAAGGGGACCCCCACCACTGGAAGTGGAATGAGGGGGGCCTTTGGGTGCCCACCTGTCTTACCACTGGCTTTACAGGTGGCACAGGAGACACAAAACTCCTTGACCTTCTGGGACATGTAGGGCCAATAGAAGTGGTTGACTAGTCTCTCCCACGTCTTAGTCTGTCCCAAATGCCCAGCAAGAGGAATATCATGGGCTAAGGTCAGAATGAACTCCCTAACCTCCTGAGGCACTACCACTCTCCTAGTGGCACCAGGTTTGGGATCTCTTGCCTCAGTGTAAAGGAGTTCATCTTCCCAATAGACCCTATTTGTTCCTGTTTTCTTTCCATTGGACTCTTCAGCAGCTTGCTGCCTAAGGCCTTCAAGAGAGGGACAGGTTTCTTGCCCCTTACACAACTGCTCCCTTGAGGGTCCCCCTGGGCCCAGGAGCTCAACCTGATAAGGTCCTAATTCCAGAGGCTCAGTTCCCTCAGAGGGCAGAACATCTTCCTGAGAAGAGAGGTTCTCTTTTTCTTGTTGTGTTGAAACTGGTTGGGCCCTTTTCCCAGGCTCCAACACCACTTTTTCACCCTGAGCCTTGCACTGTGCCCTTGTCTTGACACACACCAGTTCAGGGATACCCAGCATGGCTGCATGGGTTTTCAGTTCTACCTCAGCCCATGCTGAGGACTCCAGGTCATTTCCAAGCAAACAGTCTACAGGGATATTTGAGGAGACCACCACCTGTTTTAGGCCATTGACCCCTCCCCACTCTAAAGTTACCATAGCCATGGGATGTACTTTAGTCTGATTGTCATCGTTGGTGACTGGATAAGTTTGTCCAGCCAGGTATTGACCAGGGGAAACCAGTTTCTCTGTCACCATGGTGACACTGGCACCTGTATCCCTCAAGCCTTCTACACTTGTCCCATTAATTAAGAGCTGCTGCATGTATTTTTGCATGTTAGGGGGCCAGGCAGCCAGTGTGGCTAAATCCACCCCACCCTCAGAGACTAATGTAGCTTCAGTGTGACACCTGATTTGCTCTGGGCACACTGTTGATCCCACTTGGAGACTAGCCATTCCAGTGTTAGCTGGAGTAGAGTTAGAAGTGGAATTTTTCTTGGGACAGGCCTTGTCTCCAGTTTGGTGTCCAGGCTGATTACAGCTACGACACCAGGCCTTTTTGGGATCAAAGTTTTTACCCTTGTACCCAAAATTGGATTATGAAGAGGCTCTGGGCCCACCCTCCTGTGCAGGTTTTTGGGGGCCTGTAGAAGACTCTTTACTATTTTTCCCTTTGGATGTCTCAACACTCTTCCCCTGAGGAGGCTTTGTGACCCCTTTCTTTTGGTCACCCCCTGTGGAAGTCTTGGTCACCCTAGTCTTGACCCAATGGTCCGCCTTCTTTCCCAATTCTTGGGGAGAAATTGGTCCTAGGTCTACCAGATGCTGATGCAGTTTATCATGTGAACAATTACTTAATAGATGTTCTTTCACAAATAAACTGTACAGCCCATCATAATCATTTACACCACTGCCTTGAATCCAACCATCCAGTGTGTTTACTGAGTAGTCAACAAAATCAACCCAGGTCTGGCTCGAGGATTTTTGAGCCCCCCTGAACCTAATTCTATACTCCTCAGTGGAGAATCCAAAGCCCTCAATCAGGGTAGCCTTCATGAGGTCATAGGATTCTGTATCTTTTCCAGAGAGTGTGAGGAGTCTATCCCTACACTTTCCAGTGAACATTTCCCAAAGGAGAGCACCCCAGTGAGATCTGTTTACTTTTCTGGTTGCACAAGCCCTCTCAAAAGCTGTGAACCATTTGGTGATGTCATCGCCATCTTCATATTTAGTTACAATCCCTTTAGGGATTTTCAACATGTCAGGAGAATCTCTGACCCTATTTATATTGCTGCCACCATGGATGGGACCAAAACCCATCTCTACTCTTTAGGAGCTGTCTCTCTAAAGCCAATCTTTTTACCATCCTGGCTAACAGTAGGTCATCTTCATTGAGGCTGTCCTCAATGTTTCCAGAGCTGCTGGACTCTCCTGTGAGAGAACCAGCATCTCTGCCTATCACAGTTGGAGTCAGGGTTTGAGGGACCCTGTTCTCCCTAACTAGGACTGGAGGTGGGACTCCCTCCACACAACTAGTTTCTTCCTCTAGGAGGTCATCCTCAGAGGGGTTGTCTTTGGCAAACTCTGCCAAAAGATCCTGGAGCTGTAATTTGGTAGGGTTTAAACCAGCTTTAATATTTTTTAATTTGCAGAGAGACCTTAACTCTCTCATCCTAAGATGGAGGTAAGGGGTGATGTCGAGTTCCATCACATTCTCTGCGTTAGACATTATGGGGGTCATTCTGACCTCGGCGGTAAAAGGCGATTACCGCCGGTCAGAAGACCGCCATAACACCGCCGCGGTAAACCGCCACAGTCATTCTGACCCGCAACTGGCAAACCGCCAAAAACCCGACATCAACAAAAGTCCGCCACAGCAACGGCCAGCGAAAAACTGGCGATGACCAAACCTCCACCGTCACGCCAAAAGAAATACGCCCATGCCATTCCGACCCACAAATCCCCGCAGCGGTCTTTCAACCGCGGTATTCCATTGGCGGTACACACCGCCGCGGTCAAAATACACACACCTTTACAAAACACTACCACATTGGACAATTCAAAATACACACACCTGAGACACGTACACACACCACTCCCACACACCCAATTAAATATAAATACACACCCACATCACCCACAAACCCTTACGACCACAATTGCGACTGAAGAACAGAGAGAGACAGCACAGCATAGAGTAGACCATCACACAGAGGCAAATCACAACATCACCCACACAATTTCCACGCACAAAACACCATACACCACCACACACACCACACTCTACAACACATACACCACCCCTCACCTCATCCACACCACCCCATGGCACCCCAAAGACACCCCAGGTTCTCTGACGCAGAACTCAGGGTCATGGTGGAGGAAATAGTTAATGTAGAGCCCCAGCTCTTCGGTGCACAGGTGCAGCACACCACCATTGCCAGGAAGATGGAACTATGGAGCAGAATAGAGGACAGGGTCAGCGCTGTGGGACAGCATCCACGCAATCGGGACGACATCAGGAAGCGGTGGAACGGCCTACGGGGGAAGGTGCGTTCCATGGTATCAAGGCACAACATCGCGGTACAGCGGACTGGCGGCAGACCTCCACCTACTCCCCCAGAATTCACAGCATGGGAGGAGGAAGTCTTGCACATCCTGCATCCTGAGGGCCTCGCAGGAGTAGGCGGAGGAATGGACTCTGGTAAGTCAAATCTCCACTACTTCATTCCTCCCACCCCACCTGCATGCCAAATCATACCCCCACCCTCACCCCCACCCCCATCACACCAACTCCTTGCAAATGGCTCATCATCACAACCCACCCATCCCAAAACCTAGCCCTGCATGCGTCCCCAAAGCATGGACACCCATCACCAAAGCATGCCCACTGCACACACCCATCACCCCCACAAGCCACCGTCACAAAAGCCCCCACAAGGGAATGCCAGCACTGGGGTACACGGCCACCCACCCATTACACGAAATGCCACACACAGAAGCAATAACCATACTCTTATACCCCTGCAGGACCCGAACTCCACCACACCGCCACGGAGGGTCCAGAGATGTCCATCCCACCCCCAGAAGAGGCCCCCAGTGATGACAGCAGCTCTGTCTCCCTGGACCCAGATGACCAGCCCGGCCCATCGGGGACCTCGGGACAGTCGGTTCCCCACAGACAGCCACAGGCTACACCAGACCTAACCCCCTCTGGGAACACCAGCACAGCTCCCACCCAGCGGGCCCATGCCTCTGTCTCCAGGACACGTCAATCAGCGGTGTGTCCACCACTACAGGGTACCCAGGTTGACCCACCACCCCAACAACACCAGGGACCTGGGGGCAGTGGTAGTGGGCACACCGTCCAGGGGACAGAGGCCCAGGAAAACAGGGGAACTGGGAGGGCTGCTGTGCGACAGGGGGGGACAGGCACAGGGAACCGACTCTCCAAGAGGCCCTCTCCTCCATCATGGGAGCATACCACCGCTCCCAGGAGACGATGGCTACGGTACTGGCCAGGTTCCAGGAGATCCAGGTACTGCAGGAGGAACAGTACATGGGGTTCAGAGAGGAACTGAGGAACATTAGTTCCGCAATGGGGACCATCGTCGTGGCCCTTAACCAGATAGTCACCACATTGCGGGACCATGTGGCACCACAAAGGGCCCCTGTCACTAGCCTGGACCAGGAACAGCCTACCACCTCCGCCGGCGCTAGTAGACAGGAGACCCCCACACAACGACAGGCCACCAGAACCCCACCTCCTGCAGAAGAAGAACCACCCCGCAAGCGGTCCCTGAGATCTCACAAGAAGACAGAGTAGGATGCCGGGACCCCCGCCAGCAAAGGATACCCCCTGATGTCATCCCACTGTCCCACATTGTCACCCTGTCCAACCTTGAACTGCCCCTGCTCCATCCTTCCACAGGCATATGGACAATGCACCTGTGAGACTGAAAACTGGACTCTGCCATGGACTTTACTCCACCATCACCCATCACCGTTTTACAATCATGTTCCTAAATGTAGCACTTTAATAAAATCACTTATTGCACTTAAAAAATCTGGAGTCTGCTTGTATTTTGAACAAATGTATTAGACATAACGGTGCAAAAATGTTCAGTTACATTGTGATGACAACATACCACTGTCACACAGCTGTAGTCCATGGGCAAACAAAGCAGAGGTCACACAGTGGGGCTCACAGCTCTGAAAACGGAAGGGAAAGTCACAACTCAGTTAACAGGAACTGGGGGGAAACTCAGACAGTAGAGAGGCAGGAGACTTTAAGTAAATGTAAAATGGCGTGGTTGATTCGTACCTGTGTGCTACTGAAAATACTGTTGTATCACTGTGTCCCTGTTGTCTGTGTCGTCCCCGTCGTCTTCCTCCTCTTCACTCTCCACAGGCTCCACAGCTGCTACAACACCACCATCTGGACCATCCTCCTGCAGGAAAGGCACCTGGCGTCGCAAAGCCAGGTTGTGAAGCATACAGCAGGCCACGATGATATGGCACACCTTCTTTGGTGAGTACATTAGGGATCCACCTGTCATATGCAGGCCCCTAAACCTGGCCTTCAGGAGGCCGAAGGTTCTTTCTATAATCCTCCTAGTTCGCCCATGGGCCTCACTGTAGCGTTCCTCTGCCCTTGTCCTGGGATTCCTCACTGGGGTAAGTAGCCACGACAGGTTGGGGTAACCAGAGTCACCTATTAGCCACACACGGTGTCTCTGTAGCTGTTCCATCACGTAAGGGATGCTGCTATTTCACATGATGTACGCGTCATGCACTGACCCAGGGAACTTGGCATTTACATGGGAGATGTACTGGTCAGCCAAACAGACCACCTGGACATTCATCGAATGATAACTTTTTCTGTTCCTGTACACCTGCTCACTTTCACTGGGGGGAACCAAAGCCACATGAGTCCCATCAATGGCACCAATGATGTTGGGGATATGTCCAAGGGCATAGAAATCCCCCTTCACTGTAGCCAAATCGCCCACCTCAGGGAAAACAATGTAGCTCTGCATGTATTTCATCAGGGCAGACAACACTCTGGCCAAAACCTTAGAAAACATAGGCTGAGACATCCCTGATGATATGGCCACTGTTGTTTGGAATGATCCACTTGCCAAAAAATGGAGTACTGACAGAACCTGCACCAGAGGGGGAATCCCTGTGGGTTGGCGAATGGGGGACATCAGGTCTGGCTCCAGCTGGGCACACAGTTCCTGTATAGTGGCTCGGTCAAGTCTGTATGTCAGTATGACATGTCTTTCTTCCATTGTCGACAGGTCCACCAGCGGTCTGTACACAGGAGGATTCCTCCATCTCCTCGCAAGTCCCAGCGGACGGTGCCTAGGAAGGACAACATGGAGCACAGAGTCAAGCAACCCACAGGTACGTAACCACAGCTTGCACAGTACACGATTCGCTATGCATTGAATGGCTTGTATGATTGGCAATGCAAGGCCTAGGCCTGTGTGACGCTTTAGAAATTAAGCCATGTGGGCCCTTGAAATGGCGGCTGCCTGACCTGTGAAGTGTGACAAGGGGATGTGAGGTCAATGCGCTGGCGTGGCACACCGTGGAGGTAGGCGGTCGAAGACCGCGGCGCAAAGCAGCATTGGTTAACATTGAACCCTATGGGTCTCATGAGCCAATGACGATGTGCGCCGGCGGTCGCGGTACGCACCGCCGCGGTACGCACCGCCGCGGGCGTGACCGCCATTTTCTATCTGCTTAATCACTCGAGACCTGATCATCCACAGGAGAGGACCTATACTGCAAGTGCTGCTGTGACCTCAGTCTGGAAGAGACAATGACTGCTGCGACTGGGGAAAGGGCCCCTGCCTTCACATCTGAGGAATTGGAGAAACTTGTTGATGGGGTCCTCCCCCAGTATGCGCTACTCTACGGTCCTCCAGACCAACAGGTAAGTACACAGGGAGCACGTTGTATGGGCTATGCCTGTGTTGAGTGGGGTGGATGTAAGATGGTGGGGAGGGGAGCGAATGAGGAATGCAACGCACGACAGATGAGAGCATGTGCCACATGGCAAGGTTGGGGAGGGGGGGCCACTCACATCGACCATGCAGAAAAGTGATGATATTTCTTTTCCCACCCTGTACATGTCACATAGGTCAGCGCCCATCAGAAGATCGACATTTGGCGTGCCATCGCCAAGGACGTCCGGGCCCTGGGGGTCCACAACAGACGGGGCACCCACTGCCGCAAGAGGTGAGAGGACATCCGCCGTGGGAGCAGAAAGACCGCTGAGGCTCTGCTGGGGATGGCCTCCCAACCTAGGAGGGGTGCCACACGGCAATTGACCCCCCTGATGTCCCGGATCCTGGCGGTGGCCTACCCCGATTTGGATGGGCGCGTGAGGACATCACAGCAGACACAAGGGGGTGAGTCTCAGCACATTCTGCTATATTAGCGCACAGTGGAGGTGTCTGGGTGGGGGAAGAGGGCTGTGGTTATCTCTAGGCCAGGGCGGTTTCTGTAGGCTAGGCCCCTCCGTTAGGCATGGCCCTGTGCCCCCGCCCCCCACCTCTGTAGGGTGCTAAATACAGCTATCCATGGCCTGGGCTCACCTATGTGTGCAGTTGTCCTCCATAGACTTGTAGGCCAAGTCACAATAATTGAGTAGTGTACCCCGAGTGCGCGGCGTAGTGCAGGGGGCTTCTGTGTCTGTCCTCTCCGCCAACGGTGCCGCCAATGCATGCACTCAACATGTCTTTCTTTCTTCTCCCCCCCCCTTTTTTTTGGTTTTCCTGTTCATGTGTGCATTAGCATCATCAGGCGGAGGAGAAGTGGCATCGGCGCACGAGGGAGCTGCATCTCACATGGCCCCGGAGGGCCCTGCAACCGCCTCCGAGTTCACCAGTGAGACGGAGTGCGAGGGGAGCACCACAACGGGGACCCGTGGAGACGTCAGCGACACCGACACGTCCTCGGAAGGGAGCTCCCTTGTGGTGGCGGCAACATCCGTGCCCACCGCAACAACAGGTACAGCCGCTACCCAGCGCACCAGCTCAGCCCTCCCAGCAGCCCCTCAGCGTTCGCCCCGTGCCCGCTCGGCCAGAAAGCCGGGCATCTCCTTCGCCCCAGGCACCTCAGGCCCTGCCCCAGTTACCCCTGCTGCCCTCAGTGCGGAGATCATTGACCTCCTCCAGACGCTTATTGTTGGGCAGTCTACCCTTTTGAATGCCATCCGGGGGGTGGAAAGGGAGGTGCATCGGAGCAATGCATACCTGGAGGGCATTCATTCGGGTCAGGCTGCCCATCAGCGATCGTTCAACGCTCTGGCCCCAGCACTGACGGCAGCCATTGTCCCTGTCTCCAGCCTCCCTCCTCCAACTCCCTCCACCCAGTCCCACTCCCCTGTTCCTCTGCCTATCCCAGACACACCTACAGACCAGCCTGCACACACATCAACACCCAAGGGCAGCTCATCCAGACATAAGCACCACAGATCACACAAGCATTCACACAAGCAACATCCACATGCAGACATGCCAACAGCCACTGCCTCCTCTGTGTCCCCCTCCTCCTCGTCTCCCTCCTCCCTCCCTGTGACGTCTCCACTCACACCTGCATGCACACCACCATCAGCCAGTACGTCCATCACCAGCACACCCACCAGAACACTCCGCACACGTGCAGTCACCACCCCCACTGCCATTTACACGTCCCCTGTGTCCTCTCCCACTGTGTCTGTCACCCCCTCTTCCAAACCACACAAACGCAGGCAGCCACCCACCCAACAGCCATCCACCTCACGACAGCCTCCGTCACAAGCACCTGCACCCAAAGACAGCACACTTGGCTCTCCTACAACCACATCCTCTTCCTCCACTCCCATACCCACTGCACCTACCCTTCCCATTGCTCCTAAAAAGTTTTTCCTCTCCAAAATTAACCTCTTTGCATCACCTGACCCACCCCCTCCATCTCGTAAGAGTCCAAACAGCACCTCAGCCACCACAAGCCCTGCACCTACTAGGACCATAGTTCAGGGCTATTGGAGTCCACCAGCTCCTAGGGCCGGAACATCGGCCAGCAGCAAGGGGACAGCCAGCCCACCCCCTGGGAAAAAAACCAAAAAAGGGAAGGGCCGGCGCGACAGGCCTGAGACGGCTGCCCCCAAGGACACTACCCTTGCCCCGTCACCTGGCACATCCACAAAGGGAGGCAAGGGCCCCAGAGATTCGGCGAAGGAGGGCTAGGGCAGCAGGGCGGACAAGTCCGGCAGCAGGCGAGCTGCCCAGGAGGGCCCCACCAGCCCCATTTTGGGTGTGACGGAGGACACCCACGGGCCCAGAACTCCAGCACAGGAGGGCCCCGCTAGCGAAAGGTCAGATGGCGACTGAGCGGGAATTATTGGCCAGATCTGGTTCCCCAGGAACACAAGACAAGCACCGCTGAACAGGGCCCCGCCAAGACAAGCACCGCTGAACAGGGCCCGCCGTGACAAGCACCGCTGAACAGGGCCCCACCAAGACAAGCACCGCTGAACAGGGCCCCGCCGTGACAAGCACCCCTGAACAGGGCCCCGCCGTGACAAGCACCGCTGAACAGGGCCCTTCATCTCAAGCACCGCTCCGCTGGGCCCTTCCTGTCAAGCACCGCTCCGCTGGGCCCTTCATCTCAAGCACCACTCCGCTGGGCACCGCCGTCTCTGAACTGCTCCGCTGGGCCCTTCCTGTCAAGCACCGCTCCGCTGGGCCCTTCCTGTCAAGCACCGCTCTGCTGGGCCCTTCCTGTCAAGCACCGCTCCGCTGGGCCCTTCCTGTCAAGCACCGCTCCGCTGGGCCCTTCATCTCAAGCACCGCTCCGCTGGGCACCGCCGTCTCTGAACTGCTCCGCTGGGCCCTTCCTGTCAAGCACCGCTCCGCTGGGCCCTTCCTGTCAAGCACCGCTCCGCTGGGCCCTTCATCTCAAGCACCGCTCCGCTGGGCACCGCCATCTCTGAACTGCTCCGCTGGGCCCTTCCTGTCAAGCACCGCTCTGCTGGGCCCTTCCTGTCAAGCACCGCTCTGCTGGGCCCTTCCTGTCAAGCACCGCTCCGCTGGGCCCTTCCTGTCAAGCACCGCTCCGCTGGGCCCTTCATCTCAAGCACCGCTCCGCTGGGCACCGCCGCCTCTGAACTGCTCCGCTGGGCCCTTCCTGTCAAGCACCGCTCCGCTGGGCGCTTCCTGTCAAGCACCGCTCCGCTGGGCCCTTCCTGTCAAGCACTGCTCCGCTGGGCCCTTCATCTCAAGCACCGCTGGCCCATTGGCAGGGCCGGATCTGTGTCGGGCAGGGCTTCACGAAGCACTCTGGCCAACATGCCTCCTCCATAACCAGTGGAGTCTGTAATCCACCTGATGGACTGTGGCTTTGCACTTCCCAGGATGTGACAGTGGTCAACCCACCCACTGTAGAGACTTGAGAGACTGTGGCTTTGCACTCCCCAGGATGGTACAGTGGGCAATCCACCCACTGTAGAGACTTGAGAGACTGTGGCTTTGCACTCCTCAGGATGGTACAGTGGGCATGGAGGCCCCTCGTGGATCTGGCGTCGTGGACTCATGTGGCTGAGGTGCCCCCCCTTCCCTTCCCCCTGAGGTGCCTGTAGTTTTATTATCTGATGCCCCAGCAGTGTTCTCTCCAATTGAATCGGGGCTTTGCCCATGTGTTTATGCACATTGGCCCACGAACAATGGAAGGTAGCCAATACGTGCCGGACTTTTGGGCTATGTATATATTGTTCATGTTGTAATATATTTTATTTAGATATTTCATATTTCACTTAACTTCAAAGATGCTATAATATACTTCAATTTTAAGGATCAATTTATTTTGTCTTTGCATTATTCCGGGGGGTTTGGGGGGTATCACTCTGACTTGTTGCTCTGCATTGGTGTGAAGGGATTTGGGGGGGGGGGGGCGTGGGGGGTGGGTGTGTCGCGTATGTGTGTGCCCGTAACCTTTTCTCCTCCCCCTCCCCTGTGTCGTAGGTGCAGTACTCACCGTTGTCGTCTGCGCCGGCGTTCGTGCTCCTGGTAGAGGAGCAGGTAGACAATAGCTGGTAGGATGTTTAATTCGGGTTCCATGCTGTCCAGATTCCTCGTGGAGTGTATAGAGGTGAGCGTTTTCCCGTTCGTAGTCTGTTTCCGCCGTGTTTTTATCGGCGGGGCTCCCGCACTGGAAAAGGTGGCGGATTGGTGGGTTGTGATAGTGTGGGCGGTACATTGTCTGCCGCCTGTCTGTTGGCGGTGACCGCCGCGCTGTTTATTTGTCCCGCCGTGGCGGTCGGAGTGTTAAAGTGGCGGGCTGTGTTGGCGGTTCCCGCCAGGGTCAGAATTCCATTTTTTTTACCGCCTGCCTGTTGACGGGTTGGCCGCTGCTTTAACACCGACCGCCAGGGTTGGAATGACCCCCTATGTTTCTAAAAGTTGGAATACTTTTTAAGAATCTAAAACTATCTCTAGAACTTAATTCAAACTTTCACAAAACTTTTAAACTCTAAAATAAATGCTAACAGGGACTAACACAAGGCCCTAGCAGGACTTTTTAAAAAATTAGAAAAATAGCTCAAATTGCAAAAATCTGTTTCTAATGACAATTTTTTTAATTTACTTGTGTGATCAGGTATTGGCTGAGTAGTCCAGCAAATGCAAAGCCTTGTACCCCACCGCTGATCCACCAATGTAGGAAGTTGGCTCTGTATGTACTATTTCAAAGTAAGAAATAGCATGCACAGAGTCCAAAGGTTCCCCTTAGAGGTAAGATAGTATTGTATTGTATTGTAATCGTATTTATATAGCACTTACTACCCCTGATTAGGCGTCGAAGCACTTTTCGATGAGTAGCACGCTACTCCGGAACCCAACAAGAATTAGTGATGGATTAGTATTGTTCAATAATGAGTACAGTTTTAGTATTATTATGAGTTAATTTGAGCCGCGGATATGAGAGTTTGTTAGTTAGATTGACTGGGGTAATGGAGGGGTGGAGGAGGAAAGGAATCCAGAAGTGTTAATTGGGAGTATATCCTTCATTTACTCAACCCAAAGGCTTGGGATGAATAAAGGGGGGCGGAGGGAGAAGAGTATGTGGAAGGGTTAAGGAGAGCATAGTAGCAGGGTGAGAATAATGCAGGAGAATTTAGTAGGGTTGTGTGGGAGGTCACAGAGGTAGAGTGAGGTTTGGTGAGTTAGATGTGGAGGTGGAGGGAAGAGCTTAGGCAGAGATATTTAGGAGATGAAAGTGGTAGAAGGGATTTGGGATGAGTCAGAGTGAGAATGGAGGATAGTTTGATAGAGACATGACATAAGAGTGATGAGTAGATAAGTGTGATAAGATGAGAGCAGGAATTCATAGATATCTAGTATAACAACCCAAAACCAGGAGCCATGCAATGATCCACGAACATGCCAAGCACAGAAACAACATATACACATACATACACATATATATATATATATACACACACACACACACACACACACATGAATACACACACATATGCACATACAATACATAATTAGAATCATGGGTAAAAAAAATATATATATACTTAGTCAGACAGGTTTAAAGAGTGTGTGTATTTTATTGGTATGACAGTAGCAATACATATTTTCCAAAGAAACTATAAATAAATAGAAATGTACATATAATCTGAAAAAAATATTTATCCACATAGGCATATGCAGTTCATAGTTGTTTGAAAATGGTGGTTATGAAGGAAAGAGCCAACTCTTGCGTAGTTTTCTGAAGACAAGAAAGTTATCTGTGGCTCTTATAGTTGGGGGTAATGAATTCCATAGTTTGGCTGCTTGGACGGAGAAGGATGTACCACCTACAGTCTTTTTCTTGTATGGTGGTGTTCTAAGGCGGGGTGCCAGTCTTGAGCGGAGGGTTCTTTGTTGGATGTATTTGGTAATTTTGTTTCTGATAAAAAGCGGTCCTGTTCCATGTATAGCTTTGTGGGTGATACAAAACAGCTTGAAAGTGCATCTTCTGGCAACGGGTAACCAGTGTAGTGCTCTCAAGGCAGGGGAGATGTGGGCTTGCGGCTTTATATGTAGTAGTAGCCTGGCTGCGGAATTCTGGATACGTTGTAGTTTTTTCATAACAGATAGAGATGATCCATGGTAGAGGCTATTGGCATTATCCAGTTTGGATAGTACAAGTGAGATAGTAGCTTGCACCTTGTGTGGAAATCCGAGGTGGGGGAAGATGCGTCGTAGAGTCTTCAAGGTGATGAAGCTTGTGTGTGCTAATTTGTCTACTTGTGCATTCATAGTTAGCTTGGAATCCATGGTGATTCCTAGGTGTTTAACTTCCTTGGATAATTGAGGAGGTGGACCGAGATCGTCAGGCCAGACGCACAGAGGGTCATAATTTTTCCAGTCACCACATATGAGTATTTCTGTTTTGGAGGTATTTAGTTTGAGATGGCTCCAGGTCATCCACTGATCAACAGCTCTGAGGCAACTGAAGATTTGTGAGTTTTCAATGTTTTTGGGGTCTTCTAATTTAAGTAGTATGTGTGTGTCATCTGCATAGTTGTAGCATGTGAGATAGAAATCATTGATCAGTTCTGGTAAAGATATCATGTAGATGTTGAAAAGCAAAGGTGAGATGATTGACCCTTGGGGGACCCCTGCTTTTGTGAGGTAGGGTTCGGACGAGAAGGGGGGGCGAGTGGATGATATTAGCTCTTTTTTGGAGATAGGAAGTAATCCAGTCGAGAGCAATCCCTTGTGTGCCGGCTTCGTGGAGTCTTTGAGTTAGGGTGTCATGGTCAACCGTATCAAAGGCAGCTGAGAGGTCCAAGAGAAGTAGTGCAGCAACTCCATTTCGGTCGACTGTGTTTTTAAGATCGTCCCAGATTGCCATGAGTGCCGATTCAGTGCTTCTTCCTGGGCGGAATCCAGTTTGGAAGTCTGAAAGTATAGAATTGTCTTCAATGAATTGTGACATCTGGGCGAATGGTGCTCTTTCTATCAATTTGCCCAGAAAAGGTCTATTTGTGATAGGTCTGTAGTTGTTGGGGTCTTGCGGGTCTAGGTTTGTTTTCTTTAATAATGGTCGTATGTATGCCTTTTTCAGGTCTGCAGGAAAAGTTCCTGAAGTTAAAGAGTTGTTGATGATTCTTCTTACAGGTGTGGCAGCAGAAGTAGATAGCAGGATGTTCTTGAAGATTTGTGGTGGGCAAGGGTCAGAAGGGCAACCAGAAGGTCTGCTTGCTTTGACCAAATCCATAAATTCATCCTGGGATATTTGTTTGAAGGACTGTAGAGGTTGGGATGGTTTATTCTTAAAGGGTATTTTAGTGAAGGGGTTGGTGCTGATGGTTTTCTTTTGTTTTAAATAGGAGTCCAATGTGTCTGCCTTGGTTGTGTAGTGAGTTGCCAATTTATTTGTGAAATCTTGAGTGGTGGGATGACTTACTTCCATGCATGTAGGTTTTCGAAATTCATTGAGAATTTTATAAAATTCCTTGGTTGTAGATTGAGCATTTAGAATTCTGTCTGAGTAGTATCTTTTTTTAGCTTTTTTGATTGATGATTTGTATATCCTGTTAAGTTTGTGTAGCTGCAGTTTGTCTTGATTGTTGTTTGTTTTGAGCCAGGTCCGCTGCAACTTTCTGATTTGTTGCTTTATCTTTTTAAGTTCTGTGTTTCTCCAAGGTGTTGGTTTTCTTTTGTCGTGTTTAGTTTTTCTGAGTGGTATTAGGACATCAAAAGCTTCCTGTAGCCACTCATAAAGTTTTGGTACAGAATTAATTGTATCTAGATCTGTGTTTGCTGTTAGTTGTGTTTCTAAGTGATCCAAATTGAGTTTGCACCATGGTCGATAGGTGTATGTATGTAAGTGGTTATGGGGTGTATTGATTTGTGGAGTTGTCTGTCGGAAAGTTATCAGATAGTGGTCTGACCAGGTGGTTGGTGTGATGCTATGAATAGTAACGAGTTCAGGCTTAGCAAAAATGACATCTAGGATGTGACCAGCGATGTGTGTGGGATTGTGTACAATCTGATGTAGGTTCAATGCGAGTAGGCCAGTGGTGATAGCTTTTGGATCGGGCATATTGGGTTTGTCAAACCAAATGTTTAGATCCCCAAGAATGCATAGATTGGAGTATAGTGTAATAAGGTTTGAGACTGTGTCAAGAAAAGCATCTGGGAAAGTGGAGTTGTTAGGTGGAGGTCTGTAAAGGAGGAGAAAGTTACAGGAGGAAGTTGGAGTAGGGTGGCATCTGGTAAGGAGGGCTTCACAACCTTGTATGGAGATGTTGTCTGTTTTACTGAGGTTTATTGCCTGTTTGAATATAATAGCTAGTCCACCTCCTCTCTTGCTTATACGGTTTTGTGTGATGGTTTGATAGCCCGGAGGAAGGGCTTCGTGCAACACTGGTGCCATGTCATCTCCCAACCAGGATTCAGTTATGAATAGTAAGTCAGGTTGTGTGTCTGTGAGCAGGTCGTAGATGTGGTGCTTGTTTTTTGAGAGTGATCGAGCATTTATGAGCTGGCAGTTTAGATAAGGTGTGTTAGTGGTAGTGTTGTTTTGTTTAGTGGAAGGGTAAGTAGTGTAATGTGAGCTTGAAGCAGGAGTGTTGCTAGTTGTGATAACTGTTTGAGGCTCACAATAGTTTTGCTTTTCAATATAGTGTTCCTCTTCCAGCAGGTTAAGGAGGCATTTTGTTGGGTCTGTGTGTGTGGGTGGTGGACTTGGTGGCTGAGAGAGCCATGAGGAGTGTAGTGTTTTTTGTTGGGTAGTTTTATTATGTAACAGACAAGGGGATGCGAGGTTGCTATGAGTGGCATGTTTTTTATTTTGTTTGCGTTTGTTTAGTGTGGATGGAGTATGGGTTAGGGGTGGTGGGGGAGCATGTGGATCATGATGTAAGGCTCTAAATTGTGCAATGGAGGAGAGGCGAGTGAATGAAAGTTGCTGGGATGGGGTGCTTGTGGTAGGTGTTTGTGAAGAGTGGTGGGGTAGGGGTGGAGATAGGATGGAATTTGTATCCTTTGTGTAGTCCTGGGGGTGGGAGTAGGTATGACGATGAGTGTAATGTAAGTTTGTGTTGCTTTGATGTGTTGATGTTTGTGGTCGGTATTGTTTTTGTGGAATAATGGGAGGGGATATTGGTGTAGTTGTTTTTGGTGAGGGATTTGTATGTGAATTAGTGCTGCTAAGTGGAATTTGAGTGTTAGATGGGGTGTTGCTGTGTTTTGGAGATGAATGTATGAGGTGTGTAAGAGGTGATGGGTGTGTGTCAGGGAAGTAAGTATTAGTTGAGATGACCGGAAGAGGTAATATGTGTGGTGGAGTGAAATGTGGGGATTGTATGGTTGTGTGTAATTGGTGAGAAGAGGGGAAGAGTGTTTGTAGATGATGTGTTTGAATGCAGGGTTTGGGCATTGTTATCATGTCAGGTGGTCTGTGGGGAGCGAACAGCGGATAGTGTTTTTGGTTAGTATCAGCAGAGAGTGTGTATCTGGGAAACTGAAACTGAGAGAAATGTATGTTGTAGTTTTGTATTGTGTGGGTGGTGGCAGGTAGTGTTAGTGGGAGGGGACAGAGTAGTGTTTGCTGTGAGAATGAAGGACTTTGACTGTAGTAGTTGTGGGGGGTACGTGTATATGTGTTGTATGTAGGGTATTGTGTTGGGTGAAGGGGCAATGCAATCTGTCTGTGGTCAGTTTGTGATGCATGAGTTGGATATCTTTGCAGATAATGTGTTTGCATGTTGAGGGATGTGTGGGGGTTGACACTATTCCTGGTCATATGTGAATTGGGCAGCATTTCTGGCCCTAGTCCCTAGTCCCTACCTGTCCCGAACAGGCTCAAACAGGCAGCTGCCCTTGTCCTCTCCGCCCAAACAGGCAGCTGCCCTTGTCCTCTCCGCCCAAACAGGCAGCTGCCCTTGTCCTCTCCGCCCTTTGCCTCGACACCCGGGCTCAGACGCCCTGAATCCTGGCCTTTTATAGCCCTACTGGCCAATAAGAAGCTGGTCCTAACCCTAGCCAATCCGATTTTAAACCCTGATTTAGCCAACTAATGGGAGACCCAGCCCTAATCACCAGTCACAGCCCTATTCCTGACCACCAATCACAGACCCAGCCCTAAAACCAGCAACCAATCAGAATCCCAGCCCTATCCACCAATCACAGCCCTAGAACCAACAGCCAATCAGAAACTCAGCCCTATCCACCAATCACAGCCCTAGAACCAACAGCCAATCAGAATCCCAGCCCTATCCACCAATCACAGCCCTAGAACCAACAGCCAATCAGAATCTCAGCCCTACCAACCAATCACAGCCCTAGTACCAACAGCCAATCAGAAACCCAGCCCTATCCACCAATCACAGCCCTAGAACCAACAGCCAATCAGAATCTCAGCCCTATCCACCAATCACAGCCCTAAAACCAACAGCCAATCAGAATCTCAGCCCTATCCACCAATCACAGCCCTAGAACCAACAGCCAATCAGAATCCCAGCCCTATCCACCAATGATAACTGCATCCCTGGAGCTAGCAACCAATGAGACACCATCTCCCAACAATCTATCACAACAGCATATGCAACAACCACAAGGAACTTATATAAGGAGCAAGTTAACTAAACTCCAGTCCCTGTGGGCAGAGGGAAAGGCAACTGCTGCTCTATTCAGTATCTCCTTGGATACAGACAGGCTGAATCCACACTTCCAAGCTAGCAGAGTCTACTTTCCAGGTAAGGGGGAGATTGTTTAAGAGACAAACACTGCAATAGTGCTGGGCGCACACTCTAAAATCGGGGTTTTTTTAAGGCAAAAATAGAGGGGGGCAGACAGTTTTTAAGGACAATTTAAATCACACAAACAGATTAAAAATAGACTCCTAAACCACACTCTGAAAGATGTATGTAGCCTTTTTACTAAGAATAGGAGGGGGGAAAGGGGAGCCAGAGGGGGGGAGGGGAGGCCACAAACTAGCAAGGAAATTCACACAGTCACGGCAAAAACGATAAAAAAAAAACACCACTTTAAAAGAGGCCAGGCTGCCTGAAACACAAAGAGTCCACAGTAAAACAAACACTTTTTGAACAAATAATACTATTTAACCAGAAATATCTTTGGGCTCCTTACCTAGGTCTTTTTGCAATCCTTGAACACTGGGCTGTATCAGGACACAGGGGAGATGCACAGGGGAACACAAAATGGAGGTGCCTGTCTTTGGCCTTCCCTCCACAAACTTAAGGAGCCAGAGCAGGTGGGGGGGCGGGTCCCAGGTGCAGCAGAGACTCAGGGAGCCAATCAGCTAAGTCCAGTCCCTGTGGGCAGGGGGAAAGGCAACTGCTGCTCTATTCAGTATCTCCTTGGATACAGACAGGCTGAATCCACACTTCCAAGCTAGCAGAGCCTACTTTCCAGGTAAGGGGGAGATTGTTTAAGAGACAAACACTGCAATAGTGCTGGGCGCACACTCTAAAATCGGGCTTTTTTAAAGGCAAAAATACAGGGGGGGGGCAGAGAGTTTTTAAGCACAATTTAAATCACACAAACAGATTAAAAAAAGTCTCCTAAAACCACACTCTGAAAGATGTATGTAGCCTTTTTACTAAGAATAGGGGGGGAGGGCGGGAGAGGGGGAGGGGGGGGGGCACAAACTAGCAAGGGAATTCACACAGTCACGGCAAAAACGATTTTTATAAAAACACCACTTTAAAAGAGGCCAGGCTGCCTGAAACACAGAGAGTCCACAGTAAAACAAACACTTTTTGAACAAATAATACTATTTACCCAGAAATATCTTTGGGCTCCTTACCTAGGTCTTTTTGCAATCCTTGAACACTGGGCTGTATCAGGACACAGGGGAGATGCACAGAGGAACACAAAATGGAGGTGTCTGTGTTTGGCCTTCCCTCCACAAACTTAAGGAGCCAGAGCAGGTGGGGGGAGGGCGGCTCTCAGGTGCAGCAGAGACTCAGGGAGCCAATCAGCTAAGTCCAGTCCCTGTGGGCAGGGGGAAAGGCAACTGCTGCTCTATTCAGTATCTCCTTGGATACAGACAGGCTGAATCCACACTTCCAAGCTAGCAGAGTCTACTTTCCAGGTAAGGGGGAGATTGTTTAAGAGACAAACACTGCAATAGTGCTGGGCGCACACTCTAAAATCGGGCTTTTTTTAAGGCAAAAATACAGGGGGGCAGACAGTTTTTAAGCACAATTTAAATCACACAAACAGATTAAAAAAGTCTCCTAAAACCACACTCTGAAAGATGTATGTAGCCTTTTTACTAAGAATAGGGGGGGGGGAAGGGGGGCAGAGGAGGGGGAGGGGGGGACACAAACTAGCAAGGGAATTCACACAGTCACGGCAAAAACGATAAAAAAAAAAACACCACTTTAAAAGAGGCCAGGCTGCCTGAAACACAGAGAGTCCACAGTAAAACAAACACTTTTTGAACAAATAATACTATTTAACCAGAAATATCTTTGGGCTCCTTACCTAGGTCTTTTTGCAATCCTTGAACACTGGGCTTTATCAGAACACAGGGGAGATGCACAGAGGAACACAAAATGGAGGTGTCTGTCTTTGGCCTTCCCTCCACAAACTTAAGGAGCCAGAGCAGGTGGGGGGGGCGCGGGTCTCAGGTGCAGCAGAGACTCAGGGAGCCAATCAGCTAAGTCCAGTCCCTGTGGGCAGGGGGAAAGGCAACTGCTGCTCTATTCAGTATCTCCTTGGATACAGACAGGCTGAATCCACACTTCCAAGCTAGCAGAGTCTACTTTCCAGGTAAGGGGGAGATTGTTTAAGAGACAAACACTGCAATAGTGCTGGGCGCACACTCTAAAATCGGGCTTTTTTTAAGGCAAAAATACAGGGGGGCAGACAGTTTTTAAGCACAATTTAAATTACACAAACAGATTAAAAAAGTCTTCTAAAAACCACACTCTGAAAGATGTATGTAGCCTTTTTACTAAGAATAGAGGGGGGGGGGAAGGGGGGAAAGAGGGGGGGGGGGGCACAAACTAGCAAGGGAATTCACACAGTCACGGCAAAAACGATTTAAAAAAAAAACACCACTTTAAAAGAGGCCAGGCAGCCTGAAACACAGAGAGTCCACAGTAAAACAAACACTTTTTGAACAAATAATACCATTTAACCAGAAATATCTTTGGGCTCCTTACCTAGGTCTTTTTGCAATCCTTGAACACTGGGCTGTATCAGGACACAGGGGAGATGCACAGAGAAACACAAAATGGAGTGGCAAAAAGAGATAATTCTAATGCTCTATTTTGTGGTAGTGTGGTCGAGCAGTAGGCTTATCAGAGGAGTAGTGTTAAGCATTTGTTGTACATACACAAGCAATAAATGAGGAACACACACTCAGAGACAATTCCAGGCCAATAGGTTTTTGTATAGAAAAATATATTTTCTTAGTTTATTTTAAGAACCACAGGTTCAAGTTTTACATGTAATACTTCAAATGAAAGGTATTGCTGGTAGGTACTTTAGGAACTTTGAATTAGCAAAATAGCACATACAGTTTTCACATAAATCACATATAGCTATTTTAAAACTAGACAGTGCAATTTTCAACAGTTTCTGGGGGGAGTAAGAGTTTGTTAGTTTTTGCAGGTAAGTAAACCACCTACGGGGTTCAAGTTTGGGTCCAAGGTAGCCCACTGCTGGGGGTTCAGAGCAACCCCAAAGTTACCACACCAGCAGCTCAGGGCCGGTCAGGTGCAGAGGTCAAAGTGGAGCCCAAAACACATAGGCTTCAATAGAGAAGGGGGTGCCCCGGTTCCAGTCTGCCAGCAGGTAAGTACCAGCGTCTTCGGAGGGCAGACCAGGGGGGTTTTGGAGGGCACTGGGGGGGACACAAGTCCACACAGAAATTACACCCTCAGCGGCACGGGGGCAGCCGGGTGCAGTGTGCAAACAAGCATCGGATTTTCAATAGGTTTCAATGGGAGACCAAGCGGTCTCTTTAGCGATGCAGGCAGGCAAGGGGGGGGCTCCTTGGGGTAGCCACCACCTGGGCAAGGGAGAGGGCCACCTGGGGGTCGCTCCTGCACTGGAGGTCGGATCCTTCAGGTCCTGGGGGCTGCGGGTGCAGTGTCCTTACCAGGCGTCGGGTTCTTAGAAGCAGGCAGTCGCGGTCAGGGGGAGCCTCGGGTATCCCTCTGCAGGCGTCGCTGTAGGGGCTCAGAGGGGTCAACTCTGGCTACTCACGGACTCGCAGTCGCCGGGGAGTCGAGCTGGGGGCGTCGGGTGCAGAGTGTCAAGTCTCACGCTTCCGGCGGGAAACGCGAGTTGTTTCAAAGTTGCTTCTTTGTTTCAAAGTTGCAGTCTTTGGTGATCAGAGCCGCTGTCCTCGGGAGTTCTTGGTCCTTCTAGATGCAGGGCAGTCCTCTGAGGCTTCAGAGATCGCTGGTCCCTGTGGAAAGCGTCGCTGGAGCAGTGTCTTTAGAAGTGGGGAGACAGGCCGGTAGAGCTGGGGCCAAAGCAGTTGGTGTCTCCGTCTTCTCTGCAGGGTTTTTCAGCTTAGCAGTCCTCTTCTTCTTAGGTTGCAGGAATCTGAGTTCCTAAGTTCTGGGGAGCCCCTAAATACTGAATTTAGGGGTGTGTTTAGGTCTGGGGGGTTAGTAGCCAATGGCTACTAGCCCTGAGGGTGGCTACACCCTCTTTGTGCCTCCTCCCTGAGGGGAGGGGGGCACATCCCTAATCCTATTGGGGGAATCCTCCATCTGCAAGATGGAGGATTTCTAAAAGTTAGAGTCACCTCAACTCAGTAAACCTTAGGGCTGTCCTGACTGGCCAGTGACTCCTCCTTGTTTTTCTCATTATCTCCTCTGGCCTTGCCGCCAAAAGTGGGGCCGTGGCCGGAGGGGGCGGGCAACTCCACTAGCTGGAGTGCCCTGTGGTGCTGTAATAAAGGGGGTGAGCCTTTGAGGCTCACCGCCAGGTGTTACAGTTCCTGCAGGGGGAGGTGTGAAGCACCTCCACCCAGTACAGGCTTTGTTACTAGCCACAGAGTGACAAAGGCACTCTCCCCATGTGGCCAGCAACATGTCTGGTGTGTGGCAGGCTGCTAAAACCAGTCAGCCTACACGGGTAGTCGGTTAAGGTTTCAGGGGGCACCTCTAAGGTGCCCTCTGGGGTGTATGTTACAATAAAATGTACACTGGCATCAGTGTGCATTTATTGTGCTGAGAAGTTTGATACCAAACTTCACAGTTTTCAGTGTAGCCATTATGGTGCTGTGGAGTTCGTGCATGACAGACTCCCAGACCATATACTCTTATGGCTACCCTGCACTTACAATGTCTAAGGTTTTGCTTAGACACTGTAGGGGGATAGGGATTATGCACTTATGCCCTCACCTATGGTATAGTGCACCCTGCCTTAGGGCTGTAAGGCCTGCTAGAGGGGTGACTTATCTATACCTGTAGGCAGTGTGAGGTTGGCATGGCACCCTGAGGGGAGTGCCATGTCGACTTAGTCGTTTTATCCCCACTAGCACACACAAGCTGGCAAGCAGTGTGTCTGTGCTGAGTGAGGGGACCCCAGGGTGGCATAAGGCATGCTGCAGCCCTTAGAGACCTTCCCTGGCATCAGGGCCCTTGGTGCCAGGGGAACCAGTTACAAGGGACTTACCTGGATACCAGGGTGTGCCAATTGTGGAAACAAAAGTACAGGTTAGGGAAAGAACACTGGTGTTGGGGCCTGGTTAGCAGGCCTCAGCACACTTTCAAATCAAGACTTCGCATCAGCAAAGGCAAAAAGTCAGGGGGTAACCATGCCAAGGAGGCATTTCCTTACACCCACCCTAAAACCTAAAAATGTCCTTACCACCCTAAAACCTATACCTCCCCAAAACCAAAAATGCCCTTACCATCCTAAAAGCCATACCCACCCCAAAACCCAAAATGCCCTTACCATCCCAAATCCCATCCCCATCCTAAAACCTAAAAATACCCATACCTCCCTAAATCCCATACCCACCCTAAAAACAAAAAATGCCCTTACCATGCCAAAACCTACACCCACCCTAAAACTTAAAAATGCCCTTACCACCTCAAAACCCACTTAAACCACTTGACACTGATCTGTACTTACCTGCAAAACCTTTACCATGCATGCACCTTTACCATTCATGCTTTTAGAGTGTAATTCGTAGTAAAGGCATCTGTGGTCAAAGTATATTTGTAGTAAAGACATGCATGGTAAAGGTGTATTTGTGGTAAAGTTATGCGTGGTAAAGGTATATTCGTAGTAAAGGCATGCGTGGTAAAGGTATATTCGAAGTAAAGACATGCGTGGTAAAGGTGTCTTTGTAGTAAAGACAAACGTGGTAAAGGTTTATTTGTAGTAAAAGGCATGTGTGGTAAAGGTATATCTGTAGTAAAGGCATGCGTGGTAAAGGTATATTTGTAGTAAAGACATGCGTGGTAAAGGTGTATTTGTAGTAAAGGCATATGTGGTAAAGGTATATTTGTAGTAAAGGCATGCGTGGTAAAGGTATATTCGTAGTAAAGGCATACATGGTAAAGGTATGTTCGTAGTAAAGGCATGTGTGGTAAAGGTATATTCGTAGTAAAGGCATGCGTGGTAAAGGTGTATTTGTAGTAAAGAGATACGATGTAAAGATATATTCGTAGTTAAGGCATGGGTGGTAAAGGTATATCTGTAGTAAAGGCATGCGTGGTGAAGGTATATTTGCAGTAAAGGCATGTGTGGTAAAGGTATATTCGTAGTAAAGGCATGCGTGGTAAAGGTATATTCGTAGTAAAGAGATGCGTGGTAAAGGTATATTCACAGTAAGGGCATGCGTGGTAAAGGTATATCCGTAGTAAAGACATGCGTGGTAAAGGTGTATTTGAAGTAAAGGCATACGTGGTAAAGGTATATTCGCAGTAAAGGCATGCGTGGTGAAGGTGTATTCGGAGTAAAGGCATGCGTGGTAAAGGTGTATCTGTAGTGAAAGCATGCGTGGTGAAGGTATATTCGTAGTAAAGGCATGCGCGGTAAAGGTATATTCGGAGTAAAGGCATGAGTGGTAAAGGTACATCGGTAGTAAAGACATGCGTGGTAAAGGTGTATTTGTAGTAAAGGCATGCGTGGTGAAGGTATATTCGTAGAAAAGGCATGCGTGGTAAAGGTATATCTGTAGTGAAGGCATGCGTGGTGAAGGTATATTCGCAGTAAAGGCATGCGTGGTGAAGGTGTATTCGCAGTAAAGGCATATGTGGTAAAGGTATATTCGAAGTAAAGACATGCGTGGTAAAGGTGTCTTTGTAGTAATGGCATGCGTGGTAATGGTATATTCGTAGTAAAGGCATGCGTGGTAAAGGTATATCCGTAGTAAAGACATGCGTGGTAAAGGTGTATTTGTAGTAAAGTCATGCGTGGTGAAGGTATATTCGAAGTAAAGACGTGCGTGGTAAAGGTGTCTTTGTAGTAAAGACATACGTGGTAAAGGTATATTTGTAGTAAAGGCATGTGTGGTAAAGGGATATCTGTAGTAAAGGCATGCGTGGTAAAGATATATTTGTAGTAAAGGCATGCGTGGTAAAGGCATCGTTGTAAGGATGTTTCCCGTTAAACATGCCATGTGTCCCTTCACCCTGCCTCTTCTGCTTTGCCGAGGATGTGAGTCTGACTCGGTGCCTCCCACACTTCTCCATGACGATCCCTCTCTCCCTCGAGAGAAGCCGCCCACCAGCATGATGAGGCGAACTGAGCACAGGCGGTGACTGGGGTTACAGCAAGAAGAGGTTACTGGTATGGTGGGTGAATGGAGAGTATGTGTCAGAAGTGGACAGGGGTTGTCTGGGCGTGTGAGAGGTTATGGAAGGGGGGAGGGAGAGACAGAGAGAGAGAGAGAGGGAAACAGAAAGTGTGTGTGTGTGTGTGTGTGTGTGTGCACACGCGCTTGCCCACACAACCCCTGCTCCCTGATGTTAATCCTTGCCGGCATACTTTAAGAGATTGTAAACATATGCACGTTGGTGTATCTTTGGAAATACTGGGGACACTGTATAGGTGGTTGCACATGGAAACTGATAGATAAAGCTGAACCACAGGTCTGGCTTCGCTCTAATGACCAAAATATAATCCATGGAGAGACGTGCTACATAAATTTAGTTTGTGATGTGAATTATATACTTTGCCAGTAGTACTATTACATACAGAGCACAGTGGTCTTAAATACTATGTTTGAGTGAGAGTTTTGTTTTCTATAGTTCATGCTCTGAAATGATTTTGGCAATCAAAGAAACTGAGGTAGTGTGAAGCAAAATTATTTGTCTCAGAGTCACAAAATAAGTATGAAAGGCAGATTTTGAGCCAAGATTTACCTCTATTTCTATCTCTCTTTTACTTGTGTAAATTTAATACAAAGTGTAGATTTACATGTCTCCACCTCCTGAAACTAGGGGGTGGAGTCTAATTCACAAGAGTACTTACAAGTAGTAACTTTTCACATGTAGGCAGAGATCTCCACCTCTAGGCAGAGCACTCCCTGTGGTAAAGTATAGGGGAAAGTTGAAATAGTTAGCAGGAGAAATATTTGCTCACTTCCTCAAAGATTCCATTTGACTAACTCTTTGAAGAGGAAAACAACTGGGGCTAAACTCATAACACCTACTTAATGAGATTTTATCTCGATGCACAGAATTTAACCTTTTTTTCGATAGCTCGGTTTAAATAGCTTTCTTTATAACTTCTACATAATAACAACACATAGCACAAACTATGCGTAAACATCTGCCCAACGATATATGCTGCTCACTACCATTGCTGGGGGCGGGGGATGGACGTCATGATTAACTCAAGGCTTTGTCTCTTTTAAGTCATGGCCCCTCCTAAAGCTCAACAAAAGCACATCTGCATATGTACTTCATATTTGTGCGTGTGTGGTGTTGTGTGGGTTCACACAACCTCACCACACATACACATCTTTAAAAATAGAAGAATGCATGCCAAATTGCATAGCCAGGTTATTCAGACTGTATGTAACGCCTGTGGCATTTTTTTGTACTGTTTAGGAAAGCTGTGTATGGACATAAATAGTTTAGAAAGATTTTTTTAAAAAATTGTGGCTTAGCCCTCCCCACTCCCTGCACATTTTGGCCACTGTGGCTATTCATGGACCACTTATTTGAAAGCTCATTTGCAACTTTCCATCCTTTCCCCATGTTAGCCTGTTCTCTACTCTAATGATGTATGTTGTGCAGGGTCAGGCTGGAGAACCAAATGCAGCCCTGACAAAAATGCTAAAACCAGCCCTGCACCCTTCCTTTCCTCGCGATATATCTTTCTTTCTATCCGTCCAGTCTCTCTCCCGCTCCCTCTGTCCTTAACTTACGATTTATTTTCTCTCCATCTCCCTCCCTCATCTTCTCTTAAAATCCCCTTGTGCCTGCTGAAAGTGATAGAGACACTAGCAGCTGCCCTAAACTTTCAAAACCGTCTACCAATAGCTCCAGGCCTCTGGGGAAGTACCTGGTGGAATAAAAGGCCAGTCCTGCCCTGTGTATGTGTCATAACATTGTATCACTAGGACTCCTTCTGATGTACATGTAGGAAACTGGCTATCTATGTAGTGTACCAGTGTAAAGGGACACTCTGTAGACAGTCCAGGGTGACCCTTATTGGCTGACAGGGATTAAAACAATAACACTGAAAGCTCTCTTTTGTGGAAGAGTGGGCGAGCAGTTAGGCTTATTAGAGGACATTGTTAAGCATTTATTGCACACACCAATCCAGTAAGCTAATCACACACTCGATAAAGGAATCCAACACCAAAAATCACACAGATGTTTATATGAATATAGATACCAAGATCATTAGAATCAGGTAAGTACTTTTTGAGACATGAATTTTTATAAGTTTCGAAAAGTTACAGTGCAGTTTCAGAAGCAGTAATGTTATCCTACGGGGAAAAGGTGTGTACTGCATTCAGGCACTTAACAACGACTTACAGGAATCTTCTTTTGGAGTTAAGGTAAGTATGGGGCAAGGTCCAAAGCAACACTCACAGGTCACTTCAGGAGACACTGAGGCGTCCACTTGTAGAGGTGCCTTTCAGTCTTGGGTGCCCCAATGCTACTCTATGGGAAAGAAACAGACACTGCATACAGTACTTGTCCATGACTTACAGGACTGTTCTTCATGACTTGATGTGCATATGAGGCTAGGTCCAAGGCCACACCAACAGGTCACCTTGGGGACTCTGGGGCGTCCAGGTGCAGAGGTTTGCCACAGCCTTGAGTGTCCCCTTCACTTCAATGGAGATCAGTGCGGTCAGAAAGAGGCTGCAAGCAGTTACCGGGTGGTCAATCCGGGGTAACTCACAGGGCGGGCTCGACCCTTGAGATCCACAGGCACATAGGGATACTGTTGGCCCACTCCTCCTCTGGCTGTGGGCTCAGGTTCAGTGGTGTCTTGTGGCATCGGGACTGCAGGCAGCATCGGGAAGTCCACTGTTGGCAAACCCAAGGTGGGCTTTGGCTCCGGAAGGCCTGGGGACCATGATGGCACTGTTGGCCCATTCTAACTCGGGCTAGAAGGCATGAGTGCAGTGGTGCTCTCTGGTGTAGGGTTTTGGCAGTCCAGAGTCCTTGTGAGTCTTCTTTGGTGCCTGCAGGGTACAGGGAAGCAGTTCCGCTACTCCACAGGAGATCATGGTTACTTCTCAAAGTGCTGGTAGTCCTCCCAGGCTTTTGGAGGCAGAACAGCTGCAGGAGTCATCGTCTTTGGTGCAATTGTCGATGACAGCAGACAGGCTGGCGGGTTGGGGCCAAGTCAGTTGCTTCTCCTCAGTTCTTTCTTTTTGCAGCTTTTCAGGTCCTTTTTTCTTCTTTGGTCCAGCGAATCTGAAGTCCTGGTATCAGGTGGTCCCCTGAACACTCAATTCAGGGGCATTAAGGGGAGTGAAGGGTAGTATCCAATGGACTACTTACCCTTAGGGTTACTACACCCCCTAGATAACCACTTCCTTTCTGAAGTGGGCATCACCCTGTCCCAGAATTCCTAATTCCACCACACACAGGATGGTGGAATTCCTAATTTCGTGTTCACTTCAGGCTGGTCACCCTAGAGCGGTGCCTAGACGGGCAGTGCAACACCTCTCCTGCATAGCTAATTTTCCTGCCTGTACTGGTACCAAATGGACCCTAATGGTAGGGGGTTGCCTCTCCCAGGTCTGAGGGAAGTGGGGGTAGCATACCTAATGTGGCAGGGACTTTGAAGTCCCCGGCATTGGTATGCAGATTAACTAGCCATCCTGTTGGCGAAGGTAACAACACTTCCTGCCAGAGCAGGCATTGTTTCTGACCTCGGAGAGCAGAGGCTTTCACCTCCGGGAGGGTCAGAAACTCATCTGTAGTGGCAGGCTGGTTAAAACCAGTCAGCCAGCACACTGGATGGCTAGTAGGTTTCAGGGGGCACATCTAAGGTGCCCTCTGGGTGCATATCATAACAAATCCAATACTGGCATTAGTTTGAATTTATTATGATGAGGTGTTCGATACCAAACACCTCTATTTTCATTGCAGCCATCATGTAGCTGGGTCACTCGTGCCGACCAGGGTCCATTACGTGCTTTAAGATGGCTGCCTGGTCACTTGCAATGTCTAGGAATGGAATTAGAGTTCACAGGGGCATATCTGCTCATGCAAATATGTCCTCACATGTATTATAATGCACCTTGCCTTAGGGCTCTTAAGGCCTGCTGTAGTGGTGACTTACATATAATGCATGTAGCGTGTTGTGTTTTCACTCAGGGCTTTCGCCCGGGCATACATTCTGCAATGGCATGCTGTGTGCAATTTGTGCGTGTGTCTCTTACTGTGACATAAGTTATGCTGCAGCCCTTTGGGTCCCTCTTTAGTACCCAGGCCCTAGGTACTAGGGATACCATTTACTAGGATGCTAAAGTTCTGTGCCAATTGTAGCAATCAGACATACCTTGTTTTAAGAAAAGAGCACTGACACTGAGGTCTGATTAGTAGGCCCCAGTGAACTGTCAGAGTCAAAATGCAGCATCTGCTAGTTCTAAAAGGGGGCAAAATGTGAGGGGGGCATCTGCTAAGAAGCCCAGTTTTCTACATTACATATATATGTCATTTATTAGATCATTAGACCGATGCTCATATTTTCATTTCTCATTCTTGTGCTGTGGGTGGAGGCAAGGAGCTTGCAGGACAGGAAAGCCCCAACAATATGACCAAGGGATGTGCAAGAAAGAAGCAAGGAATCAGGTCAGTGTTAAGGATGTGGTTAGCTGCTGTTTTCAAGTCACAAGTTAATCAGTATTTAGAAAAACATACCATCCCCATATATGTCTGAAAACTACAGAACCGAGGAGTAAAGGGTGGTGTGACTTGTGTAGATGCCACCACTTATTCATACCCAGTATGCATTACAAATGCCAAATATTGGTTCAACAAACAGAATTTCTTTGTATTTCTGTGACAGAAAGTTCTGGAATTTGTGCGGAATAGCAAAAGTCACACCATCCAGTGTTCCCACACTTTGACCAATAAAAACAGTAGCTCATTTATGTGGGTATGCTTATTATAATGGACAGGAATAAGCCAATAACTGTGACCATGTGAAGTCATTGCACTGCCAACAAGGTCTTTGCATGGCCAAAGTTTTGGCCAATTTCTGTCTCATGTAATGGGCCATCAAAATATGAGGGGTACCATTTCTATCAGGCGAAGAGTGGGAACATTGAATAGTGCAAAGGTTTATGAAAGTACTGCATTTTTCTATCACAGAAAATTTGTGAATTCTATTTTACAAATACTTTGACATTTTCCTGATTTTCTAGATAATCAAACATGGTGGGATCCATACAAGGCACCTCACCTTGGCTTTCCCTGTGTCTTTGTATTTTAGAAATGTCTTGGGTTTGTAGATTTTCCTAGGAACTGTCTGACCCCAGACCCAAATACAGTAATTCCCAAAGAAACACTGCCAATCAAAAATATTCCCTGGTGTCTGGTGTGTAACTTCCTGTTTAAACCCACTGAAATTCCACACAAGTCTGATACTCCCTCACACTCAGGAAGAGGGGTGGTGCCTCCGTTATGGTGGAGGAGCATCATCCTACTGCTGAAAGGCAGCAGAAAAATAAAATGATAATAAAACTATTTTATTATCATTTTATTTTTCACTTAGTCATAGCCAGTTCGCCAAGTCAGGGGTGGGGTGGGGCAGTCCTCTGAGTCAGCAGCAGCCTGGGAAGACTGGTAGGTGCACTGTAAGTGCACATGTCAGTTTGGTCAGCCGTCTTAGGACGGCCAAACCGACATGCACACTTAGAACTCTTCACTCGAGCTGTGTTGCACAGCTGGGTGGAGAATCATGGCAGGCTGCCAGTCCCTAACTGAGTGACATTCCAGCCCACTTAGACCAATCCTGGGACTTCTGTCATGCTGGGTAACAGCATGAGAGCAGCATCTGGATTGGGTGGGGAGAAGAGCAGAGAAGCACCAAGGCGGTGGGAAAAGAGGAGCACCAAGGCAGCATCCGGCAGTGGCAGGTAAGTTGTTTTATCTTTTTTATTACCCCCCCGCACGTACGCTGCCACATCAATTGTTATTGGATGCAGCCGCCACCACGGGGAATAGAGATGTGAGTCAAGCCTTAGCACACGTATTTTTCTGCATGAGTAAGACGGAAGAGAATTACTATATTTTGGGAAACAAATTGCTGAAAATTGATACATGCCTTCATCAATAAGTTGTTTCAGCCAGCCAATCAGGGTGAGGAAGTTATGGAACAAAGCAATATACATTTTATGGATATGTACATGTTAAAAATATATGGCTGTGTTATGTTTCTGAACAGTGTAGGAGAGATACCTGTGTTAACGCGTCCCTTTATGATTAATTTACTCACTTTAGGACTCGTTTTAGGCCAATGAATCTTTTGACCCTGTTTGAAGACACCTTAGGACGAGATAGCTAATCAACATGTCAATCAATATGTCAATAATATCATCAATATTTATTATAACAATGCACTTTACTTTAGTCAATGACATTTAATAAACTCTGGAAACACCATGACCTTGTAGTCATGAATAACCACACCAGTTTAGTATGAATTTAGTGATATTTATTCCCTTTTGGTTACAATACTACTAGCAAGTTTATTAATCTCAAAACCAGGAAACACAATAGCATAGTCACAATATGGCAACTCTGATAAGATTTCATCAAAGCAAGAATCACAAACATTAGAATATAACACAACGTCAGCATAGATTATTCTTAAGCAGAGTATATTAGCGCATTGTTCAACAAAACATAGATTCAGTAATTTGTCTATTTGCGTCAGTTCAGTGAACCCTCTCAACTAACCTCGAATTAGCATTGGCATGTTGGGCTTCATGCAAAACAATTTAGTAACACCAATTTGGAAAACATCTAACTAAGGTCCCTGTCAAAAGAAAAGCAGTTGGTACCTAGAAAGGAAAAGCAAACAGACAATCACAATTTCATTGTCATATAGTTACCCTCCAAGTTTGGGTCAGCACTCAGGTTCGGTCTTCGTCTTCAGGACATCAGTTGATTCGCCATCAGTCAGGAACTCGGCTCAGGTAAAAGGAGCACTTCCCTCATAAGGAGGTAAAGTGTAAATGGGCAATCTAAGGACAAGGATGGTTCTACTCTAAAATGTATCAAGTCACTAAGCAAAGTGACAAAGTGTCTGGATCATAGCAAATTGCATCAGCATCTCCCCTAGTCTCTCTCCTATCCCTCCTGTTCTGATTTACTTCCTGGTGTCAAGGGTTTTTATCCCCTTTTAGTTGTACATTCCCCTAAAATTCGATTGGACAAGGGGTTGCACCCCACTATCTTTAACCAATTAAAATCAAATTAGCTCACCGAATTTGTTACCCCATAACAGTTCTCACGTATTTTATTGGTGCTTATGATTGACGTCTTTAGCGGGTGGAATGTCCGGTATGATTTCATCGTCTTGTGGTCCTTTGCACATCTTCGGTCAGTGGCTCCATTGTCCGTACCGGTTTAGGCAACCTTGTACATAGCATTAATCTACACTGTTGCATTCAGCTAAACTGTTACTACAGACAGGATGAATTTCATGGGAACGGATCTGCTACAGTTACTTTCAGCTTCTAGCTTTTGGAAAAAACAAGAGTTCATGTGCTTTAGCAAGTCAGTACACTGTACGTTTAGAAAAATATATTTAATATGAGAGTCAGGCAGCTAGGCCTCGACTCATGCTAAGGACTAATGATTTATTAGCAAAACTCTTACATATGTTTATTATTATTATTAGTGTAAAACCATATCATAACATATAATTTCAACATTATTAGTCAGTTTTATTAGTCCCCGTATATGTTGACGGCCACTCCCCGTGGGCACATTTCAAGTGCACGTTTTAGCAAAACATGTTAATACGGTTTCTATACAGCATTATTGTACATTAGTTCAAAAACATTTCATGTTTAATATGAATTATATAAGCCACGCTCTCTCAGTCCCTCCTCAGATGACCTTTGTCATCACACAAACCTTTCCCCTAACCTTTCACTTTGCGCATAATGCGCATTTCAACATCTTGCAAGCATACTTCTAATCTTCTTTCTATTGTCAGGTATGAACGTACAGCAATGACGCTCGTTAAGCATCTTACAGATTCCGCCGCTCTTCGCTAAAAGAATGTCTAAAGCAAGCTGGTTTTGAAGAGTCATAGCTCTTTCCGCTGCAAGTTCAGTATCCATCAGGAGTTTAGCCCCTGTGAAATTTGTCAGCATGTTATCCACAATAGTAGACAACTTTCGAATCTTTAAGGAGTTTAAGATAACCCCTACTGAATGGATTATGGCTCCAAATATGTCATCAACGACAACAGCCGCTGTCTCTCGTTTTTGTCTAGCATGTTGTAATTCAGACATTTTAGGAATTTGCTTTAAGTCATCAATCTGGTAGATCTTTGGGAAAACTATTCCCAAATAACATGTCCCATACCATCCCTTAGGGAGACGGTAATAAGCATTTAGTCCACATATATAATAGATCCCAGGCTGCGCTGGATCCTGTCCATTTAACATGAATGTCCATTTACTCTGAAACAAAAACACAGGCCTGCATTCACTCGTTCCCACAAATAAAGTGTCATGCTCAGATTTTGGCCTATATATACAAAGCCTACCTACATGCAGTGCATCTATGGCTAATTTGCCCTGCGTCTTTATTGCAGTGTAAGCATAATCATTTGCATATGTGCGTTTTTCTAATCCCTTTTCTAATCTTTCTTTCAGTGCTTTGTGTCTATCATCAGTGTGATCTAAAAAGCTCTTCTCTACAGGTGTTAGTAAACAGGTTAAATTATTGCGGTGCGCATAAGCTGTCCCAAAGGTTAGTGTCGGCTCAAAGAAACCCCTAACTAATTTTATACTATGTTCTTTAGCTATTTTATTTAGAAACTCAATCACGGGCACAAAAGAGAACCCTACATGTAGATTAGAGTAAAAATATTGCACATGTTCCTGATCATAGAATCTTGTTAGCAGCAAACTACAGCTTATCCATAAGTTAAATGCAAACTATGATAGGTGACCCCTTCTTGTACTGATGAAGGAATCTTTGTGCACACACAACAATTTCTCGCATCCACAGTATCAACATACTCATTCAGCAAGCGATAGAAGACATTAGTAGAAAGTTCCCCTTTTGAATTAGTTCCCCCATGCAAGTATTTTGCATCCTGCTCGAACCTTTCCCACAGTGTTAGTGTAGCAGTCTCAGGTTTTGAAGCATTGTTAGTCACCTTCTTATCCAACCACGGCATTCCCACAATCACACCTATAATTATTATTGCACACACAATACCTGAGATAGCACTTAACCAACCACACACCCTACCCTTTTTACTACTACCTCTAGTGTAAGCCATGACCTGTAAAGAATCAGATAGCAGAATAACTTAAAACAAACAATCAACTTGAGGACGATTTAAAAGCTCTTTTTTTTTTTCCAAAGTCTCTCTTTTTCTCCGCTAATATTTACAGCGTTTCACTCACCCCAGGACCTTTTTGTCAAATCAGGTTAACAGCTTGTCATAATCAGTTTTCAGAGTCAATTTAGGTTATCAGTGTCACATCCGGTAATTTTTCTGTCTCTTTTCTCAGCTTTTCAGCTTTCAATTTCAATTTCACTATTTAACACAGTCTCTTTCTCTTGTTTGAATTCTGGTGCCGTAGTATTGGCCTGGTACCTCTCGATCAAAACAGAATGCTAAGAATTCTTGTTGCCATTCAGCTGATGTTGCGTATGCCCATCCAGGACCTGCGTACCTTCTGTTTGCAACTCTTTTTCTTTTCAATCTGCGTTCACTCTGCAACTCTCCTTCACTAAGATCCTCCCTTCTGGCTGTATCAACTTCTTCCTCTATTGTGTCACAAGGGACGACTTTCTCCCTTGCAGCTTGTTTCTTTGGCCAGTTATCACCTTTATGCGTTGGCCTTTCAGGACGTTGAACAGCACCCTCCTCCTGTGCTATGGTGTTTTCTCTTGACGGACCTGCAAGCGGCTCAGGAGGAGTCGGTGTACTTTGACTTCCTTCTGTTCCTTCCCCTTCGTCTTCAAGGTCGGTAACGGGCTCAAGTTCAAACCCGTATCCATCTACTTCTGGGAGAACCTCTTTGCCTTAGTTCCCCTGTTGCCTCCGCTGAGATAGGCTCACTGTCACCTCTCTCGAACTCATTTACTGTTTGAGGGACTAAGCCGTCCTCAGTGGGCTCTCCTTCAGTCTCAGTTCCCCTTTGAATACTCTCTGGCCCTGAGACTTCCTTTTCTGCAGTTGTTGTTCTGTACACTTCGAGTTCCTCATCAGTTGAACACGTCACTTTATTTGTGTGAATGGCATGTATCCAGTTTGGAACGCCTGCACATTTCACAGCAGTGGTTGTTGTCAGTATTACTTGATATGGCCCCTTCCAACGCGGCTCCAAACACAACTTCCTCACGTGTTTCTTGACAACCACCCAGTCACCGGCTTTCAGGGTGTGACCTGGATCAGTGATCGGTGGCAATGTGTTAGCCTCCACCTGGTGAGAAAAAGAGCGGACCACATCAGCCAGACCCTTGCAGTAGTCCAACACCATATCATCCATGATATTCACAAGAGCATTTGCAGGTACTGCGGGCAACCTCATAGCTCTGCCCATCAGAATCTCATGGGGTGATAGTCCTGTCTTCTTATCAGTGTGTTTCTCATTGACATCAACACTAAGGGCAATGCGTCTGGCCATTTCATATTGGTAGCTGCGCACATTTTTGCCATTCTCAACTTCAAGGTGCCATTCATCTGTTCCACTAGTCCTGATGCTTCAGGGTGGTAGCTACAATGCAGCTTCTGTTCAATGTCTAATGCAGCACACAAGAGCATTCTCACCTCATTGTCAAAGTGTCTGCCCCTATCTGATTCTAAATAGATCGCGAATCCAAAACGTGGTGTTAACTCTCTGAGCAACAGCTTTGCTACCGTGAGACTTTCATTCCTACGTGTAGGGTATGCTTCAATCCAATGACTGAAAACACACGGAATCACCAACACGTACCTCAATCCTCCACACACAGGCATCTCAATTAAATTCATCTGCATCTTGCTAAATGGACCTCCAGCTTTCCCTATGTGGCTCAAAGTCACCACAGTCCCTTTTCCTGCATTCATCTGTTGACAGATGATGCACCTGTGACAGATAACCTCTGCGGCTTGTCTGAATTTCGGATTGAACCAATCAATTTTGAATAATCTGATCATTGCGTCTCTCACCAGATGTGCCTGTCCATGGTAAAGCCTTGCAAACTGTGACAAAAGACTGTTTGGCAAAACCAATTTCCCCTCCTCTGAGACCCACAAGTCGTCAGACCTTTGTACACATTGCATTCTCTGCCAGGAACGTTTTTTCTCTCTGCTAGCATGGCCCTGCAGTGATTTTAGCTCATCTAATGTATCAACAACTTTTAATGCAAAGTTCAAGCATCTTTCATTTTCAGTTTCAGGAAATAGTTCCCCCTGATCCTTGAACGATATACAGTTCAATGCGCAAAACCTTGCGACTTGATATGCATAGCCGTTTCCCACTGACACAAAGTCTTGTGACTTAACATGAGCATTGCATTTCACCACGGCAATTTCAAGAGGTAACTGAATCGCATGCAACAAATCCTTAATCTTTTCGCCATTTTTCACTGGTGAGCCAGAAGAGGTCATGAAACCCCTCTGTGACCACAATTGGCCAAAATCATGCACAATTCCGATTCCGTATCTGCTGTCAGTATAGATAGTGACTGTCAGTTTTTCAGCTGCGTGGCATGCCTTAGTAAGGGCAATTAATTCAGCCACTTGTGCGGAGTACACTCTTTCGAGCCAGGAAGCTTCTAGGATACCGGTGATTGTACACATGGCATAACCAGCTCTCAATATTCCGACTGAGTCTCTCAAGCATGAACCATCAACAAACATAATGTAATCATTTTCTTCTAACTGTGTATCCTTAATGTCAGGTTTGGGTTTGGTGCATAGTTCTGTTACCTCAAGACAATCATGTTCTACTTCCTCAGTATTATTAATCTTAGCATTTTCAACAGGAAGTAAAGTTGCCAGGTTCAACACAGTACACCTCTTGAGAGAAACATTTGGAGACCCCAGTATAATGGTCTCATATCTTGTCAGCCTAGCATTTGTCATGTGCTGAGTCTTAGTTCGGGTTAACAGAATTTCAGCTGAATGAGGAACCATTACTGTTAAGGGATGTCCCAACACTATGCCTTCACACTGTGTGAGGCTCTGACCAACTGCTGCAACTGCTCTCAAACAACCCGGTAAGGCTGCTGCAACTGGGTCCAAAGTAGCTGAAAAATATGCTACTGGGCAGGTTGCACCTCCATTGACCTGTGTTAAGACAGACAAAGAATAGGCATCACGTTCATGACAAAACAGTAGAAAAGGCTTCGTGTAGTCAGGCATACCTAAGGCTGGCGCCCTGCACATACACTCTCTCAATTCCATGAATGCCTCAATCTCTTCCTCTGACATGATTATGGTACCCGGGTCATCCTTAACTTCTATACCTGTCAATTTCACCAAAGGTTTGGAGATAATCGAGAAGTTGGGAATCCACTGACAACAGTAGCCCACCTTTCCCAAAAACATCCTGACATCTCTTTTTGTTGTCGGGGGATTCATCTGCAGTATGACTATCACCCTTTCTTTTGATATTCTCCTGGAGCCCTTTTCAATTAAGTGACCTAAATACTTCACCTCTTTCTGACAGTAGTGCAGCTTCTTTGGGGACACTTTATGTCCGTTCTTTCCCAAGTGGTTCAGTAAGGCAATTGTGTCCTATCTGCAGTCGTCTTTTGTTCTGGACTCGATCAACAAATCATCAATGTCCTGTACTAGAGTCGAACTGAAAGGTAGTTCTAATGACTCCAAGTCCTTCTTCAATATCTGATTGAAGATGGACATTGACTCAGAAAACCCTTGAGGAATTCTGCACCAACTGTACACCTTATCCAGGAATTTGAAACTGAAGAGAAATTGGCTGTCCTCATGAAGAAGCACCGAAAAGAATGCTTGAGACAGGTCCACAACTGTGAACCACTCTGCATCACACGGAACCTGAAACATGATCACTGCTGGGTTTGGCACTATAGGGCAGCACTTTACCACAATCTTGTTTATTTTTCTCAGTTCTTGAACAATTCGAACCTTCCCACAAGGCTTTTTCAGACCCATTATTGGTGAATTACATGGGCTGCTCATCACTTCTTTCAGAACTCCTTGCTTTACAAAGTCTGAAATTATCTGTGATACCTGGATGAGGACATCTTGTGCCAGGTGGTACTGTGGTACCTGGGGAAACACTGCGTTCGGCTTAACCTGTACCTTAACCGGTTCTACTCCATTTATCAGTCCTACTTCTTTTCCTGTCAGGTCCCACAACTTCTCTCTCACTGTTCCCTGCAACTCAGGTGGCAAGTCAGTCATTGTAAGCATTGGGAATAAGGTTATCAAAGGGTATTCCTCATTTGTACTTTCCGTCTCTAGATCTGTAAATTGTCCATCGTCCCCTTCATCATCACTGTTTGTCTGCACTTCAATCCCTTCATTAGAACAGGTAATCGAGCAACTTGTTTTGCACAGTAAGGCCCGTATTTATACTTTTTTAGCACCGCATTTGCGTAATTTTTTGACGCAAAAGTGGCGCAAACTTACAAAATACAATTGTATTTTGTAAGTTTGCGCCGCTTTTGCGTCTAAAAGAGATGCAAAATCTGCGCAAAAAAAGTATAAATATTGGCCTAAGTCTCTTCCGAGTAGGGACACAGGACTAGAATCACAGACTACAAACATATGTAATCCCTGGAAGTTTCCAATCTCAACTTGAACCCGGTCTGTAATCGGGTTTGTCAAATACTGATTTGCTACACCTACCACCCTTATGGTACGCCCTGAAAGTGGCAATTTTGGAACCTCTACACTTCTGACTGTAGAGCGTGTAGCTCCCATGTCAACCAGGAATGAAACCTTATGACCCATCACCTTTCTCTCTACATAGGGTCCCCTCTGATCTACTTCTAGGGACGCTGCAAGCCTGCACTCCTCACTGTCTGAACTATCATCCGACCATTCATCATTTATTACATCTTCACCACGCAATGGGAACTGTTGTACTGTGTTATTTTGACCCATCATTTGGCCTGTGACCTGTTGAGGAAGCATCAGCTGTTTCTGTCCCATTGGAGCTAATGGTAATTGCATTTGCTGTCTAGGTACCATGGGAACCTGCTGTTGTACCTGCTGCATTTGTGCTAGTTGAACACGCAGTATTTGTATTTGTTGCATGGGCTGTAACCCCTGCATCTGAACCACGTTATTCTTGAAATTCTGATTTTGTCCTCTCATTTTTGGACCCCTCATATTTTGAAATGTACCGACATCATTGCTTTGTTGAACAACACCATCCTGCACCACCATTGAGCATTCCCGCTTCCAATGCCCTACGCCCCCGCACGCGTGACATGGTGACATCTTTTCCATCCCCTGTACATCATTTTGAACCACAACAGTCTTCAAATCTGGACCGCGATTCACAAAACCTCGACCTCGGCCTCTCGGCTGTGCCTGAAACATGCCATTCCCTTGCGGTTGCTGCTGTACCATCTGCTGGATTCCATTTCCCTCCATCCCTGCCGGCGCTGCCTTAATCTGGATCACCATCACTTTCTCCTTCAACTTCCTCTGCTTCAACTCAATCTCGTCACTACAGAATGTTGCATACTGGAACACCTCATCAATCGGCTTTGCCTGCCAACAGATCAAATGATTCTTAATCATCTGACTAATCTCTGGTCTCAGCCCTTCAACAAATCTGAAGACAAGATGATTCATGTCTTTCGGCTCTATAGTCTCCGTGCCACTGTAATGCTTGAACGTTTTCAACAATCTCTCACAATAAGCATGGATTGACTCTTTAGCTTCCTGTGAAGTTCGATCGATTTTCTGCCAATCAGTCACTTTCGGCGACACTTTCTGCTTCAAAAACTCAATAACTTTATGATAGTACTTCATCACTTCTTCAGATGGTGCTCCAGTCACCTTATCCCTTGCCGGCTCCTATGTCGGCCAGTCCACCCCCCTCTTGCACTCGAGCTATAAATCGGGTGGAACTATAATCTCAAACAGGGTATTCAAGTCCTCCCAGAGACATTTAGCAAGTTTCACAAACCTATCTGTCTGCTGGTACCATTCTATCGGCTTCTCCCTCAACCAGGGATAATCATTTGTAAATGACAGAATGTCTCCCCTAGACCACACTACATGGACTAGAACCCCTCCAGCTGTTTCTCTCATTGGTAACATCGTTACTGTCCCCGTGTCCGGTGCGACTTTAGCCTGATTTGGTTCCAGAGCTTTGCCTTTCTCTTTATCTCTTTTCTTTGCCCATCTGCCTTCCCACTTCTCTAAAGCTCCCCAGATTTGCGCACTTTGCAGTATCTCTTTAAGGTGCGCTTTCATTTCCGGTAGATCTCATGTGCTCAAAATCTTTAGAATCAAAGTCTAATCTGTAGCTTCTTTTCAAATGTTTAGTATTCCCAATGTCTATGTTGTACTTGTCTGCCAGGTTTGCCAACCTCTGATGCACCTTGCCCACTTCTTTAGTGATCTTGGGGCAGAGATACCTCAATTCTGCTTCTGTGGATGACTCTAATCTGTTTACCCCCATTGTCCCTTCCACTAGTTCTGCAGCTTCAACGCCACAGTCTCACAAAATTCAGGTATTCTTCTTTTTCTGATTTATCTGCGGTTACCGCAGTATTTTGGGAAGCATAAGTCCTTTCTAACCACTCATTGTATTTGTACTCATTGTTTGTGGGGCTAGCACACTTAACCCTGCTTGTCTAATTGCCTCCAAAGGAGCCCCAATCGGACTAAGGTCTAACAAGGACCGGAGTCCTTCTGCTGATTGTTCTATTGATGTTATTGGCTGGGGAGTTCCTGTGAACCCTCCTCTTACTACCTCTAGGGTTCTTACTCCCTGATCACACACATCAGGCTTCCCCTGCGCATACAATGGTACTGGGGGACCAACAGTAATTGGTAATGAGATGGCAGCTGGTGTCTGACCAGGTCCCAAACCTCGTGGGGCAGTAACTCCCAAAGCTTGACTCACTGTGGCTGGTGCAGGTACCGACGGAGGTCCTGCCGCCAGATTATAACCCGGAATCAACTGTTGCTGCGGCTGGGGCAGCAATTGCGGAGTTTGCTCAATCTGTACTAGCTTTGATCTCGTGTATCTTGGATCAGGCGGCACCATTAGACTCGTGCTTGTCTCTAGTACTGGGACGTCTGGATAAATCCTCTGTATCTGTGGCGGAGGTTGCAACTGTATCTGTGCGTCTGGTGCAGTGGGTACACTGACACCATTCTGTATCAAAACCATATCACTTGTCTGCATTGTATTTGTAACTTCCTTACTTTGTATTGGATTCCCAGGACCCGCACTAGTGCTTGGAGCAGTGTCATTTATGGCATATGGTGGAGGGCGATCATGTAACAACTGATTAAGAAACTCTTCATCGTCTGAGTCGTCTTCGTCTACCCAAGACCTCTGAGTCTCCTTTGACTTATTAGAGCCCTTGTCTGTCTTACAGGTGGCTTTCTTTCCCTGTGTCTCATCTTCTTGTGTAATTGCCGGAAAAGATTTAAGTCCGTCAACTATTCCCCTTCTCCACATTTTGCTCTCATTGTCCCATCTAGCCGCGGCTAAAGTCTTTTCTGCCCTTTTTATTCTCCTTTCAAGTCTTTGCTGTCTTTGTCGTATCGCCATTAAATCCCAGACTGCTAACGCCTCATACTGAGCTGGTCCCGGAGGCGGCTTTTGTACACTTAACATCCACCTCAAGTTCTCTAAAATTCTTGTATTGAACGTTCCATGCTCCGGAAATGCCAAACATCCCTCCTTCTCTGTTAATTTGCGCCACTGCTTCATCCACAGGCAAGGCGCGACTCCCTTTTCCTCCATTACTATATACGCTGCAGTACCCTCAGGAGGTGTCGGCTCCCCCTCACTCGCCATAATGTATGTGTCTCCTTTCAGAGTGCTTTTTAAAGCCTTGAAAAAAATAATTTTTACATCCTTTATTTTTGTTTTGAATCTGATCAGGAAGTGACTTTAATTCCCAGGACACCTTTCTCGACCTATTGCCTCTCACGGACGGCTGCCAATCCATGCGCGACCCCTCTCGGCAACTGACCTATCCCAGCGCAGCACCACTGACGCCGCACTCACACACACTGCAGCTGACAAAGTCTTGCGGCTAGTCCTCCTCACACAATACTAATGCAATGTATTGCGAGCACCTTTAACAACAAAAACCCAAATTTGCTGGTTTACTACAGGAAGGGTCACACATTCGCTTCAGAACTTTACAGAGATTTCACTTGAAGCCTCTGCCGCTACTCTCTGCTTCTCAGCTCCGGCACCCGCAAGCAGAATTCGACCCGCAAATCCTATTCTCGACTTGTCAATGGTTTGTTCTAGTGCACTATAGAACTTGCCAAATCTCCATTGAAGATTTCACTCACACAACTTGACTCAAACTCGACTTGTCAACCACGCCCGATCGACCTATTAAACCGCACAAATTACAACATAAACCCAAGTGTCTCCTACACTTGTCAATATACTCCGGAGTCTTAGACCACAACGGGTCCGTATATCACCAACCAACCACGTGGATAATGTTTTTGCACAAAGCGCCACACTCACATGAAGTTCGCTGACTTCCCTACTCTCATACTGCGGAGTACGCCCACTTCTACTAAAACAACATTACCTGGCCTATATTCACAGAAACTTCACAAATCACCTGCAATATGCATAAGCTGAGCAAGCGCAAATTCTACACCATACATGCTAAAACGCCGAGAACATTCCCAACTCACTTAGGCAGGCTTCCGAGATCCCGGGAAAGTCATGGGAAATTTAGAAATGCATCATACCTCCAATTTGCATTATCTCGAAAAACAAGTCTAAACAATAATTCTCCGTCCTAGGGCCACAAGGGGCCTAAACCGTCGCTCTGCTACCAGAACTGTTAACGCGTCCCTTTTATGATTAATTTACTCACTTTGGGAGTCGTTTTAGGCCAATTAATCTTTTGACCCTGTTTGAAGACACCTTAGGACGAGATAGCTAATCAACATGTCAATCAATATGTCAATAATGTCATCAATATTTATTATAACAATGCACTTTACTTTAGTCAATGACATTTAATGAACTCTGGAAACACCATGACCTTGTAGTCATGAATAACCACACCAGTTTAGTATGAATTTAGTGATATTTATTCTCTATTGGTTACAATACTACTAGGAAGTTTATTAATCTCAAAACCAGGAAACACAATAGCATAGTCACAATATGGCAACTCTGATAAGATTTCATCAAAGCAAGAATCACAAACATTAGAATATAACACAACATCAGCATAGATTATTCTTAAACAGAGTATATTAGCGCATTGTTCAACAAAACATAGATTCAGTCATTTGTCTATTTGCGTCAGTTCAGTGAGCCCTATCAACTAACCTCGAATTAGCATTGGCATGTTGGGCTTCATGCAAAACAATTTAGTAACACCAATTTGGAAAACATCTAACTAAGGTCCCTGTCAAAAGAAAAGCAGTTGGTACCTAGAAAGGAAAAGCAAACAGACAATCACAATTTCATTGTCATATAGTTACCCTCCAAGTTTGGGTCAGCACTCAGGTTCGGTCTTCGTCTTCAGGACATCAGTTGATTCTCCATCAGTCAGGAACTCGGCTCAGGTAAAAGGGGCCCTTCCCTCATAAGGAGGTAAAGTGTAAATGGGCAATCTAAGGACAAGGATGGTTCTAATCTAAAATGTATCAAGTCACTAAGCAAAGTGACAAAGTGTCTGGATCATAGCAAATCGCATCAGCATCTCCTCTAGTCGCTCTCCTATCACTCCTGTTCTGATTTACTTCCTGGTGTCAAGAGTTTTTATCCCCTTTTAGTTGTACATTCCCCAAAATTCGATTGGACAAGGGGTTGCACCCCACTATCTTTGACCAATTAAAATCAAATTAGCTCATCAAATGTGTTACCCCATAACATTTTTCACGTATTTTATTGGTGCTTATGAGTGACGTCTTTAGCGGGTGGAATGTCCGGTATGATTTCATCGTCTTGTGGTCCTTTGCACATCTTCGGTCAGTGGCTCCATTGTCCGTACCGGTTTAGGAAACCTTGTACATAGCATTAATCTACACAGTTGCATTCAGCTAAAATGTTACTACAGGCAGGATGAATTTCATGAGAACGGATCTACTACAGTTACTTTCAGCTTCTAGCTTTTGGAAAAAACAAGAGTTCATGTCCTTTAGCAAGTCAGCACACTGTGGGGGTCATTCTAACCCTGGCGGTCCAAGACCGCCAGGGCTAAAATGACGGGGGCACCGCCAACAGGCTGGCGGTGCCCCGCTGGGCATTCTGACCGCGGCGGTTTGACCGCGGTCAGAAGTGGAAAACCGGCGGTCTCCCGCCGGTTTTCCACTGCCCATTTGAATCCTCCATGGCGGCGCAGCTCGCTGCGCCGCCATGGGGATTCTGACAGCCCATACCGCCATCCTGTTCCTGGCGGTTCGCCTGCCAGGAACAGGATGGCGGTATGGGTTGTCGTGGGCCCCCGTAAGAGGGCCCCACAAAGAATTTCACTGTCTGCATTGCAGAAAGTGAAATTCGCGACGGGTGCCACTGCACCCGTCGCACCTTCCCACTCCGCCGGCTCCATTCGGAGCCGGCGTCCTCGTGGGAAGGTAGTTTTGCACTGGGCTGGCGGGCGGCCTTTTGGCGGTCGCCCGCCAGCCCAGTGCATAACCCAGAATACCCTCAGCGGTCTTCCGACCGCGGAGCGGTATTTTGGAGGGGGAAGTCTGGCGGGCGGCGGACTTGGAATCATCCCCTTAATATGAGAGTCAGGCAGCTAGGCCTCGACTCATGCTAACTAAGGCCTAATGATTTATTAGCAAAACTCTTACATATGTTTATCATTATTAGTGTAAAATCATATCATAACATATCATTTCAACATTATTAGTCAGTTTTATTAGTCCCCGTATATGTTGGCGGCAACTCCCCGTGGGCACATTTCAAGTGCACATTTTAGCAAAACATGTTAATACAGTTTCTATACAGCATTATTGTACATTAGTTAAAAAACGTTTCGGGGCATATTTATACTTCGTTTGCGCCGGATGTGCGTCATTTTGTTTGACGCAAATTCGACGCAAACGAACTCCATATTTATACTCTGGCGTTAGACGCGTCTAGCGCCAAAGTTCATGGAGTTTGCGTCATTTTTTAGCGTGGACACCTACTTTGCGTTAATGATATGCAAGGTAGGCGTTCCCGTCTAAAAAATGACTCCGAGGCATGTGCGCCGTATTTACACTCCCGGGCAAAAATGACGCCCGGGAGTGGGCGGGTCAAAAAAAATGACGTCCAGCCGCCTTTGCGTCGTTTTTTAGCGCCTGGTCAGGGCAGGCGTTAAGGGACATGTGGGCTCGGAAGGAGCCCAGAGGTGCCCTCCCATGCCCCCAGGGACATCCCCTGTCACCCTTGCCCACCCCAGGAGGACACCCAAGGATGGAGGGACCCATCCCAGGGAACTTAAGGTAAGTTCAGGTAAGTATTTTTTTTTTTTTTTTTGTGGCATAGGGGGGCCTGATTTGTGCCCCCCTACATGCCACTATGCCCAATGACCATGCCCAGGGGACATAAGTCCCCTGGGCATGGCCATTGGGCAAGGGGGCATGACTCCTGTCTTTGCTAAGACAGGAGTCATTTTAATGGGGGTTAGGAGTAAAAAAAAATGGCGCAAATCGGGTTGAGGCGAAAATTTTGCCTCAGCCTGACTTGCCCCATTTTTTGGCGCCCAAGCTCCATATTCCCCTGCGCCGGCGCTGCCTGGTGTACGTCATTTTTTTTGACGCACACCAGGCAGCTCCTCCGGCTAACGCCGGCTAACGTCATTGAATAAATACGGCGCCCGCATGGCGCTTCAGAATGGCGTTAGCCGGCGTTAGATTTTTTGACGCACAACTGCGTTGGCGCAGTTGTGCGTCGAAAAGTATAAATATGGCCCTTCATGTTTAATATGAATTATATAAGCTACGCTCTCTCACCTGCAATGGAAATAGAGGTACTATAAGCTCACATTTGGCTTTTCCTTGCTATCAAAATTTTGCACACACACTGCACCCGGTGTATTGCCTGTGGGCACCCAGATCTTATAGAAAACCCACTCATGTTTGCTCCTTTACACTCCAGAAACCCAGAGGAACAAAGTTGGGGGTCAAGCCGTGGCAGGGTTAAGGTCCTGTGTGAGAGATGCTGGAGACAACATATTTTCAAAACAATGCCCAAACATCTGACAGTCACCAAGTTCAGTGTGATTTCCAGGCTAGCGAATCAGGGGAAGAGAAGTCTGTCTCCCAGTGATATAAACCTTTGGATATGCGGATGTTAAAAATAAATGGTTTTGGTATGTTTCCTTTCAGCCCGTGGGGCATACAACCAAAAGATAGGTACTCTAAACCAGCATTTCACTTTTAATTCCTTTCAAAATTATCAAATGTACAGTACATAGATTATCATCTGTGGGCCCCCATAAAACAATTGCAAAACCATATATGTCTGGTACTACCACACTCAGGAGACCCATAGTTGTGGGTAAAGCCTTGGCAGGTCTATGTGCCTCCATGAAAGTGACTGGAGAGAAATACTATGTTATGAAAGAAAAAGCAAAAAAAGTGACAATCACCATGTTCAGAACTTTCTATTGACCAACCAACAAAGCTGAGGAAGGTCTTGCACCCAGAGATGGAAATCTTTAGGATGAACATATATTGGTTTGCTGTGTTTTCCTAAAACCCAGGGGTAATGCTTGCAGCCAAAATCAGGTATCATTAGCTAGTGTTTTTCTTTCAGTTGCTTTTTAAACTTCACAAATGCATAGTTTTTTGCTAGTGGACACCCTGAACCCATGAAGTCCCAAGTGTGTCTAGTCCCCTCCCACTCAGCACACAGAATAACAGAGATGGTGGTCAAGCCTTGGCAGGCTGCACAAGGCAGACCTACCATGTTTTGGAAAACAAATGCTAAACATTTGAAGAACGTCATGTTCGGCATGTTCTAGCACTCAGTCAGTCAGGACAAGGGAGGTATACCAAGAGATTCCTTAGGTTGTGCAGAATTAGAAAATAAACAATTGTTATACTTTCCATTTAGTCCTGATTTTGACATCTGTCATCAAATAAACAGTGCACCATAAACAGTGAATCTGCCACATTTAGTGATCCGTGCTCATATTACGTAATTGTTCGCGCAGACGACATTGCATAGGAAAACACACACATCTTTGGTATTGTTGAACTAAAGACATTCAAGGCAACACTTCCTTGGTTAGCGATCATGGGGTTATGTTTGTTTATTTGAGAAATGAAACATTTTTTTAACAAATTTGTTAAATGAGAATAGCTCTATATTTTCAATCATACCTTAAGGCTACAGTGAGATCATAATGCAGGATTTGTACCAATGCAAAGCTCTGAATGTGCCCAAAATTGTATAATAACCTAGTGGTGATTTTTAAAAAATGCTACAGCACAATGGTGTGTGAACATCCTCGGAGTGAAAGGGGTAAACATCATTGTTAGATCGGTTAATCAATTTTGGAGGTGGAGGATTCTATAAAGTATTGTCTTATCACTTCACCCAGTACTAAAGTAGATTCTGTTGAGTTTCCATCATATAGGATGTTACAAATACCTAAATATGCAATTAAAGGAAAAAGCAGTTATAACTGGGTCAAAGGCGCATAGGGTACTATAGCAACCAATTTCCAAACACGGAAGAGAAGCAGAACTCAAGGATGCAGGTAAACTTATAGAAGATGCAACCAACCAACCATCAAGTGTGACAAACACAAATAGTACAGGAAAAAAATAAAATACATATACTCTATACTAGTCTCTCAGTGGGAACCCACCTATCCCGAGACAGTTAAAAAGCATTGATAGAAATATGTCAATTTGACCAATTCAGTTTCTCCTTTATTTGTTTAAGGACACTCTGCAAGGGTGAGCCAAACCACGAGGAGAAGCAAGATCACTCAAGGTACGGGTGATGTAAACCCTATTCACCATACCTCACTTTAATGAAAGTAAAAAAACACAAAGGAAAAGAGAAAAGAGCTATACTGAGAGAAAATGGTCTTCTAGAGTTAGAATGTATGTTGACTCAAGTAAGTGTGAAGGTGAAAATCTCAGATATATGGTAGCTGATCAGAATCAAGGCAACAGCCAAGGAAGGATGTGCAGTGTCAGATATGGGCCTCAACCCAAAATATCTGCATGATGGGTAATAGTATGGCATCAGAAGAGGTGTTTCATTAAGGGGTGACTCACCAGAAAAGCGAAATACCAAGGTACAGTCCTTCTGCAGGAAATGGCACTGCTTCCTTCAGAGTTCAGAGTACTTTGCAGTTCCAATACTGGTCCTGGCCCCTTGATATACCTCCTTAAAAAATCTGTTTTCTAGAGATTTTCATTTTTGATTTGTGTTTTTGTATCATTAGAGAAGTAATTTAGCTTGGGTAGACATTGCCAATCCAGGCCAACTTTTTCTGGACTACATTTTTAAAAATGGCAGATGTGTTGCAGTGATGATGTAATATTTCAGTAACCATGAGATCTATATACTTCATTTTGGTGTCAGAACATAGGTTTTGGGAGTCAAGTAGTCCTAAAGAGACTGAAAATAACTCATCAAAGCAACCCTTCCACCATTTTCCAAAATGGTGACTCTATAGAGATGTGCTTTAGGCATCATTTTGGTAATTTATTTTAATATTGTTTTGGTTTCAGGTTTCCCGTTGATTCAAATTCATAAACATGAGAGAAGCAGGTGGTAGCAGAGAATCCTTCCTTCCTGACAGGGTGTGGCTAACTACAAAATCTGAGGACTCTTTCAGCAAAGAAAAATGTGCCATATGGCAAAGATATCCGAAAGAAAAGCTAACAACAACTTCGACTGGCCTGAAGAGAGTTTGAGATGCTGCAGAAATATGGCAAGACGAAGTTCACGAAAGATTGAAACTGATGGGTGAAGAGGACCAAATATTTTATCATTGTAACAAGTGCTACAAATCGTATACAATGGAAAAAAAACTGAAAAAAAATGTGTAAAACAAAATATAGCAGAAACCTGTGAATCATAACAACAATCCAAGTCTTCAGAGAAAGCGACAACAACCAAGCCCAATGCCCGACCACTTAAAAGATTGATTGCTACTCCTCGTCCACGTCCAACAACTGAACAGAAAGCAGAAGATCTTCAATGTGTTATCTGTGGTTAATCCAGAACAAGGGCCAAAGGGATAGACAAAATAATAAAGTGCACAGTATGTGAAACTCAAAGGGAAAACATGTTTTTATCTCCAGCTAGTTTCTTCCAAGAAGAGGTTTTCAGCAGACTATCTGATCTAAACAGTGAGGTGAATGTATTTGCAGAGGATTTGTACGCCCACCCAAACTGCATGCATACATTTGAAAATATGGATGTACAATGAGCTCTCAGCAGCAGCGTAACCACCAGCCTTCAGTTAAGTTTGCACTCTTTGCAAAAGCAAATGAAGTTTTAAAGCCATTCTTGAGTGATGGTTACGGGTTCACACTCAGTGAGATCAGAAAAATAATGGTCAACATTGATGAAACTGTATCAATCCATAATAATGAAATTAAGATTTTTCTGTTGAGAATGTACAATGACAGAATTTGTTTTTGTCAGTCTAACAAAAAGAATGAGCCACTTATGGTGTTCTCAGCTTATTTGACTCCTGAGGTTCTTGTTGCCAAAACATGATCTTAGGATGCTGTAAAATCAGCAGGAACCATTTTAAGAAATGTCTTGAAAGATTTACATTTTGGACTTAATGACACATTTTGTGATGCCCCGGAGCTCTGCAATCATGCGAGTCAACAAGAAAGCCTGATGTTGTCTTAATTTTTACATCATTGTTTAATATCAGCAAAGCAAAACTGTTACAAACTAAAGTTCTTGAGTTCGGAACAGAAGCCAACAACCTTGATGATGGCTTTGAAGATATATGAGAAGAAGTGAAAGTCAATCCCATAAACTGACAGACTTATGCTGAGCAACTGTACTGTCTTTTCCAAACCATGTTTTATGAATTACATCACAGCAAAAAGAAAACTCTGCTACACATGATGACTGCCCATGCAATCTATGACAACTGCAAATGTAGAGAGCTAATCACTTCAATGAATAGGATTGGTGATTAACAAGTTATGACAGGAACTTATTAGCAGCTCATGCTGTAAAATCTTGTGAATCCGACAAAGCACCACTTACAAGTCACTTCACCGGGAAAGGATTTACAATTTCTCCTCTTGAAAATTTTGATTTTGAAGACAGCTCTTCTTTGTCTGGAACATCCAGCAAACATGATACTGCCATGTTGCTTTTTCAAGACTGTACCAATGGAGTAGCTGCTGGAAAACAAGTTGTGTCAGCTGCAGGCATAAATAAACAAAGTTGTAAACTTAAAACCCAACTACCTTGCCAACATGTGCAAAATCACTACAAGCCATTTACTTGTCCCAGTCTATGAAAAAGTTTCAAAGTGGCTAAGGGCATGGATCTTCTTCTACCTGATGCTGCGGTCCACAAAGCTGATTTACCTAAATTTATCATATCTCTTATTCGGTGCGCACTGAAGGATGAAGAAAAGGCAGTTCCTCCGTGGGCTGGAATTCATGCTCTGGTCTCCCAGAATACCGTCCCACTGAAGAAGGTTGGGTTTTTACCAGTAATACCATCTCCAGTCACAAACTACGCAACAGTATACACAGCTCTAAAAAAATTCCAAAATGTGCGTGCTCAGCTTGAAAACCTGCCTATCCTGCCAATTTTCTGCGATTAAGGTGTTTTTCGTATTGTAGATGACATTTTTATGACCAATCCAGTAGAATTTGATGATATTCAACCAATGATGGATGTTTTCCACATGACAAAAGTTGTGTAGCGGTGTGCAGGACGTTATCTCAGTGGATGTGGCAAGGACGATTAACTTATTGAGGCTAAAATCTTTGAAAGCAAAACTGTCTTGTCTGTATTGAGTGGAACTCATTATGTTTGTTTGTTACAAGGTATGCTCATCATATCTAAGGCTACAGAAACACTGCGTTGGAATGCTTTCTGGAACAAGAATGACAAATTATGTTTTGCATGTCTTATCTCAGAAGTGAACAAGGCACAGGGTGCACTTCATTCAAAGACATAATGGAAAGCCAGACAATGTTCAGTTCAAAATCAGAAAACCAAGTTCGTAAAGACTGTCAAAGAATGTGAAGAAAAATCAGAACTTTGCAAGTACTAGGGAAATGTTTTACACATGATTGCTCTAGTGATAAACTTGGTAGATGCTGATCAGGAAGATAATTGAGAGCTGCACGTGAAGACTGTGGAGTCACTGATTACTGTGTTCCTCGAATTCGATTGCATAAACTACCTGAGATATGGATCCTGGTATTTGGAAAGAGTGAAGAAGCTAGAGATGGAAAAAGCATACCTCTACATAAAACACATCCAAAGACACTTTGTGGTGAAAGACAGAGAGGGACGGTTCAATGCTGTGGCTCCAGATATGAAACTGGAACATATGATTCAGGGATCACAGGAAATTGTTGGACAGACACGTAAAAGTGAATATGTTGCTCAATGGCAGCTAGTTTACTATGAAGTCCTTTCTATTTTAAATGTTTTCAGCAAGATGACAAATTCAAAATTAATGGATCATCATGACACTGTTCCTCACCAGGAACTTGTAAGAAAGAGAGGGGAACGTTTTAATAAACACATTGACAGCCTTCTTAATTTCATGCAGGAGCAAGGAAACCCCTTTGAAATGACTGAGCCTGTGTGACTACACAACTTTGTGACCAAACAATATGTAGATAACGATATAAAGACACACCTAGTAGATGTCCTGGAACACTGATCGAAACTATGTGCAGAATTGAAGAAGGAGATACTTGTATTGAAAGAGAAAAAGCTAAACTTCCACGCTTTAATTGCCATAATAGGAGTTTTGTCCAACCGGCCACTATAAAACAGGTTACAAATAAAAACAACAAATAAAAACAACTTTCACAAGCACATAGAGAGATGGATGTAGCAAAAGAAAGGGATGAATTTATCAAGAACATTCTGTCACATGATCTTCTTCCAACATACGCATTATTTGACGGAGATGCTGCAACCAAACCAGTGAAGCACAAACTCATACAAGTGCTCGAAAGAAAACATTCACCTGAAGAATTTCAATTTGAAAAGGTGTCCTCATTGAAAACTGTTGTTGTTGTGGACTATATGTCACAAATGCGAATGGTCAAGATTTCATCCATGCAAACTTCAGAGGTCGTTCAGACTGTTCTACAGATATCAAAGTCAGGATGCACCTGTCAAGAACTGCACATTGTCTTTGACAGTTATCTTGAACTATCTGTCAAAGAATGTGAGAGAATCAGATGCATGACTACAAGTAGAACAACTGACCTTGCTTGCATCAAAAATTCGTCACCTATACCTGTGCAACGTGATAAATTCTGGTCATCAACATCAACATTCTGGTTTGAGATGTTAACTCACCAAAACATTGCTGATGCTTCAGTGAACACTGAATTTCCAATTATTGCAAGTGGAATGGTTGTCAATGAGGATTTGGAGCCTGCAAAGAGATATTCAAAAGATACAGGCCTTATTGTTCAATAACTTAACAGCAAATTGAAGGAAGCTGACCTTTGTGCTGTGCCACATGATGAGTGGGCTGGTTGAAATGGTTCCAATCGAGTTATTGTACTGTCAAATGACATAGATGTTACTATTGTGCTGCTTAGATTTGTTGCAATGTTCATAAGTCAAGGATTGTCGGAGTTATGGATTCGTTGTGGAATAGCAAGAAAAGACACTTAGGGGGTCATTCTAACTTTGGCGGGCGGCTGAGGCCGCCCGCCAAAGTAACCCCGTCGAAAGACCGCACCGCTGTCAAAAGACCGCGGGGGTCATTTCGACTTTCCCGCTGGGCCGGCAGGCGACCGCCAAAAGGGCGCCCGCCGGCCCAGCGGGAAAGACCCTGCAACAATGAAGCCGGCTCCGAATGGAGCCGGCGGAGTTGCAGGGGTGCGACGGGTGCAGTAGCACCCGTAGCGATTTTCACTGTCTGCAAAGCAGACAGTGAAAATCTTAATGGGGCCCTGTTAGGGGGCCTCTGCACTGCCCATGCCACTGGCATGGGCAGTGCAGGGGCCCCCAGGGGCCCCACGACACCTGTTCCCGCCATCCTGGTTCTGGCGGTGTAAACCGCCCGAAACAGGCTGGCGGAAAGGGGGTCGGAATCCCCATGGCGGCGCTGCATGCAGCGCCGCCATGGAGGATTCTCCGGGCCAGGGGAAATCCGGCGGGAAACCGCCGGATCCCCTTTTCTGACCGCGGCTTTACCGCCGCGGTCAGAATGGCCCTGGAAGCACCGCCAGCCTGTTGGCGGTGCTTCCGTTGCCCTCCACCCTGGCGGTCATAGACCGCCAGGGTTGGAATGAGGGCCTTAATCTCACATCATATTCTGTACCAGAAACTTGACCCAGAGATGCCCAGTGCTCTCATCAAGGTACATATTCTTACGGGTGATAACACTATGAGCAAAATTGGAACAACGCTTGGAGCTTTAACTGCTGAACCTGTAAAGTTTCTAAAAGGATTTGCAGAGACAGAAGAAGAATGTGACTTTAAAGACGTAGAAAAATACCTTGCGAATGTGTGAAAAATGAGTTCTGTCACACATCTGCCGTTCTTTGATACAGTGAGTTCAAGAGATCAGCCCCGCTAAGTGACCTTCCACTGACGTCTTATATTTTTTGCGCGGACACATCAAAAGAGCGTTCTACTTGATCAGAAGATGTGTAAATGATTTGGATCATGAATATGTAGAGGATGATCTGTGTGAATTTGTTTGAGAAGATTTTGATTGGGTGCTACAACCTACAAAATTTCTAAAGCCTCTACCCACAGAATTTACATGTACATGTACTTGCAAAACATGTGCTACAAAAAGATGTCCCTGTCGATATGCTTTTCTCAAATTTTCAGCATTCTGCAAATGAATCACAAGCGATTGTCAAATGTCTAAAACAGGAGTGATAAACATTATTTTTTTTTACATATTCAGATCATAAACATTGTTTGGTGTATACTTCGAAGGATTAAAAACATTATTATTTGTTTCATTTCTATATATGTCTCTTCTTCCTCTATTATAGCCGCCATTTTGGAAAATGGTGGAAGGGTTTCTCTGAGGAGTTATTTTCTGTCTCTATAAGACTACTTGATCCCCAAAACCCATGTGTTGACACCAAAATGAGGTACATAGGTCTCATGGTTCCGGAAATATTACATAATCACAGCAATACATCCGTTATTTTAAAAAATGTCATCCACAAAAATCTGGCCCAGATCAACAATGTCTAACCAAGCTAAATTACTTCTCTAGTGATCCAAAAACACATATCAAAAATGAAAATCTCAGTAGGGCTGATGTTCAGCATTGGCAGTTGCAACTGCTCTCTTTGTTGGGCAGAGCAGCATTATTTAAAATGATGGCATTGCTGCGCTTTCTGTATGCATTGCAGAATACGTAATTCCAGGGTCCCGCTGACTGCTCCCAGGCGATCAAGAATGAAGTTAGGAAGCTGCTTTGGGATGAAGGGTCCCCACGGATTGCCTTGGATAAATTGACCCAGGGTTGGTAGGATAGTGGGACAGCTCTGCCTGATATATAGCAGAATTATTGGGCGGTGCAGTTTGCAGTCATTAACCAATGGGCTTATAGCCCAAAGGATGAACCGGCGTACCATATGGACCATAATGTGTTATGCCTAGGGGGATACTTGCATGTCCTCTACACAACAACGAATGACCAAACCTATAGTGGGCCCACTGCACCACCAGTCCAGCTGTGGCATTCGGCACTTAGTGCCCTGGGATAGAAGGGCAATATCACCCAAGCTACTCCATTGTGGGAGTCGGAAAGGTTGGGCTCACTGGGGCGACATCAGGGCTTTGACAAATGGGACGTACTAGGACTCTCAAATGATGGGGATCTCTGGGCCTGGGGAAATGTAATACACTTTTCAGAGCTTCTAAATGGCTATGATTTGTCAGTTATGGAGACCTTCCGCTACTTACAGGTAGGACATGCCCTGAAGGCGATGATCCCTCTGGTTGGCAACTCCCCCTGAGTCATCACCGCTAGAAGACAGATTACTAGATGGGCACATGCACCGAGGGCTATCTCCCTCACATATCAAAGATTAATCAATAACCAGCCTGATCCACTCCTCCGCCTGTGAGAATGCTGGGTAGTGGACCTAGGAGATGTGGTTGACGACCAGTGGTCAGAGACCCTGGCTTCCCCCATAGAAGTTGCAATCAGGACTAGGTTTAGACTGGTGCAATTAATGGTACTACACAGAGTAGATTTCTCCTGTACGGCACTCTTTAAAATGGGGCGAAGACCTAATGCACACTGTCGCAGTTGCTGTGGTAGTGGGGGTACCTTTTTTCATATCATATGGGACTGTCCAATGATACAAACTTTTTGGGACTCAGTGGTGAGATGTATCACTGCTATAAATGGATGTGACCTGCGATGCACCGCTAAATTGTGCCTTCTCAATGTATGGGAAGCCACTGATTTTGGTTGCATGGATCAAACCTGAATGACACTGGGAATGATTATTGCAGAGAGGAAAATAGCCAGGCTATGGGGTGCGGCGACGGCGCCCCAGTTGGAGGAAAGGGAGAGAGATACGGATTGGAGTACAGTTGCTGAAGAGGTGGTATACGAAGGTCAGGGTGCCCAAGAAAATGGGAAAAGATTTGGGGCAAATGAGACATTTATTGTGGATCTCCCCTGCTCAGCCCCAGTTGAGTTGGGAGTTGCGGCTAGCATTACTGCTGATGGGATGTAAGATTCATGAATATTGGGGTGGACATGGGGGTGTGGGTTGGTGCGCTGGCGATAATTTAGGGAAAAGACTATCTGAACGCTTTACATGCAGAATTGCGGTGGTGTATGTATTTACTGGCCATTTGTTGTTATTGAAATAAAAGTTTTTTTTTTTTTTATGAAAATCTCCGGACAACAATTTTTTTTACGGAGTTATATAAGGGGGCTGGGATTATAACAGATTATTGACGACAGCCTGCGAGTTTTTTTAGTGAGTAGTACTGATAAAACTCTTTACCAGCCAACCACATCTTCATCTACCACTTAAAATTGACTCCTGGGTCCGAATCACACTTCCCGCACATTGTCTCAGGTAACACCATGGCCTACCCTAAAGCAAGCTGTGTACTCCGTGCAGGAACAAAGTCTGAGAGTTCCCGTCCATGCTGAGTAGGGCGCATTGGTGAAACACAGAGCCACGGATTGAAACTGCAGATCCGCCTTTCACTGGAGGCAGACCTGCCTCAGCTGGAAGAGGGGCAGGGATACTCCCGCAAGTGTAAGCAGCGTTTTACTACATCCACCTGCAGGGTGATGCCTGGGGGTTCCGCAGGACTCCTGAATTCTCCGCCCCAAGGAGAGCCCTTAGGAACACACTTACTGTGTGCCAACTTCTATATGGCGCACTATCACTTTGCCTCCTGACAGCTTCTTTGCCATTGTGCCCATATCTGCAATATTATATGGACGCAATTACTAAGGGTTCTCTCATTTGTATGCTGCAATTGAGGGAAAGTCCCCTTCTGATAGCACTGGAGCACATCTTGACCATAACACAGACCCGAGGTGGGCTTAGTAATGAGAAATCGGATATGAGAAAAGCATTCACAAATGAATGACATTAGTGTAAAATCCTGTGGGAGAAGCTAGCCTGAGACCTGTAGGCCTCCAATACATAGCAGTCATAGAAGTCAGGTCTAACTTCATTGCTATTCATACTCTGCAAGGCATCTCCTTCTTTGAGGTGAGCACTTGGTGGGCGTCAGTGGAATGCTGATTAAATAAGATATAGTGGTAGAGTGGAATATGGTATAGAGTGGGGGTAAAGGCATGGATGGGGTGAGTAGTTTATATATAGAGCCCTTCATTCCCTCCAATCTCTTCCAACGCAACATGGCCACGGTAGAAACAAGACCTTCATTGTAATGTCTATGAAATGAACATTCGAGGCATACTGAAAACATCCAACCTATAGTTTTTAACCAGTGTAGATGAAGGTATTAGATTTCCTTCAGGATGTACAGAATAAACTATATAACAGAAACGATCAAACGTCACAAGTTCCAAAAGGTATGAGTAGATAGGGGAGTACACCATTTTTAGGTGACGTTTCAATGTCAAAAGGCACTCCAAGCTATAAAACAACTGCAATTGTTAGTTAGAAAAAGCAACCGCACCTCAAATATCCTTACTTTTATTATTCTTTGGGGTGGCTTCAGAACACGACACACGAAGCGTAATGACGGGTGTTGTTTTGCTAAACAGCTTCAGCAAAAAGCATAGGCAAAGCCAAAAGTTGAGACCCACAGGCTTGGGCAAGGCTTGTTTTGCAAGTGGCTTCAGATCTTGTTCTGCAAGTGCCACTGAGGAGGTGATTTCAGATCTGCCCCCGCCCTCGCCATGTGCGTGTGGCGTGCATTATACCATACAAGAGAGCAGGGCAATCACTCTCACCCAAGCTGGCCTAGGAATTTTGTTATTCCTCCAGAGGAGTTTTCTCCCTAGATCAACCTGTTCCCTGCGAGTGCCAGACATGGGCCGGCACCATACGTGTGTCACCAAGCATTCCAGGGCGCGAGGTAATGTTATAATTACAGACAGGACGTGGTATGCGCTGCCGCTCCTGCCCTCACTCATCTCCCTCGGTATGCAGCCACAAGACACCTTCCTGGCTACCCGCACGTCAAGTAAATGGCCCAGCTGATGACGTATGCTGATGGAAAGTTGTCTATGACAAAGGAGACTTCTTACTTACTTTCCATCTCTCCCCCTCGTCAGTTCGTGTGTTTTTGCTCCTCTGATTTAACGATCCATTTCTGCCTTGACGAAGACGCACTTTGTTTTTGCTCTATCAATGTCGCTTAAGCTGTGACCAAGTTAAAGGATTGGTTATCTATGTTTAACCATCGGCAGCAGCGTAGCATGTGTGCTGTGGACCCTGGCAAAAGCAAGAACAAGCCTTAGCAAAGCCAATAGGTATGTAAATGGAAGCTGTGGCAGTAATTAAGTTTATTTTTAGCTTATTTCAAAGACAAAGAAGACAAAAAGAAAACAAGGCGCTGCCTAAACTTGGTAGTCACTTGCTTACAATTAAAAATTGACATTTATAAATATATTAATCATGGCCTATAGTTTTAATACAGCAGATAGAGGGCTTGCTAACAGAAAAATAAACTCTTTCCAATTTTAAAGCACAACGAAGGAAAATATGTTTTTAATTGGCAAAAAGAAAAGCTGCTGTTTGCTTTGAATCATTGTAACATGAAGACTTACTTCAAACACACAAGCGCGCCTAAAAAGTGCAACACATAGAAAAGAAAGAAAAAAAGCATTGGCAAGGTCAAGTTTAACCCACCAGCAGTGACACTGAAATGCACTTATTTTCGTGCAGATGTGCACTTGTTAAAAAAAATGGCAGAACAGTGTAAGAAAGCCAATGTATGAAGAGGGTTAACCTTTACCCCATACTATAGTCTCCAGAGGGATAATTGAAAAGTGACTGACAGATGAACAGGCCAAAGAAGATCAGGTTTGACCCAAAGTCTATGTATTTTTTATTAGTAATTTTCTTCATTACATAATGCTGAAAAGACAGCTTAAACCGCCCTAGTTCAGACCAGACCTAAAAAAGGTTAGGACATGTTCGTGATCAAAGACGACCATAGCTGGGGTGCACTGGTGACCCTCCACATCCGTGGGCCTCGGTGCTAGGGTACCTGCCCCACTAATGGAAGCTACATCCCTGTCCATCTCCTTGAACTGTTGCATCCTAGCAATAGTGCATGCCCGACATTGGTCCACACAGGCCTCATCCATAACCGGTTTTTAAACGAGCTAACTTTAAGTAATGAATTTAAATGGGTGACATCTACAGAAATCTTTTGTTCGGAAAATGTAGCAAGGCCAGGGCTTAATTTGAGCCGGTGGTTGGTGGTGAGGCCCACCGGCACTCCTTTTTGGGGACTGGCGCCTAATCTTTCTCATCAATCTTAGACCCAGAGCAAGAGAGAGGGAAAAACACAAACGTGGGCAGAAAGAGGGAGAGAAAGAATTAAAACCAGTGACGGAGAAAGAAAGCGAAAGTAGGGATGAAAAAGAAAGTAAAAGAGTGAGATAAAAGGGGCAGGGACTGTCTGGAGATAAATGAAAGAGACATGAGGTAGATTCAAGCCTTCTCGGCATTTAACTTAGGCCCAGCAACCTGCGATGGTGCCGGCCGCGTGCTTCCGAGCAAAATTGTGAGCCAACTTATCCTTTCACAAACTGAACAATGGGCGACGCTTTGCCTTCTTGGAACAGCGTTAGACACGTCCACATTATAGCGAACGAACATTTCAAAGGGTGAACCACCGAAAGGTCTGCCTTAGCATCACAAAGCCACCCACACAGCCACAGGGAACGCTGTGAGATCGGTGCGCGGCGTCTGGCATTAGCACAGTGTCATGTTCACAAATCCCCTGCTTTCGAAACGAATGATCGACGTAAAGGTGTGGTAAGTAACAGCACGTTGAGCACATCGACGGGGCATCCAGTGAGCAAAGGGCTGTATACGCAGCACAAGACAGTCTGGATCTGTGTGAAAATATAGAAACCCATTACTATGATTTCTTTTAATTATATTCATCACCAGTGCTTCTTTAGTTTATTTTTGTTTTTGGGGAGGGGGGGTCATATGGAACTTCCTGTAACTCAGCTCCACACATATATGTGTTGGTTGCCTCTGGTTCATACGCCCCCCCAAAACAAATGTGGTAATGTTTTTCTTGGCAACTTTTTCACATAGTGGGCTACCTAATTATGATGTTGAACTTTTCACTAGTGGCAGATGTATTTGCTCAAAAGAATATTTGGAATTATAATACTTACCTATATTTCCTTTTTAGGGTCGAGTCTGCGAGTGCCTGCACTTGCACATGCGTATCACTTGCAACGCACTGTAGTATTTATAAAAGGGCCTGGACCCCGCCTGTTGCTCATAATTTGTTTGCTTGCCTGGCACTCTTCTTTACAGCCTTGCAATTGGGCATGGCTGGCACAACGTAATTTCTGCTCCTGTCCATGGAGCAGAGACCAAGCACTGATTGATTCAACTTAATCAATGCCCGTTCACTGCTCTCAACATGATTGAGGTACTGTTTCGTTTTTTTTAACTTCTAGTGCTCAGCAAAAAGAAGGTGTGTGACTGGCAAAAAACGTGCTCAGCAATACAAACGACATTTCAAAGTTGTATTTTCCATAGTTAACATTTTGGTTTATTTAGCAAAGTCTTCTTTTCTCACTTTTCACTCATGTTTTGTTTTTGCTCGTGGGTGCTGTTCTCAAAAGATGACTATTGTCTTGGTCTAATTTTTCCAAAGCAACATCATTTCATTCTTATGTCTAATTTGCAAAATTATGCTTTAACACATAATTGTGCAGTATGCCCCAATCCACCCCACTCCAATCCACACCTCTCACCCCAATCCACCCCAATCCACCATACTCCAATCTTCCCAAACCACCCACTCCAATCTGCCCCATTCCAATCCAAAAAATCTGCCCCACTCCAATACAGCAATCCAAAACAATCTGCCTCACTCCAATCCACAACAATCTGCCCCACTGCAATCCAAAACAATCTGCCCCACTCCAATCCACAACAATCTGTTTTACCCCAATCCAAAACAATCTTCCCCATTCCAATCCAAAACAATCGGCACCACTCAAAAACAAAACAATCTTCCCCACTTCAAACCAAAACAATCTGCCCCACCAATCCAAAACAATTTGTCCCACTCCAATCCAAAAATCTGCCCCATTCCAATTCAAAACAATCTGCCCCACTTCAATGCAATCCAAATATTCTGCCCCACTCCAATCAAAAACAATATACTTCAAACCAATCTGTCCCACTCAAATAAAAAATAATCTGCCCCACTAAAATCCAAAACAATCTACCCCACTCCAATCTGCCCCACTGCCAAACAAAACAATGTGCCTCACTCCAATCTGCCCCACTCCAATCCAAAACAATCTGCCACACTCCAATCTGACCCACTCTGATCCAAAACAATCTGCCCCACTCAATCCAATAAAATCTGCCCACTCCAATCCAAAACAATCTCCCTACTCCAACCAAAATAACCTGCCCCCTTCCAATCCAAAACAATCTGCCCTAAACCAATCTGCCCCACTCCAATCAAAAACAAACTGCTCCACTCCAATCCAAAACAATCTTCCCCACTCCAATCTGCCCCACTGCTAACCAAAACAACCTGCCCCTCTCCAATCTCCTCCACTCCGTCCAAAACAATTTGTCCCACTCCAATCTGCCCCATTCTAATCCAAATTTTAACTCAAGACAATGTGCCCCACTTCAATCCAAAACATTCTGAACAACTCCAATCTGCCCCACTGCAAACCAGAACAATCTGCCCCACTCCAATCCAATACAATATGCCACACTCCAGTCCAAAACAATCTGTCCCACTCCAATCCGTAAACAATCTGCCCCACTCCTATCCAAAACAATCTGCCCCAATCTAATCCAAACAATCTGCCCCTCTCCAATCCAGAACAACCTGCCCCACTCCAATCTGCCCCACAGCAATCCAAAACAATCTACCCCACTCTAATCTGCCCCACTCCAATCAAAATCAATCTGTCGAACTCCAATCCAAAACAATCTGCCCATTCCAATCCAACCCACTCCATCCCAATTCACTCTACTATATCCCAATTAACCCCACTCCATTCCACCACAATCCACCCCAGACCAATCCAATCCACCCTAATTCAGACCAGTCGAATCCACCTAATCCAGTCCTATCCAATCTACGCCACTCCAATCCAATTCAATCTACTCCACCCCAACCCTATCCACTCCAGACCAGTCCAACCCACCACACTCCAGTCCAGTCCAGTCCAACCCACTCCAATCCAACACATCCAACTCCACTCCACCACAGTCCAATCCAACCCGCCCGATTCCAATCCAACTCATCCCAATCCAATCTAATCGAATCCTCCCCACTCCAATTCACCCCAGTCCACTCTGGTCCATCCCACTCCAATCCACCTTAATCCAACCCAATCTAATCCAGTTCACCTAATCCACCCACTTTGATATAATTCACTCCACATCGCCTTAATACACCATTGCACACCAATTCAATCTACCACACTCTACACCAATCTAATCCACCCCACTACAATCCAATTCACCCCACTCAATCCAACTCAAAACACTCCAGTCGAATCCATTGACCTCAATGCATTCCACTCCACCCCAATACACCTTGCCACACTCCAATCTAACCCGCCCAAATCCAATCCACCCCATCTAGCCCACCCCACCCTATTTCAATCCACCCCACTCATATCCACCCCATCCGCCCCAGCCCAATCCACCCCAAACCAATCCACCCCAATCTGATCCACACAACCCTAGTTCAGTCCACCCACGCCACTCTAATCCATCCCAATATGATTCAATTTACCTTAAACCACCCTACTCCTGTCCAATACAGTCCACCTTTATCCACCCCACAGCTGTCGAATCCTTCTCAGTCAACTTCACTCCAAACCACCTTATTCCAACCCAACACAACCCACATCCATCGAATCCCTCCACATTAAACCAATCCCCCCACTCGAAATACACCCCAGTCTAATTCACCTCACAATTCAATCCACCCTACTCCATTCAAATCCTCCCTACTCCAATCCACTCAAGTCCACACCACTCTGGTTCATTCCACTACAATCCACCATACTCAAATCCATTCCGCTCCAATCCAATCAATCCCACTCTAAAAATCAATTTCACTACAACCCACCCCACCCCACTCTGTTCCAACCCCTCCCACCCTACTCCACTCCACTACAATCTATCCCGCCTCAAATCACCTCATTCCAATCCACCCAGCACCATACAATTTACTCCAATCCAGTCCACCCCACTCCAGTCCAATCCAACCCACTCAAATCCACCCCACCTCAGCGTAGTTCACCCACCCCAATCCAACCCACCTCACCCCATTCCAAACCATTCCACTCAAATCCAGCCCACCCTACTCAAATCCACCCACCCACCTCACTCCAGACCACCCCACCCACCCTAAGTCAATCCAGTCAACCTGCCTCCAATCCACCCCACTTCACTTCAATCCACCCTACTCCACTCTAGTGCAATCCACTGCACTCTAGTCCAATCCACCCCCATTCCACCCAATCCAACCCACCCACCCCAATCCATTCAGTCCATCCACTCCAATCCACCCTAGTCTACTCCACTCCAGTCCACTAGACTCCAATCCAATACACCCACCCCCATCCCACTCTAGTCTTATGCTCCCCACTCCAATCCAATGAATCCAATCCACCCCACTTCAGTCCACTCCAATCTACTCCACTCCAGTCTATCCACCCCGCTCACAAAACCCAATCCAATCCACCCCAACCCATCCCATCCACCCCACTCTAGTCCTATCACTTCTGTCCAGTCCACCCACCCCAATGCAATCTATTCACCACACTTCAGTCCACCCCACTCCAATCCACCCCACTCCATTCAACACACCTCTCTATACTCCAATCCACCTCACTACCTTAATCCACTTCAAACCACTTCACCCTATTCCACCCCACACCACTTCAGGCCACAACACTCTCTGCCACTGAACCAATGAACTCCACTCTCCTCCACTCAATTCAATGACACTACTCCCCAACTCCACTCTACAACACTCTTCTCTCCCACTCTACTCTATAACATTCTACACCACTAACCTTTAGCCATGCTGAACAGGAGGCACACTGATGCACAATATGGCCTAAATAGATTGCCAAAGCCAATACCTCTTGTATAGGCGAGGCCCATTAGCTTTGCCCATGCTTGTTCTTTACTGCAAAAGGACATTTTAGGCTGGTTGGCAGTTCAGATTCACTTGCAGGAAAAAGGCGAGGGGCTGGAGGCATGTTCTGGCATCACATATGCTTGACCTCCCAGTCACGTTGCTTCAGGGGGCTGTTTTGGGGTGCTATATCCCCGTAATAAATGTATTTTATGATAAATAGTTGGGTACAGATGCTTTCAGTCGGGCATGTGAGGTGTATATCGGATTTCACCAGGACCTTTTACACACAAAGACAAAAACACACACACACACTCTCTCTCTCTCAATGTTTGGAAAAAAGGTGTGCTTTCTCTCACTTAATACCTTTATCAATTAGCATTCCTCTACCTTTCTGCTGCCCCTTTAGCCCCTCTAGTGCATCCTGCTTGTCATATAATGCATTTTAACATTATGTGCCAGCTTGATTGTTGGGAAATCTAAAGCCCACATTCCCCAATCTTACTGACCAATACGCCCCTGTTCATCCTCCATCTAGGATACGTCAGTGAGACGCAGTTGGCCTGCCGAGAGAACTGGGATCCTGAGACGTAGTATTTTGAAAAATAGAAAGACGATGACATGGGAGTAATTGCTAATAGTCAGAGATGTACACATGCTGCATAAAAGATTGCACAACCACCACAAGAATGTTGATAAATCTGTGATGTGAGGTCTAGTGATGGTTCGCAGGGCTTGGAACCTTTGAGCACGTGCGAACCTGCAGTGTCTCCTCATGGTCTTGCTACCTGTTAAATTACTGTGACAACAGATAGATGTACGAATCTGCTACAGGGAGCTATGAGTAAAGCGCACACCACAAGATGGTGTCACAGCAGAAATGTCTTGACTGTCATAATTCAGAGGACAATAAAACAATAAGGGTTCAAGATTTAAAGTTCTTAGAACTACTATAATATAGCAAAGCCTACAATTTTTATGAGACCCTGGAATGTGTAGTAAAGCCGGTCACTAATTTCCTTATTCCAGTTGGTTTGTGACATCTGTAGTCACCTTTAACAACAAACTGATATAGCTGTTCAACTGTAATACCATATCACTGTTGAGTTGGAATACCTTAATGCCTCCTGCCACCAGCCAAGGTGAACGGCATGTCACCTGGCCTAATTAAAATTTAATTTTAAACAAAGAAAACAAGAACTAGCTTTTCCTTCTTCTAATCTGTTTTTCTAAAATGTATGCCAATATGTTTATGCTTTGCAAAATATAGGTCATTACATGAAAGATAGAATCTATCTGCATGTTTCTACACATTCTAAGGTAAGCATTTTTAATTAGCTGCATTATATTGATTCTAAAAAAAAAATCTGCAACAAATTACTGAATGTTTTTGGGGAGCTTAAATTGCACATTACGGATTCAGATTGTATTCTTCATGTCTGAAACAAAGTATCTCTTTCACATGAATGAGCAAGATTTCAAGAATTTAAGCACTTTGTGGGATGAGTGGGGTTGTGGGATCATGCATTATAAGGAATAAAATATCCCTTGTACATTAAAATAATACTACAATTCAACTCAGAGTTCCATGACCTCACAAAGGATCTTGGCTTTTGGCTTTGTTCCTCTATAGGGCAAAGGAACTCCTCTGGGGGTAATTTATCTGATATTTAAAAACATGTTTAAATTTTCTTATGAAAAGCTTATAACATCAATAAGATGTCTATCTCTAATAAGAAAATGACTGTGATGTCACTGCAAGAGCCAACTGACAAGGTATAAGTCTTGTGACCAAACAGCATTACAGCTTCATTCTAAGCAACAAAAGGAAGGACAGGCGTTTCAGTGTTTTTCTTTGTAAACTATTTGTCCTGAAATGAGCAGTATTTAGAAAATCAAAAACATTTGCATAGTATTTGTGGCTGATTTTTCTTGCAGTCTTTATTTTAATAACTTTATTGAGATAATGAAATGTAAAATGAATATATAGACAAAAGGTATCATGGCTCTTCACAAAGGTAAGTTACACTTGTGAGTAAGTTACACATGTAAATTCACTCATACTTTTGAGTAGTAAATTTGCTACTTTTGGCTACTCAGAAAGTCCAAGCGTAAAGGTACTCAACATTGTATACAGTAGGAAGTCCAGTACCACACATGGCCAACCACTGATACTGCAATACTCTCCCAAAGAAAATAAAGGAGGTAGAGACTAAAAATAAAACCCTGTACAAAATAATATTAAATGACATAGAATTATTTAAAATAGATAAAAATATAAATACCTTTATTTTAAAATCCAGACTTCTGTCTCAACTGTGGTGTCTCAGTATGGCAAAGTATAGGGAACAGTAGAAATGTTCATTTAACTTGAAAAAACAGTAAGAATATTGTTATGGTAAATGTAATTGTAATAAATTCTACATAAATACTTTAAATATAAAACAAAAGAAAAATATTCAACAATTGTGAATTATCACATGCATAAACATACCTTCAAGATAGAAAATGAATAAATGTTAGATGTAATAGTGTGAAAAATAGCTATAAATTAATAGTGCAGAGCAATTAATTAGATTTAAGAAAAGATAGAAGAAAAAACAAAACTAGAGAAACAGATGAATTTTTAATATTGTACATCTATACTATATTAATGAACATCATTCATAGTGAAAAACAATATCAAACAAATATTATTGTGAGACAAAAAAAGTATTACTCAATTAGTGATCATATTAAAGTGGATTAAAAATTACTATTTGTAAGTAAAACATGTTTACCTCTGCAATCCAACCCAGTACTATTTTCTGTATTCCTTGAGTGCTTGTGGTAATTTAATTGTGCTTCAAGATTCCATATTGATTATTCTGTTTACTGCCTGCGGCCGGCTGTGGTTGTTGGGCTCCTTAAAGAAAGTTACTTTTCCCTACTGAAATCGACGTTTGTACCATCATGTCTTATGGAAGTCTATTTTTTATACAGATAGAGCTCATTACATGAAAGTTAGAATCTCAAGGTAATTCAGGACACTTTTCGAACTACAGTCATCTTTTGAAAATGATGCATTAAACTGCGTATAATGTGTTTTACAAAACATTACTAGCTGGATATTTCTGTGTTGTATTTTGCCCTCAAAAGTATGCATTTATTTTACATAGCTATAACAATACTATCTGTTCCTTCCTATGAAAGTACAAATGAACAAGGATTTAAGCTTTTCAGGGGAGGGGTAAAAAGACGAAACCTTAAAAAAAGAGGTTTGGGTAAATACAATTGTTATGCATCTCTCCAGCAGAATATTCCATAGGCAGAAGTTAGGTTGCTTAACAAAGACTTGAATTTTGCACTGACAAGGAACCATGATGATCTTCAGACTAAAGTGAATTTATTGAGGTTTACATGCAAACGTGAACTGAAAATAATACTTGAAATCACACCCAAGCCCAAATATCATGTAACAACAGAATCTGGAGCAAGTTCCATGACTATTAAGGAGTTGATAGACATCTCTTTGTTTATGAGCCTAGATAGTGATCACAGTGGAGATATAGAAGATTACGCTATTTAAATGAGCATTAATAAGTAGGCATTAAAAGAGGGTGGACTGAAATTATAGTCTATGTTCAGCCGTAATTTAAATCCTGATAATATGATTGACATGTTTTTTAATTTAGTATTGAAAGATTTTGATGTACATTCTAAAGGCAAACATGTAGACAGAGGATGTGCATTCCAGCCAGAGCTGCCAACTTTGGAAATGGTGAATGAGGTTTGAGTTTTGACATCAGTTCAAAGTCCTGTGACTTTGGGAAAATCATGCATTTCCCTGTGCCTAAAAAAATGAATGTGACCTTGTGTAATTTAATTGGTGTTCATGTAAAGTGCTTCAATATCTCTGAACTAACAGAAAACAAATGTATCAGATCTTAAAACATATGAAATTGAAGAAATTGTTGGTCTGCAAAATGATAAATCCACTCAGGCAGATTTATCAAAGTTTCACACAACGCAGCCAGACACCTTTATGCGCTGCCGGAAAGAGAAAGGGCAGGAATGTGTTGTAATTACCATGATACAGTGCATTTCTGCCCTTTCTTTGCTTGTGCACAATGTGCTGCCTTGCACCAACAATGGCATCCTTGCACCATGGTGCACAGGTGCCTGCATTGCAGACTGGATTGTTTTTCTGCAGGAATGGGCACCTTCCTGCACAAAACCAATTCTCAGAGGCAATCTCATCTTTCTAAGGGTGCTGCAGTATGCAGTACCCTTAGAAAGAGGAATCAACAAAGAGAAATAAAGATATTTCTCCTCGCTGCACCTCCCCCGGGGAGGCATAGCATTTTGACACATTCCCAGGTTTACCTGTGTTGGTAACTCTTGGAATGAACCAAAATACATGGGTGAATGTGTGGGAACACCCCCAAGCTCCACTCATGGAACCCCCTGGGAGAGAGTAAAATAAGGTAGCAATTTGCGTTGCCTTGCTTTACTCCAGAATTATCAAGCCACTCAGGGCCAGGCAAGGTGGCTTGGCGTGGTTTGATATAGCTCACTTAGGTTTTGCGTTGCAAAACCTAAGTGATTTGCCCCATTAATTTTGGACAGGCCAACAAGAGTGGGAATATTGTGGAGATGGATTTTGCTTATTCTAACTGGGAAGCCAAAAGACAATTGAATGACACAGTAAACTATGAATGTGTTTACCATGTGAGACTTAAAGATTCTAGGAAGGTGTTAGGTGACATACTAGGTTAATATTAGGAGCAACAACTACTTGATGAGTAGGAATACAAGTATCCGAACACTTCTGTAATTTACCTTCTTCCCAAGAAACACAAATGTGGCAAGATTTCACCTGGGAGAACTATCTTTTCTGGGATAGGACCCCGTCCTGAGCATGTATCAGAATATGTTGATACATATTTTGCACCTGTGGTAAAAACTCTGCCACCTTACATAAGGGGATACAAAGGCTCTCTTTAGACAAACTGTTGATATAAGTTGGAAGGAAACTCTATGTTTCAGTTACCATGGATGTTGGCAGCCTGTACACTAATATCAAAGAAATGACTGAAGCTTTTCTTTACATGAAATCTTCCATGTACTTGCAATTTTCTATGATGTTATTTAACCTAACAAAGTTTATTCTAGCGAAACAAATTCCAATATAGAGGCATGATGTTCAATCAGAAATGTGGGACTGTGATGGATTCCAGGTTTGTTCCATCTTCTGCAAACCTATTTGTGGGTCTGTATGAGAGGGAGCATGCCTGGCCTTTTCCACCTTACTGTCTCATTAAAGTGAAATACCGGGGCAAAACTTTGATGATATTATGATGATATTGAGTGGTACAACAAAAGAATTGAAGGAAAATCACAAGTACCTAAAGTGGAATTATTTAACACATCTGATCAATATGGTATTCGAAATTAACAATGGATTTTAACATTACAATTGCTTGAATGTAAGAACCCAGGTCAATGGAAAATAGATTTATCACACATCTCACCTAAACTGAAAGTCGTGGCTAAGTGGTAAAATGAACTATGCGAGACAGATGAAGCAAAGACGGCCCGGTGGAACAGTCATGTAAGAATACTTGCAGATGCCAGAGATTTATGGTAAGTAGCAATAAATATATTTTATAATATTGTGGAAAAATCATCAATTATTCTGCTATAATCTGCTGTAGTCTTAAAAGAACTGCAAAATGAGGTAGAAGAATGGATGTTGCTGGTCCAAAATGTGAGGAGATGGGGTGTTTTAAAACTTGATAGTGATATAGGCACACATATTACAGTGAAACCCTTGATGACTTACAAGAGGGCACCAACACTTAAAAAAAGCATTTGTTGGAAAGGAGGATATTTATAACAAGAGAAATATTTTGGTTTGATAGCCTAGACAATGTACGATATGGTTTAAATACTGATAGGAACATTTTCAGTTTGTTTTAGATGGAATTTTATGTTATATAAAACTTGAATTTCATATTAATTAAGTATTGTCACAACTCCAATAATGCATAAAGAAGGCTGACATCAATATCATATGCAATACTTTCCACACATCATATTATAACTGTGCTTCCTCCGTAAGCCCTTATAGGTGTTTTGTTGGAAAAGTTCCAGTTGTAGCCTGGTACCATAAGGCACAATTACAACCCTGTGAGATATATTCAAGCTAATTATCATAAGATCAAAATGTGGTCTTATATAATCATAAATATGAGTTCATAATGACAACTTAGCTTGTAACAAATCCAGTACCATGCCTGATGATTTGTGCTCATCATATTTTGACTGCACCACCTTCAATAACCTCTCATAGATGGTTTGTGGAAGGGAGGAATTTCAGGTCAAGTAGCAACAATACTGCACATCAAGACATAGCGTAATGGGCAAAGACGAGAGTCCAATTCTCACCTTTTACTATTCCACAATGCAGTGAAGTTCTACATTAATATTATTTTTAATTTTGGGAAATTAAGAAATACCTTAGCACATAACTAAAAGGTTTCTGTGCCTTTTGATTATTTTTTTTAACTGATGTCTTTTTTGACCTTTTGTGAAATCGTGATTTAAAGTCAATATATGTGCTAAACGTTGTGTGGAATGGTTCTCTGTAACAATCTAAGGTTAATTTCATATTGGCAGTGCATTGATGAATAAGCCTTTGTGAGGGTTCTGATGCAGGGATTTCACTACCAGTCAGGTAGTTCATTGGGAAATTTGAGAGGGTACATAGTAAACTATGATCTGGGTTCGAATACACTATAAGAGTAGTTAGGAAACCAACTGAGAATATTTTTATGATTTTCATGTTGTATTTATTTACCTCCCAAATGATAGCATATGTGAAATTAATTTGGAGTTGAAAATGTTCTGCTTTTATTACACCCTTAGAACTATTTTCTGACATACTTTTTATGCATAATAAGTCTGCCACACCAATGGCAATCAGTATAAGCAGTAGATTCGTTTTTCCACTTCTGGGCATCACCGCATGGCTGATTGCCCCGTGGGAATCGTGTAGCGTATAAAATGGCAAAACAAGATGAGCTGCCACAATACTGGATTAATGTATTGTGTGTTGCCTGATTGGAAAGGCCGGCAAGTGACGAAAATGAGTGTGAGTGTAGTTTAATGAGAACCAAAACATGAGCTCCTCAAGATAACAGACTAAAGTATGTTACTCTTGAATATATTACAGGATCTTTATGAAGGGAATGAGTACCATACTTGAGATGATGTTGTAAAAAACGTTCATTACTGTATTTTGGAACTAATTAATTACTAAAATGACTGTAGTCCTGCTAATTTAATAACTGAAGGTGAGACTACGTGAGTAGAATATTTTTTTAGGGCAAGTTAAAAATGAATTAACAGGAAGAATTTGATAGTGATAGGAGCCCTTTTGGTTTATGTACTAAAGCTTATTATTTATATATAATTGTTTAGAATCCTTTACAATAGACTAAATTGCGGATCAAAAATACTGATAGAATAATTATTATCTTTGGAGAAGTCCTATGGCATACATAATTGGAATTTTACTCCTCAAGTAAGTGAGGATGAGATTATGTGATAAAATAAGAGTAATTTTATATAGCAAGTGTAAAATAAAACAGGCACTTTGAAAGCTCACAGAGGTCTAACACAAGTATAATGTAAAAATTGCTAGTAAGCATCAAAATGTCGAACTGTGGATTGTCATATCGACAGACTAGAGTTTTGCCACCTGTCTGTTGAAGCATGTGATACTAAATTCTATACATTTTGGTGCTACATTTATACAATTTTTCAAAGTATTTGAATGGAGCACCCATGATACGAAATAATTTATAGAAAGGTATCAAAGAGTAGGTTCCGGCTATTTTCTTGGGAAGAATGTGAGAGTCCTTGGAGGTGGTATGGCCAGCTAAACTAAAAATTTCTGACTACACTGAATCTGCAGTAGTCACTTTGTGCCAACGTCAGAACAAGGTTAAGCTTACTAGAACGGTTAGGCTACATGTGCATTGTACAACACAGAATAACAAAACGGAAGTGCATTTGAAATGTCTATATACATGCAATAATGCTAAAGCTTTATTGTGCTTTGAGCAGAATCAACAACGAATCTGCCATTGTAAATATAAACGGAAAGGTATATGAAATGTTTTCATCTTCACAAGTAATATCTTAATCAATATGGGAGAAAGACAAGAGGTATTTACTTAAACCCCTCTTATACAATTCAGAGTAGCTTAAAGAATATTTAAGTAAATAAACAAACAATAGCAATTGATTGAGAAATAATAAGGTATGTGAAATTAAATTATTATGAACCAATGGATTCATTGAAATAAAAAGGTGACTACGTGATGTGAAGTTTCAAATATTTCGTGGTTTTCTTAATATAAAACACATGATTTGTAATATGTGATATTTTGACTGATTGCAGTTTTTGAATATGAAGTGTAGTGTACCATCACAACTTGTGTTTATGGAATTTGTGTGTCAAGACAATGGAACATGTTCAGAACAATGGAAAGTCTATAGGGATTACAGGAGTGATAGGAACTTGCATTGATGCTTGAGATATAAAACTGATAAAAAATAATATATTTGTTTAATGTATTGTATATATGTAGATATCAGAATAATGTTTGCATAAGTTTATTTGTTAAATATATTTGAATGTTTTAATAACTTTGGTAGAGGATATTATATATTTATATATGGGATTGGCAATATATGTTTATTTTATTCTACTTACAGCCTTGAAAAAGTGGGTTCACTGTGAAACGTGTCGACTGTAGCTATACTTATGATGGTTGAGAAACAATTAAACATCCAGTTAAAAGATTTCAAAGGAAACTTTATCAGGAGCTATTCTGAACATAAGAAGCCAATAAAAAAAGAACACAAAGATACTAGATCAGCGTGAATTTTTGGACTGTTAATAGTATTCTTATTCACTAAGAAAATCTCCATCTATCTCCGATTTATTTAATTTAATTTAAAGGTGAAACCTTGCATTATAGGAATAAAATTTCCTGCGCCCAGTTTTAAAGGGTATTACAGGTCACCTCAGAGTTCCATGAAACTTCTAAAAGCACTACGCCTTTGGCCTTATTCCCTTATATGGTCATGAAACTTCTTGATGACTTGTGTTATCCATAAAAATGTTAGAAGATACTTTATCTTATGTATAGCAATAGCCAATTAAGTAGATTACGCTTACGTTGTGTAGTGCATGCTCTACTTCGAGCAAATTATCTCATGCATTCTGAAAATTTTAGGGAGCTTTCTTGATTATGTCACGTTTCTTATGTACATCAACACAGTAGTTGCCATATTGGTGAAAGACACTGGTGTGGTATCTGTGTCATACTGTTTGCCTATGTGGATGCTTAGATTAGTCGTCTCTTGCATCCATGCTTGTGTGAGAATGGTGCCTTCTGGAGTGTGTCTTTGACAGGGTGCAACCAAGCTTGGACAGCTATCAAAACCCTGGTCTATCAGGGTGTGTCCCCATTCCTGGTGGGGTTTTACATTACCTTTACTTATCCATCTTCTACTGTTACTTCTGTATCTAATACAAATTCATAGAACCTGGAGTCTCCAGTATGTTTCTACAGTGTGGAGACTCTTACGTAGATTACAAAAGGTGTGTTGTATAAGAGAAACAGAAGGAAACTAGCAGAAATACAGGGAAGAGATGTGAGGCTCCACCAGTGGCAACATAACTTCTGAGAACCTGAGAAGGGCAGCATCTGAACCTTTTATGGAAACAAAAGATTGCAAACCAGTGAGCCAGTCCCTGCATACATTCAAGAGAATGGATCACTAGAAGCAAGACATGATAGAACGGTACATAAGAAATTTTAGGGCAGATTTAAGAAAAGTGCAGTGCCACTTTGCTTGCGCCCCCTTAGCATTCCCCTAGTGCCACCATGTGTACGCCGTATTTACAATACTGCGCACCATAGTGCAGTGTAGGGGGCAATAGCATCAGAATTTCTTACGCTATTGGTGTACTGTTCAGGGTTAGCGCCAAAACCTGAACAGTACATAGGGTCCCATTGTAACCAATGGTTGTTTTAACGCCTGCTCTGAGCAGGAGTTAAAAATGCCAAAACAAATAGCGCAAAGAAATCTTTTAGATTTTGTTATGCCATTTTCCGTCCCCCTTAACAGGGGGATGCCCCCCCTTGCATACATTATGCCTGGCGCAGGCATAATGTGGTGCAAGGGGTTACAAAGTGGTGCAATGCATGCATTGCAACAATTTGTAAATATGGTGCAGCATTTTGGCCATAATATCACCACATTAGCGTTAAAAAAATGTGCTATGCGGCAATATATGGCGAAGAGGCTCTTAAATCTGCCCCTTTGTTTCCAAATGTTTTGCAGCAAATAAGAAAATAATTAATTATGTTGCTGCCGGTCCTCATTTCATCATTAGTCAGACCACAAGGAAAAGAAACACAGCTCTTTTTCACAATCAGCATTGCAGAAGAAAGTGCTGCTTTTTTATGTTACATCAGCTTAAGTACATACATTATTGTGGATGACAGTTGCGGCACCAATAGGTGCCAGCAGTATCACGCTCAAGAGGAATATTTACAACACGTCCACTCATTTCAAAGGCACTGTCACAATTTCAGTATACCTTTTTATGGCTTGACCATAGCAAGTTTGAATGAATACCATCACCCAGGGCCGGCTTTAGCGCTGGTGGCGGGCGCACTGGGCAACAGTCTTTTTTGGCTCCCCCCTCCCCATGACCACCTCCTCGGATTTACTCACTACCACCCCGCAAATGTGCCCTCATCTCTCCATAGCCTCCCTTTCACATACATTCATTTTTTTAAAGCGCTTGTAAAGGCTGGCCTTACTAATCCACTCAGCTATCCACATAAAAATATAGGCCCATATTTATACTTTTTTAGCGCCGCATTTGCGTAAGTATTTGACGCAAAACCTGAGGAAACTTACAAAATACAGTTATATTGTGACTAAAAAAGTATAAATATGGGCCATAGTTCTGTTCTTTGCAGCAGGCATATTAACCCTCTACACTACTTAATGGCGAGTCAAAGCTTCCCCTAGACAAAACTCCCATCTCTCTTCCTAGCAGAAACATTCATCATAAGAGGTATTGTGACATTTTAATTGCTTCCTGAAGGCTGGACGCACAAGGAACTTTTGAGCAGGTGCTTTTAAATCGCAAGTTTCGTAAGTAACTGCTAAACACAGAGCCCCCTGAGGTCAACGCCCTCCAATCCAGGTCAGCACCCGGTGAGGCTGCACCGCTCGCACTGCACTGAAGCAGGCCCTGCCAGGGACACGTCCTGTTTTAAAAATAAAATTGTGTAGTTCACAGGGCAGCATAGGTTGTATCGTCAATATGTGTTGGCAATATTGATGATAAAATGGTTGTGTGTGTGTGAAAAGCAGCGGAACGTCGAACTCGGGGCATTGTTTGTAATAAATAGATGAAGTGCATTCACTACACATTGCACTGTCAAATTTAAGATTGAGACATGGACTTGCAGCGAATCGTGGCCTTCCTGGAGTCTCTCGGGGTGGGGGGGCTGGACACACACTCACCTCAGCAAAGAGGGTCGGAACAGGGAAGGGGAAGGGAAACACAGCACTTGCTGTTACAGGATGACATTGGTAAAACATGTACCGGACCAGTGCTTAATTTGTGCGTGTTGTTTCCGGTGCTGGGCACCGGCACTTATTTTTGAGGGCGGGCGCTTACTCTTATGCCTCAAGCATTTGCTGCGAGCAAAAGCCACATATGGGGAAGACGGAGGACGGGAAAAAAGAAAAAGCGTCACAAAGGAAGAAAGAAGAAAACTGCAAGAGTGAGCTGAAGGGGCAGGGAGTAGCTTTGTATGGATTGAAGAGGCCCGAGATGGCTTCAGGATTACGGCGCCTCAGTACTCCGTGTTCACACGTTTAATTGCAGCAGCCGCGTGTTTAACACGAGGGCTTTGGGCACCGGCAGCTCTTTATTTACAAATTATGCACTGTACCGGACCCTGTTGGCCTTTAGACTGGTATGCTGCCAGTGGTGGATGTGTTTGGAGTAAGGAGGACAGGTATCAGAAAGCTAGGAACTAAGAAGGTATGAGATGCTATAGTACCTTTTAAGAATATTGTAAATATTAACCAGGATCCCAGCACTGATCCACTGGATGCCAGACAGTAGAGAGACTTGAACAGCATTAGTGACAAGTAGACAGACAACACCTGACAAACAATAGAAGCAAAGTCACAAGCAATTAGGGCAGGTCCTGGACTGACAGGGAACCGGGAAGGAAGACCACAACAAAAGTGTTTGGACATTAAATTAAGCTGAGTTTATGAATTATGCAAGAGCAGGGGGCCAATGAAACTTCAAGATGTTGCCAGACACAACGCCATGTATGATTATTATGCTCTGCTTGTGATAATTCAAAAGTGACTCACACTAGGTAGATCCGACCTCCCACAGTGGTTAGCTCGCTAGTTTGTTTCTTGGGTCCCACTGATGCATTTTCCGTAGCTTCCAACCCCAGCCCTGTCCGTATTGGTAATTCTGTAGTTCCTCTGTTAAATAATGATGTGGTGACTAGCTTTCCTCCTGGGTGAGGCACCATGTAAGCCATTCCCTGGTCGCTTCTGTGCTGAAATCCTGACAGTATTTGGTTTGATGTGTTGTTGAATGTGTGTGTCAAAGGCAAAGCGAACTCCACTTTTTCTCAAAACAGTGGTGGGCAGAGAGTGCAACAATACAGTGGTGCAACAAGCAGGTTGTTATTTGGACTTCTCCTAGGTACTTTTGTGCAATTCTGGGGAAAAGGGGACTGGAATTTCATTGCAAGCCATGCTATCTATTGTTGCGAAGTCTGGGGATTTCCTGTTTAATAATGTGTTTATTACTATTCACAGTTTTAACATTAATACGTCCCATTACATATTTGTCAAGTTAAGTTGCAATTCATAGAAAGGTGAACACAATGTAGGCACATTATAGGTGTGCATGTCCGGGAGAGAAGCTTGTAAAAAACTTGTCACCACATTTGAGTGGTGTGTGTCAGGGGGAGAACCTCGTGAAAAAATTGAGCATCAGAGGTGTGCTTGCCAGTAAGAACACTCACGGAAAAATCAGAGGCACACTGGGTTGTGTGTCCTCGAGAACAAACCTAGGGGCACATGTTTGTGGGTTTAACTCATAATCCTTTCCGAGTTGTGTGGAAAGATAGTGAGTGGTGTATGTTGTGGTATGTTGAAGGAAGAGGCAGTGTAATAGTCTGTTAAAGGAAGGATGAGCGTGCACTGTTATTGTTGAATTATATTGAGGGGTGATGGGGCGTTTGGTAGCTGTATTAATCTGTCAATTTATGTTGGGTGAGAATGGTGCCATTTGGAGAGTGTCATGCCATGGTGTGATTGGCCGGGGCGGTTGGCAGAGCTGGTGGAGATGAGGACTGAGCATGGTGCGCACCCTGTTCCTGGTAGGGATTAATATTGCCTTGTATCTAGCTAATATTAGAAATATTTCCTCATTGTATAATAAAGAGCCTACAGAGCACCTGCAGTCTCCGGTGTTTTTACTGCGTGCCGCCTCTTTAATGGAATACAACACCTCACCATTCCTCATTGTTCTGCTCAGAATACAATACAAAGTGAAAATTAAAATGACATGTGATGTATGAATCACCTAAAGTGTAGGTGTTTCGGAGCACACCAAACTAGTTTCACTATACCTGGACTTTTTATTACATAAAATACACGTGACAGGCGTGATGCGACACACAGAAACTGATCGACAAACAGCGTCAATAAATGCTTGGAATATTTTAGGGCGGGTTCTGTTACAGCCCACGGCGCAATGACTGGGCAGATCTCAGTAAATGCAAACAATAATGTTTATTTGACGGCGCCTGAGCTGACCTGGGCTGTCCGTAGGGCTGGGAGGGAGAGGCTTTTGGGCCTAGAGGTCTGCGGGGATGTGGCCAATCCGTGTCTCCGCCAATCAACGGTTTCCAACTGCCATTGCTATTCTGGCAGCAACCAGGCTCGCGCACATCGCAGTCTTTAACAACTCTTTTTGCATACTATTTATTGTGTATTTAGGGTGCCTATTGAGGGCACCATTCAGCAAATAAGTGTAACTTGGCACTGAGAAAACAGGTAGTACGTGCACAACGCGATTAAAGAGCTGCCAATCACCTAATTGTGACAAAGAGCGGCCTCCTCACACCTCAAATAAACGCGCCCCCATAGTGGTATAATAAATAGCACTTTCTTGGGGAGCATTCATTATTGGAAGTCATAGGTATCACCAATTACAGGTCTCCTGTTAAAAATGGTAGCACCAAAATCTGTTGGTGACTGTATTGTTTGGTCTTTTTCCCCAGTTAATTTTAGCAGGGTTAATCCACCAACATCTACCTGTGGAAAATTCTGACTACTTTTTTATTCCGCACTCATTAACCACTGGGTACAAAAATATCCAATAAACTCTCAACTTTGGCACCCATGTAAAAAGCGGTTTACACAGAGTCGAAATTTATAAACATACTCGTAATCGAGACCTAGGTGTTATTTTTGCTGTTTTGTACTATAAGACCCTCCGAGGGGGTGACCACGAACATGTGCAGAAACATTTTTAGCAGGGAACTGTCAGCCTTGATTTTAGAAAGCCCTGTGGGCTATACCAAGCCACCAGCTGCCAGTGGAGAGATAAGAAGGCTGGTGATGATGTAGGGTAGCGACTAAATTAGCAAGAGGTAGATGGCAGGAGATGGAACTCTGTACTAGAGTCTTTTGGAGGGAAAAGTGTGGGAGACAAACTCGGAATTGTTCATTGTAAACGAAGAAGCTTTATTTGCAGAGGCCCATGCACCAAGGAGGTAGCAGGCCGGTAACAGCAAAAACTGACAAGAGCTTGGAATTACATAATAAGACTTGCAACCATCAAGTAGAATCCAGAGCACATAGACTTAGAGAGCAGACAGGAATAACAGATATTGATTCTAGTCACAGACAGGTTGAAGGTGAAGAAAGAACGTGAATAACAACAGGTAAGTACTCCCCGGTACACAATTTTGCCTCAGTCCCATCTAAATGTTAGAAGTGCCACAAAATGGTGCAGCACGTTGAGAGCAGGTAAAGCATGTGAAAATACGCTTGTGAGTCATCACATGGAACTAACAATTCCTGCCCACTGTTATAATGTTGTAACATGCTGTATAGCTCACAGGGATATATTTATTAAAATGTTTCGGAACGCAAAACACTGACAATCAGGCACAATCAGGCTGCCAGAGCTATGCACACACACTTGCGCTTTAGTGCAAGTGTGTGCATGATGTCTAGTATAGGTTTTGGTCAGGAAGAGTATTTTTCCAGTACTAAATACTATGCTTAGACTAACTTTTAAACTTTTCCTTCTTCGACTTTCTACTATACCATGCAGCATAAATGCAAACTCAGAAAAGACTGGAAAAATTACACTATTTTCCTCACTAAAGCTAGCCTGTTTACTTTGTTTTAGTGCATAGGGTTTTACACCAAAATCCATTGGTGGTTGCATGGGAACGCCCCCTTGATGCTAAGTAACGCAGAGCCGCACTGCTTTGCTTTGTTTTCAGGAGACTTTCCAGATCGAAGCAAGTACATTTTAAAGCAACATTTTGTGTTGATTTGCACTAATTTTGTGATGCAAATCCGGCACAAAATGTTAGTAAATATATTCCACAGTGCTTTATCACAAGTTTGATACGCTGGTTTCTTGCCACTGCAACTAGTGATGGGCAGCTGTCCCCTGTGTTAGGCTCAGGGTTGGGAAAAAAAGCCAAAGACAGCCACCCTTGTTCTGTGGAAATTGTTTTAGTCTAACTTCAGTGTTGCAGGTATCCAAACTACAGTTTCAATGCATCCCAGCTCACTTCTATCTGACCACCGTATTTCCACTCTTAAAGAACCCTGATGGCTTCTAGATGGTGCATGCTCTCAGGATTGGTAACAGAAATTCACAGTTCTGAGCTCATGTGGAATTTCCGAGCTGTAACCAATTATTCTGAGGGATGCCTTGTGGGAGGTAGAGTTTTTATCACGAGGCAGTCACTAAGCTTACTTGGAATCATTTTATCTAGTAAGGAAAAATAATTGCCATGCACTGCAGAGCCTCAGTAAAACGAAACAGTAGAAGAAAAAGAGTGGGAGCCATTTTTAGAACACCATTCTGGACCTTAGCATCATATTCTTTCACCAAGTTTGACCAATCGTTTAAGTAGAGTTGTATTTTATTTAGAAATTGCAGCCGCACCTGATCTCAAAGAAATAAAACCAAGCGGGGGGCGGCGACAAACCAGACAGCATTTATTATAGATCATAAATAATACAAATAAATAATTGTAAGCATGCTGACTCTCAATAACGTCTTTCCTCCATGTTCTTGAACCATGCATATCAGTGAAGATTATGTAGCCACTTGTTAGCACCCACTAAAACAAATAGATTTTACCCTGTTACTGCACAGTTCACAACATAATAAAATATTGTTTGATCCTCCAACATCCATAATAGTTTGATCATTTTTTAAATGAGGAAACTATGATACCGATAACTCGTATTAGAACATTAGACTGTTAAGAGAACTTCTGAAGTTAACGGAGTGACTGTGGGCTAATAATGGTAGACCAAGGCTTTTGGCCCATATGTCAGTGGTGTAGCAAAGGCCCCCACAGACCCCAAGCTCCAGGGGGCTACCCTCAGCACAGCACATGGCCTGAGTGAGTCTGGAGGGGACCCCCACCTGTTTCATTATGCCACTGGCCTACGTTCCAAAACTCGTTGTTAAAATGCCCTCTCCCCTGTTATAGGCCCTCACTTGCGCCTTGAGCCTATAATTCTGCTCTGATCCATTAATATTTAGACTTTAGGGAACAGACATTTTAGAATCACATGCTGATGTTGTACAGAGGAAGTTGGGACGGGGTGTCATTCTGTACATGGGCTTGTTCCTTCAGGAGCAGATAGCCCACTGAAAGAAGTTTACAATCCTCCTTAATTGAAACTCAGAACTGTAACTAAGTTTATTTCCCTTAAATACTGTTGCCTAATCTGCTGAGGACCATACCTCTAACCATCACCTTGCTTACCCACCTTCTTAACCCCTTCTAGTGTTTCGACTTTCACGATATCCTTTCAGTGTTCCTTTCCTGCTCTCACCTTTTGAGTCCCCCGAGTGTCCCCTTTGTCTTACTTTTTTTCTACTTTTGCCTACGTCTTCTATTGATCGCCTCTGTCTTGTTGGTAACCTTTCCTGCCCCTATTCTGACAGATTTTTACTGTAAGAAGCTGGCTCTGTATATACTATCTCAAAGTGAGAGACAGTGTGCACAGAGTCCAGGGGTTTCCCTTAGAGGTTGATAGTGGCAATAATAGATAATACTAATGCTCTATTTTGTGGTAGTGTGGTCGAGCAGTGGGCTTATCAGAGGGTAGTGTTAAGCATTTGTTGTACACACACAGGCAATAAATGGGAACACACACTCAAAGACTTACCTCCAGGCCAATAGGTTTTTATATACATACATATTCTTTTATTCATTTATTTTAGAACCACAAGATTCAGAATTCAAGTAAGTACAGAAATTGTAAGGTACTTGGCATAGGTAAATATATAACTTTGAATGAAAACAGTAATGTACACAGTTTAGCATAAAATGGCAATAAGCTATTTTAAAAGTGGACACAGTGCAAAATTCAACAGTTCCTTGGGGAGGTAAGTAAAGGTTAGCCTGCCAGGAAAGTAAAGCACTTATAGTTCAGTCTCCGGGGCATAGGTAGCCCACCGTTGGGGGTTCAAGTCAACTCCAAACACCCAGCACCAGCAACACAGAGCCGGCCAGGTGCAGAGGTCAAAGAGGGGCCCAAATAGCATAGGCTCTTAGGGAAACGAGGGGTGCTCTGGTTCCAGTCTGCTAGCAGGTAAGTACCTACGTCCTCGGGGAGCAGGCCAGGGGAGTTTTGTAGAGCACAGGGGGGGATCCCAAACAGGCACACAAAATACACCCTCTGCGTCACTGGGGCGGCCGGGTGCAGTGTGCTAACAAGGCATAGGGTTTTGTATTGGATTCAATGGAGGGACAACGGGGTCACTCTGGCGATGCAGGCAGGGAACAGGGGGGCTTCTCGGGCCAGCCACCGACTGGGCAAAGATGAGACCCGCCTGCTGGTCACTCCTGCACCGGTAGTTGGTTCCTCTCGGGCCTGGGGGCTGCGGGTGCAATGCTTTTTCCAGGCGCCGGGTTCTTTGTTACCGGGCAGTCGGGGTCAGGGGGATCCTCTGGATACTCTCTGCAGGCGTCGCCATGGGGGTGCAGGGAGGTCGCCTCAGGGTGGACAACATCGTGGGAGCCGCCTGGGGGTCCTCGCTGCAGTGTTGGTTTCTCTGGACACGGGCCGGGGGCGTCGGGTGCAGAGTGTTGGGGACTCACGCTTCAGGAGTGAGGTGGGAGTCCCTTTATCACTGGTTTCTTCTTTGTTGATTTGGACTGAGCTGCTGTCCATGGGATTTTATTGGTCCTTTGGGTTACAGGGCAGTCCTCTGAGTCAGCAGAGGTCGCTGGTCCCACTGGATGCGTCGCTGTTGGAGGTTCTTTGAATCTGGAGACAGGCCGGTAGGACTGGGGCCAAAGCAGTTGTTGTCTCCTTCTTCTCTGCGGGGTTTTCAGGTCAGCAGTCCTTCTTCTTGTTAGGTCTTCAGAAATCTGATTTCCTGGGTTCAGAGTCTCCCCTAAATACTAAAGTTAGGGGTGTGTTTAGGGCTGGAGGACAGTTTCCAATGGCTATTGTCCTGAGGGTGGCTACACCCTCTTTGTGCCTCCTCCCTTTGGGTAGGGGGGGACATCCCTAATTCTATTGGGCTAAATCTTCCAAAGCAAGATGGAGGTTTTCTAAGGAGGGGGTCACATCAGGTCTGGTCACCTTAGGGGTGGACCTGGCTGAGGGGGTGACTCCTTGTTTTTCTCATTATCTCCGCTGACTTGCTGCCAAAAGTGGGGGCTGTGTCCAGGGGACGGACATCTCCACTAGCTGGAGTGCCCTGGGACGTTGTAACACCAGGTTTGAGCCTTTGTCAGTTCCTGCAGGGGGCGAGGTGTAAAGCACCTCCACCCAGGGCAGGCTTTATTCCTGGTCACAGAGAGCACAAAGGCACTCACCCCATGTGGCCAGAAACTAGTCTGGAAGTGGCAGGCTGGCAGAGACCGGTCAGCCTAGCACTAGCAGTTGGGCTGGCATGCATGGGGCATCTCAAAGATGCCCTCTGTGTGCATTTCTCAATAAATCCCACACTGGCATCAGTGTGGATTTATTGTGCTGAGAAGTTTTATACCGCACTTTCCAGTATTCAGTGTAGCCATTATGGAACTGTGGAGTTTGTGTTTGACAAAGTCCCAGACCATATACTCTTTATGGCTACCCTGCACTTACAATGTCTAAGAATTGGCTTAGACACTGTAGTTGCATAGTGCTCATGCAGCTATGTCCTCACCTGTGGTATAGTGCACCCTGCCTCAGGGCTGTAAGGCCTGCTAGAGGGGTGACTTAACTATGCCACAGGCAGTGGGTTGTGGGCATGGCACTCTGAGGGGAGTGCCATGTCGACTTAGTCTTTTTCTCCCCACCAGCACACACAAGCTGTGAGGCAGTGTGCATGTGCTGAGTGAGGGGTCCCCAGGTGCATAATACATGCTGCAGCCCTTGGAGACCTTCCCTGGCCACAGGGCCCCTGGTACCAGGGGTACTTTTACAAGGGACTTATCTGTGGGCCAAGGCTATGCCAATTGTGGAGACAAAGGTACAGTTTTAGGGAAAGAACACTGGTGCTGGGACCTGGTTAGCAGGGTCCAAGCACAATTTCAATCAAAGCTGGCATCAACAAAAGGCAAAAAGTTAGGGGGTAACCATGCCAACAGTGGCATTTTCCTACATTTACCCTTTATAAAAGTCTGTTTGACATTAATTCTTTTTCTTTATCTGTATAAGTTAAGGCTCATTTGTAAAGCGGTCTAATGCCCTTTAGAAACACTTGCAATATACAAAACTGCATGAATAAATAAAATAAAAACGTGTTGAATATTTATTGTTCTTAGTAGAGTAGTGAAAAATCTATTAGCCAGATTCACAAAAGAAAATATAAACTTACTCCTACAGAATTACACCTGTGCTTGGTGTTTAGATTTGTGTGTGTTCCTTAAGTAAATCATGAGCTGACCTGGGAAGCTACGAGTGTCACCGTTGTCCTACATATTCCGGGTGTTCATCCACTTTCCTTGGAACCCAGGATGTTGAATGCTTCATCCGGCCCATCAGAACTGATTTACTCTTCAGTAAAATAATGCCATAATTATGTTTATCTCTGACTAAATCAATGTAAACATGTAATTTTTTGTTTTTTGAATTCCAAACATGAACGTAAACTCACAAATAATGCAATTTAAACACCACAACTAAAACTAGGTTGGCAAAAGACTTTCTTAAGCGAGCCCTGTATTTTGTAGGGAAAGATCTAAGAGTTAAAATAAAATGAGATCACCCAATGTTGCAGATTCTGCAAAGGTTTTGCTATGAAAGTCACGTCTGATCATATTTATCCACTTTTTCAAAGAGTAGGCGTTTGAGCAGTAGCTATGCGAGAAATGTCAGCCTTGTTGTTCACCAAAAATGGAAAACGCTTAGCGATTGTCTAAATGTCAATTTTTCTTCTGTTGTTTTGGCTAGCTGTCAAAGACATTCATGCTGCAGTAATTTCTTGGGAACAATGAAGCCACCTTGTACAGCTGAAGGTGTCTGTTTGTCTGATCGGTGTGAACATGTCCGTCATTCCGCGCATTCTAGCATTGATGTCCGAATAGTGATACTTGTCAATCTTAGCTTGATTACATCATATCAGAGCAAGATAATAAAACTTACATAAGGGTCGTGCTGAATCAACTGCCCTTGCCAACAGCACTAGGACCATGGAGTGTTGGGCTTGTTAAGACACTGATGGATGTGATATATCACTTATAGACGCTCTAGAACCCGTTCTGAATCTGGTATAAATAAATGAGGAAAAATTACCTGGCACAAATAATCCGTGGAGCAGATACATTTTGTTGGATCTTGCAGATCCGGGTGGTTTAGATGGATTTAGTTGAGTCGGATGAGGTTTTAGACACTGGAGTACACACTTGTCATTACATAAGGATTACTGCACTCCAAGGTGGGTGCAAAACCTACCTCTCAGACTGCACAACAAAGCCCCTTTCCGGTGGTGCGGATAGTAAAGAGGCAGACATGGACCACTTTGATTGTCTTTTTCTCTCTAGCGAAGTGGGTTTCAACACGTAATTTTAGGTGGCCCCATCCATGAGGGTGAAAGAGGTCTCCACAAGACAAGACCCTAATTGCCCCTGCCAACACAACACATATTTAGCCCATCAAAAGGCTGCTCTATCTTTGCACTGGGTGGCCCTGCCACAGTTTGAATGCATTTCTGAATCACCATTCATGTCTGGTGGAAAAACAGACAGCAACTGCATTTGCACTGAGATACTCTCTATGAGGTCTTGTGCCTGCTAGTCGGGTTTCTCCATCCGTCTGTCTCTGTTCAGTGAAACACAGGTGGAATAGTCCACCGGTAGCCAAGGTATCTATCGCTGCATGGAGGCTTCCATGATGTGAGGCCTTATAGCTCAACCAGAGAAAACAACAGACTCCAAAGGTTCAGTACACATTGAATGAATGGTTCTTTTGGCCTATGTCTGATCGGTGCACCATATAGACTGAAGTACATCTCGTCTGAACGTGAGATTACCAAGTGTATCAGTAACGCACTGCAGAACTCAGTACCTTCATCAGTTTATCCTACAGCGACATATAATGTTTGGGACCCTAAAACATCCATATCTACCCCTATTCTGGAGAGAATGGATGTATTGTGTTAGATATTTCTTGGAATTTGGATAGAATGGAAGCATTATTAAATGGTCCAGTGAGATTATTCTTTGGCACCCCCTATGGGTCTGTGGATCTTTTTTGTGACTATTGATGTTCATTTGGCGTAACATCAAGCATGCGTCACATGCAACTAATATGTATTAATTATTGTGATCAAATAATTGCTTTTTATGTAAGGTTTAAATCTGGTATTTTTGATACAGTGCTGGAAAAGCTTACACGTTGTTGGACATGATTTTTGTAAAGAAATAAATACATGTATTTATGTTTATTGTTGGGTGTGTGTGTGTACACAGATGGATTCTAGTGAATGCTGAATGAATGATGGGTGCTTTATCCCTTACAGGTCACATGATTCTTCACCCAGGATAAAGACAATCTATTTGCCCCAAAACAATTGTTTTTTAAAAACTTTGTTACATTAACTCAAGTACAGCTTCCTGTTGGCTCACAATAACATCATGTTTTGCATGTCTCCTTCAGAGACAGGGTGTCACTTTGCGCCTCCTTCAGGTCAGTGCATTCTTTACTTGTTGCGTTTGCTTTTTTTGTGGGCAAGCGCAAAGCGCTCCGTCCCATGCTGTAATCTCTCTTTGGGCTTCTAACCACGCCCATGTCACGTCAGTCACTTTCATTGGTTCGTGGGCTTGCCTTTTAAAATCCACTTGCTTTCATTTGTGAAAGGCATGCATAGGTCATGCCTTTACAGTGTTTAGCCCACCTACACAGCACCGGTAAACTACTAAAAACATATGAGGCTCAATGTTTTCAGCCTGGGGTCCGGACTACTTTATCTGTTTATTTTCCACGCAGCGCGATCGCGCTGCATTTTACATAGCGCAATCGCGCTGCGTTTTTGTTTCTTTTAATTTGTGTGGAAATAAAAGTCCGGTTAGGAGTATACCACGCTAATAGCTCTAACTCGAGCAAATGCCAGATCCGTTGCATCGAAAATGCTTGTTTCTATTGTGTGTGTGTCTGCTCTATAAACGTGCACAGTTTTATGTCTACCTGGCCTGTAAGGGCACCGCTTTTATATCGACCATGTTGCTTTAATGCACATTTCTAACATACCAAGATGTGCAGGCCTTCTTGTTGTAAGGCCCAAAGCCTAGCTTTCAACTTGGCACTCGTAAGTAAGAAAGGCTACTGTTTCCTCAGCACAGAGGCCTGTGGTGTGTGTCTTTCACTCAAGGTCCTGTCAACTGTTTTCTCATGAGAACCGGGGGCATCTGCCTTCACAAATGTTATTTGAAGTTTTGTTCTCAGGATAACACTCCTTCTTTGCCTATTTGAAGAACATTTATACAAGTAATGTGATTTTAAGGTACGTTAGCATTATAGCCTCAATAACTGGATGAGGCTACACTGGTTGTTTAGCGATGACTAATTTCATTGCTTTTTGTTAATAAAATGTTCCGGACGTCGAGTAGGCTGACAGAGTGGTTATATTTAACAACTCGGGTGATTTGGGCCTGGAAACTACCTACTCTCGGCCTGAAGAGGAAAGGGGGCTGAACAGATTCAACCAATGTCCTCAGGTGCTGAAGGTAAGGGAGGGTTAGCCGGAAGACCTAGGTTGGTATGTGGCCTTGAACCTGACCCACAGGACTGTACCAAAGTTAGCAGAGCTAAATAGACTGTAATAAGAAGTCTGAAAATGATTATTGTGCTGTTGTTGCATTTGCTATGTCTGCTGTCTTGCGGGGAACAAATTATGTCATCTGGGTATGTCACAACCAGCAGCCTGGGTGGACAGGTAGGTAAATGAGAAGTCCCTTTGAGAAGAAAAGTGTGTGTATTCCACGGTGTAGAGCTAGCAGGCTCCCTAAAGATGCAGAAAATAAAAGCTAGGCTTGAGTATCAGGACCCGACACACAGATGTTATAAGGATAAATGTGAGGGGCGGAAAAGGCTTATTCATCCAGGAGTATCAGGACCCTACACACAGATGTTATGAGGATAAATGTGAGGGGCGGAAAAGGCTTATTCATCCAGCTGCACATGTCCTACACCAGCTCCTTCGAGCAAAACCGAAGGAAAGCTGAAAGCAAGGGTGTCAACAGATGGGAGTTCAAGATACTTTCCTTCCTCCCTCCATAAGATCAATTAGATGAAACAAGCTGAAGAACCCCCTTTCCATCTATCCGTTACCCTCCCGCCCTCCACGGAATAAGGCTAGCAGACCCATTTTTGTGTTCCTGAGTGTGATTGTGAAACAGAGATGAAGGCTAAAACATCTGAGAAAGAAGACCCCTCAACGAAAAGGACTCCTGCCAATGCTATGTACCAACAGTATGGAAAAAATGCAAGTTCGTGAAACAGTGGGTTTGACTCACTAGCGAGGAACGGTAACAACCTTTCTGGAGAATGGTACTGTTGATTTAGAAAGATTGACTAATCTGGAAAACAAAAAGGCCCTAAGAACAAACCTAAACCAGAGCAATGGACACCATTTCATAATTGGCTTGAGGACGCAACCAAGCGTAAACACAGGTCCCAGGTCAGTGAATGAAGCCCTCCTAGGAAAGTCTTGAATACCAAATTAGTCATTTGAGGAACAGAATTAGGACTTTTGTCCCCGCTGCCCCTTATTTATTTCCACAGATAACCAAACCAACAGAGACACGACGTCCGAAAGGGAAGAGGAGGAAACCCTGGACAACTGTGATTTCCCCATGCTGGCTAAAGCCACACCCAGAAATGAGGTAGTGAGGACACTAGAAGGTGGCGCGCAACTGAGTGCAGAGAATGCAGCAGTGAGTGAATGAAGACAAATGACTGAGTACAGTGTGCAGTGCATGAAACAAGAGACTGTTTCTGCAACCCTGAAAACTGTCTGTGGGGCTCGCTCAAGTTAGGCATCAGTGAAACTTTAACCTGAACAGGACTGTGAGCCCCTGAAGGCGAGATAGAGCCTGAGATTCTCAGGGGCTAGGGTGCGCATGGTGGGAGACGAAGATTTAGTTGAGTTGGTTACCATAAACCACTGGATGTTGGTTCAGGAGGGCAATAAGCTCTGATGAATCTAAATACATGTTGGTGGTATTTCAATAAATGCAGCAAAAAGAAACCATAGAAATCAGGATTGAGACTGAGGAGGGTACAGAAAAGGAGAGGGCGGCGGTTAGGCAAATATGGCGGGTGCAGGAAAGATAATCAAGGGGTGCCAGGTGGGTCATATTTTAAGTGTGGGGAGCTGAAGCATTAGGAAAGAGATTTTCCAGATCTTGCCCCTGGTGCCTTGTGAGGTCCAAACCTCCCAAATTTGTCCAAACTGCTAAAGGTCAGTACCCTGATTACCAAGATAGCCTGAGAGGTGCAGACTGTGCTATGAAGACTCGTATCTCCATTTATCACAATGACCAGGCGTGAAATGCACCATTTATGGGAAATCTTTTTCATGCGTCATTGATACTGGTGCCTGCCGGTCTGCCCTTAAATCCTCTGCATTTCCTTCCATACCTTTTTCAGGTTTGTCTGACGATGCAGCTGAAATCTCCAGTCAAAAAGTTCCTCACCACATTTCAGACTCTGGTCCTGCTAACGTAGGTCTCAGTACTTATAAACAGGTTTTTCCTATTAAGCCTCACATTGACTGCAAACATGTTAGGAAAATATTTATGTCCTCATTACAACCCTGGTGGTATTAAGACCCCCAGGGTTGGGGTGGCAGTTGGACCACCGCTAATGTGGCGGTCTGACTGCCACATTATGACCACAGCGGTAGCACTGTAGTCGGTCTGCCAGCACCGCCTCTTTTCCTCCACAGGACGGACTGCCAGTGCTAGTGGTCCTAATCCGCCAGGGCAGCGTTACCCTGGGGATGACAACTCCACTCTCTGCCAGCAGTTTCATGGTGGTAGCACCAACGTGAAACAGATGGCAGGGACGTGGTGCCCCAGGGCCACATGGGCAGAGCAGGGCCCCCCTTGGCCAGCCCCGTCGCAAAGATCACTGCCTGCTTTGCAGACAGTGAACTTTGCAACAAGTGCTGGTGCACCCTATGCACTACAGCATTGCCAGCGGTTTTATCACGAGTCGGCGACAATGCTGTAGGCCGCTTCCTTCTGGACCAGTGGGCAGAAACTCAGTTTCCACCCACCGGCCCAATGGGAAACCCGCAATGGGGCTGACGGGGAGGCAGCCACACTGGCGGCAAGCTACCTGTTGGGACTTCAGCCATCCACTGAAGTCGTAATCCGTCCCCTATTTTCCAAACTAAGCTGCACTGTTTTCTGTACTATTGATGAGGTTTACTTGAACGTTCAGTTTTGGGCATCATTTGCAAATCAAAATTGTCTCCTATCGAATGCAGTTCCCATAACTTTGACAGACCTGATATACTGCTTGAAAAGGTCCCTTCTAATTTGTGGTCGCAGGTGGAAATGAGGTTAGTTACATTTCAACAGTTAAGATTAAGGTGAACCATTTGAAGAAGGTACCCAGCACCCCACAATACATTTCTAGCCCTGAAGCTGAAAAGGGAACTCAATCCATAATTTCTGACCTCATCAAATAAAAAATTGTGTTTTGTGCTTGTGTAATACACCTACTTTCCCGATAAGTCTTCCCTGTAGTCCCCAGCCTGCCACTATCCTTTCTTGTATTTCAGTCACTAACCAGTAATTGATGGTAGTGGATCTTTGTTCTGTCATCTTTGCTTTCACCACACATGAAAAGTCACTACCTATTCACATTCTCATTCAGTGGATCCCGGCTAACTTACTGGACACTTATTCAAGGATTTAGAGAGCCCTCTTCTATCTTTTCCTAAGCTCTAAAGAAAGAATTGAATACCTTGGTCTTCCCTGAAAACAACACTTTAGTTCAGTATGTTGACGAATTATTGATCACACCTGTCGCTCTGAACCAACGCCAGGTAGACTCCTTATATTTGTCAACGTAATTGGTCAACAAAGGATATAAAGCTTCTAGAGAAATTACAATTTTGTATTTATTGTGTATGATACCTAGGTCCCACAATATCTGGTGTTGAGCACCACATGTCATCTGAAGGACTAGAAACCATCCGTAAGTAACCCTGCATGGTACACACTTTCTAGATGATGGCTGGATACTGTTGGCAGTGGACCCTTTGTTTCACTGAATTGGTGCACCTGTGGAAAGATTTTCTAAAGACACCCTAGAAACCTTGCATTGGTCAGAGGAGTAAGAGAAGTCGGCATTTGCTGGTGCACCTCAACTGATGTTCTTAGACTACATTAAGCTATTTACGTTGTACTGCTCTGAAAGTAAAAGGGTCACTTTTGGGGTATTGACGTGAAATCATGGGGATTTGAAAAAGCCAATTGGATATTATTCATGCACACTTGACCTCATAGCGGAAGGGATATGCCACTCTCTTGCAGAGGCTGCTGACCTTGTACAGGAATTTGTGCTTGGCTCAAACCTGATTGTAACTGTCCCTCTCGGTCACAGCTTTGTGCTTCAGTACTAAAACGCAACATTAGTGTATTGTCAAGTCATCCCCATATGAGATTCTATTTTTGTCCATCTCCCACATCATCCTGGTTCACTGCCACACTCTTAACACGTCCTCTTTGATGCCCGCCTCCCAAAAGGGAGAACCACGCCATTGCCTTGTAGTCACAGGGCATGACAAGAAACCTCACATTGATCTCACTGACACACCCATTTCCACAGCGAACATATTTCCTGTGTTGATGGTTTATATCTTAGAGTTGTTGCTGGAAATCTAACTGCTGGTTATGCTATGTGTATCATATAAGAAGTTATCAATCATGGCGCCTTCCTCACTTTCATTTCGCACAGGTAGCAGAGCTCGTAGGCCTAACCAGAACTTGGATCTTCACTGAGTGAAAGATTGTCATCATATTCACAGATTCCAAATATGCTTTTGGCGATGCCCTTGATATTAGCCTTCTGCAGATGCAGAGATGATTCATTACCTAAGCAGTGACAACTATTACAAATAGAACATATGAAAAGACATTTCTCAATGCCGTTCAGTTACCTACCCGAACTACAGTTTTTATATGTGCCAGGCCACCAAGAAGTCCTAGATAAAGTCTGAGCGAATGCTGTCACAGATGAAGGGGCTAAAGAAACTACTGTTTCACCTCACTGTGAGGGTACCACGTATCATTTAAGGGCTGCTATCCTCCCTCAGCCGAATGTTAAAAACATAGCCCAACTACAACATATCCCCGATGCTGAGAAACAAACTTAACCTAAGTCAAATTGTAAAGGGACCTGGGAGGAGTGTGAAGAGTGACAGTGGTAGAGTGGTGGCCCTGAAATTTCTGCTGGTCAACGTCATCAGACTATGCTATGGTTTTGCCAATACCATAAGGGATTGCATGATTAGTACTGCTACTACCCAGTCATTATCACCTTTCTTCCCCACTATTGCACAGAATTACTGCCATGCCTGTGTCACATATCAAGCCCACAATGTTGGGAAAGGGATTAAGACTGCACCCACTGGCCCCTTCATTTATATACAGATGGACTTAACCCAAGTGCCTAAATGTGGGCCTTGGTCATACATAGTTGTGATTGTGTGCGTGTTCTCAAGTTGGGTAAAGGCTTTTCCTTGCACCAGGGCGGATAACATTACCATTATCAAGAAGTTAGAATGAGACGTCTTTCCTCGTGTCAGAGTCCCATTGGGGCACTTGTGATCAGGGCGCTCAGCTTCTTTTCAGTTGTAGCCGTTTGTTTAACTTTTTATCAACATTAGTCTGGGGGTTCTGTTTTTCCCTTTAATATTACACTTCTTTCTGGTGTAAGTTTTGAAGGCCCTGTGACTAGCTGTTTGTCTTGGATGTCCATCTCCACTGCTTGCCAGGTTATTTTGTTTATACATCTGGACTACAGAGCAGTCTCTTCTGCTGTTCTTTCATCTGGCATTCTTCTTTAATAGCTGCTATATGGCAGTTGAAGTCCATTCCATTTTTCTGTGGTTCATAAGTGGCTGGCATTTCTGGGTGTCTGCCCTTTCCTTTTTCATACCCCTGCTTCTATTTATAGTTTCCTGATTCCTCCGAGGATGGTCGCGCTCTAGGTTCAGCCTAAGATTCGTTTAAGGATGTTGGTGGAGCACTACCTGCCACAAACGAGAGCCATGAAGATTGTCTATGATTGGGATTTTCCTCCAGTCTGTGTGTGCCATCCTGGGGCGCTCTTGCATGGGGTTTAAATTGTTTAGAATTTCATTGCTTCCTTGTGACCCCACCTGGGTACCTGGTGGGGTTTCCATCTCTTGTGCGGAGTCACATTTGTTACAGTAGGCACTCCAGATACTTCTCTTCCTTCGTTCCTCAGTATCCTGTGATTGGTGACTTCCAGTTCCATAATCGTCTGTGCCTTGGGGTTCATTCTTGACGTTATGCTGTCTCCTTCATTGGCTCTGAGCTGCCTCTCTTGGCAATGGGGCCTTGTTTTTCACATTCTATTATTTGCCTGTGTGCATTTCTGAGGTCGATTTATGCAGCTGTTCAGACAAAAGTTAGGGGGTTCTATGGATTTCTGTCTGAGTCAGTTGTCATATGGCCATTTCCTGTAGGCCTGAGAGCCTCCAAGCATGACCTGCCCTGTTATTCGTCTCAATGGGCATTCAACCATCTTTGTTTGTTTGTGTTGCAGGAACCTTCTTCCCTTTGGTGGCCTTTTTAGGGTGTTGCTTTGCCACTTTTTTGTGTTGTATTTCTTCTCTTGACTTTAAGATGGGCATGTCTAACTGTGGTGATGAAGGTGATAAGATGGCAATGTCTTAATTACTTAACCGTATCTTCTTTACTCCAAGTCACAGTCTTTGTCATTGTACTTTGTCATCACAGTCCTCGTGCACCTTGGTCCTGGGGGCACAGGGGGCCCTATAATTATGACAACCCAAATTTTACTCCAATCAGAACGCCCAATATTCAATGAATCGGAGACAGTGTTAAACTTCAATTTTAGGAGGCAATGTGTCACTGACAGCAATCAGAATAGTAAAAAAAAAAAAAAATAGAGTCAAGCAGTCAAGTAATGCAAGGGCTCCAAATCAATAACCGAATTCTAGATCAGCTGATTAGTTCTAAGGACTTATTACAACAGACAAAAGAAATGCTGTACTGTGGAAATGTCATTAAGTCTGGCAGCAAATTGATCATTATAGAGAAGTGCAAACCAAAAATTATTTTAAGTCTCAAGTGGGCAGCAAAATCAAGAGAGAGACAAACAGCATCCCTAACAGCATCTATGTCTTGAGGAGTGTCTTCTGGCTGACCCCTAAAATTGAGGAGTTTTATACACTAATTTGCATATCAAATTAACAAAACCATAGAATCACTGTGGTGCGATGGAAAAGGTTACATTCTCAACAAAACAGAGGACAATTTTATTAAAAGCCATACTGCCTTAGCATCTAAGCACCATCCCACTTCATGAATAATTATTCTGACTAATCTATGCTAATGCCATCAGGAGATGGTGGAACAAACTAGAGACATGAACAATAGCATATTTTTATGAACTAATAGGGTACAATGAACTAGCGGAGGAACCTTGGTAACAAATAGCGTTTTGTTACCGGGCCACGGATTATTCATCGAGAAAAGCATAAATAATAACAATGGGAAAAAAAAAAAAATACAAATCTGTTTGAGTGTGTGCTGCAGAAATAACGAGTGGAGAGATTTGCAGGAGGAAGGAAAGAGGAGACATCTATTTTGAAAAATATGGCTGCATGGCCCTAATTGAGGCCTGATCAACAAGAGTCAGGAAAGCACACTTCTAAATCTCAAAGAAAACTTGTTTTAATGAAATCAGCACAATATCAGTGTGTATACGTAGAATCAAGTGTAAAACCACAATATGCAAGATAGTAATGTTATTAATAATGCACAAAAACATACACACCAAAAAAACAACTTACCATCGCCCCCCTGATTATTGTATGTTTACACACAATTTATCTAATTAGTCAGCAATTATAATACAGTCTGTATCATTTTCCATTTCTTTCTTGTCAATTCCTCGATCCTTTTCAACTGCTTGTAAACACAGGCTCTGGAACATTCATCTCATATGCTTGCCGCTTTCTCTTTGAAGATTCTTTTACACTTACATCCCCATTTTAGAAGCATACATTCAGAAAATTTGAACAAGAGAAACAGGACAATTGCACAAATCAATACAATTGTTAAAGGAGTTAGTATAAGCCTAACATACCACCTCTCACACTACAAAATCATTGACCAAACTTGCTAAAATCCTTTCCTATCTCACTAACCCAGAAACATGTTTCGTCCATGAACCATTCTTTTCCAAAGCTCGGACTTCTTTAGAACTGTTAATTATATTACTCACATATGCGTTAATAACCCTTCTTTTATCGGGCATAAAGGTGCAACACTCCTGAACCTTCAATACCCGGTAAACCACCTTTCTTTGAAATAAGTGTTTCTAGAGCTAAGCTATTTTGCATAATCATTTCCCACCTCACAATTAATTCAGAAATAATCTGTGTGAAAGTGATGGCAGTGTTAGAAGTAACCTGGTCCACAAACAGACAACCATCTAATCTTCACATCATTCATATCCACACTTATACATGGAGCCATTAGCACCTAATACATCTAATACTATCTATCCAAAACCATGTTTCACTCCCTTCTAACTAACAGCATAGTTCATTCCATTCACATGATGGACTCTAGGAAATGTTAAAGCAAGGTAGCAAGAACCACCTAATTATGTGGCAGGTTGAAATAAGCAGCCTAATCATGCATGTAAAAATTCCTCTCGGTGTTGGTTCTTCACCAACCAGGAAACCACAACTGACAACATAACTCCTTTCACACTCATTCTCACCCTCATATTCTATAGACCTAACTCCTGTAGGTGCACAATGCACCATATACAACTTACCCTTTTTCTGATGCTCCATTCTCAATCTTGGATGCAAATTTGAAAACCTAAATTCTTTCTCAGCCTTATTCTGCTTTCTTATCTTATCTTTACAGTCTCTCACAATTTTCACTCTTCTTTCATTATATTCCTCAACAAACTCATGTTTCTATTTACTCAAACTGCCTACATACTCCCATTATGTCATGTTTATAAGGTGTCTAAGGCGTGCAACTGTATTCAGCAATTTACCATATTTTAACGCACCTTCAGCATCTTCAAAGAGAGGAAGGCTTTCAAATGAAACACTGAAATCTGATAGATAAGACAATAGAAACTCATTTCTATTTAGTATACTAACAGACACATTGCAATAAAGTGAAAAGTACATCAGAAGCTGTAGATAGGTTGCTCCTTCAGCTGCAGAAAAAGAGAGAAAGTACACAGAAGACAATCCTTGGCCCCCATAATATCCATGTACTGAACCACATTTTAGTATATATTATTATCATGAGATCTGCTAGCTAAACGTTCTGTATATGTCAATGCATTAGGTTCAACATCATTACATACTGTAGTTAATTCAACCTTTGTGGACACATATCCCACTGGAGAAAGGAGGCACAACAATAAATGAAGTCAAACTATCAGTGTCGTTATCAAGGAGATAGGCCAATTTTACAGCATTTGCTGAATGGCATTTCTGTTGAGATCAAAAGCAAAAAGAACATTTGGCAACCTAAAAAAAAAAAAAAACAGGAACACTTTTTTTCAAAAGAAAAAGAAAATATTTTTCAAAGAAATAATCATTAATCAACAATTAAAATTCAAAAATTAGATTTTTTAATAAGCTCTGTTTTGCTAAGTTCATAAAGTCCAGTCTCAAACTCGTTTTTTCGTTTAGATTCTGCTGCAGTGTTCAACACTACTTTCAGACTTTTCTAAATAGAAATAGAGTTCCAGTTGTTTCTTCTTCTAGCTCGTTTTAGAAAATGAATTGGAAGCTGTATATTGGACTGTAGATTTTTGTGTCTAACTCCTCTTCTTCTTCAGATACAGATGCTAGATAAGTCAATGCAGATGAAGTGGCTATTCGCTTTAAAATTCTTTTTCTTGCTAATCTTTTAGCAACCAGTGTCTAACTTTTGAATAACCTTCCGTATTCTTAGAGTCAATTTCAATTACTTTGAGCTCTTCGGTGATTTGCTTTAGTTTTTCATTCTGCCAATGCTTTCTCTTACATTTTCTGCTTAGTGCATTTGTTGTTTCAACTCTTGCACCTTCACTTGTAACTTCTGCTGAATCTACTTCACTCACTGATGAACTTGAGCTTTGATCAGAATGAGCAACTTGACTCAATGTCTACTATTTTCTTCCTCTGGAGGTTCTCGAGATTAAAACTTTCAACAAGAGTCTTTCATTGGACAGATCAGAGACTAGTTCTTCTCGCTGCCACTTCTGACATTGCAACAGCTCTTCACTCTGACTCTTGACTTGAACTGGCCACTTCTACCTGTACCCTAATCAGGCACCTTCATCAGCAGCCACTTTACAAGTTTCCACATTTTCTCCAAGCCTCTGGATCCATGCTGCAAACTTCAGCTTGTCTCTGTGAATCAGTGGTTGTTGTCACCACTTCTCTAGCTCATCTACGGTCTACACGTTTCTCGTGTCAACGATGTAGATGCACTGCAGGACCCACCAAGTATGTAGGAACTTTTCCTGATGGGAGTTCCAGAGGATGTCATAAAACCTTTTGTGGTCCAAAGGTATGGACCACTCCAAAACTATATTGATTGGCTGTATAAATCATCACTTTCAAACTTTCTGCAAGCCTACAAGTTCTTGTCATTACAATAAACTCTGCAAATTGTGTTGAAGTTACATTCAGAAGGTATAATGCTTCAAGAATTTTAGAAATGGAGCATACTGCATAGGCATCCTTCAGTGCTCTATGTTGTCAAATGTGAAATTAACAAAACTGCAGAATCACTGTGGTGTGGTGGAAAAGGTTACATTCACAACAAATCAGAGCACAATTTTATTAAACTACATATTGCTTTAGTACCTAAGCACCATATCACTACATGAATTATTGTTTTGCGGTCTGTGTGCTACCGCCATCCAGAGACGGAAGAACAAACTAGTTACATAAAGAACAGCAAATTATTATGAATGAATATAGTACTGTGAACTAGCAGAAGGACCTTGGAAACAGATACAGTTTTGTGACTGGCCCGGGGAAGATTAATCAAAAACAGCATAAACAGCGAGAAAGAAAGAAAATAAAATATCTTTGTATCAGGGAATTGAATTGCCTGTCTGCTTGGCGAAGTCAAACTACACACACACAGGTAATGCTAGACTCAGAGTAATGAAGATTACCTGTAAGTAATTGTGCCAGTAATACTGAATACACCGCTGTAGGGATTATAGATCATAGATGGTCTTTTACATCCATTAACTTAGTATCTAACAATAACATGCCTACAATCCATTATGCCAGATTGATATTTGACTACGATAACAACTGAAATGCACAATTTGTATATCTATGTATCTTTTTAGATTGTTGAGTAGCCCTATGAACAGTGCTGGGGACAGACATCGCAAAAAGCGTTGGAAGCACTCCAAGTGCATATGAAACATGGAATATCTATTATACATGGTACAAATATGTGAAGTAGGTAAGCAGAAAGTGTTCTAGGACAGGTATGACTGTGTTGCTTTGTTATCATCACTTATTGCTCAAGGATGTGCAGTATTATATAATTACCAAATGGCAATGATACGACCTCCCATGGATTCAATGTTCAGATAGTCACCCAATAACTTGCATATTGCTACAGCCTTGCATCCATCAGAAAATGTTAATGTGTACGGAATTAACTGTAATACACTTGTTGTTGTAATACAGCATCAACTCCAGTACAAAACCTACAGCCTAAAGATGGTATAAGATTAAACAGCACAACCCTCTGGTTCCACTTTGTTTTTGCTGTAAGATTTAATTGTAAAGGTATTAGTTTAAAAAAATATTTAATTAAACTTTGTAGCATAAAATAACATTGAGTGTGAGTGACACCAGAGTATGGTTGAACTAATGGAGAGTATTTTTTAAAAAAAATAAAAAAAACTTTACCTAAAACAACAGAAATCAGGCAAAGGTATTAGCATTTGAAATTTCTATTGAGATAATGTGAAACATTTTAAGTAATGGTGTAGACATTAGCCTAGGGTGATCAATGTTTCAGAAGAAGGGGCTCTGTAAAGAAGAGGATCCCTCTTTAGAGAAAGATTATCTGTATCATATTTAAACATATTGAAATAATTGACTAATAAAGGGCCAGCCCCAGGTAGAAACGTTATGCACTTGACACCGTTGCTTCTTCTATTCTTCTTTAGCACCTCTTCAATCCAGAGTGACTGGTTCCAAGCTGTGCACATGGGGTTCCACAAGGCTCTTCATTAAGCATGTCTTCAATCCTTATCTCAACCATGTTACTCTACCCACTTAATTCTTCGGATTCTCACTCATATGGACGATGCCTAGATTATCATCTCTTTTGGGTACAACCTGAGGGTGACCTCTGAAAGATTTGAGCAACGCCTCTCTGCAGTGGAAATTAGGATGAGCAAGAACACTTAACAGCAACATAATTGAGGTATTAATACTAAGAATCCCCTCTTCCATCTAGTCTACTCACTGGTGGTCCACGCAACTAGAATATCTCTGTACCCCATTTCATTGTGCTAGAAATCTGAACATACAAACTGACTGCACTCCTCTTTTCTCCTTTCAAATAAAGAAAATTATTTACTCCTATATCCGAATGCTGAGAAAAATCATTCCTCTTATTCCTTGCAATTGTCAGAAATCAGTGGTTCCGGTCATCAATTTGTATGCGTTGACTATTGCAATTCCATGGGCTTAGGGTCTTCCTGGAAAGCTCAAACCACAAACTTCAACATATCCATAATTCAGTTGCAAGACTATATGCTTGGGCTTCCTGGACATTCCTCAAGCACTGCTCAATCAATCTTCATTGGTGGCTGGTACCCAAAGAGCTCATTGACCTCTTCTTTTGGGAAGTCTGGCCCCTTCTTCATTCCAACACTCTCTACTCACCTCCCAGACTACTTAGAGCTTATTACTTTCACCTATTCTACAAATCCTCCTTATCACAAGGTCCTTCATGGGTGCTTGCTTCTTCGCCTATGCATATGCCAAATTCAGGAACCACTAGTCATTCATTCAGAAAATACATACCTGCCCCTTTTAGGACAGTATAGCTAGGACCCCCTAAACAGCAAAGTCTGTCCCTAAAACCTACCCCTAACTGGAAAACAACCAAGTTTCAAATTTGTTAAGAAAAGACAAGTTGTTGTTTTCAGATTTGAGCAAAGGATCTATAATTTAGCTCACTATACCATGAAAGACCTACCATCCTATTTGGAAAGTCTATACTTAGGGATGAGCAATGTAGCATGGAGTATGGGTAAAGGTTCATTGAGGGAGAGCATTTCTGAAATTTGCGCTCAAGAAACAGAGTCATAAACTATAAAAAATCCTGGCTGCAACAAAGTGCAAACGTACACCTAGGGAGGATGTCTGGGGAAAAGGAGTATCCGTTATTGGCTCCACTGAAGAAAGCTTGTGGCATCAATAGGCAAATGCCCATTTTAGAGGAGGTATTCTTGAGACACATTATGAAAACAAGCTCCTGCAGTAGCTGTAATTCAGCTGCAGGGCCCTAAACTCTTAAAATTGTATAGCACCGAAAAGTTGTACTAAGAACATCAGACTTCCCCGGCAGGACTAGCTACAAGTTAATTTGAGTGGGATTTTCAGACTTTAGTTTCTAATTGACTGCCACCAACATCTGCTTGATTATGTCCTCTGTTGTTCAGTTTTTTTGTCCAATGTGTGTGTGTTAATTTGCAAACCTAGGCCCAAATTTAAGAAGGACCCAGTGCCAACTATTGCCACACTAGCATTGTTTCTTTGACGCTAATGTGGTTATAGTGTGGCAAAAACACTGTACCATATTTACAAAAAGGTGTGATGCTTGCATTGCGCCACTTTGTAAACCTCTGTGCCACATTATGCCTGCGCCAAGCATAATGTATGCAAGGGGGCGTTCCCCTGTTAGGGGGCCCACAAAAACTCCACTGCGCCATTTTTGTGTAACAGGGGGACAGAGTCCACTGCGCCATTTTTAACAGCATTTTTAACACCTGCATAAAGCAGGCGTTAAAAGGTGGCACACCTTTATTTTTAATGGTCCTCTATGTACTTTGCAGGATTAGAGGCAACATTTTTGGTGCTAATCCTGCAAAGTACAACAATAGCATCGAAAATGATGACGCTGGTGTCCCTAACATGCGCTATGGTGCACCGTATGTTAAATACGGAGCACACATGGTGGCGTTAGAGGGGCCTAATGGACCGCAAGAAAAGAGGCGCTTTGAGACATGAATCGCCACTTTTCTTAAATCTGGGCCTTAGTTTCAGATGGTGCATTGGTTTTGTGAGATTCCTTCAAAGCTGTCCACTGTGGAGTTCCTAAGGGTTCATCTATCAGCCCACCCAATTTACTTCCTGTTTTGCCTCCTGCTGCCCTCATTCAGTATTTTAATCTGCACTTTTACGCTTATGAAGATGATACACAACTCATGTTTGGTTACGTAGCAATCTCAGTTTCAGTCAATCTCAATGTACCCCTCATGCACTGAGTCTTTTCCGCCATATTGCAGAGTTCTTTTTTTTTTTTATATATTGGAACTGTAGTAGTTCACACTTAGGCGTTCTTATTTTTTCCACAAAAGATATGTGAGCAAACTTTGCATTCTATTTTCTCACATGTTGGGGATTTTAAAGAGAACCCATGCTTCATGGATTCCCTTGGATGGAACTGAGAAAATTGCTCTTTTTTAAATGAGAAAAACGTACTGTGAAAGAAAGTGTGCATTTTATTTCTAAAATTAGTATCAACAAAAGGTTTGCTCTGCTAAGCTTGTCATCTCATCTTTCAGCAACAAGCAGTCTGTCAGCACTTTGATTCACAGGAATATAGTGGGCTGTAAATTTACACATTTAAATGTATTTATGTGTAGATTTACTCTTGAACTTATGTGTAAAGCTGCACTTTTGTGATATTCACAATTTCGTAGTCTTCATCGAAGAGTAACCTGATGAGCCTAAAGTTACTACTAGTAACATTTCACGTGTAGGCAGAGATCTACAGATGGGAAAGTATAAGAAGCTTATTATTCTTTAAAACAATATTTTATTAAAAATGAAAATTATTTACATTATTCATTATCATAAAATATTACAGCACATTAAATGGTTAAATTAAATATGTCTTAAATAATTAATTATAGTATAGTATTTAGTTGTGTGTGTAAAAAATTGCTTTCCCTTTGTAAAAGAAAAAGCGCTAACTGGACAAGTATTTAGTGTTGTTTTTGTGTATCATCAAGCTGGGGTTAGTAGCCCACACCACCTCCCTGAGTAGGTCTTGGAATGCTCTACTTCGCTACCCTGATAGAGTGAAGTGCTACAATGGATACTTGGTTCCCTGTAAATAGACAATTACAGACTTATTACTTGAGAAAGGCCTCAGATTCTTCAAAATTATTGGCCCGATTTCTTACATTGGTGGCAGGGGTGGGATGTTAGGGACTGTAAATGCATACTCAGAGTGCATGCTTATCCCCTGATTGGTACCTCACTGGACCCTCTAGGCCTAAGAGTCATGAAACTGTAGTTTAGGGCACATTCCGCCTATATGTACACAGTGTAAGCACCACAAACCTTCAGTAGCACTACAGAGCTACATCATGAATGACCAGTCACATCATAAGGCCTATCCAAGGTCAACTGCAATCCCTGAAGAGACCTATCTGCAAAAGGCTATCTGTGCCTACAGAGTTGCACAAGACCGTAGTCTCATATGCGCATTGTGCACATGTGTTCATGTGTAACTAACCCAGAGCTTCTTACCCTGGAAGCTCAGCAGTGGCTTTAGCTTAAAAGGCCACCACTGGCGGTTAACAAGCTCAGTCCCATAACCATGAATTTACAATGAGTGAGACTCAGTAAGTGAGGTTCACTCACAGTAAAAGCCTGAAAAACAGATAGTTGAAAGAGAACCCGCTTGAAACAACCAGCATCACTTTTGCCTTCAGATTCAGCAGTCATTGTGGGCATCCTACACCCCCATTTTGCCCTTTACCTCATTCTGTTGGCTTGCCAAATTTAGATGGGTGTAAGCTTTGATAATCTCACTTAACAAAAATAGCTGCTGTGGATGTTATTCCTTCTGCTTAGATATTATTCCTTCTGCAGCCCAAGGTGAAGGTTTCTATTGTGTTTGCTTCTTCAAGGTGGTTTGCCTCACCTTCTTGTCGAGTCCCGCCCTCACCTCTCTTCCAGGGTCCATGTCTTAGGCGCCTCCTTCTTCTGACAGGGGTTCAAACGATGGGCAAGGGGCCAGCTCCCCCATCCTCTTTGCAGCCATTGCGGGTGGCGCCACAGGGCTCCCATTGCCAGTAGGCTGGGCTTCACCTTTATGTCCATTTTTGTTCTCCACTTTCACTACCCTGCCTCCGCTTTAGGTTGCCTTAGTGCCTCCTCCAGCTCCCTGGGCTTTTTCAAATAGCAGGTCTTGCTCAATTTTAATTCAATTATGTAATTTTGCCATTAAATCTTCCCTGACATGTTTCTTATTTATGCAGGAAGAACTTTGTCTTCCCACACCACCAGTCTCTGGAGCTCAGTAATTAAGCTTTTGTGGTACTCGCACCGCAGTAGCCATCTTCCACCTGACATCATAATTCATGGATGGACTGACACAGGGCCTGATTTAGATCTCGGAGGATGGAATACACTGTCATATACGTGACAGATATCCTGTCCACAGTATTACGAACCCCATAGTATACAATAGGACTGTAATACAGCGGACAGAGATGTCTGTCACATTTGTGACTAAGTATTCTCCTACGCCAAGATCTAAATCAGGCTCATAGTTAGTAATGAGACACCTCTTCGTGGTCCAGCAGCCTTCTACCATCTATTGATACAGTGCCACATTCCTTTTACTTCTATTAGGTCCTTTCAAAGGAAATACGCACAGGACACTGCTAGACTGATGAACTTGGCTAGAACCATTCTTACACGTTAGAAGGTAAGCAGCCCATTTCCAGATATTGTTGTCTGTATGCAGGGCATGAGGCAATCCTCTTACGGACGTAGTTAGATATGCCTGTTAGTGTGTGGAGAGTGTTGATTAGTATGTGGAAAATTAGAGTGTAAAAGAGGACTAGAAGGAAAAGATTTCCTTTGTAATTTTCAGGGCATCTCCAATAACTTGTACAGCCACTTTCTCTGTTCTGGCTAAAGGGCAGATGCCACATTGGTAGGCATGCAGCAGCTTGTGCTGTGATTTAGGAGCTTGTGTATTTTAAAGAATTTTGCTATAAAGGGAATGTGAGTGATGGGCGGACAGTTTGTGAGGTTGTCAAGGTTCAAAATGGGCTTTTCAGGAGGTGAAATAATTGTTTTGGAGAACTCTTGGAAATGCTCCAGTCAGGATGGAGCGAAAATAAGGCTGATCAAGTTAGCGGAATGATGGAGGGATTTGATGGCAGGTTAGTGGAGTGTCTTACAGTCATAAGATGTTTCTTTAGGAAAAATAACCAACACACATTACATCACATTTGTTATGATGTATGAAGAAATGCCATGGAGATATCCTGAGGTGGGTTGTCAGGGGTGGCTTTTGTCTTGTGAGTCAGAGACCTTAAGGATGCTGCATTTAATTTCTGTTTTCACTGTGAAGAACTTGTCAATGTTAGTTGCTTTCTTGAGTTAACGCAGGATGAGGGGGACTGGAGTAGATTTGTGGGAAGTTTGACTGCTTTGAGTAGTACTTTGTACTTGTTTTCCATATATGCGGAAGTAGAGCATGTCATTTGGAAGACAAGAAGTTCTTCCCAAATGAAGGTGATGAGAGCCAGGCCTGCGGATTGTGCTTGTCTTAGTTTGGGTGAAATGAAAACAGGATGTCTGATGAGTCCTTGGAGTTCTTATAGGAACTGGTGGAAGGGTTGGGGCTTAAATTATTTTTTAAATGTGTGTTGTCTAACTTAACAAACAGGGATTTCGACTGGGAAGATGAACAAGGTGGATTCACCCTTCATGTCATTTGCCTGAACATTGATCCACATATCATTTTTAGCTCCATCGCCTTCTTTTGAGGTCACTTCTCTACTTAAGGTATGCTGTGCTTGTCAGTAACAGGGGACAATTGGATTATTTATAGACAACTACCACCACTGCTTGGGTTGTACGATGAAGTGCTAGTCTAGCCGAGAAATCACAATACTTGACTGTGGTAACACTTCACATGAGATAAGTGATCAAGCTTGAAGAGGAGTGGACATACATGGTACAGCTCAGTTATTTTCACACGTAGGTCACATAGTTCTACTGTTTGGACTCTGAGACACAGTACACTCAAGAATGTTGATGGGTAGGATCAAGTGCAGAACTACCAGTCACTTAGGAATGCACTCTTTCTTCCCTGTTGTAATGGACACCTAGACATCCTGTTCAAACATGAATTGGTGGATAAATTAGCACAGGGTGCTAATTAAAAACGTGTGTCACTATGCTAATTCCTGACCGTTCACATTGCTGTCTGTTTAATAAAAGTGTTTAACTGGATTTGAGTCATGTGCCAAAGAACTATGGAGCACAATATGCATCTAAAGTAAAATGAAAGAGATACAGCAATGAAACCAAGCCTAAATTACAATGAAAGCGATGAAACAATCATAAACAAACTCCACCTTTAACTAATGAGAACATTTTACTATTTATTTTTCATAAACAGTTGAGACAGAAAGACACATTTAAAGTAATAAATTGCACATGCACCTAATGTAGGAGAGGCGAATTAACAGCACTGTGCCAGAATCTACACAAATGTGCATTAATCGGCAGGGTGCAAAATACTAAATCAGAAAGGAATACAACAGTGAGGTCAAAAAGGCAAATCGCAAGTATAAAAAGCCTCAGCTCATGCCTGCATGCCCGAGTGTGGTCGTCTAGTGCTTGATGTGCAGAAATAGTGCAATCGTAATTGTACAAAAAAGAGGAATTTATTTATTTCTCAGCAATAAAACCTGGGAACACATCACATTTTAAAAACATGTATTTGGATGTTGTCTAATGTAGCAAGGAGCCGAATGAAAGGTTTTAGATACAACAATACCAAAGGGTCACTATTATAATAGAGTAGCAAAACAATTAAACTTAATGAAGCGGGAATAAGAATCAAAATGGCTGCAGTATAAACAACACACATGGAATCACGGCAGGCTAAACAGAGTGGCACTGAGCAAATGCAAGCTGCAGAAAAAGGAAAACATCCAGTACTACAGTGAACCTTTCATTGGCCGTGAAACAAGTGCTACAAATCTCCATGTTCGTGTGGAATTGAACAACACTGCCACTCGGATACTAGCAGCACGGCACCGGTTAACTGTTGCAAAACGAAGCTGAAAGACCAACTTTTTCTGTCGATGTGTCAAAAATACTTTACTATTTATTCCGGCACTGAGACAGTCCATTTGTGTAAAAGGAGTAAAGTATAATTATTGGCTTCGTCTCAAATCCTCAGGCTAATCCCCTGGTTAACAACAATTTAGAAGAAGTATTAATGTTGTCAGTTTGATAAAGTGCATATTCCATTACTTTTCTATGAAGGTGTATAAATTTTAAACTTTTGTATTTATTATTTGTGTGTTAATGTTAATGATGTGTTTGTATGATGTATTTAAATTGGGAACATGCATTTGCTTAAATGGATATTACAATAATTATGGCGGTGATTCTAACCGCGGCGGGCAGCAGTCGCCGCCCGCCATGCGGTTACCGCCAAATGACCGCACCGCGGTCACAAGACCGCGGCGGCCATTCTGGCTTTCCCGCTGAGCTGGCGGGCGACCGCCAAAAGGCCGCCCGCCAGCACAGCGGGAAAGACTCAGCAACGATGAAGCCGGCTCCGAATGGAGCCGGCGGAGTTGCTGGAGTGCGACGGGTGCAGTAGCACCCGTCGCGAATTACAGTGTCTGCTAGTCAGACACTGAAATTCTTTTTGGGGCCCTCTTACGGGGGCCCCTGCAGTGCCCATGCCATTGGCCCCGCGGCACCCCCTACCGCCATCCTGTTCCTGGCGGGAGATCCGCCAGGAACAGGATGGCGGCCATGGAGGATTCTGTAGGGCAGCGGAAAACCGGCGGGAGACCGCCGGTTTTCCTAGTCTGACTGCGGCCGAACCGCCGTGGTCAGAATGCCCTGCGGGGCACCGCCGGTCTGTCGGCGGTGCTCCCGCCGACCCTGGCCCCGGCGGTCTGAGACCGCCGGGGTCAGAATGACCCCCTATATGTTCTTGTTTGCACAAAGAAAAAGTACTACTGGAGTATTATTACTGTACTAAGCACAAAGAGGGGTGATAAATGGAGCATTCTCCGTCCAAGCGGTAATTTCATAAACGAGGTCCCATAATAATAAAGCATCCCATAGTGGTTATAGGCAATCACTGTATGTGTATGTAAGGGCTTAAACAATTTCTGAAGCATGTCAACTACCTGGCAAAGAAACTGTATGCAAGTATCCATACACATAAAAGAACTAAAAGAAATGAGATGTGACATCTCACTAGAGCTACCCTTAGATACACTGAAGTTTGTTGGTCAGTGTTCTCTGCTTCTCATCACTGGTGTGCTCCTAAGTCCGAATATGGAACATGGGGGAATTTTATGTGGGACTATCTGTGTTTGAGATTAAAGTGCAGTGATATCGTACAGATATTGGGGGCCCTCGACAAAAATATTTTGGAGGCCCCTGTTTCGAACAACATTAAATTGTATTTTTCTTTTTTTTGCTAATTCAAGCCATATGTTGCCTAACAATATTGAATTATATGTTAAAGGTTACAGTACAGAAATACACAAAAGGGAGCTAGAGATACATTCCACTTTTCCTGGAGACCTTTGAAAGGTGGGAGCCATGGTCAAATACCCACTTTGCTCATGCCTTAAAAGGTCTCTGTCAAAGTGTACCGCTAACCTGTATTGTCACTACAATTATATATGTTGGTTAATGCACCACCATCACTAGAGCGTCCCCATCTGCAAGGTTTACTCCGTCCAGAACTGTAACTGAGGGTACCACTAAACCTAAGGTGCCCTGGTCCCCTTACAGTCACATCTAAAATAAATTAAAATGTGCATTAGTTGTCACTTTCAGCTTTTTATTTCCATCTCACCTAGCACACAACAACAGTGCGTGCTGGCCTGGCATTAACTGGCATAGACATGATTTTGAATTGCTATTCAAATTAACAAATGAGCTACTGAACTGTTAAATAAGCAAGTGAATTATAAAAAAAACGTAATTTTTCTCTTGGTTTTAAAGGTAAATGGACACCGAAATTCCGCAACATCATTCTGGTGAAAGCGTTTGGATTCTTGAAATTGTATTGTCTTGTTTCTGTGATGTAATTTTCAGCACTTTTAAAATGTCTACGGCAGCATACAACCCTCGAGCACTAATAACCACAACAAACAAACAATGTAAGGGTTTCACAGATATGTGTATGCTCTTCTCATTTGCATATCTAAGAATAGCTTAATAAGTTGTTGAAATTTTCTTCCAAAACATGGTTACCAAATGTAAATATATGTTTGCCACTATAAAACTATCCTTAGAAACACGTCTTTTAAGTTAGGATCATATGATTGCAGCATCAATGCAGTTTTCTTGTATGAATAAACTATTTTAATATGTATTTAATGCTTACTGTCACATTGAGCGAAGATAGCCCAAAATATCTGTGCTTATGCACAGTTATCTTGCTCGTCAGCTAGGACTCCAGTGCTCTTATCAGGTGTACAAAGAGACATCGCGGTAAAAAGACAGAGAAAAAAAGTTCATTCACTAAAGAGACAGAAGAGATTCTCCAGCTTCAGCCTGTGGTGAATGGAAGCCCCTTTTATGGGGTTCTTCTGCCTAACCTAAGAGACATGATGGCTTTTAAAGCAGGTTGCCCCAATACACTGAACACAAGACTCCTGCCCACCAAACACCAACAGTGATCCAGCCACACACAATACAATTCACCATCAGGTGTTGTTAAATCTTCAAAAGTGGAGGACCACGGGCAAAAGGCACTGCCTGCCACCGCCTCTGGCTAGGACTCACGCCTTGTCTTTCATAGGTTTCCTTTTCTTCCAGGCAGCAGGGCCATAATCACCGTGCTAGTATACAGGGGGCACTACAACTCCACTCACTGCCTACATCCTGCAGTGGTTTCTGGTGCCTGACTCACTCCCATAACACCATCATGTTACTTTCTGTCAGCAGGTGCCAACAGGGAAGTAAAAATCAGGACAGTCCGGCCTGGATCTCTGCATAATGAGATAAAACCACTGAATATCCTGCTGCGTTGACATTTGGAAAATCATATGAGGAAAGGCTGAGGTCCGATTTTGATTAAAGTGTTTTAAAATTAAATAAACTAACCATGATAACTGCTTGACTACAGTAACCCATAACAGCCACGCGCTTACAAACCATAGTAACTCTGTTTTCCGGAAATGCTAGTCCCGGAGCCGAGACCTGAAATGTCCATGGCACCTGAGATGAGGGTTTTAGAGTTCTGGGTGTTCCGTAAAACCTGTCTACTAATGTTTATAAGATCCGAAGGCGATCTCCTCTTGCTCCTATAAGCTCACCCTTGTCCATGCTTGAACCGCAGTGAAATATTGCAGACATGCAAATGATTTTTAGAGGTCTTTGTATTAGGTTATGGTGTGTACTCTGAACGCCTTGGGAAGCTTGACTCCACCACAGATACTGGTGAATCCCTGTCTCTCTACTCTATGATTCCTGATGAATGTAAACTTGATTGGCAGTTAAAAAACGCAATTCCAAAGTTCTGGTTAGAAAATTATAAAGTATCATATAAATACATTAAAATGTGAAACAAATATTCATAGAAAAGGTCACTAGTCTTTTAGTCACTTAATCATAAGCATCTCACTTTGTATTTTAGTAAATTGATATTCAACAGCATGCAACAATGTCCTCATGTTTTCCAGTTCCGTTACCACTAAATGTAAGATCACAATTTTAACAATGAGCTGAATGTCTTTACCCCGAAAGCATTAATGAATGCTTTTTCTGATGGTCCTAATTCAAAAAAGTTCAAAACAGGCCGTAAAACGTTTCTAGCTGCCTTATTAAAATGTTACAGGAACAAATTATGAGGTCTATGATTAAGAGAGTTTTAAATAAAATACACCTTAATGCTCGAATAAATTCCAATGCCAAGTTTTCTTCCACATTATACTCTCCCTTGGATAAATGACCATAAAGACACTATTAAGAAACAAAAATCAATCCAGCACATTGAGGGATAAAGGAGGAATTTAGATATCGTTAGGCAAAACATGAGCTTGATCTGGACAAATGGGTTTCAAAGCAGGAAGAAGTGAAGTTAATATTGGTGGCCAGCGTTGCTACGGCTTGTAACTATGTGCGATTACTGCCTTATCACATTTAGAGAATAAGGAGGCACATCTACTTAGCACACTGGAGGACACCTAGTTCTTTGAATGGTGAAGATTTGCAGAGTGTACTTCAGAGTTTCCTAGAAGAGGGTGTGTTGGCATGTGACTCAATGTCCTGCGTTAGCTCTGACCGTCAACTAAAGGAAGAAAGAAAAACCCCAAACAAAGGTTCAACTATAGAATCCAAAGTCAGTAATTTCGAAAAAATAATAACAATGTAGACTAAAGCAAGTCATTCAAAAATCAAACATTTCCTTATTTTATTATACATATCTCCTGATAATCACAGGCAAAAAGTACTATAATGTTACATAGCAATATTTATTAAAGGGAAAACCCCTCCCTATTGCATAAAAAGAGTACCTGTCATAAATTCAAACACACCATTCATACTCACACATCACTTCATTATATTAAAAACTGTAACGCCAATCCAACAAAATGGAGAAAAAGGAAAAAGAATAAGAAAGGATAATACTCCCAACAGGCATCTAATACATAATTAAGAAAAATACTAGAGACAATAACAACCCTTGGTACAATCACTTGAAACTCATCTATATGGGATACAATAATACAGTTCATTCATAGAAATCACATTGTAATCTAAAACTGTTGTCCCTTCCCTTTAATAATTATTGATATATTACATTATGGTAACTTATGGATTTTTCCAAAAGCTCTCAAATCTTCTCCAAACTTCTGGGTCTTCTTTCAGAAAGGTCATTTGGGAGTCCACAGCTAACCCCAAGGTTCCTAAAGCTCTGAGTTGCTCCTTGAGGGTTAGGACTCCAACTACCAGAATGCACCTGGCTCAAATCCCAAAATGACACCTGGACAGTAATCAGCTGGTCAGTTTCTTCCGGTTTTGATACAAGAGACAATGGTTAGTTATGTTCTACATGTAGCAAACAGGGAGTCCCTTCTTGAACCAGTTGAAGCCAGGGAAAGTCCTTTTCGTGGTGAAGCCCAAGTGTGCAGCTGCTGCAGTCCTTCAGAGTGCAGAGTCCAGGTGCAGGTCAGGAGTCCACTAGGGCAGTCCTTTATCTTCTTGTCTTGTTCCTGGTAGGGATCTGAGCTGTGGATGCAGCTCTCCCATATTTATCCCTGCTCTGGGGTGTAAAGCAGGGTGGAAAGCGGTGGGGGGGGGGTAACTGTCCAATCACAGACAAGCCACCACCCTCTTGGATGACCACTTCCTGGAAAGTGTGGCAAAGATCAATCCCAGGGCGCAGCATTCTTTAGAAATCCAAAATGGAAGAAGTTAAATTTTGGAGGTTAGGTCTGACTGAGTCCACCCACTGGTGTGGCTAACATTCCTTACCTCACCCCTTCCCTGCCCTCTCCTGATCTAATCAAGGGGACACCTGACTGTCTGGGTTTGCAGGAAATGGGGGAGGTCCTGTGCTGCTCCAAATGGTCTTCCTTCCTTTGAAGTCCAGTTTGGCTGCTCTCGCCCCATCCTGTTTCAACATCTGCTAAGGCAGATCTCCTCCCCCAGGCACTTCCTTTGTCCTCAGCCCAGGCCACTTCACACCTCATCAAGGTAGCCTGTCCAGGTTGCCAGATGCCGGCCAATCAGAGAAGGGCACTACAGAGCTGAAGTTGGCAACTTTCAGGTAGAGTTCCAAAACTCTTTCCCTGAACTAGTTATATTACATTCAACAATGGCAAGTTGTTGGATTTATTATAACAATCAGTTTGATACAAAACTTGAAATATTTAGCTCCTTTTGGGACTTCATTACTTAAATATAAAGTCTTCCCTTTTTAGCCTATCGAGCCCATTTACTACAATGAGGAAATAACAAATGTGGCTATTTTTCCCTCACCAGGGCTTATAGAACATATCCAGGGGCACCCTTTTGGGGTGACATATGTAAAAATGAGGTAGTTTAAGACTTTGGAAGTACTTTTAATTCCAAAGTTGAATTTGAAGGTAACTTTAATTTAAAACAGCCGGCAAGGAAGGCCTGCCTTTCAAAATGACACTTGGCATCTCAGCAGTGCAGCTACGGGTGCACTACCTATGCTGTAGTCCCTAAACCTACATATGCCCTACCATATACTAGGACTTATAGGTAGGTTGATAATGCCAATAATAATTAGCCTAATTTGCATATCCACTTTACACAGAGCACTGGCCCTGGGACTGGTTAACAGTACCCAGGGCACAGCCAAGAGTCAGTAACCACCAGTATCTGTCTAAAAAATCTGGGGGTGACCACAGCAAAAAGATGGACTTTCTTACAGCGTTATTATAGCCTAAGAAAAAATCTCATCTGCTCATTGTGCCCATTTTCTTGGATTCTCAGTCCGGTAGAACAGTTCAATCAATCAACCAGTCAATCAGGGATCTGTAAAGTGCACTACTCACCCGTGAGGATCACAAGGCAATGTTAAGGGGGGATTGGAAGGAGGTGGGGCTATGGGGAGTTGCTGCGACTGCTCAAACAGCCAGGTCTTGAGAAGTTTCCTGAAGGTAAGGAGGTCTTTGGTCTGGCGCAGATGGGTGGGAAGAGTGTTCCATGTTTTGGCGGCGAGGTGTGAAAATGATCTACCGCCGGTTGTAGTTCTGCAGACGCATGGGACGGTTGCGAGGGAGAGGTCAGCGGAGCGGAGATGCTGGGTCAGGGTGTAGAAGGAAAGTCATTTGTTGAGGTATTCTGGTCCAGTGCTATGCAGTGCTTTGTGAGGGTGGGTGGAGTTTGAAGGTGATTCTCTTGTTGACTGGGAGCCAGTGCAGGTTTTTCAGGTGGTCTGTGACGTGGCAGTGATGGGGGATGTCCAGGATGAGGCGTGCAGAGGCATTTTGGATGCGTTGCAGCCTCTTCTAGAGTTTGGCCGTAGTTCCTTCATAGAGGGCATTGCCGTAGTCCAGTTTGCTGCTTACGAGGGCTTGGGTGACCGTTCTTCTGATTTCGGTGGGTATCAATTTGTAGATCTTTTGGAGCATACAGCGGGTGTTGAAGAAGGAGGAGGAGGAGATGGGGTTGGCTTGCTGTGTCATGGATAGTGAGGGGTCCAGGATGAATCCTAGGTTGCGTGCGTGGTCGGTGAGAGTCGGAGCGGTTCCGAGAGTGGCAGGCCACCAGGAGTAATCCCATGCAGAAGGGGTGGAGCCGAAGATAAGGACTTATGTCTTGTCTGAACTGAGTTGGAGGCAGCTGCTCTTCATCCATTTGGCGATGGCCTTCATTCCTTTGTGGAGGTAGGTCTTGGTGGAGTCCTTGGTGAGGGAGAGGATCAGCTGGGTGTCGTCGGCATATGAGATGATGTTTAGGTTGTGGGATCGGGTGATGTTAGCGAGCGAGGCCATGTAGACGTTGAAGATGGTCGGGCTAAGGGACAAACCCTGGGGTACGCCACAGATGATTTTGGTGACCTCTGAACGGAATGGGGGGAGGCGGACTCTCTGGGTTCTGCCGGTGAGAAAGGAGGTGACCCAGTCCAGGGCTCTGTCGCGGATTCCAGCATTGCTGAGGCGTGAGCGTAGGGTGTGGTGGCAGACAGTGTCAAACGCGGCAGAGAGGTCCAGGTGGATGAGGGCTGCGGTTTCGCCACTGTCCAGTATGGTTCTGATGTCATCGGTGGTGGCGATGAGAGCGGTTTTGGTGCTGTGGTTGCTGCAGAATCTGGATTGGGAAGGGTCCAGGGTGCGGTTCTCCTCTAGGAAGCAGGTTAGTTGTCTGTTGATGGCATTCTCGATTACTTTTGCCGGGAAGGGGAGCCGGGAAATAGGCAGGAAGTTCTTGAGGTCCTTTGGGTCCGCCTTGGGTGTTTTGAGGAGGGCGTTGATCTTAGCATGTTTCCAGCTCTCTGGGAAGGTGGTGGACTCGAAGGAGCTGTTGATTATCTTCTGTAGTTGCTTTGTTGAGGATGTGGTGAGGGCAGGGGTGATATGGAGAGTCGGAGTGGATCGTGTTCATGATTTCAATGGTGTCCTTGTCGTTGACGGGGGTCCAGGAGAGCAGGAGGTTGGTCGGAGGTGAATCTGTGGTGTTGGTGGTTGCCGGGGGGGTCTGGGTGCTGAAGCTGTCGTGGGTGTCTGCAATCTTGCGGTGGAAGTAGGAAGCTAGGGAGTCGCAGAGGTTTTGGGATGGCGGGATGGCGTTGACGTTGGAGCTGGGGTTGGAGAGTTCCTTCATGACGTTGAAGAGCTCCTTGTGGCTGTGTGCATTGTTGTGGATCCGGTCTTTGAAGGCGGTTCTTTTTGCGGCTCGGATGAGTTGGTGGTGTCTGCGGATGGTGTTTTTGAAGGCTGTGTGGTTGTCCAGGGTCTGATCTTGGCGCTACTTTCTTTCGAGTCTTCGGCAGCTTTGCTTAGATTCGTGGAGGTCGGCAGTAAACCAGAAGGCCTTTCTGTCGGTGAGTCTGTTGGAGGGATTCTTGATTGGGGCAAGAGTATTGGCACAGGTGTTGACCCATTGCCTGAAGTTGCAGGCAGCTACATCAGTGTCGGTGGTGTTGATGGGTGGGTTCTGGGAGAGGCTCGCGATAAGTTGGTCTTTGGTGACCTTGTTCCAACTGTGGTGGGGGATCAGTTGTGGGTGGTGGTGTGTTGTGTGTTTCTTGAAGGAGAAGTGGATGCAGCAGTGGTCTGTCCAGTGGAGTTCGGTGGTGTGTCTGAAAGAGACGTGATTGCTGGCGGAGAAAATATGGTTGAGTGTGTGTCCTGCAGAGTGGGTTGGTGTCGTGACGAGCTGTTTGATGCCGAGGTTGGAGAGGTTGTTGAACAGGGTTGTCGTTGGTGTTCTCGAGGTGGAAGTTTAAGTCTCCGAGGAGTATGTAGTCAGTGGATGCGAGAGCGTGCGTGCTGATGTCGGTAATGGAGTCTATGAACTGCTGTTGTGGGCCAGGGGGCCTGTATATGAGGGTCCCTCAGAGGGTGGTGTTTGGGTCAGTGTGGATTTGGAAGTGCGGAAGTTCAGCGGTGCTAAAGGTGTCTTCGGTGTTGGTTGTGATCCTGAGGGTGCTCTTGTGGATGATGGCGATGCCTCCACCTGGTGTGTTGGAGCGATCCCTGAGGGTGATCTTGTAGCCGTCCGGGATGGCTATGGCGATGTCAGACGCTGAGGAGGGGTTCATCCAGGTTTCGGTCAGGAAGGCAATGTCTGGGGAGGCTGAGTTGAGTAGATTCCATAGCTCTACTGCGTGCTTGTGGATGGAGCGGGTGTTGAGGAGGATACATCTGAAATGGTTGCGTCTTGCCTTGGTGGGTGTGTCGTTGGTGAGGGTGCAGTTCCGGCAGGAGAAGGGTCCCCGGGTGGTCCGCGGGGAGGCTTGAAGGCAGGCGGGAAAGCGGCCGGTGTTAAGGGCACAGAGGGTGGCGGCGTCGTAGTGAAGACGTGCGTGGCAGCAGTGGGGGGGACGAGAGCCAGTGGTCCTTGCGCTGGGCGCGGACGGGCTTGCCTTTGGCGCACCTTCGGCGGGTCTGCTGCGTGGCTGCTATTAAGTAGGGAGATGGGGGGAGGAGAGGACAGCTGGGAGATGGGAGGGGGATGAAAAATGGCATGAAAAAAGAGGGCGGAGCCAAAAAGGGGGCGGGTCGAAAAAGGGGGCAGCAGCGGCGGGGGGGGGGGGGGGAGTGAAAGTGAGAGAGGTGAGTGAGAGAGAAACAAGGAAAAGGAGCACTAAAGGACATTAGTGGAGCAGAGAGCAGAGCAAAGCAAAAGGAGGAAAGAGAGGCAGAAGGTAGCCTAGTAAGAAAGCAGAGCTCCCCTACTAGACACCAGCGATGAGGTGCAGGCAGAAGCCTGCGGGTGGAGGAGGGCCTCGAACTCCTGACAGGGGTCAGGAGTTCAGAGGAGCCAGGGAAAGAGCTCTACTTGGACGGTGGAGCCACGGGAAGCAGAGCAATGCACTGACCAGGTCAGTGGTATTGCTCAGCCTACCACGCAGCAGCCACCATTAAGTAGGGAGGTGGGGGGAGGAAAAGACAGCTGGGAGGCGGAAGGGGGCAAAAAACAGCGCAAACAAGGGGGTAGGTTGGAAAAGGGGGCGGGCCAAAAAGGGGGTGGGCCGAAAAAGGGGGCAGCAGCGGCGAGGGAGAGTGAAAGTGAGAGAGAGCTGAGAGAGAGAGAAACAAGGAAAAGGAGCACTGAGGGACAGTAGTGGAGCTGAGAGCAAACAAAGTAAAGCAAAAGGAGGAGAGAGGCAGAAGGTAGCCTAGTAAGAAAGCAGAGCTCTCCCACTAGACACCAGGGATAAGGCGCAGGCAGAAGCGTGCGGGTGGAGGAGGGCCTCGAACTGTTAACAGGGGTAAGGAGTTCAGAGGAGCCATGGAAAGGGCTCTACTTAGACGGTGGAGCCACGAGAGGCAGAGCAATGCACTGACCAGGCAGTTGGAAGTTAATTTGCATTACCCTTGTTCACCAGCTTGAACCATTAGTCTCTCTTGAGTAGAGAGCTGCAACAAGAACATTGTATCATGTGGGGTAAGTCATACTGTCTGGCAATCAAACGGCTTACTGTTGGGTGGAGCACAGCTTCAACAATACTTCAATAAGGGTTTCAGTTAAAGCTTCATAAGCAAGGGCTCCAAATTAGAAGGCCGGGACTACAAGATTTGTATCCAAGTCTAGCATCTCTGCAGCTATCTGTACCACCAAGGCAAAAGAAGCAGGTGAAGTGTCCAAACCACTGCTGTTTTGCAGGTCAAGATATAAGCCGGTGCCAGGGTAATGACAGAGGAGTAAATGATGTGCTTCCTTATCATTTGCTTCACTGTGGATAACATTCTCAAGACCCTGAAAGGCGTCAGAGCCAAGGAGAGCCTCTATCTTCCTGAAACACTGCGACCTCATATTGAAGTTGAGCTCTCGGTTGATGGTATTGCACATAATTAGGTGCACCTTTGACAAAGCCATCAGAATTACTCCTTGAAAGGGAAGATTGGATATACAATGTATTCTCTTTTATGTATTCTCTTAGACTGTCAACTTCATCTTGGACTGGCGGGAAAACAGCCTCACAACTTTCTGCAGGACCGACCCGATTTGTTGTGTTTGGCAACATACAGCTTAGCTTCTCCCTCCCTGCTATCCTTCAGGGGCACCAGGGAGCATTTCATTGATATAGTGGCACCAAAGAAAGACATTTTGCAGGCCAGAGACAGACATCTACTTGTGGCACAGTTTGACTCCCGTTGTTTTGGGGTTTACATATGTGCACACTGTTTTTTTTTTTTTTAAAGTTAAGACAACCTCAAAATAGTTTTAAAAAGATGAAAGAATCAGAGATCGGGATCTGCATTGAAGGGCACTGAAAAACAGTAACTGAAATCAGTGCATATGGGTCACCCATAGGCAGCTCCTTGTCATCATGACAGGAGTTAGTACAGAGTTGTGACAGAGGGCGATAACACCTTCCTCCAGCGTGCAGGATCTATTGGAAGAGGTTCTGGATCCAGTCTGGTGACTTGGGAACTTAGGAATCTGTGGTTAGAATTATCCATCAGAAAGACCATTAGTTCTCAATGCTGAAAGTGAATTATAACCTCTCCATATTTTATTTCAGGGTATGGTTTTTGGTCAGTTGATCTCTGAAAGTTTTATGCAGCCTTACAATGTACTTATGGTTGAGAGGCAGTCTTTTGTAATGATGCATACAATCCTGCCTCCCCTATTTCTTCTCCACTTGTGAAAGGAGCTGATGAACCATCCTTTGTCGCACTCTAGCAATACAGTTATTAGACTCTCCCTGAAGAGGAACCACTCCTACTGTTCCCCCTCCTCACAGTCATAGTAGCCTATTTTCCCTTTCTAATGCTGTCCAATTAATCACGGAAAATCTTACTCCCTATAATCCTGCTCCTCTCTTCCTGCTATGTACATCACTTGTCTTGTGCTCCAATGTTATCCTGTAACCATCTCTTGTACAATACTCTGATGTTTTGTGGCTAGGCTAATACTATATATAGATATATATAGATATATATATATCACTTACTAATATAATACTTATATTATCACCATATATAGTGAATTTTAAGGTATTCTTGTTAGTGATAAAAACGTAATTTACTGGTGTCAATTATAGCCACTAGGCCCTTAATAGAACAACTACCAAAAGGAAGTCTGGGTACTTTAGTGATCTTTGTTTTCCAATTGAACATCTTCATTCAGGTGGCTCGTATTAAATAATGTGTTATTTTTCTTTTCCTTATATGTGCCAAACTGTTTGATTATTTGTAGCCCAACTAATACTAAGGGAGTTTGGAAAGTCAGGAATATCCACCTCCTCAATTACTCTCTAGCTCTATAGAAGTTGTGACAGGCACTCTAACCAGGCCAGTTAAATTTTTGACCTGTGGAAACTCCACTTGTGTGGTGGTGAGACCTTCATACAGGCTATTATTCATCTTTGCTCACACCTCCTTCTAAGTAATGTAATTCACCTTAGAGAGGATTTGCATTACTGCAACATTGGCTCTCCTTTAGGATAGTTAGTGACATGGGTTCCTGTGGGCTGGTCAGACTTTTAGACATATGGCCTTGAGTGGCAAACAATCCTTTGCCCCTTCTGGGTACAGCTTTCTATTTGCTTTATGGATTACCTGGGGCCGTGTTCTATTACAATCCATCTTGATTTGGGTCGTAACTAACTCAGACTAGGTATTCAGCATTTTCAGTTTCGATTTCCTCATCTGTCTACAGCTATGTCCCATTCCCTCTTCAACTCTATATTTATTCCAATGCTATACATCTCCCTCATGCACTTTACTTAGCTAGTACCATTTGCCATAGCTAGTATCTGAATTTATATAGGGAAGTGATCTGATACACTCTCAAGAATTACTCCTGTTGTACAAATCACACAGATCAAGGACTAAGCTAATAGATGAGATGGAAAGGCTCAGATGGGTAAGATAAGGCTACCTTTTCTTCAGTATGGATAGTTGCTTGAATGGGTATAATGTGTTTTCTCAGTAACTGAAGAGGTTGTATTTGTATAACTACATTTCATGGGTAGACCAATCGAATACTTGCACTGCTTAACTGTTTGTGGGTTGTGAATAATCCATCAGGTCAACTGTGGAGAAGTGGTATGATACTTTTACAGAAACTCTCTTTGTTATTCATATTATTGGACCCAACACCATCGTTTTTAATATGAAATGGGCAGAACACCATTCCGTATTATCAGATGGGGGTGACGCTGACAAAACAGTGGCAATTTTCCAAGAGGTGGGCCATTTTGTAAATAGGAAATGTATGCAACCAAGCAGAAAAATGCAGCACTGATAATACCAATCATGTTGGTATTTTAAAAAATTAAGAGTTTATTAATCTGCACAAACACAGTTACAGCATAGACACCAGCACCACAACTTTCCATATCTCATATAGTATCATCTTACATTGGAAAATATTCGGGTAAAGACCATCTAGACAACAGCCGGTAAAACAAGCCATTTATTACAGTCTAAAATCTGGCAAAACAAGCCCATGACAACCTTTGATAGACAGTGGCTGCTCATACGGAATATGGGTTCTCACACCCTCTCTAAATAAATGTGGTCATGTAAGGATTAACCAGGTAAAACAAACTGCATACAGGGTTATATGCAGGCTGTTAAATAGGAAGACAAATGGATGTCAAATTGAGCTTCTAACCTGTGTAACTAGTTCCAAAATAGCCAAGGGAACAAAACTCCATCTGTCTAGTAATACCTTCACTTTTTTTTAATCAGCAGTTGATAATTGAATGAATAAACAACATGGCAAGTTTGGGTCACCCTAAATATCCTTTAGGATGAGGGGGGCACTCAGCCTTGATTATGTCAGGAAGTGTGTCACTAGAGCAGTTAATTAGCAAAGTTTCAGTTTCTTGGCGATTAATTCTGCATCCCTCCACCTCGGTAAATTCCTGAATTTGATCCAGTCCCTAAAGAATAGAAAGAACAGATGATGGACGGAATGCTGAACAATGTGTAACATTCACCCCAGTCACAGATCTGGGCCCAAATCCATTGTTTTTTCCTCACCAAGCCAGTCATGGTTTCCGGGTTTACTGTGCCACTGGATTCAAGCTAGGCTGGCAGATGAGGGGTGATACCCCGAAACCAGTCCCAGGATGCCTGTTTCTGGTCCAGGGAGGATCTGGCTTGGCAGTTTGGGCTGAACTGTCCCCATGGGGAGCAGGGTCGAGGCTGATTTGTATATGGCTGGAACCAAACTGGGGTGGTGTAGTGGGCAAAAAAACAATGTATTGGGATGCAGTCCCGAGCTACTGCCAGTGGCTGAGATTAATTTAATAATTCTATCCATCACCTTGTTGTTTTTGCATTTGATCCAGTGTCTTACATATATTATCTCTGCACTGATGCACAGAGCAAAATCATCTGCTTAAAGTTCAATTGAAGTAAATGAAGGAACCAAGGATTGGTTATCTTAACTAGTGCATACAGATATAACAAGAGGTTTGATAAATAAAACGAATAAGATTGAAGACACTGGACAATCCTGTCTTGTTCCTATATTGATTTATATAGAATATGCTACAGTGATGTTTACGAATATTGTAGAACTAGCTTATTTTTAATATGTAGGCGAAACATTTAGTAAACTCATTGGGGAATACAAATGAGTTTAGAATAATGAATAAGGAATCAATATCAAATGCCTTTTCCAATTAAAAAACGTCTTCATAGTATAATGTTGCCTAACCATCACAAAACCATTTTGATCCTTGTTAGAAATGGGGTCTCTAGTTAGCATAGGTATACACCCATCTGGAATTTGATTGTGCACAGATACTGAAAGGGTAGGGTTAACAAGCTAATAACCATAACTGCAGTTTTAAATCTATGCGCAACACAAGTAAATTCAACAATATCTGGACCTTGTTATCACAAAGGGTCAAATATATCCAGTTATTGTTTGTAGACATTAAGAAGTGCAACAGTTTGTAACGTATTAACCGTATTATCCAGACATGGGCTTTGAATTAAATTAAAATCCATTTTTAAAATAATCTCACATTTTAGCGATGCTATAAAACTAAATAAGTTGGTTAATAACTGTGGGTCATCTCCAAAAGGACTAAAGTAACTTGCAATAATAGGCGTTGCCAACTGAATTTTGAGATGAACCCAAATCCATCTACCCTTGCTCTCTAATTAGGTCAAAAAGATTTTACTTTCAAACTGTTTTGAGATTACAATGGTACACCTCTAACGCAAGTGCAACTTCTGTTGATGGGCAATGACAGTGTTCTGCCCAAACCTGAAACATATTAACCTTATTTGACTTGAATTTCATCCAATAGGTTTCCTACAATAAAATTACAGAAGTATTAGGATTCAATATCCAAGCCTCCACTGACTTGTTCTCATGATATTTATGGAGAACGTTGGTGTTAATTGATATCGGTCCAAGATCCATTATGCTCCTCACTAAAGAAAGCTGTAGAGAAATGTCAGTATAACTTTTCTAAGGAGAACAAACACATTTCTGCTCTATTTCATTGGATTCGTAAATTTTATAAACGTTAATCCTATTTTTTTAACGTTTTATCACTTGAAGGCCTAAGCATCCACATACTTGTGATTTGCTGAAAGATCCATTCCCTCACCTCAACCAAGTGTCTACCTTCCTCCCTTCACCCTTGGAGCAGACCCTCTTCCCCCGCCTCCCTCCACCAAACGCATCCCTCCACAGCTCTGTGCCACCACTCTAATATTCAAGCTGCACAGCTAGCTTTTGATCCTTGGCAGTACCATGCCCCCCACACTTCTCGTGACGATGATTCCAAGCTGCAAAATAATAAATACAATTAAACGCAAAAAGAAAAAACATTTTTTTGAGAGAAGCACCTTTTTGCTCACAAGATTATGCTCAGGGAGCATACATGTTCATGCTTAATCTGGCCAAAAACATTATGGAACAATAACTGCTGATATTCCTGGATCTTTTTGATAGTGATGTCACAGCAACAATTCGTGGTCTGTCCAAGGACTTTGTAATGTGACATAAGCCCTCGAACTTTAAGCCTGAGGCCCAGGAGAAAGTCAACACCCTCTCCTTTGATGGCAGGGCTTGTAAAATCCACCAATTTAAGAAATCTTTCAGTAGCAAAAGAGGCACAGCCAAATCCCAAGTGCTACTTACTCAGACCTTCTTCCCTCGTCGAGGCTGAGTAAGCTTTCCATTCATGCAAGGTTAGGGAGTAATTTTGCACCAAACCCTCTTGGAGCTTATTCTTTCTAAGGGAACTTAGAACAGCTGTTTTAAAGGAAAGATTAAGTCCAATCCCCTTTCTTCAACTGAGGCCAATAGGTCCCAATAAATTCCCTTGCTATGAATAAACCCACCCATTGCCACCTCAGGTATCCCATTTTTTTAAACCACTACGAGCACTGAACTCACTTAAAGACAGGTGAATAAGCCTTCTCAGTGCTGAACAACTGATATACTCTACAGCTCTCAATCAATCAATCAATCAATCATAAGACTTATAAAGCGCACTAATCACCCGTTAGGGTCTCAAGGCGCTGGGGGGAAGGGAAGCTACTGGTCATAAAGCCATGTCTTTAGGTGTTTCCTAAAGTTAATAGGTCTTGGGTCTGGCGAAGGTGGAGCGGTATTGAGTTCCAGGTCTTGGTGGGCAGGTGGGAGAAGGATCTTCCTCCGGCGGTGGTGCGGTGCATGCGGGGAACGGAGGCGAGGGCGAGGCTGGCGGAGCGAAGGTTGCGGTGGGGGTGTGGAAGGTGAGTCTTTCGTTGAGGTAGTCTGGGCTTGTGTTGTGGAGGGCCTTGTGTGCGTGGATGAGGAGTTTGAAGGTGATCCTCTTTGGTATTGGTAGCCAGTGCAAGTCTTTGAGGTGGGGGGTGATGTGGTAGCAGTGTGGGACGTCCAGAATGAGTCGGGCGGATGCGTTCTGGATTCTCTGCAGCTTTGTTTGGAGTTTGGTTTTTGTTCCTGCATATAGGGCGTTTCGGTAGTCCAGTCAGCTGCTGACCAGGGCATGGGTGACAGTTTTCCTGGTTTCGACCGGAATCCACTTGAAGATTTTGCAGAGCATGTGGAGGGTGTTGTAGCAAGATGAGGAGATGGCGTTGACTTGCTGAGTGTGGAGTCCAAGATGAAACCCAGGTTACGTGCTTGGGTGGTGGGAGGTGGTGCAGATCCTAGGGAGGTGGGCCAACAGGAGTTGTTCCATGCTGAAGGGTTAGCTCCGAAGATGAGGATCTCTGTCTTGTCTGTGTTTAACTGAGGCGGCTTGCTTCCATCCAGCTGGCGATGGCTTGGAATCCGTTATTGAGGTTGTTTTTTGCAGCTGTGGGGTCTTTCGTGAGGGAGAGGATTAGCCGAGTGTCGCCTGCGTAGGAAATTACGTTGATGTGGTGTGTTTGTGCAACGTTGGCGAGAGGGGCCATGTACAGGTTGAAGAGCGTGGGGCTGAGTGACGAGCCTTGGGGGACGCCACAGATGATTCTGGAGGCTTCTGATAGGAATGGTGGAAGGCGGACTCTCTGGGTTCTGCCTGAAAGAAATGATGAGATCCAATCGAGTGCTTTATCGCGGATTCCGGCGTTATGGAGGCGTGTGCGGAGAGTGTGATGACATACCGTGTCGAAGGCTGCAGAGAGGTCCAGGAGGATGAGTGCTGCTGTTTCTCCTTCGTCGAGCATGGTCCTGATGTCGTCTGTGGCAGCGATGAGTGCGGTCTCGGTGCTGTGGTGTTTGCGGAATCCGGATTGGGAGGTGTCGAATGCCTTGCTGTCTTCCAGGAATCGGGATAGTTGGCTGTTCAGGATTTTTTCGATTACTTTGGCTGGGAATGGGAGGAGGGAGATTGGACGGTAGTTCTTCAGGTCGTCTGGGTCTGCCTTGGGTTTTTTCAGCAGGGTGTTGACTCTTGCGTGCTTCCAGCTTTCTGGGAAGGTGGCTGACTTGAAGGAGCTGTTGATGGTGTTGCAGAGGTGGGGAGCGACTGATGATATTTGCTTCATTGGAGATATGGTGTGGGTAGGGGTCCGATGGTGATCCGGAGTGGATGGAGGCCATGGTGTTGGCGGTGTCTTCTTTGTTGACGGGGGTCCAAGTGTGGAGGAGGTGGGTGTTGCTTGGGGGGTTGGGTTCGTGGGTGTTTGTAGTCAGCTGTTGGGTCTGGGGGTTGAAGCTGTTGTGGATTTCTTCTATCTTTCAACGGAAGTGGGTTGCGAGTGAGTTGCAGAACTCCTGTGATAGCAGGGGTTCGTTGGAGCAAGTCTTGGGAGTGGAGAGCTCTTTGATGATGCCGAAGAGCTCTTTACTGTTGTGAGCATTGGTGTCAAAGACACCTATATCCAGGCCTCCTCCTCCCCATTTAGCATCCCAAGATTTTGGATGTTAAATGTAAAGGCACTCCTCCAAAATAGGAGCAGGGATGCTACTCCAGCCATTTAATCGCAAGGATGACAAGGGGTGTACGTCTCCCCGTCATAGAAGTTTGCAATCTAACTGTGTCCACCTCCTCCAAAAAATTACAACTGTGTTTGCCATGGTCCTGGCAGCTGTCCAAAACAATTAATTCTGTATGCATCTCTAAAGCCGTACCCTTGCACTCTGATTTTGAAAACAAAATGTAATGGTCTTTGTTACATGCAATGATGTAAATAGAAACTCTGAGGTTTAACTGAAACTGAGTATGAAGAACCGTGTCCTACTTAAAGGAACATCGTGTACAGTTACAAAAAATGTCACTCTCTGAAATCGATCTTTGTTGAGAATCATATCAGTTTTATTCAGCACTTATGCAGAACTACTTAGAACTAATAAATTACATTTTATCAGTTTCACATCAAAAATCGTGATTTACAAAACGAATCCCAACCTCCACCTACCTCTCCAGAGGACAGGGACCTACCCTGGCAGGAAGGCACAATAGTGCACAGCACCGTACCATTCTCACATCCAGAAATGGCGGCATGCCAGCATGCTCCAGACCACTGCAGTGCTTCGTAAAGTACACAACTGTCAATGTGTATGGACAAACCACACCAAATCTGATCAAGGCTCGAGTAACCGCCAAATCACATTTATATCCATTTTGACGGCATTGCAATAAATCATTTTGAAGCACTCCTAGAGTACCGGTCTCTTCCTGATCAAGAGGAGACCAACTGGTATTGACCACCATACCTTTGCTTACCTTGAGCACACAGTTCCTGTATAGCAAACGTATTAACCCTAGGCTTCGCCATAGACAACTTGATTGTCTAGGCAGCCGTCAGGAGCTCTTCAACAAAACCTAGTAAAAGAACAAGTGGCTGCGATCTGCCCATAAGTAACTACTAAGGAACACCAATCTTTTCAGCAAATAATGCTACGTCTTCCTTGTGTCACCCAGAATGAGATTAGCATCTACAAGACTTACCTTACAGCCACTGGAGTTTGCCAGAACAGGCTGGAAATACCTTCTCCATACTTACTACCGCCATTTAGAAATCTAATGGCCAGTGCATCACTTGCTCTCGCCTGCCACCACATGGCCTCCTCAGGCGTGCATCTGGTGCTGTTCGAGTGGATGTGACTTAAAAACCTGTTTATATGCAAGACTTCCTTCTTGGTGGCCACAACATTGCTTAAGTGCCAGAGCATAAGTGAGCAGTAAGGCCTTTCACTGTTTTCCATAGTGAAAGCTGGCTTGAGGGACTCATCTCTCCTTTGGCAGAAGGTACTGCCTGAATGTAACCTGAAAGAGATCATTTTTTGGACTTTTTATACACATCTTCAAGCTTTTTGTGGCAGAATCAACTCACAAAACGTACGTACGTGCTGCATGCATTGTTCTCTTAGGTTGACAGAGCAAGGCACATTACTTCTAATAAACATCTGTTCATTAGATTTTTGAGGCCCTGAGGTCAGGTAGGCGGTTGCTAGGGATACTTGATGGATAATGCTGAAGCATAATGCTTTTTATCACACACTGCTGTACCCTACATTGGGCCAAACCACCATCTGGTGTGAGGAGCACACTGCACATCGGAGAAAGAGGCATGGCGGCATTCTACATGTATCAGATATACGTTGGACAACTACATGGATTATTCCACATGCATTTTCCCAAACACTTCTTTGAGTACACAATGTAGGGCGGATGACTTCAACCTCTTTGCTTCAACATAATACACGGTGGAGACTAAAAGTTAATTTTTACCATAAATAATAATTTTGTCTCAACTGATGGCATCGAGAGCAGGGTGTCTATTTCATTTGCATGGATTTAACATACATCAGCTACAAATTGAGTTCAAATGTTAAACTCTATAAAGTGACTTCAAAATCCATATTACAACCATTTAACAAAATATACAATATTCAAAAATATGCTGTTCACTTTCTCGTGAAGATTGCCAGCATTTATTTGCTAGTAACAAGTTTTTTGCCGACAGTGTCTTAAGCTTTTTTAGGACTCAGAATGAAAACTGTCACAGTCATTCTTCACTTCAGCATTTTTGAATGCTGTATATGTTGTTAAGTGTTGTTTGGGTACCAGGCACCGTAGTCACTGAAGGTCCAAGTCAGTTACTAAAAAAACAGTGAAGCATCACTTTCATCATAGGGGCCATCCAGGTAATGATGTCACAAAACCTCTGCTGACATCAAACAAACATACATTTTGGATTGTCTATTGTTGGTTATTGTTAAAGATTAAGGACTGGGCAAAGACAACCGTTTTTATCAACACTGGGTGGCCCCTACAGTGGCTTTATATGAGATTTTTCAAAACCTGCACTAGTCACGGTAAAACAATAAAAAAATGTTTTAAAAAACACCAAACAAAGAAAACAACTATGGGCAAAACATTTAGGTGCAAACTAGGGAAGAAAATGTCAGCTGTAAATTTGGGAGCAGACCGACTGGGGGGGAGGGGAACTGGTAGTACTGACACTTTGATCACTCATGTGTGCTAAGTTTTCCTTGAAAGTGTTTTTTTTCGTCGTGCAAAAACAAAAAAATCTGGCAACTGCCTTGCAGCCAGGACATCCCACAAGTCTGGCGGGAGGAGACCTGGAAGTTCCACTACTTTTTTAAAATATTTAAATCTACATGCACTGATTGGCAGGAATAAAACTGCAGAAGGAAAAACGTAAAATTTCAAACATTTTTTAGAATTGAAGTGCAAAACTCTAGGGAGTTTCCATAAAAAAAAAAAAAAAATGAAAAGGCAGCATTCCTAGCGATCGAAAAAGAATGGCGACCTAAATAGGAGACTATTTCGATTTTCACAGCTACGTAAATTAGAACAGACAGCCTCCATATAAATATCTGACTAATATGGGGAAAAAACAAGTCACACTGACATACAGCGTTTTCACAACTACCACCTCAACAGCCGACAAGGTCTCTTTTGTTCTGAACATTGAGTGGTCAGACGTGCAGCTTCTTCCATCACACATCCTCGATGTAGCACCCTCTTATAAGCGTTCACTCGAATCGCTATCACTTATACATTATTTATTCTTTTATGTTTAAACTACTACACAAAATACACTATTCTCAATTAAATAAGCAGCTGTATCGCTAACTTTTGAAACTGATGTAAACAGGAGAAGGACGGATAATTTTAAATGACCACAGGTTAACAGTGAATAATAAAAAACACATAACAGTTAAAGATCGATGCACATTATCACAATAAGAAAATAAGTATAAAAACGAAACCAGCCTATTAAATGTCAGCATTCCCAAAATCGGTATAATTCCTGCGAGATGTTTTGCAAGTTAACGCCAGAGAGATGCAAAGCACTTATGGTAAACAAAAAACAGATGAAACGTTCCTTTGAGTTTCAAGCTGTGGGACAACAGCAGTCATACATCCAGGGCCTTGGATAGCATACAGTTGCTCATCTTTTTATAAATGGTCGCTTGGAGTTGGCCCCATTTTGGTTACGGATAAAAACTCTGAACCAGAAGAAATTATTTGGAAAAGGCAGCACTCTGACCCGGAAGATTTTGTTTTCAGGACCGATTCTATAACCTGAAGTATTTTATATTAAGTGCTACAATTAGTTTTTAAAAGAACGGTTTCAAAACAGATTAAGGTAAAGAATTGTATGTAAACTAATTGACTCATTAATTCAAACCAGAAGCATTTTCTTGGGATTTGCAAGGGCAACCAGCGCTGGACTGTTACCATGAGGTTCCACAATTGAGTGAAACAAGGGAAATGCCAATGAAAACACATCAGAACATGCAAAACTGTGGATAAGATAAAATAAAAGAAACAACACAAAGCAAGATCCCAAGAGAAACATTTGATTTTACTGAAAATTTAGTCTGAAGAGGAGAGCACTTACATTAGAAGTTTGTGTAATGCCGGTATACTGCCTTGCGAGAGTTTGCTCAATGGCAAGAAGTGCCTCTAAGTGAAGACCTATGGCCTGTGGGTAAGAGGATTGCTATCTTACCCAAGTAAACAACAGTTTCTTGACCATGCTAACAAGCATCCTGTAAACATAACAATCGTAAACAGGAGTGATGACTGTACAGTGATTTCATGTTTTACAAAAATTGACAGCAGATTCCTTCAGTACTGTTGTCTGGAAACGTAAACTTATTTCCACTCACTGTAGCTACAACGCACCAACAGTTATGCTAAGAAATACCCAGTTCATTAGGAGAGATACCACTCCACTGGTACCTAGGTTTCCTATTGGCTTCTCAGGCTGTGAAACCTTCAGCCTTGAAAAAGGACAGCAGACTTTCAGCCGTCCTCTGAAGTCAACCATGTTGGAGTTAAGGTTTGGTGACAACAACGCAGAGAATCATGGGCGAGTGACACCAGGTCGGTTGTCTTGATCTTGTGTTAGAATGGATTTTTCCTTGTTTTTTTCTGGTCAGGGTGCTCCACTAAGAATGACGAAAGTAAATAAAAAATAGTCTGGCATGCCCCTTGATGAATCAGTCCAAGGTGACTCCAACTGGAAAAGAGTTTTGTGTGCTCAATCCGTGGGTTGAGGAATTATACTGATGTGGAGGAAATTGTCAGGGTAGCTCAGATGTTCACTTAACCACTGTACTGGTGTTTCCAGCATGGGCTCAATGCCATGAATTACCAGCTGATACTTCTTCTCACCACCTGATGACAAAAAAGAGAGAAAAGACAAAAGTTAATGAGGAAAAGCCCCAAAGCTGCTTTTTGTGACGACCTAGATGTTCTGGATCTGAGATGCTGGTAATATTCCAACACCATGCTCACATGGCAATCATCAAATCAATACTGGACGGAAGCATACAATATTTTGTTGTTTGTCATAGGAATGTCTTTATAATTTTTCAACAAGACAGCCTCATTGTGGAAAACATTCCAGCATGGTTGTATTACTACTCTGTGAGAATACTGGCTAGTCAGCCAGTAAAATAAACTGTGATACAATTACATATTACTGCCTGTGTTAATAACACTTCCCACGTTTGTAGCATTTCAGCTGCAAAAAAATGCCACTAAGAGTAAAGTGTTCTACCTTCTATACCACTGACGTATCCGAATTCACAAATAGCAGGCGAAGCCAAAGCACCTCATGCCTTGTCATTTCAGGAGGGTTTGAGGATTACTCCTAACATAGTCATCAGCTTAACAGCAGTTAATTGTGGCTGCCTTTATTATCATCTAAGAGCTGATGTCATTTTGGGTTGTAATTAGAACTATTTTGTGGAAATATTTATTCTTTTATTCAGAATAACAATATATGACCCATCATCAAAAACCCATAAATGTGGACTTTACTGCCTATGTGTACTTGTTCCTTCTGCAATGGGTGGTATTTTAGTTCAGGCAAACCGTGTCAACAGAAATCAGGCTGCCCATCCCATACTGAGGCTAAAAGTAGCTATTTGTTTTGTTAAGAAGCTGGAGAATTAAAATTGTGATATTTACAGATGTTTCACCTTCACTAGTGTGACAACCATCTTTTGCTAACTTTCTCTTAAATTTCTCATTCCCTCTTAAGCTATATCAAAGTGGCGCGTAGCCAGACTGATGCCTGGAACAATAAGTGCGTACGTGAACTTCCCACCAAACTTAATGCTGTTGGTATTTATCGGCTTCTTTGTAAGATGCCACATCCAGTGTTAACTCTGTTGGAGAATGAGTATTGCTAAACAGGATTCAATGCTGTACGGTACCTTATACTAGGGTAATTTGTATAGTGCACATTGGCCTTTATTGCAGCCTTCGAGCACTAACGGAATTCACGTATTTTCAAATTATCCTAGCAAAAGTTCTACAATATTAAGCAAAATTCTTTCAAAGTCACTGCCAATCTGCCGTAACGAGATCTTCGTGATCTGCTTTCTGTCCCATCTGCGGGTGTACCCACGGGTTTTGTTTCCTCACCAATTTTTTTCAATGTTGTGTTTATGTGCGTTGTTGTCTTGGCCAGGCTAACAAGGCAAGGTTACTTGCTCAAGACCGCTTGCCAAGTATGTGAGGCAAAGTAGACACCTTTGTGAATAGGTCCTTCCTCTGGCTTTCAATATGAATCAAGAATAATGGGTAGCAATCATATAGATAAGTGGTTCCCAACCTTTTGACTTCTGTGGACACCCACTTACTCATTAATGGAAACCAGGTACCCCCACTGAATCATTATTGGAATCCGGAAGCCCGCCCCCCACTGAGTAATTACTAAAAGCTGGGGACCTAGTCTGTCAATATTATTTAATTTTCTGAGCAGTCACGGACCCCCTGAGGAGGCTTCGAGGACCCCCCCGGGGGTCCCCGGACCACAGGTTGGGAACCACTGAAACAGATTTTATGACTGATGCAATACAGTAATTCTTTAGAACCTGTAATCAAACATAAGCAGCCTGGAACTCCAGTGGGAATTTTTAAAGATTTATATAATTTTTTAGGCAGCCTTCATGTACTGGTATCTCAGGCTCATCAGGCTATGTACATCCAAGGGAGATTTTAGGCACTTTATGCTAATGTGCTCTAAATGTATGACTGGGTGATTCTATGAACCACTCTTTAGATGGAAGACATTTACCTGTAAAAATTAGATATTTTGCTTGCTGGCTGATGGGATCCAACTAAGTCAAAAGGAGAACCGCAAAGGTCAGTAAATCCAACTTGACAGTAATTGTGAGCATGTTCAAAAGAGTATGATAAAAAACAAATCACAAAAGAAAATAAACACTTTCCTACTCCATCTGACCAACCTTCCTGAGAATTTGTTTTTAAGTTTTATAGTCCATAGTCCTGAGAACAGAATAAATGTTGTGCTTTATCAATAGATAAAGAATAAAAGTTGTGCTTTGCCAGTAGGTGTAGTACCCTCCTGCACTGATTATGCCACCCAAGGAGAAACTCAAAACTATGGCACAAAAGAAACTTAGACTGTCCCACGAAGCTGTCTGAGAACTTGCTGTGGGTAGTCTGGCCACAGAAAAAAAGAGCCAGAAAAGGACTAAGGAGAGTGTGGAAGCAGAGACTTCCTATCTTTAAAATGACCCATTGTCACCTCTCCTAAACACTCTCCAGCCTGCTCCAATACAGACATTTCTGAAACGTCTGAAAGAGTTCTCAAATTCACGTAGGCTGCCTGTGCTCTTCTGTTGACCCTCCATCTTAGCTACCACTTGTATTCTGACCATAACAAATTTAAGATAGTATGACCATGGTCACATGCACTACACATATTCCATGCACTTCTTCCACCACACATTAAAGTTCACACAACCAACATCAATGTCCCATATAGACGAGCTAAGGACCCAGTTGTGTGGTACTCAAGACAATTAAAAAAAAGAAAAGATAGGCCAGTAGGCCACTCTAGCTAGCAAGCAGCAGGTAAAAGGATCTGCCATGTAACTCTAATTGACACCACTGTAAGTTCTGTACAGCCCACTGAGATGACTGCAATTACACTCATTAAAAAGGAGGGAACGCCCTCCTGACCACAGTGCCCCTTTTTGTGTCTCATTCCATATTACAGGAAGGCCTCAGAGCATATGGATGATCTTTGTGCTTCCTGAGGTGCAGGACAAACACACTACAGCTTGCTATAGGGGATGGGAGGAAGGGGCACACGCTCTTCAGAGCCTCGGAGGGACCTTTTTTTAATCTCAACATTAGGGTACAACACAGAAAAACTTGAGCATCTAAACCAAGGCTGACTGATGGTCTTCATCTGTTCCATGTGCTGCCAGTTATACTTGGATAGGTCTTTGGTAAACATAACTTGCAATTGTGACAGGGAGAAGGGCCCACATTTTGACAGCTGGAAGAAGAGATGAGAATGTTTAGATCAAGTTGACTGTTGCCCAGAAAACTTGTTGTTTGCTGCAATTATCATATATGTAGCCTGTCATAGTGGACAACCTCTCTGCAGAAAGCCTGGAGTGCTAGAACCATCAGTTCATCATGGACCTGTAGTACAGGAACATATCCATGGTCTTTCTGAGGGGAGAATCTCTCCTTCGGTAAAGAATGGTGAAGTTCTTGAAGAAGAGTCTCAGTGAAAAGGATTCACTAGGATGGTTTTAGACAAGCTTTACTCTAAAATCATTTAAAGATGAAGAGCAACAAGCATGTGCAGGATCCCAGAATATACTTTTATAAATTATACGTTTTTCAACCTGAAAACAATTCATGATAGAAAACAAGCATATATATGTGTGTACATGTAAAGATAATATTAAGCAGGAAGTGGTTCTCCCTGCCTAGGCCGTAATAAGAACAAAAAGTACCTCTGCTTAAGAATTCCAGAGGCCACATCTGCCCCATCATATACTGCCGAATCTGTAAAGCACGTACAGTTTTGAAATCAGACTGAGGAAGGATTTATGAAGACACCAATAATTCAATAATTTATAAGACCCTGGTCAACGAGGGTGACAGTAAGATGTTTATTAATTCAGAGATAAAGATTATGATGGAAAATTTGGATTACAAGTAATCTCTATCATGGAATTCTCTCTGATACTTATGCAAAGTAAACCAAAGTAGTACATTTTCCTCACACCAGGCAGAGGACCAGGAACTTAAAGGAAACACTGATGTAAAGAGGTTTTACAGGAAAACCTGAACCAGGAGAGCATCCGTTATGAAATCCAAATCTATATAGTGATGGTGCCAAAAACATGAAATGATCTAAATGTGGAAGTCATACAAATAACTGGAACAGGCATATTTCTCATCAAAGAAACAGTGGTTTCCTTCCACCTACTACAATGAGCTCTGGGCTTATCCAAGCAGGTCCTAATAATCTTTCCATCTGGGTAGGCAAAGGCAAGAAGAGCGAGTAAGAAGGGAGTTCTTGTGAAAAGGACCATGTACAGCTCCTATGCACAAAGAGCCAAAAGTTCACTAACCATTTTTGAAGAGGCGGCCTCTAAAAAGACAAATTTCTATAAGACACTTTACAAGGCAAATGTTAATATTCCACTTTGTGCATAGGCTCATAATGTGGTCAAAAACGTTGTCAACACTACAACAAGACCTTAACGTGGATTGCCTCCATGCTGGGTGGAAATCACAGCAAGATGAAAAAAATATATATGCCTCAGAAGGACACTTATGATAAGCAGTAATAGCATCAGAGTTACCTTAAAAGAGAAGCAATCCTTGTTTGATTGACAGGTAAAGGTAAGGCAATAGCATTTCACTGTGGAAGGTTTGCGGATCTTCCTGCCACCCAATGCTGAAACTCTTGAAACTCACTTGAAAACATGTCCCAGGTTGGACATCTTGGACATTAATAAATCAATCTGGAGTCACTCAAGAGCAAGGTGGTCGATCTCAGTGATGAAGACTACAATTAGAACCTTGCCCGACAAACTGAAGGACATGCTTGGCCTGCACAGAAAACTCTTGACTGGACAGATGGACATCTGCATTAGATCTGCATATCATTATAGATTTTGTTAGTCTTGATTAATGAAAATCATCTTCACTTTGTAATGCTTGACCTTGGGCTATCACACTTAAGAGCAGTCGAATCTGAGGAAAGACATCAACATTTCCTTTACAAGTCTATCAGAAGAACTCCCCCATTGGTTTACAGCATAGTCTTGACATTTTACATATTTTTTCAGTTGTGAATAAACTGATGCCTCGACGGTGCCACAAAGTGAAAGCACTTACTTGACTAGTAGCCTCTTACGCTATTCCAAACTATTTCTGTTGAGCTCATTTGACTTTTCAGTTTTGATGGCCTGAGAGATGTATAATGTGAAGGTTCCTCTCAAACACCCAGTACAGATTGATGAGCTTACCACTTGAGTACCCCACAATTCAGGCCTCCCTGTTTTTTCAGATAATATATTGTGGACATAATTTAGTTGTGGAGGGGGTTGATGGTCACAGCTGTCAGTCAGAAAATACTTAAGGTCTTGCTGGGCTGCTGTAATTTGCAACATATTGAAATGGGGCTGTTGCACCCTTGGATACCATCTCTTAATTTGTTAGATCATCCAAGCAGTCTCCACAATCCTCCAGTAATGAAGCCATGACAATGGTTTTCCAATCCGATTGCTGAAAAGGGGCTCTATTTTGCATATTTGCCCTGTTGCATATCGCACAAGATATTGGACTGCATAACTTTTCAGTGGCATATTTTGTCATTGAACTTCTTTGTGCTCTGGCTCCATTGATCTTCCAGGCATTCCTGAAGTGTCCTTATGTAGGGTCGTGAGTTTGGGACTAGAAAGATGAAAAACAGAATATAGACGAAAAGGGAAGAGGTAGACCCGTCTGACTGCAGGCCAAGAAGGGTAAAGAATGTGACAACACCAATATCAAACAAACAATATGTCCTAAGAAAGAAATCTTTTTTGTATTGTGCACATTCGGCTTTTGTATCTAGTACTGTTTCCATGTAATGAATTAGGTAAACTGGAGTAAGAGATAACTTTTCAGCATTAAGGCGGAGATCTAAAGATTTGCATAAGGTCTAATGTTGTCAGCAGGACCTGATGCAGTTATCACAGAGGCTTTGCTTCGAGAAACCAGTTCTTGGGCTAGTGGACAGCCACCAATGTAGGAAAACGGGCAACTGCCATAATTTTGGAAAAAAGGATGCAGAGCTAGCTTCAGGCCAAATTAAGGGATTGCGTATTAGTAATGATTTTTGCTAATCTTGAATCTCAGAAAACATATGTTCCATACAGATTAGAATATGATCCTGCAAACCTACAAAATCCAGGCACCTGGGGGCGGGTGGGGGGCGGTTGAAAAGTAAAAAAAAAAAAAAGAAAGAAAATCAAGAAAAGTCTGATGAAGCACAACATCATGTATTTCTATATTTTAACCTATTTATTTGCAGACTTTCACTCCAAGCTAGGACATAACTCCTGTTTTGGGCCCTTCTTTGTTAGTAAGACAAGGCACTTACTTATGTTTGGACAGGGTAAAGTGTTTTTCACATAACAGGATGTTCATCTCTTTTGCCAGACGGCCCAGAACATAAGGGTTTTGGCGCTTTGGTGCTTTTGCTGAAAATGAGGTGTGGAACCTAAAAATCACATTTGATATAATATCTGCACAATGTCTAGCACCAATTTGTTGTTCCCCAGTGTCTGTGATGAAGGGGGGATTGTTTGAGATGTTCTCACCCTACTGGTATGTAGGACAATGGAGCTAGGACGTCAGAATCACTGCTTGGTGAGAGGTAAGGCCTTTTTTCCGTGGAGACCTCAGTTGGCTGATTTTCTCTGCCTCCATAAGACTTCTATTGCTGAGAGAATCTATTTTGACGTTCTTGCAAGAGCCTCCTTCAGAACGGCAAAGGATCATGCTGGTGTTTGTTTTTGCCATGTGCTTTATATTGGACTTAACGAAAATAAATCTCTTATGTTTTCCATTTCCAGAGGTTTGCATCAGTCTTCATTTTGCCATCAACCCAGGATTTAATGAGTGGAGAATATGAAAAGAGTAGGTCGAGATTTTTTTATTGCATCTCCTGAGTAGGTGAACTAAGACACAATTGACACTGGCAGCTTACTGACAGACAAGAGACAAATGAGCTGCGCCTAATGCTGTTTTTAGTACACTGTCTGAGGTAATCATATCCTTGATTATCACTTGAAAGTCCTCTCCTTTCTTGCTGGAAAGAAGATCAACAAAATATGCAGCATAAGCCCGAATTCAGCAATTATTTTGGGTCAATATGTTTGTGGAACCAGCAGCTTTCGTGAGTAAAGAGTAGGTATGGCCAACAATCTCCTTGCGCATTCATTCACTTCAGCTCTAATTTAAATCAAAACTTGCACCGGGAGACATGTGGCACCTTCATGTAAATGAAGGGTAGAGGCATCTATTGAGAGTACTCTTAAAACGGATTCCATTGGCGTGTCTTCACCGACAGAATTGGTGTATGGGTAATCATCTCTTCACATTATGCCTCTAGGAAAATGTTTTGCAGAGTGGCCCTTCCTGGGATGAATTCCTCAGGGTTTAAAAGCAAAGCTGCAAAGGTGGAACCTGGAGACATGGGATATGATTCTGGCTTTGGCATATGATGAAAAAAATGTGGGATTCTAGGCTCATTCATTTTTCACTGTAAATTCACTTGATGTAGTGTTATTATATACCAACTAAGGCCCTCATTCTGACCTTGGCGGGCGGTGGAGGCCGCCCGCCAAAGTCCCGCCGTCAGGTTACCGTTCCGCGGTCGAAAGACCGCGGCGGTAATTCTGACTTTCCCGCTGGGCTGGCGGGCGGTCGCCTTCAGGCCGCCCGCCAGCCCAGCGGGAAAGAGGCTTCCACGATGAAGCCGGCTCGGAATCGAGCCGGCGGAGTGGAAGCTGTGCGACGGGTGCAGTTGCACCCGTCGCGTATTTCACTGTCTGCGCAGCAGACAGTGAAATACATTTAGGGGCCCTCTTACGGGGGCCCCTGCAATGCCCATGCCAGTGGCATGGGCACTGCAGGGGCCCCCAGGGGCCCCGCGACCCCCCCTACCGCCGGGATCTGGATGGCGGGAGGGGGGGTCGGAATCCCCTCGGCGGCGCAGCAAGCTGCGCCACCTTGGAGGATTCAATGGGGCGGCGGTACACTGGCGGGAGCCCGCCAGTGTTGCCGGCCCGACCGCGGCTTTACCGCCGCGGTCGGAATCCCCATTGGAGCACCGCCGGCCTGTCGGCGGTGCTCCCGCGGTCCTCCGCCCTGGCGGTCTTTGACCGCCAGGGTCAGAATGACCGCCTAAGTATGTGCTATAAAAATACTGATACATATATAAAAGCATACATGTATGCAAGCAGTTTCTGGACCTGTCCATAAGGAAGAGGGTAACCACAATACGGGGAAAGAAAAAAACAAGGGTTTAAGCACTCCCTAACATTTCACTAGTAAAACACCAACAGTGACATCCCTAGGGCCTACACGGGGATCAGGGCCATTTTAATGTGGCAGTTATAATTCTATTAAAGCTGACACATCGTCAATCTCTTGAAAACCTAAGTGGAAAAGGAGACATCAGAAGACAACCAAGAACCCCATCATCTATTCCCACCCAGCTTCTCTTCCACAATTTCTCTCCGAATCCATGCTCTTCCCTGACCTAAGTGTGTAATTTCTGCTCGCCCTCATTCTTTTACCCTGACTTCTCTTACTGCTGCCCTACTAACAATTGGTTTGCCTAGTTGACCGACGCACTGATCATTCGCCAATACCATTCCAAACAGTAAGCCCTTACGCTAAATACTGTTTTTCTTGCTCATCTACTGCTCAATGGCAAATGGGAGTATTTAAATGCCCTTCTGCAAGTTTTTAGAAGGCAAACAATATTGGAGGGCAAGGGACCCCATTTTACCATGACTTAAGTAAGAGCTCCATTCCCTTAGTCACAACATCCTTTCATTAAGGATGAATCTCTCAACAGTCAGGTTTAAGATGCGCTATTCTTTTTCTAAATCAGGACTCTGCATACTTAATTTACAACTGGTTCAGTGTATTATTTGCAGGTACACAAATCGAATGTGCCCAAAAGTTACGATTGTTCACGTATTTAAAAAATTTAACCAAAAAAGAATTTGCTAGAAAGTGGTACAGCATCTGAACGTCATTTTAAAGAAAAAAAACAAACAGGTCACAATTTGAACTTTAGCCTTTCCTAAATGAGTTCAGCAATCTTATAGAAAGAAAAAACAAAGCTAACATGCCACGGAAGTTCGCTTTAGAATGCAGTGTGGTAAAGTTCCTTTTTTAAAACACTAATTTTGTCTTTGCTACTTTTTTCGCCTTGCATGGAGCAAACAATTTTCAAGGGAAGAGGGCATGCTGAGATGTACTTATTTTTGTGGCTATTGAACTACTACTGATAATTTTGGAAGATAGGTTACACAATGGCTTTAAAAAAAACTTAATTTAATTAGAGATCATCACAAACAGATTATGGGGTAAAATGGAATTCAAACTTTTCGTGGTAAAAAAAAACCGTGAAAAGATCTGGTTAACAATTTGAAAGGAAACGTAGAGGGGGAGAGATATGGTAAAGTCTGAGCCAAAGAAATGCATTTCTAGCAGAGTAATCAGTATCTCAAATTTTAAATAAAGTTGATGTGGAATCCTCTCAGGGAAGCATTTTTCTTCAGAGCTCCCATCTTCTAGATTCTTCAGTACAACAACAGACTTAGACGACAACAGTTAGACGACAGGGAACACATGGAGGTTCCTTTATAAATGAGCGAGACTCATTTTCCATTTTTTCTGTTTTTTGCAGATAAATACAAACACAAAACAGTGGGTTTCCAGCCTGTATCTATTTTTAAAAGCGGAAAAGCACTGACAATTGTGTTTCTTGTTAGTGACTACATGGTGTCTTTGTGTATTCCATGGCAACAGCTGAGCAGATAGCCCACACAGGGAGTTAAAAAATACTGTCTGAGATTACCTTAAATACAGGCATACCTGCACATATATTATAGCGTTAGGCTAATATTTACCTGTGGGTGTAGTGTTTTGCTACATTTAGCTGCCTAATTAGCTAAAACATGGTAGGCATCAAAGTATGAGTGTATGTTTATCAGTTTAAAAAATGTGGAAACATGCCATTTTAAGACTCCATTTATTCTAAAAATACAAAATAAACATAGTTACATACCAATAAGTTGTTCAAAAAGTAAGTATGGCTAACTACAGATGGAAATGTTAAACCGTAAATACCACAAAACCTGAAACTTATAAATGAGCTAATTTCCATGTTGCCTGCAACACGCCCCCCACCCCTTGTAGGATGGTCCCAAACTATCACGAATAGGTCTTTGTGAAGCTGTGTGTAAAGGTCAAGAAAAATTGGGAGACTCCACCCGGAGCTTAGAAACTCTTTACATCCCACCCTCTCATGCTCCCACTCTGAATCTAGATGCAATACAGGCCTGAGTGCTGGAGTTCACTTGTAGTTTCTTCATAGTTTACCTGAGTTTCTCTGAAGGAAGATTCCATGATCTACAGCTGGCAATGCAACAAAGGTGCCCCCATTTCTGCACAGGATCCTGGATCTTATTTGGGTCCGGAAGGGAGTAAGAAGAAAATAAGACTGGATGGTTGATACTGCCACAAAACAAGAAAAAGTGAATGTCAAGGACATACTGAGGTTAAGCCTAGGACCTCTACAGACATAGCAAAAAGAATATCGGACAGACAAAATCTAAATGAGTATGTTGAAGAGGGGACGATAAGGAGAGACAAAGTAGGGCTGGCAGCAAAGAATGGGGAGAGCCAGATGAGTGCAAGGTAATGTTTCATAGAGGTGACCCAGTTGTCAAAGCATATCAAACGTACTTAACAAGTCAAGAAGGGAAAGGACAAGATTGCAGGAGAGATAGCTGCGCTGAGCAAAGTTTAATATTTTCGACATGTGGGTAAGAGCGGTTTCAGATGACTGCATCTGCAAAAGCTCGACTGCAGGGGTTTCGGTGGTGTGGTTGTAAGGTTTCAGAACAATGTTAAAACAAGAAGGGGAGGAGGGAGATGCGATGCTAAATGAGGCGGTGCACTGGTCAGCAGTCAGCTTTTCAAGCATGAGGAGAGCATCATTCTGAGACCATAATGGAACACTCAAAAGAGCAGGGATGTGCTGAGTAAGTGGGATCGATGAGTGAATGAGGTCTTAAAGATCTGAAGGGAAGTGGTGTTGTGTCAAAGGAGTAGATGGCTGCATCAAGGATGGGAGCAAGTGCAGCCCACAAGGCAAAAAGGAAAGAACATTTAAGGGGGAAAATGCCTGATTAAGATCGGAAGGGACATATGTACAAACAACAAGAGGTCAAGGGGTTTTCTGTGCTAGGAAGCCCGAGTTAAGGAAGTGAGTAGAACGCAAGGCAACATCTTAGATTATTTGTATTCTGAAGCTTCTGTTCAGAAGGAAGTGGAGAAAAGCATAGAGACAAGGATGGTGTCTAGGACAAGTCATGGTCCTTGAAGATTGTGTTCACTGGGCCACATGAGCTATAAAGAAGGACAATGCTCAGAGTTATGGGGATCAAAGGTAGATTGCTAAGTGTTCAAATGTGGAGGATTAAAGTATGAAATGCGAGCTTGGTTGATGGTGTTCAGAGTGCTGCCACTGTTGAATCAGATGCCACCTGCCTTTCTGGAAGACTAACAAGACTGCCTGCATGACAAGCTGACTGCACCCAAATTTCATTGCAGGCAACAAAGACTAAGAGAACGAATAAATGTTGAAATGGCTGGTGAGGAAACTGGTCATTCGGCAGATAGAGCTTACAATACATGGGCAAAAAGGTATTTGGAAAGTGATTAATCTCTGAAAGAAGTTGCCCTTTGGGCCAGTGGGGTTGAGAAAAATAAACAGAGGAGTTGGGAGCTGACAAGGTCAACTGGGAAGTAAATAACGGGACAGAATGGTGACCAGAATGGTGATAATGGGAGGAAAGCCAAAAGTAACTTATGAAGCTGTTCATCATGGGTAGCATGAGTAAAAGAATAACACTGGCTGACAGTTGTGTGACAAATTACTGAGTTATTTTTCAGGAACATGAAAAGTGAGTTGAACTGAGGTGGGTAATCAGCTGAACAGAGGATGGAGGGTGTCGGTGTCCTGAAGAGTACAGCAATACAAACAAATACCAACATTTCCTGGTTGCCAGATGCAATTTTCGGAAAGTCGATATATCTGGTGGAGTAGAGGGAATGGAGTCCGGATTCTGCTTTGAAGATGAGGAAGCCAGAACCACCAGGCTTTTTGCAGAAGGATGAGAATTTTGGGGCTCCAGGTGCTGGGGGATGACTTCAGGCGACTCGCCAAATCATCAGTGGAGCAGAAGCTGGTGTCCACAATGTGACAAACATGCAGTCCAAAATGCCTTAATAAGGGGGAACAACAGCTTATCTTCTGAACATACAGGCTGCATAATCTCTGGGATGGAGGTTGACATTGTTTTCCTCCACATGTAATGGCATATCAAGGACTTCTTTAGTCTTGTACAAGATAAATACCAGTGAAGCAACCTCTTTAGCAGTAGGATCTGAAGAAAACTTTAGATCTACCTCTAGTGAAGTGTACTGGCCACTGGCTTTCTGTAGACAGCTGGATTTTATATGGCTCAAATATTAAAGGAGAGCAACTTCATACCCAATTCGGATGCAGAAAAAAAAAGGAACTGATGTCAGTGTGTCAGGGTGATGCAGCTTATACGGCTCGGTGATATCATACTGGCTGCCAAGGTGCCCCCTACTGACACAGAAGACCTATTCCAATTTGCCAGATCTGGCATTTTGAAAAGATTCAAGAGGTGAGGGGTCTGCAGGTAAATGTATACACCAGATATACCTCTTTTAGAGGATTGATCATAAATTGTCTTTGAGCTGTGTTTCAATCGGCTCAAAAGTCCTTGTTCCTCTGTATAGAAAGATTTTTTCGGCTCCAAAGTGGTAGCTAATTTTTTCAGACCCGTAGATACAGCCTGTGGTTTTGGCTCCAAAGCCAGACGTCGAATTTTCTACGCCGAAGAGTGTGGATGTCAGCTCGGCTCGGATGTGGAGCTTTTAATAGACTTGCTCGACTCCGGCATTGAAACAGGTGTGGCCTTTTTCGGCGTCGAACCCAAAGGTCGGTCATCGATAATTTTCTTTTGGGTGGAACCATGGCTCTCTGGCAGTATTGCACCCAAGGCCTTAATAGGTCTCTTGGAAGTGGGCGTAGGGGCAGGTGTCTCACATGCTGAGCCGCAGTGATCGGTTGGCTGTCTTCACCTAAGTCTGCTTTGGAGTCAGTGTCCTGAATCGAAACAGCAGTCTGTGCCTGCTCTTCTTGTAAGGTGTCGGTGGACTCTGTGTGCTTCAACGCCATTTCGAGTCTCCTTGCTCTCCGGTCACGCAGTGTCTTCTTCTCGATGTTCGGGAGAGAGACAGAGATTACATACCACGGGTTGATTGGTATAAGGGAATTACGCGTGGCATCGAGGACAGAATCGGAATGGAGTCCGATTCATCAGGCTATGGGCGTGGTGTCCCCAAAAGGGCGTTTTCTGGTTTCCGACAGTACTATTGGCTCGATTACAGATGGAAATGCGATCGAAACAATACCAACATTAGAATAAAGTTATTATAAAGTTTCTAAACTGAAAGTCTCGGAGTGAGAGTAAACACGCCCGAACCAGACAGTGGAAAGAAAACAATCTAACAAAGGGGTCGATGCCCATGCGCAGTATGACCGAGAGGAGAAGTCACTCGATCCCGTGACTCCAGAAAAGACTTCTTCAAAGAAAAACATCTTGTAACACTCCAAGTCCAACACTAAATGGCGGACCTAATGCATAGCATGTGTATCTGCAGCTACACATGCCATTGAATATATATATATATATATAATTATTTTTTAGAGGCCTGGCTGTCCTAGATGTGGCTAAAAACATTGCTATTATTTGGGTAATGCTGGTTTGTAGACTCATAGCTACCACTTTCCAGCTTTTCTGGCCTATTCCTAAGGAATGTTCACTACATGTGACAGTTTAGAATGTTTACATTTAACTATCATCAGACTACTTCAAGTTGTAGAAAGTTTTTGTTCGAGTCTTCGCTTACTATCAAGGCTTGTTTGTGCTCTTTGAAGTGTGCTGCACATTGTGTTATCTACAGTGAATTCAGTTCGTTTTTTGTGGTGCTTCTTCATGGTTTCTTTGGCCAGACTTAGAACTGGGTTGTAACTGAAACTTCTTTTATGTCTGTGTGAAGTGGTACACAAAGTGAGAATCCACAATAGGAATTTTCTACACTCTTCCAGTAGAATTTCCTTTAACATTCTAACCCTGTTTTATAAAAAATGCAGTATTTACCACTGGATTTAGCACTTGCTCAAGAAATCTTAGGACTTTCCATTATCAAAAAACTCTAAAACAAGATCTTACTATACATACAGATGGACTACGACACAATGGCCAATTTAAAGCTTTCTTTGCAATTAGAGCTAGGATTTCTTTGAGTAATGTGCCAAAGGTGGGCATTATGTAAAAAAACAGTACTGTGCATTCTGTCATGAGGGGTTGGATTATTTGTACCATGAGTGTGGAAAAGAATTTGTGTAGGAGAGTCGGAAGTGGCTGGACAGCGAGCATAGTTTTTGCTGAGGTAGGGTTACATTTGAAGAAGCTAAAGTTCAGTGGGAGGAGATGGCTGCGGGTTCATAATCCTCATCTGTGATCATTTGATCATCACAAAGATATCTCGTTTTTTGAATGTCCGTTACTTAACAAATGACCACTGCGTGTGTAGACCCTGTTTTTGCATCTAGTAATGGGTGTTTGCATTTCTATTTCAGGTGGGTTACTAGTGGGCCAGAACTAATAAGAATCTGGACTTTGCAATACGTTTTGATGAGGCAGGCGGGTATTGTGAGTCACAACGCAACTGGTGGCTTAGTTTATTACCACTATGATGCTGGAGGTACATGAGAAGCATTTAACGTAATTTTTTTTACCAATATTGTGATAGTCTTTCCATTTATACTTTCCCTTTTTCATGCCAGTGAACTCGATAAAAAGCTGAGCATCCACATGATATTGTTTGGTATGACCAAGATAGGAACAGTGGATTCAAACGGTGGAGTCTCTCCTCCTCGTTAGAAGGATGAGTCGGAGCAAAGAAAGTTGGCAGTGTGATGTTGTAGCCAAGGGAGTCTCCACCTATGGCAGAAAAGAAGCATGTGTCTGAAGAACCAGTTTGTCTGGATAAAGGCTGGTGTATGGAGGGTGAACTTACAAAGCTTGAAGCTTGGTGACCCTCCTGTCCGATGTAATGGCAACCAAGAAAGCTGTCTTGAGAGTTAGGAGTCCACAATAGTGAGCCCACAAGAAACGTTAAGACCGGATTAAGGTCTCATTGGGGCATGATAAAAGGGGTTGGTGAGAACAAATGTTGCAAGCCGTTAAGAAATCGAGTCACAATGGGTGACTCAAACAATTAAGGTTTATCTAGCAACTGCGAAAAAGTGAAGATGGCTGAAAGGTAACCTTTAACATTGCTCCCGGCAAGGGGTTGTGAGGCTAAAGACACCACAAACAGTAAGACCTCCAACAAAAGGGCAGAAAGTGGGTCAACATTACAGGAGGACCATCAAGCTATGAATCTGTCCCAATGACAGGCATATTCAGTCTTTGTTTCGGGACGCCTGGCTCCCAAGATGACATCGCAGATTTAGGGAGGCAGATCAAAAGCATTCAACTGTCTCCAATCAATCTCCGCACAAGAAGGTGAAGCATGTGCAGGTTTGGCTGAAGAACCCTGCCCTGCCCTTCCCTCCCGAAGAGGCAGCCTGATCAGAGGACAGATGCTCATGCTCAGAAGTTGAGGACCATAGACTCTCCTTGCCCAGTCTGAAGCCACTAGGATGACTTGGACCAGGTCAGTCCTGAACTTCTTGAGAACTCACTGCAGGAGCAGTATCGGCAGAAAGGCATATAGGAATCCCCAGTTCCACACTAAGCAGAACACATCTCTGAGCGAGAGCTGCTTTGGAAACTGCAATGAACAGAAGTGCAGAGATTGCGTGTTCTCAGCAATGGCAAATAGATTGAGTCTCGTTTTTCACCCGTCTCAGGACAGTCTCGCTCTAATTCTGGGTGTAGATTAAATTTGTGATCCACAGGGCTTTGGCGGATGAGTTCACCCACTCTGGCATTCAGAGACCCTGCCATGTGCTAAACGACCAGGGAGCTGTCCTAGCATTCCAGACAGGTCCAGAGGAGCAGGGACTCCTGGTACTGAGGCCATGACTCAACCTAGTCTGTTTGTTGCAATACCACAAGGTGGTAGTGATGTCTGTAATCTCCTGAATCAGCCTTCCCTTGATGAATGGGGGAAGGCTTTCAATGCCAAGCATATCGCCCTCAGCTCCAGAATATTGATGTGGAGCTGGAACTCTGCTGGAGACCAGAGTCCTTTGATCTCCACCTTTCCCAGGTGGCATCCCTAACACAGAAGCACGGCATCAGTCACCACTGTCAGTTCCAGATGGGGATGGGAGAGAAGTCTGCCAGTGGTCCAATTGTGGTTTGTTAGCCTGTACTGCAGATCTTTTGCAGTCTCCTTCCAAATCTGGACCAGGTTGGAAAGATTCCCTGGATGCTGCACCCACTGGGACGTCATGGCCCACTGCAAAGCCTGCATGTGCCATTGGGGCGTACTGCACTTGCAGGATTCTGGTGACCTTCAGACCCAGCATCCATAGAATCAGTCTCTACGAAATCCAGGACAGAGGTTGAAATATCAGAATCGTAGCCTTATTATTGTGGACTCTCTGCTCCAGAGGGTAGGTGCGGAACTGCATCAGGTCCAGATAGTAAGGGAGCATCTGAGAAGAAGTCCAGTGTGACCTTGGCATGTTGATAGTGAACCTCAGCAAATCCAAGAGATCCACTGTAGTCTGGAGGTTGGTGACGACTGCCTTGGGCGAGCATGCCTCTAACAGCCAGTGGTCGAGAAACGGGAAAACTGGGATCCTTGACTTTCGAAGGTGAACAGAAACCACCACCTTCACTTTTGTCAACACCTGGGAGGATGCTGGTTAACCCAAAGGGGAGCACAGCAAACTGGGAATGCTTGTTGCCTACTGTGACTCACAGATAAAGCCTGTGGGTTCGCTGGATGGGGATGTGAAAATAAGAGTCCTGCAAGTCCAACGCTACCATCTAGTCTCTAGTGTCCAGGGCAAACAAGACCTGAACCAATGTGAGCATCTTGAATTTCTCTTTCTTTGGGGTGGCATTGAGGGGTGTGGATCTAGAATGCAGAGGCGGCCTCCATGTTTTTTTACCACCAGAAAGTAGCTGGAATAGCAACCACATCCTACTTCTGGTGTTGACACCCTCTCAATGGCTCCTTTGCCCAATAGAGCCTGCCCTTCCTGACAGAGCAAGAAGAAATGGTCCTCCATCAGCCGTTTTTGGGATAGGGGCAAAGGCGGAGGGGATTCCGTAAAAGGAAGCACATAACCCCTCTGCACAATTTGTAAAAACCACTTAAGTGATTTTGGTCCATTGGAGCAGATGGTGAGTGTTCCTGCTGCCAACTGGATGGTCGTGGTGGATGGAGGGCTCACTAAAGCGGCTTAGAGGCTGTGGCAATCACAGAGGCAGGGGACTGGAGAGCACGCTGCGTCTGGCTCCAGTGCCTGTGTGGGATCTGTGAACCCAGCCATGGAAGGGTGAAGGAGCAGGGTGGGTTATTGTAGATGCCCATAGGCCACCAGCCGCAACCACAGAAGAGACTAAAGGATTGTTGCTATGGTCTGGAAGCCAGACAAAAGGCCCAAAGATCTGGTGGTGACCCAGGTTCCGAAGCCATTTGAGTGACATGTCAGCTTTGTCGCCAATTAGGCAAAAGCCACAGAAGGGTGTGTCGATCACGAATGCTTAGACACTCCCCCAAGAAGCCAATGGACCGCAACCAAGCATGCAGTGAAGTGAGACTGTAGAACCCATGGCCTTGCCTACAGAGTTTGTAATGTCCAGTCCACACCAGATGGCAAACCTGGCTGCGTCCCGACCATCTACCAGTGCTTGGTTCTTGATGGCTCAGCCCTCTTCAGGGATCATGGGCAGCAGCTGTGCAACAGAAAACCATACACCATGGGAATATTGGCTCAAGAGGCATGTGGAGTTCACTGATGCAAAGGATGCGCCTTCCTCCAAAACAGGGCGCGGAGGATAAAGCATGCCAGAGTAAAGGGAGGTATCCAGACCACTGGCATCAACCTGCTCCTCTTAACAGTTAAAAAAAAGTCTAAAAGAAAGTGACAGAAACTTATATAGGTTTGGACATCATGATGTCATTGAGGATGTGGTTCTCTCGCTGGACCAGTGTGATATTGAAAAATTTACCAAAATGTTTAAACATTATCCTATGAAAAGTTCAAAAAGTATTTTAAAAAAACAATAAGCATATAATGCATCAACAAGGGAGGTCACAGTTTCCCCTCATTTAGAAAGTCCTCAAAAATACCTGAAGCAGGAGTAAGGATACAAAATCAGGGAACTGTTTTGAAATGCAGTGTCTTTCTCTAAAAGACAAATGCAACACTATTATTGCATGAAAGAGGTCTTCATAACAACAAAGTTCGTGGTAAGTAATACTTCCATTTGAAAACACATTTGACACACTGCTTGATAACTTTTAGGCTGTATAAATATAGGGGTGGCAAGAGAAACTGTTGGCACTTACCACGAAAAGACTGTGGTATATATATCTAGTTGTACAGCAATTTGGGGAAGGTGGCCACGACAAACCATTCAACACCTTGAGTTATCCCAGTTTCATAAATATTCATATTATTGACCGCATTCTTTAATAATCCCAATCAGCTGTGTGGAGTCCAATTCTCATTTATTAGTTACATATAAAACAAACAGCCAGTCAACACGTTTCGTCACGTATATGTGGAAAAATCGACTTCATCATGGCTGCAATTTTAACGAAAAGGGACACCTTAATAATCATGTCAATTTATCAGAATTCCTGTATGCACCCAGCGAGTCATACGTAAACCCAGTAAGCCTCTTAAGAGTGATAGTTGTCACATGCATTTTATTACAAATGATACAGTCCCACAGGCAGCAATCAAATGTGCAGCAGCATCATGCAAAAACTACACTCAGTTGATTATGGCTATTGAAGAGTGTGGTAAATATTTTGAGAATTTTTTGCTTGTATTTATCTTCAGATTATCAGGAACAATCATACGGTGAGGCAACTACAGAAATCACATATGCTCTCAGAAATTCTTCATTTCTTCTTCATTATATCACCATACTTTGCATGCAAGCAGTGGGCACAGTCTGTTGTCTCTCCAGCGTGAGCCAGGTAAAAATTGATTTGTAAATCGGACTTTTATAATCTACAAGGCATGTGGACATCATTAAATGACTTTCATGAAAGAGCTGACAGAGAGAAAAGGCGTCTAACCAAGATTAAAGGACAGCAGAACTGTGCTGTATGTTTAAATTTAATTAAATTGTTTGGCTCTGGGGACACCATACGTCAGCTAAAAAAGATGCCCGCGAAATCCAGGCCGGTTTCCTCAGGTGAGAGGAAGGGGTGGGGAGAGGAGGCTTAGTGGAATTGGGGCGAGAATACTGCACCTGGTGATTTTGAGTAGGCCACCCGTCACAAATTCAAAATTACCAGATGCAGGGGCGCTGAACAAGATTTTCTTAGATGAAAGAACCTGGTAAAACCACTGAGGCTCCAGGACAGTGGCAAACTGCAGAGGCACTGCCGGCCCCACTCAACCATTCTCACAGCAGCAGAGAAGCAGGCAAAATTCTCCCAAGCAATTTTGCAACCTGTCATGTCACCCCCACACCCTCTTGTTGTGCCATTTTGCCCACACCCCTGGTCATATTTACTACATGCTTACAGAAGATTGTAAACCAGAGAGAAAAATTCAAAAGAATTAGGGACAACCTGTGGGAAAGGATCTGGTAATCCTGGATCTACACTGTTTAACTGAGTTGAAGGGGTCAAGGGACACATAATGAACAAGCAAGGTATATCTAAATCTCAACTCCAGGCATCTTGTCATCAAGCCCACAGTTAAAACGTTTCAACACAAACTCTGAAGTCCTTTTCACTTTAAAGACCTGTTAATTACACAGGTTAAGGTATGGGCTGTGCGAGTATAGGTTTTAGTATGCATTTTGATAACAACTTGCATCCCTTTTTACGTTGCAGCCTTCCACACAGCACAGCTGTCTGGTTTGCTAAATACTTTTTAAGGACTTTTAGAAAGTTGACCTAGGAATGCATTCAGTCCGCTGATTACCATTGGCATTGTGGTTTATAGCTCACATTTTCAGGCTTTCTATTTGCTGGCGTTATTTAGGCTCTCCAGGTTCAGTTTGCCCCCTATTTCTTAAAAAGCTTTTACTGTGTTTTTTCCACAAACTCACTTTCTATACACAGGCTTTTAAATCTTGTTCTTATCTGGTCACATTTGCTGTGCATTTGAAGAACGAGGTCAAATGTCAGGAACAGTCTGCCGAGGACGCTTGTTTACTTTTATTTCTCCGACTTTAAAGTGAGAGAATTTATATGACAATCTTGCTGGATACTGGGGGTAGCAAAGAGATTCTTCTAGCATACAAGATTTAAATGAACTGTGTAAGTATTTTAATATATCAGAATCAGGAACACAAATGAAGCGCATCATTTGTAATTTCTAAAGTGTGTTGAAAACAAACACTTTAATACGATCAAAACAAATAATTACACTAGGTGATGCAATTTCTACACATTTTTGTATGTGCACTGTACAGTCTATTAGTAAAATTGTATGTTTGTGCAAATGTAATGGTCATTTCAATTGTTAATGCATTGTCTATACTGGCAGTGCGCTACCACACAATGCATACTCCGCTCTATGCCATTCCACTCTACTCTACACCACTCCACTTTACACCACTCTCAACCACAGCACTCTGCAGCTCACCACTCTATACCTCTCTTAACATGTATCACTCTACTCAATACCAATGCACTTCTTTGTCACTCTACTCTACACCTCTGCACCCTACACCACTCCAGGCTAGGCCACACAAATCATCTCTGCACAACTCCACTCTACGCTAATCTGCAACAAAGCACTCAACACCACTGCACTCTATGCCAAAACACTCTATAGCAGTGGTTCCCAACCTTTTGACTTATATGGACCCCCACTTTATCATTACTGGAATCCGGGGACCTCCACAGAATCGTTATTGGAATCCGGGGACCCCCCGAATGAGTCATTACTAAAAGCTGGGGACCTAATCTGTTAATATCATTTAATTTTCTTAACAGTTGCGGACCCCCTGAGGAGGCTTTGCAGACCCCCAGGGTCCCCAGACCACAAGTTGGGAACAACTCCTCTACAGCAATGCACTTTACTCATTAACACTCAACTCTATGCCCCTGAACTCTACGCCAATCCACTGTACACCACTCTAATCTACACTGCGCTCTACACAACTTTACTCTATGCCACTCTACCCTGCACCACTCCACTCTGAAACAATCTACTCTATTCCATGTCACTGCACTCTACGCCAATGCACTCTACACAAGTGCACTCATTTTCAGTACACCCTATGCCACTGCCTATTATGCTGCATCACTGTACTCTACGCCACTGCTCTCTACACCACTGCACTCTGACACTACTCTGCAATCTCCGCCACTGAACTCTCAGCCACTCTACTCTGCACTACTCCACTGCACTCTATTGTACTATACTTTACTCTGCACCACTCTATGCTACTCTACACCTCTATACGCCACTGTACTCTATGCCTCGGCACTCACCTCTATGTCACTCTGCTCTACACCACTCCACTCTACTATACACCACTCTAATCTATGCCACTGAATTGGTTGACGCGGCACAGTATGCCGCTAATTTCAATGCCACTGCACTCTACACCACTATACTCTGCAACACTCCACACCAGTGCACTCTAAACCAGTCTGCTCTATGCCACTCCAGTGTTTGCCACTCTACGTGACTCCACACTATGCCACTCCAACACACAACACACTCTGCCACTACACTCTACAACATTCTACTCTACTCTTCGCTGTTAGTCATGCTTAATAGCAGCCACCCTAGTGTACAACATTGCTAAAACACATTGGGAAAGCCAATAGCTCTTGCATAGGCGGGACCTATTTGCTTTGCTAATGCTTGTTGGAATAAGGGCAGAGGCTCAAATTTGTGGAGGAAGTAATTCGTATGGTGGTCATCAGTAAAAAAAAAAAATCAGGAAAGAGTGTTTTATTTACTGTAGTACACAAGGCAATGAAGAAAGGAAAGAGCTTGCACTTAACATAAATGTGAAAGTCTTTCTTTATGTGCACATAAGGGAAAGATGTGATTCTCGTTTTCTCTTTCATAGGTTTATAACACTAAGGGCCTGATTCTAACTTTGGAGGACGGTGTTAAAACGTCCCAAAAGTGGCGGATATACCACCTACCGTATTACGAGTCCATTATATCCTATGGAACTCGTAATACGGTAGGTGGTATATCCGCCACTTTTGGGACGGTTTAACACCGTCCTCAAAAGTTAGAATCAGGCCCTAAGTCTTCTTGTCCTGAGGAGGCCCGTCTGAATGGGTGCTGCAGGACAGACCGTGTGATTGACCTTGCACAGCCTGGACAGTTCTGTCCGGGCCCTGACAAATTCCTTAACCTTTGCTGTGTTGATCAGTAAAAATCCGCCTAATTGAATCCATGGATGTGGAAAAAACCACAGGCTGACGTCTGTGCTGCATACATCACGCTGAAGGATTTCTGCCTCAGCCCTGGCGGCAATAGTCAGTGAGGTCAGGTCAAAGAGGGTTAAACTAAGTCAGGATATGGCCCAAGGAATACATCAAACGTTGATTTTAAAAGGGCAATTAATCTTGGACAGAAATGCTTCCTGGGGAATGAGATCCCAATCTTGAGAGCACACTACATGATGTAGCAGTAAAAATGTACATATACAAGCTTAGAGGGCTTTTATCCTGTGATCACAAACAGAAGGGGAGTGCTGTTTATGAACGAATAAAAACCCATTCTACAATTCGTACATTAACTTCTTCCGGGCCTGTACACCGTGCCATCTTAGGCCTCGCAAATTGCACTACTGCAGTTTGTACAAACGGAAGAGGTTTTGACCTCAAACCGCTACTTTCTTGGTAGACGTGTGCGTTCCATTTACGGCCACAACAAACTAAAACAAAAAGAAAAATAAAGGTGAAGGTGAAGGAAATCACTGGAAAGTTGTCCCCCAAGGGCATACAAACACCATGCCACCAAAGAATGCCTCCACACCTCACTGCAACCTCGGAGGAGTTCAAACACCTTAAAATAACGTTCATTTCTACATCTATGTGAGCAACTGAGAGAGGTCAAAACACAAAGAAAAAGTAACAAAAAATATAGAGATGCCCTCTCTCAGACCAACATCCTCTAAAAAAAAGTGTCACATAAGAAAGAAAAAAACAAGGGACAGGCGACGGAAAGATAGAAACTACAGTGGATGCAAAGTCCATTTTAGCGGATGTAGACAGGTCCAGCTTGATTCGTGAATAAAAAGCTGTAGCTGGATAACAAGAGGGAGAGTAACCAGCGGCGAGGTCAGGGGGAGGATACTGGTGTTCACCCCTCAGCAACCCCTGCCTCGCTAATGCAGCGCTCTTCAGACGATCATTTCATCATTTTCTTGTTTGTGTACACTTCTGCCGAAGACAAATGCCGCTGGACTTCACAACGTCATGATCGTATACATTATCCAGATTACTTTCTCAGGGGATGGGTGTTTACGTTTGTGGGTGCAAGATATGCATCAATGTCAGAAAAAAAACCACGAAAATCATTGATTTCTCTAAAGCTGGTATTTTGGAGGTTGTTATGGTAAATGATAGAAATATACAGAAATAACTGATGCATTTTTTTTTTTTACATTGAGACGGATGATGGGATAAATTTCATTTTACCAGAGGTTCTTCTTTCACATTACACATCCGCTAAGTTGGAGAAACGAGATTTGTTCTCTAAAAATGGTAACTAGAGACTAGAGGGATAAAAATAGGACATGCACATTCCTGAGAATGCTACTAGATTTAAGAGAACCTGGCCTTTCTACAAGCAGATCCAAACTAGTTTCTCCATCCATGACTGATCCAAGCTCTGCTTGTAATATCACTTTCTCTAAGCAAGAGACATGGATAGGAGGCATCAAAAGCATCATTGTGAGGTCTGTGGATGTTCCACCCACCCTCCGGAGTTATCGGCACCACGAGCACTAGTAACTCTAGGGATGCCATGAGTTAACGGTGAATTCGGAGTTGAACCCTGATCGTTCACCAAGAAATTAGAAATTACTGTAGGAATCACCAATTCCAGGTCTGATTCCCCCTCACTTTCACCCCGAGATTTCAACTGCGGAAGGCTGAGTTAAGTACAGCAGTGCTGTGGAGTTCCCACTGATCTTAGACATTGTGACAAGGTTAGTAATCGTGTTACCCCAACGTATTTACAGAGGAAAGACCCTCAAAGATAAGAGAGAAGACTTGAGAGAATAAAATTGTGAGGCTCAGTCTGGGGGCGTTGCAGACTTTTTAAGCCTTTTTGTTCGGAAACCGAGTAAACAGGAAATCAAATGCAGGAAATAAGAAATGAATATTTATTTTATTTATTTAGATATTTATATAGCACTACTAAGAACATGGAAAAAATGGAGAAAGAGGCCAAAGTGACCACGTCTTTTTTAGCACCGCACTCTATGGATGCATCTAAAAGTATAATAATGTTTAACCTTGCTTGCATAGGATCAGAACTGATATGAGTCTACCTGATGTGTTCAAAATGCCAATCAGTTTGCAGACACTAAGGCCCATATTTATACTTTTTGACGCAAACCAGCGCCGGCGCTGGTTTGCGTCAAAAAATGTACCGCCGACTAATACCATTCCTACGCGCCAGGCGGGCGCCTTATTTAAGGATTGACGTTAGCCGGTGCTGCGGGCTGGTCAGAGTAAAAAAAAAAAAAATGACTCAAACCAGGCAGCGCCGGCGTAGGGGAAAATGGGAGTTGTGCGTCAAAAAATGGTGCAAGTCAGATTTGAGTAAAAAATCATGGCTCAAACTGGACTTGCGCAATTTTATGATGCACAACCCCCATTGAAATGACTCCTGTCTTAGCAAAGAAAGGAGTCATGCCCCCTTGCCCAATGACCATGCCCAGAGGACTGGCACAGTGGCATGTAAGGGGGCCCAAATAGGCCCCCCTATGCCACTTAAAAAAAATAAAAAAAATAATACTTAGCTGAACTTACCTGGGATGGGTCCCCCCCATCCATGGGTGTCCTCCAGGGGTGGGCAAGGGTGGCAGGGGGTGTCCCTGGGGGCAGGGAAGGGCACATATGGACTGCTTCCATGGTCAGAGACAATGGAGGTGAGCCCACAGGTCCCTTAACGCCTGCCCTTACCCAGGCGTTAAAAAACGGCACACAGGATGTGCGGCGTTCTTTAAGGCCCTCTCCCTCCTGTGCGTCTAAATAACGTGGGAGTATAAATAAGGAGCACAGGCCTTAAAGTCATTTTTGGGACGGGAACGCCTACCTTGCATGTCATTAACGCTAGGCGGTTTCCCGCATCAAAAAAATGGCGCACACAGAGGATTTTTGACATCCGAGGGATTGGGCATCAAAGTATAAATATGGGGCAAGGTTTGCGCTGAATGTGCATCAAAAAATTTTACGCACATTCGCCGCAAACAAAGTATATAAATGTGCCCTTAAACCTTTAACAGAGTCTACTTTCTCTAAGAAGAGTGCTGTCTTGCCTTCCCACAATTTTCTGTTTTTATTTAATAGAACAAGATATTAAATTTTTCGACTGACAAAACAAAATACGCTTTAATATATTACAATCTCCAAAGGCCTACTACCCGTGGAACAATTTTTACAGATTCATCCGTGAACGCTTATTTAGCTAGCTGTCAGGGGAGTTTCCCTACTTCACTTCAGTATCTCTGTTTTACACCCACTGAAGCCTTCGATCTCCCCTTTACTTACCACTTTAAATTCACTCTTTCGATTTACTGCTTTCAAAATCAATTGGTAATGGCGGCTGCTTATCCCACGAGCAATGTCTGATTAATAAGTCTATATGCCTACTGGCTCCCCGATTGTACTTTGGTGCCCCTGGCACCGCCACTGACTTCAGGGGTCACATTAAATCGAAGAAGCGTTGCCGGCTTTCTGCAGCTTTCTCTGTCCCTCCTCTTTCTTCCCCTGGTCCTTCAGCAGCAACAAGGCGGCAGCCGGGACGCTGAGAGCGAGGCAGGGGGCACAGATGTGATGCCAAGGACGGTCAAGTGCTGGGGGCCACATCTGCTATTTTCGACACTTAAGAATGTTAGTTCATGGCAGCTTTCCATTTTGAGAAAAGTGTTTATGGCACAGCCCAACAGAGACAATTAAGTACCGACTATGTATCCCCTATGGCCATCTTAAGTTTTATTCACTGCCTCCCATGCCTTTTTTCTGTCACAGCCTAGCTCCAGCAGTAGGAAAAGGAGAAGGGCGCTTAGTTGACCCCCTTTAGGTCTTGCTACAGAAAGCTATATGCATGGCAAGACCTCCTGCCATCACAAATCATGCAATATATAACACACAGCAGCAGAAAGGGACTTTGGTCCAGTTCCCTTCATTAACTGGTTTGTGTGGTTGAGCCACCTTCAGCCAAAGGCCTGCTGGGCTGTCTTTCGCCATTTTGATAATTTCATGGGTGTTCACAATGCCCAAAGGTAAATTATTTTCTTGACTGCATTTGTTTCCCTAAGGAAACACAAACATTTGCAAATACCGTGATATTGGCTATGGTAGTAATCCCAGAAGTACATAGGCACTGGAAGGGGCGCAAGTAGCAGCAACACAGAGCCACTGTGAAATATTCTGCCTAATCAAGTGCACCGAAATCTTGCATTTGTGATTAACAAGACAGAACACAGAGCCTCCCAACCCACGATCTGGTGCCAGGAGGATTCAGCCTCGCTGTCCCAAGCATCAGGGCTCGCAGCACCGGAGCTTTACGCCTTTCTGTCCTCCTCCCGCCCCTCCAGCCATACATGGGTTAGGTGCATGGCAGAGGTTGCCTGCCCCACAGCCTCCCTCCCTCTGACCCAAGGTGGTCAGTTGTATGGTAGAGGTGATGAACTCTCTTATTACCATTTTACTATCATCTCTGTTTTAAATATGCAGCTGATACCCCACAAGAACTACCAGAAAGATGTGTACTGCTGATGTATAATTTGCCATGTTTTGACTGGGACCAGAGGGGATGTTAAGTAACATACCTGAGGTCTATTTAAGTTAAAAGATGTGGTCTACAAAAATACCAATTCCACGCTGATACAAAGCTCTCTGGAATTCGGAGAAGCAAGTACATGTAATGTCTAAAGGGGATTGGCATAGTGGCTGGCCCAGGTTTTTGGCCAGTGACAGACTGACTAATATAGTACAGAGAGGCTGCACACATGCTCTGACTAGCAACTCCCCAGCTTGAAAGCAGCCTCCTAGGCCTTGCTTCTTCCAATATGTTGTCTGCTACTCGCTGTGTTAGCCCCCAATGAAGCAAACTAAAAGTGATCAATGCCCAGGACTGTGTAAGAAAGTACTTTTGATGGTGACATATTCATGCCCTTGCACCTGTCTCCACTCCCGTAATCCCCCTTTTAGTCTTAATCTTGTAGCTGTTACTTCAACCATATTTCTTGAATTGACAATTAGTAGGATGCTCAGATACCTCCTCGTCCCCTCCTCTATATTCCCCTCTAGCCATCCCATATTCTCTTCTCCTCCGTGATCCCTTTCACATGAATTAGGAAAGTACAGTACCTTCATCAGTCTACAGCCTCCAAAATCATTAGTTCTACAGCTCTCTACCGACCCTCCTTCTCTTATCCTATCCTATTGCACCCACCTGTCCCTTTCCCAATCATCCTCCTCTATCTATCCATAACCTTCTCCTCTCTGTCCTCTCTTACCCAGCAATCCTTTTCTCCCATCTATTCTATGATCCACTGTCCATTTCTCCTCTTTCTCCCCTATACTATTGAACTCCTCTGTCCCCTTAGACCCACTTTTCTCCAGTTCCTTATCACATCTGCTCCATTCGTGTGAACAGGTAATCTGCACATTTTCACCCCCCTATATACGTGCAACATTAACAAACCCTCAGGAGAGCTAAGAGCTGCCACACTTTGTGTAGGCACTATATAGTAGTCACAATAAAATATTGCCCATCTCCTGGCATCTAAACATTTGGGGGGGGGGTCATTACGAGTCTGGCGGTCACTAGACCGCCAGACTCGTGGTGGAGGTTGGACCACTGCCAATGTGGGGGTCCGAGTGCCACATTATGACCACGGCGGTCGTGCCTAAGTGGAACCGCCAGCACTGCCAGTACCAGAGATACTGGCGGTCTGGCAGATGCGGCGGTGCTAATCCGGCAAGTAGCACTCTAATATGCGCTACACTGAGGATTACGACCTCGTTCTCAGCCAGCGATTTCATGGCGGTAGACCGGCCATGAAAAGGCTGGCAAGAGAACGGATGCAGGGGGCCCTAGGGCACTTGGCAAGGGAAGTGCAGCGGTCCCCACCTGGCCAGCACCATCAAAATGTTCACTGTCTGCTGGTGCACTCTGCATGCTATAGCATTGACGCCGGCTTGATTACGAGCCAGAGACAATGCTGAAGGCTGCTTCCTGCTAGGCCACTGGGTGGAAACTCAGGTTTCAGCGCGCTTACCTAGCGGGAAACTATTAATAGGCCTGACTGGGAGGTAGCCACTATGGCTGCAACCTCCCCATCGGAAGTTCGGCGGACGGCCTAAACCGTCCACCAAGCTCATAATAAGGCCCTTGGTGTCTGCACACAACACCTTCTCACTTGCTATCCTACCCGTTGCAATTCTTCATTTCCCTCTCTCCAGCTACTCCCCTTTTAACTCATCCTTATTTCTTCTGTTCTCCTCCTTCATTGCTCCACTGGAATATGCAGATCTCCTTGTACAAGTAATTCTTTCTCCAACCTTTTATCTTTCCCCTTTTGCTTACACTGTTTTTAGGGTCAAGCCTGCGTTGCATGCGCTCGTGCATGCGTTTCGCATGGAGACTCTTTTGTATTTATAAAACGGCTCGGAGCCCTGTCAACTTCACATCAGTGTTTTTTTATTGGTTGGTGGGCTTCCCTGATAAAATCTGCTTGCTTTCATTAGTCGAAGGCACCCATATGGCATGCCTTTTCCGGTGGCTAGCCCTCCTCCAGCGCAGCTACCAAGTACAGAAAACATGCGAGGCTCGCTGTTTTCCATCGGGCTCGTGGACTTTTTTTCTCAAACTTACGAGCCTGATCTCGCTTGGCAGAAGTCGAGCGCTTTACGTACTTGATTTCACTTTTTCGGGTTATGTACATAAATGCACTTTTGCCCGATAGGTGAAAAGTCGGAAAGGAGTTTACTACGCGATCAGCTCTAACTTGAGCAAACGCGAGACCCGATGCATTGTAAATGCTTGTTTAATTTTTCCACCTCTTCTCGTAATAGCTTTACCTTCTCACTGCATGTGTCCTTTCCCTTTAATCCTCTTGCTCTCTTAGGGCCAGATGTAGCAAAATGGAAATTGCGACTTGCAATTTGCGAGTCGGAGCGACTCTCAAATTGCAAGTCGCAATTTCCAATGCAGAACGGTGTCTCAGACACCGTCTGCGACTCGCTATGGGGTCGCAATGACACACCTCATTAATATTCATGAGGTGGGTCGCAAATTGCGGCCCCATAGCGAGTCTAGGCACTCGCTAACATGGAGGCCTGCTGTCGTCAGCAGACCTCCATGTTCGTGACTGCTTTATCAATAAAGCAGTTTTTTTTTTAAAGTGTAGCCCGTTTTCCTTAAAGGAAAACGAGCTGCACTTAAAAACAAAAACTGAAACCTTTAGTTTCGGTATTTTTTCAGGCCAGGTAGTGGTCCCTTGGACCACTACCTGCCCTGAAAAAATTGTTTTGGGTCCATTCGCAAAGAGGAAGGGGTCCCATGGGGACCCCTTCCAATTTGCGAGTGGGTTACCATCCACTTGAAGTGGATGGTAACTGCGATACCATTTGCGACCGCATATGCGGTCGCAAATGGTATTGCATGCCACTCCGAATCGCAAATAGGAAGGGAACACCCCTTCCTATTTGCGATTCTGAAATGCATATTGCGAGTCGGTCCCGACTCGCAATATGCATTTCTGCATAGCAAAGAGGCATTTGCGCCTTGCAAACGGCGATTTTCGCCGTTTGCGACGCGCAAATCCTTTGCTTCATCTGGCCCTTAGTTCTTTAAACCATCCTCATTCTTCCCTTCTTATACAGTTCTTTCCTCTCTATGTATTCACCTTCTCTACTTCCTTGCCGTTCTCATTTTTCCTTCCTGTCCTTCTCCCACAAATCCTTTCCCCTTTCTCGTTATCATGACCCGGCTCCTCATATCTTTTTGTTCCGATCTGATGTCTTTGCTTTCCTCTACCGCTTAGTTCACACCTTTTTTTTTCATCCTACCCATCCTTCTCTCTATCTCATTGCTACCTATAATCATTCTATTTCTTTCCCTTCCCTCTTCTTGTGCCCACCTTCCTTTATTCTTTAGTTACACCTTCCCTCCTTATTTATTTTCCTCTCATCCATTCCCCTTCTTGTTATACTCTGTTCTTCCTCCTTTACTCCCATACTTTCCTCCCTGACTACTCTTCTTTGCCTTGCTGCCACATCCTTCTCACAAACATCCTCCCCTCATCTTCCTATCTTTTTTCTCCTTCCCACTTTCTCTTCCAAGATACACTATGGCGGTTGAAAGAAGTGTTTGAAACCTGCCTGTAATGCTTTCACACTGGAAATGTCTGTGGAACCTGAATTATTTACTATTGTGAAGCACTATAGCCACAACAGTATTCATATTACCAGGGTACATAAAGCACCATAATGAGGCGAGGTAGAAAGGTGCCTCCACTTATAATGAAATATTGCCATAAGTTTTGCTTATAACTGAAAATGTTTCTTCATTGATGTCTATATTCATTACGGCATTGTAGGAGGCTGGACTGGCTTGTAGTGAGTACCAAGGGGTACTTGCACCTTGCACCAGGCCCAGTTATCCCTTATTAGTGTATAGGGTGTCTAGCAGCTTAGGCTGATAGATAATGGTAGCTTAGCAGAGCAGCTTAGGCTGAACTAGGAGACGTGTGAAGCTACTACAGTACCACTTAGTGTCATATGCACAATATCATAAGAAAACACAATACACAGTTATACTAAAAATAAAGGTACTTTATTTTTATGACAATATGCCAAAGTATCTTAGAGTGTACCCTCAGTGAGAGGATAGGAAATATACACAAGATATATATACACAATAGCAAAAATATGCAGTATAGTCTTAGAAAACAGTGCAAACAATGTATAGTTACAATAGGATGCAATGGGGAAACATAGGGATAGGGGCAACACAAACCATATACTCCAAAAGTGGAATGCGAACCACGAATGGACCCCAAACCTATGTGACCTTGTAGAGGGTCGCTGGGACTATTAGAAAATAGTGAGAGTTAGAAAAATAACCCTCCCCAAGACCCTGAAAAGTGAGTGCAAAGTGCACTAAAGTTCCCCTAAGGACAAAATAGTCGTGTTAGAGGGAGAATGCAAGGAAAACACAAATCAGCAATGCAACAACGATGGATTCCTGTCTGAAGGTACCTGTGGAACAAGGGGACCAAGTCCAAAAGTCACAAGCAGCTCGGAGATGGGCAGATGCCCAAGAAATGCCAGCGGTTGGTGCAAAGAAGCTCTTACTAGGCTGAAGAACTGTGAATACTGCAGGAACGACAAGGGCTAGAGACTTCCCCTTTGGAGGATGGATCCCCCACGCCTTGAAGAGTCGTGCAGAAGTGTTTTCCCGCCGGATGGACGCCAACAAGCCTTGCTACACGCAAATCGTGCGTTTGGCGTTTTTGGACGCTGCTGGGGCCCAGGAGGGACCAGGAGGTCGCAAATTGGACCTGCAGAGAGAGGGGACGTCGAGCAAGACAAAGAGCCCTCACTGAAGCAGGTAGCACCCGGAGAAGTGCCAGAAACAGGCACTACGAGGATGCGTGAAACGGTGCTCGCCGAAGTTGCACAAAGGAGTCCCACGTCGCCGGAGACCAACTTAGAAAGTCGTGCAATGCAGGTTAGAGTGCCGTGGACCCAGGCTTGGCTGTGCACACAGGATTTCCGCCGGAAGTGCACAGGGGCCGGAGAAGCTTGCAAAGTCGCGGTTCCCAGCAATGCAGCCCAGCGAGGTGAGGCAAGGACTTACCTCCACCAAACTTGGGCTGAAGAGTCACTGGACTGTGGGGGTCACTTGGACGGTGTCGCTGGATTCGAGGGACCTCGCTCGTCGTGCTGAGAGGAGACCCAAGGGACCGGAGATGCAGCTTTTTGGTGCCTGCGGTTGCAGGGGGAAGATTCCGTCGACCCACGGGAGATTTCTTCGGAGCTTCTGGTGCAGAGAGGAGGCAGACTACCCCCACAGCATGCACAAGCAGGAAAACAGTCGAGAAGGCGGCAGGATCAGCGTTACAGAGTTGCAGTAGTCGTCTTTGCTACTATGTTGCAGGTTTGCAGGCTTCCAGCGCGGTCAGCGGTCGATTCCTTATCAGAAGGTGAAGAGGGAGATGCAGAGGAACTCGGCTGAGCTCATGCATTCGTTATCTGAAGTTTCCCCAGAGACAGAGACCCTAAATAGCCAGAAAAGAGGGTTTGGCTACCTAGGAGAGAGGAAAGGCTACTAACACCTGAAGGAGCCTATCAGCAGGAGTCTCTGACGTCACCTGGTGGCACTGGCCACTCAGAGCAGTCCAGTGTGCCAGCAGCACCTCTGTTTCCAAGATGGCAGAGGTCTGGAGCACACTGGAGGAGCTCTGGACACCTCCCAGGGGAGGTGCAGGTCAGGGGAGTGGTCACTCCCCTTTCCTTTGTCCAGTTTCGCGCCAGAGCAGGGGCTAAGGGGTCCCTGAACCGGTGTAGACTGGCTTATGCAGAATTGGGCACATCTGTGCCCAACAAAGCATTTCCAGAGGCTGGGGGAGGCTACTCCTCCCCTGCCTTCACACCATTTTCCAAAGGGAGAGGGTGTCACACCCTCTCTCAGAGGAAGTTCTTTGTTCTGCCATCCTGGGCCAGGCCTGGCTGGACCCCAGGAGGGCAGCTGCCTGTCTGAGGGGTTGGCAGCAGCAGCAGCTGCAGTGAAACCCCAGGAAGGGCAGTCTGGCAGTACCAGGGTCTGTGCTACAGACCACTGGGATCATGGAATTGTACCAACAATGCCAGGATGGCATAGAGGGGGCAATTCCATGATCATAGACATGTTACATGGCCATATTCGGAGTTACCATGGTGAAGCTACATATAGGTAGTGACCTATATGTAGTGCACGCGTGTAATGGTGTCCCCGCACTCACAAAGTTCAGGGAATTGGCTCTGAACAATGTGGGGGCACCTTGGCTAGTGCCAGAGTGCCCTCACACTAAGTAACTTTGCACCTAACCTTTACCAGGTAAAGGTTAGACATATAGGTGACTTATAAGTTACTTAAGTGCAGTGTAAAATGGCTGTGAAATAACGTGGACGTTATTTCACTCAGGCTGCAGTGGCAGGCCTGTGTAAGAATTGTCAGAGCTCCCTATGGGTGGCAAAAGAAATGCTGCAGCCCATAGGGATCTCCTGGAACCCCAATACCCTGGGTACCTCAGTACCATATACTAGGGAATTATAAGGGTGTTCCAGTAAGCCAATGTAAATTGGTAAAAATGGTCACTAGCCTGTCAGTGACAATTTGGAAGTAATGAGAGAGCATAACCACTGAGGTTCTGGTTAGCAGAGCCTCAGTGAGACAGTTAGGCACCACACAGGGAACATATACATGCACACCTATGAGCACTGGGGCCCTGTGTGACAGGGTCCCAGTGACACATACATATAGGCCACAAACCTATGAGCACTGGGGTCCTGACCAGCAGGATCCCAGTGACACATAACAAACATACTGAAAACATAGTGTTTTCACTATGAGCACTGAGGCCTGGCTATCAGGATCCCAGTGAGACAGTGAAAACAGTGACAAACACCCTGACATACACTCACAAACAGGCAAAAAGTGGGGGTAACAAGGCTAGAAAGAGGCTACCTTCTCACAGGCATCATAAATGCACTCTGTCACTCATCCTTCAACTCATGATATCTAGTATTCCTGCGGACATAAAATCACCAATAAAGTTAATTAGCAGACTGATTGGCTTCTTGCTATACCCTTACATCAACTGAGACTTTTCTTCTTCATACAAAACTTAAACAAATATATGTGCCTTTGGTGACACTTGTTCTTATTTGCAGCGTTCAAAGCTGCATTACTACACTCAAGTGAGGACAGGATCAGACTTTTGCTGCCAATGTCTCAATACTATTGCAGCAGTGCCAAGACTAGTATGCTGGATTCTCACAGCATGGCATTGAGGAGAGAAAACTTATTTGGATGAGAAAGAGTAACAGAATATCCAAAACAATCTGCCCCACTCCAATCTGCCCCAATCTAAAACTATTTTCCCCACTCCAAACAGCCCCACTGCAACCCCAAAAAAGTTGCTCCACACCAAAACAATCTGCCCAACTCCAATCTAAAACAATTTGTCCCACTCCAGTCACCCTCACTCCAATCTGCCCCACTTTAATCCAAAACAATCGGTACCACCCCAATCCGCTCTACTCCAATCTGCCCCATTCCAATCCACCACTCTACTCCAATCCACCCACTCTATTCCAATCCAGTCCACCCCACCCACCCTCCCAGTTCAGTCTACCCCTCTGCAATCCATCTATACCGCCCCACTCCAATCCATCCAGCCCACCCTATCCAACCCACCCCATTACAATCCAATCAACCCTACTCCAATCCAGACCATCCACTCCTGTCCAATCTAATCCACCACACTCCAGTCCATTATAATCCACCCCACCCCACCCCACCCCATCCCACTACAAGCTAATCCAATCCACCCCACCCCTATCATTCCAATGCAAACTACCCACCCCAATTTAATCTAATCACCCCACGTGAATCCACCCCAATCCCATTTCAATAAACCACACTCCAATCCAATCCACCCCACTCTACCCCAATCCAATCCACCCACTCTACTCCAACCCAATCCACCCCACTACCTCAATCCACTTCAACCTATTCCACCCCACTCTACTCTATGACACTCTCTGCCACTGAACTCTACTCCCCTCTACAACACTTGACTACTCCTACTCCACTCTCCGACATTCCTACAAATTCATTCTATGACGCTCTACTTCCTCACTCCACTCTGACACTCCACGTCACTAACTTTTATCCATGCTGAACAGCAGCCACACTGGTGTACAACATGACAAAACACACTGCCAAAGCCAACAGCTATTGCATAGGTGAGACCTACTGGCTTTGCCAATGCTTGTTCTTTTATGAGAGGGCTGTTAACTTCCATTGTCACTTAACACTCTAGGGCAAGCTTCAGGATGTATCTGTTGCTGTATGGAGGCATTGTCAACTGGGGTCATCACCATATCCAGTTGTACCACAGCTTCTTTAAAGTTGTCTGACTTTGTATATGTCCTCCTTCCTATTTTCCTTAGCTTCTGCAATAAATGTGTTTTAATGGGGAAGCAGGCGAAAGTGGTCGCTTTTGTACAGTCCGCTGCTTGCTGAGAATGAATCCAAATCTTTCTTTGCCAAAAGGTTGTTTCTTGGGGCCACATAAAATCTTGTGCACATTTGCAAAGGTTACCAGAAAATAGCTGGATACTTCCTACTGTCACAGAGGCCGTGTCATCTAGGACAAGGTCTCCATACAGAACAAGGAGCTACAGAAAGGTGTTGAAGGGCTTTGTATTACATTCTAAGTCTCATAATATAACCGGTGAATCTGTAGAGCACATGTTGGTGCCCGATACCGGGACTTCTTGGTGTTACTAGTAGATAGCAGATTTGTATTATTCAGCTAAACGATACTCACTTCATCAGGTGGGGAGACAAGAAAGGGTATAGTGGGCCCTCACGGATTCAAACCGGTGACGTGCATTGAATGCAATAGTCCAAAGAGCCCTCTGGTATAAACAGAAGGGTTTTCAGAATTTTCCTAGCCTCAAAGAACACTGTTTTAGGGCTTATCAGAGGAATGTGCTTGCCATATTATCAGTTTAATGTCTCCAGTGGGGTAAAGCAAAAAGTGCGGCACTACGAGTCTGAATAATATAGAGGATGACGGAAACACCCCATTTCCGCGGCCTGGGATTTGATGCTAGAAGAATTCCAACAATGAGGCTCTGAGGCTGAATAGTTCATAGATCCAGAATGCTAGGTTGACTCTCCCAATTGGGTAAGGCGGCCCGACCAGTTTTATAACTCAAACAACTCCCCTACGTCCTGAAACTAGTTTCCTATCTGTGCATTACACATAACCAGGTGTGCCCTGCCTCAACTATTCTCCCCAATCCTAAAGTGCATGCAGGATGCAATAGGCCATGGAGCATGTTAGGGGAGCGGAGGGTATATGAGAACTAAAAGTTATTTACTGTAGAAACTGGGTACTCACATGTGACATCATTCACATCTTTTATGAATCAACAGTATTGTAATTTGATTGTATATTGTTCCAGTATTATCACAGAATGATGTTAAGTCTGCTTGTACTGCTCGATATATTGGCAAATACCGGTTCATGTCTGTTGCAAACAGGTATAGTCATAAAACCCATTAAAATCTGTGTTAAAAAATCATCAGTTTAATGTCACTGGGGGAAACAATTTCAGAGGCAATATGAGCAAGCACTACTAAAGTAAGATTCAAATCCCATCCAAAATAGGGCTCTAAACACTTGAAATGAAAGGCAAAACCGGGGAGCCTCTTGAAATGTTGCTCGATAACAATAGTTTTAAGAGAAACCCAATCTGTGCTTGAATTCTTATCTAGCAATAACATAAATGCTTAGGTTTGAAGAGCAAGTTGTTGTCCAATATGCAGAAAAACATTTCTTTTTACTTTACCATTCAATTTGAAAACCTAAGCAATAAGACAATCGAACTGGTTTATAGTGCAGCCTATCCAGCTGCCTGAAGAATAGCAATGTTTGTTTCAGACATGCTAATATGACCGTGGACTGAGGCCTCCTGAACCACGCGGCCAAACTCAAGATCGGTGCGCTAATAATTGGTTAGGTTCCTCTCCTGTGTAAAGGGGCTTGAAGGTAACCCTTTACAAAATCCCATCTGAGAGTCTGGGGTTTGGAACATACTCTTGAAACACCTACATAAAGCAAACGCCTAATAATTATCCATCCACAATGCTCAGCCAAAAGATTGATTTCCTTCAAAAACGTTTCTCTTCAATGGTAGCGTTCTCTTGTACCATTATCTGAGGCAAGAGTATGTAATGCTGCCAATGTACAGGACTGTCCATTTTGTCATGACACAATGAACCTTCTGTGGCCACTTCTGCAATCCACTGCTTACCATGCTCAGCGACTTGAGTTACTTAGAGTCCTTTTCAGAAAATTCTTCTAGTGACCTGCCAGACTTTAATGTAATGATTGTCGAGCACAAAGGTAAGAATGCACACGTACAACATTGGCTATCACAGTTAGCACTCGCTCTGCAACAGTAAGTTGGCCTCCCAAGTTTCTTTGTTTTCATGGTAGATGTGGACAAGCAGTCAAGGATCAACTCAAGGATGTGCTGATTGATGGATTTAGTGTAGCGACATCTCAACAAATTATATAAAATAAGTAAACGGCCAGCCATGGTCGCAAGATTCCGTAAAGATTCAAGACTTTAAAATATCTAAATACACAATTAAATACGATATACTACTCGCGGAAGAACAAGCATGATAACGAGAAACACATAAGAAGCACAATACAGTCAATGTAAAATGGTATGGTTCATGCAAATTCAACTGAATCAGACTTCTGTTCTCCAAAATGGAGGACCACAATAGTTCCACCAATATTCTGGTCACTTTCTTATGTATTTTGGAAATGTTATATTTCGTAATTGCACGGATTGCGGATACTGAAAATAGGGGTGTTTTGGAGTATGGAATAAACCAGATGGGAAGATAAACAAACCTACCTTCCTGTTTATGGATACTGGCTAAGGGGGATGAATTCAGTGTTGAAGAGGGCATGACTTAGACCGACCGTGAGTCGAAAACACAAAGGGCATATACGGAATCACTCAGAGCCCTCTAGATCCACCTAGTATGTGCACCAACTTGGTGCTGCACCCTTGCAATAAATGTCGGGTAAGAGTAGACCTGGACAAAATTTAAATTAAGCCTGAGTAATTCATGCAATTTTGAGTTATGTTAGTTAAGCAGAATTCCCAAAATGATGCCACTTCACATAATTAGATGGCATTGACAGTAAAAACGTGTAGGTGAATAGAATCTGAGCAGCTTTTGTTTGTGGTGCTTTTGTTTTTTTTTGTTGCATTTTTTGGAATGAAATGTGCCCTCACGACAAAAATTGGCACGAGGACAGTTCATGCTAAAATACAGTGTGAAATGACAGATATTTTAAATAATTACATACCATTTTGCCAAAATGTCATGTAATTACATGAAAGCAAGAGGACAAAAAAACCAATAAAAGATGGTGCAGGGAGAGCGGGTTGAAAAGACTGTCACCACTCAACTCACCTGCACTACAGCAGTTGGTACCTGTTAGGTGAAAAACAGAGAGGGACATTAAGCCTTCTGTCTTCGGATGCCTTGGGTTGGGTGAGGGACTCTCACATGGGCACAGCCAGCAGCATCCGCAGAGCTAGCCAACAGAGATTCAGTAAAGACTTGAGACTTACTAACAGGCAAGAGGGAGCAACCAGCGCCCAGTTCCACATCCTGCAAGGTGGAGTAGCAGGGTCCTTGCAGATCCGAATGGAAGAAAGTATTCGCTAAGCTGAAGGAGCAAACCATCATGTGTTTTTCAAGTGAACAGACCAATTAAAAATCCGGTTCAGTGCATTAAAAAAAAATATTGTAAAGATTTTCAAAGAAGCAGATTGAGGATGCATTTCTTTCATCAAAGCGTCTCTGGAAAATGCAGCCCTTGGTCTCTTTCCATAATGCACTGTAGTGGTCTCTGCATATGTGCAGCTGAACCAGAACAACGCCCAGAAACCTACTCTCTCAGAAAATCTTGAATATTCGCCCCTGCAACAGTTACTGGAGACAAAGAAACTGAAGAGGAAGACTAGGTAGAGGAGAGATGTCCAGTTCTCTGTGAGGTGCACCCATCCTCCATCTTACAACTGTCATTCATAGTCATATAAATACGTTCACAATCACCACAGATTAACTAAACCACTGGTGCACCACAAGTGATCACAAACCATCACTCAAGCGCACATGCTGCACTTTCCCTATTTTAAAACCAATGCGCATGACGCGTCTGCAACAGTTAATTATTTAAAAGGTGAGGCTACTGGCATCACTCCTTGATGTAGCTACCGCACCTCACAGCCTGGTGCTGCCACTGGATTTAGACTGTTCAAAGGAGTTGAAAGGAAGTACACCCTCCAGACTGCGGGGTGGGAAAGTAATGACGGGCTCTCATGTCAGGGTACACCATCCGGGGTCAATGAGGACTCCCTACAAACTGTTGTTGCAAAGCAAAAAGATGGGTTACCTTTTAGGGTGAAAAACCAAAGGTGGGGATGTTAGAGCTGCACAGATGATAAGGAATTGTTTTGGCCTTTCTGGGCTAAGCAATCCCTCCTCATGGTCAGCATTACTCTCGCTTTCACTTTGCTTTTCTCAGTTTTTAACTCTAAAATGTCGTGTTTCAGCTGCTGCTAGCAATTAGTGTTTCGGGGTGGCACCACCTAAAGCGCATGTAAATTTATTTCCATCTTAATATGGCAAGAAATTGGACTTAACGTGCCCCCGAATTCAAACACGTGGTCGGGGAGACTTGAGGAGACAGTTAAGCATCTGCATGCTGGGCATCATTGGCGAAAAAGCCTACCACATAAAGCTTTCAAGCAAGCACTGAACAAACAAACTAAGCTGCTCTCCTGGTCCAACTACAAAGTTAAATTCAGACATTGTTCTCATGCATGGATGGCCATCCACACTTACAATGTTCCAGCTGCCTAGCCGTATGTGGCTGCCTTACTAAACAAGCACCTAAAAATAAAAGTGCTCCACGCTGGACTTGGTCTGCTCCCTTCACTCGACGCACCCCAAAATGGATTCAACCCTCAAACTTTGATAGATGCAGGCTTGGTTCCTCCCCCCGGGAAGACTTCATGCACATACTTTGCATATGCCCAGTTCTGCTTCCTTGGTGTAGAGTTTACCTTTGAAACATTTTAAATGCCTGCTGCATCAGGGCCTCTTGCCATGCAATTCTGTTCTGTCTAAAGGGGTTGACACCGCAATACATGGCATGTTTTGCAAAATTAATTTTAAAAGCGGACCACCTGATTAAGTAGGCCATAAACAATTAAGAAGGAAGTATGAACGTGGCAGATAAACAACTTCTGCTACATGCCTCTCTTTTTCAGTCTGGTTGTAAATCTTCATTGCTCTTTAACTTTCCATCGACCCCCTATTCCCTCGGCTGCCAGGCTTTTGAGCTAACATGATAACACAGTGGGCTACCCTTACAATGCAGAACTATTAGACCTGGTGGGGTATTGAGGTTGTCTATACCTCCCTCCCGTCCTTATACCTTGCGATAATAAGTTCTGTAGCATGTACATTTAACTGGGTTGGATAGTTCTCCTGCCTTTTAGTCTATTTTTAATCTTGATTTTTTTTATTTAATGAATTGCCTATGTGTTTTTTCTTTTTGCTTTGTTTCTGATTGCAATGGTTTTTTATTAATCGTGTAAATAAAATAAATTGAAATTGAAATAGTTCCGTCTTACTAAGCTTAGTGTGTTTCAAATACTTTACAACATCTTGCACGTCACTGCTAGGGTTTCCACTTTTGCTTAGGTCATAATCTGCACTCTAAACCACATTCATGTCAATATGATACACATCTTTTCAGGATTTTATGTTTTGTTTTTACGAATTTAGGTATATACTTTTGTGCATTTGTGTTTTCTTAAATACTATGTGTTACCACAACCTTGTATTTCTGTACCAGTGCTAATACTAGTTGTAATTACCCAACTCAATTGCGCTTATGTTACTCATCCAAGAAGAATGAAGGTTATCTGTGCTCCCTTTGAATGTAAGCATGCACAGGGACTTGGAGCCAAGCAAGAATCAAAAGAAGCAAGCACATATGTTGGCTACAAGGATTGGACCTCTGCTGTCGAGAAGGGATAACCAGGATTGGATAGTTGGTCCATGCCAGAAATGGGGTTATTAATTTTGGATAGGAGGCAAACTCAAACACTCTAGTCCAGTGGTTCCCAACCTTTTGATTTCTGTGGACCCCCACAGAATCATCATTAGAATCCGGGGTCTCCCACCTGAGTCATTACTGGAAGCTAGGGACCAAATTTGTCAATATTTGTTAATATTTTTTAATTTTCTAGGCTCTCGCAGACCCCCTGAGAAGGCTTTGCGGACCCCCAGGGGTCCCCGGACCACAGGTTGGGAACCACTGCTCTAGTCAGATCAAAATAGAGTCTAAGAAAATCCATGCTTTACCCCCGATAGCTACGGCAAAAGCAAAAGGCAAACTCAAGAGAATTGAATACTGTGTTCAATCAGTACCAACATTTTCAAAGTAAAGAACACAACACAATAACATTTCCAAACCAATTCAGAAAAACAGTGAACACTTAATGAGGAAAAGACACAAGACCATCTTAACAGGTTAATGGGAAATGGAGGTATGGGTGTTTAAAGTTTTAAGGTAAAAAGCACCTAGAAAGAATGAATGCACTATTAGAAAAACAGTTTGCAGTATAGTGGGACCTAGCCCCAATAGCAAGTCAACCACAATGGAGAAGAGGTCAGATACACCAAAGCGGGTAGTCCCAGACAATGGCTTTAACTTCAGGCTTAGCTTGTTCTGGTCAGTCCTGCAGCCCCCTTGTTCCTTAGGGCAGACACCTGGGCACCAGGATTCTCTCTGGGCAGTTTGCGGCACAGTCTACTCTTCTTTAGTCACCTGCCCCCCCCCCCGTCCGGAGTAACTTTTTGTGTGCTTGAAGGAGGTAAACAGTAAGCCAACCACTTGACCCTTGGAGAACAATGCCAACCTTGGGTGCCAGCAGGATTCAGAGATCCTTTAATGAGTCATCTTCTTCTAGGAGGAGTCAGGCTCAAGATTCTTCTTCCAGCAGGCCTTTCCCTTCAGGTGGACACTTCCTAGGTCCAGGAATGTTCTGAGGAGGTAGATTTTTCCTGTGCACTAGCCAATGAGTGGAGGAATTCTACCGCCCAGTCCTAACAACTTTCTCGCAGTCGCCGTGCTCCTTTTTCAGCACTTCCTTTTTCCTTTTCTGTAAAATTAGCCAGGAGCCCCTGTTTCACGATGGTGTTGACCAACTGCCAACAGAGAGCTCAATGGCAGAGCGTGGTCCAACTGTTTGGAGAGCGCCGTCAGGCTCTGCACAGGCATGAGGGACTTCCATGACAGCACTTCCATGTTGATGTTCTTCACAAAGGAGTATGGTAGGCCTGTTAGAAAATGTAGGATTACTTCCCGTTTGGCAATAGGCCTCTCGTCTTCTCCATTTCATCCTGAGGAGGCCGAGAATCTGGTAAGGCTGAAATACGTCAACTGTATTTAGAGTAGTCTATCGCACATGAAATTAGTAGACCAAGTGGCGGAAAGATAAGGAGAAATAAATTTCTGCGGTGGATCACTGTATGGACTTAACTTTCAGACATCTACAATAGGAATTATTGAGAGGAGATGAGAATAAGGACCTTCTTTTAATTATGTGTACATAGTTTGTGTGTCTGTGTTTGACGTAATGGAGATTTAGACTTAGTGATTGCGGAGTCCTTTTGGATATAATGTATGATGGCGGCACTAAATTTTGTACATTACATTTATTTTTTTGATTGATTCATGTTTCAATAAAGACTGAATGTCCTATTGGGTTAAATGTAATTGTGTTACACCATATCTTAATTATATTGTTTATAACCCAGGTGGTTGGGGTTATAGGGGCTAACCCCTCAGTTTGCAGTCAACAGGCATTCTATCATCAGCTTATTGGTCCTTTACCTATCTGACAGGGTCAAAACTGGGTTTTGTTCTTCTGTGGCTGGGCCTAACTGTTTGAGAACTGGGATGTTGGAATTATTAGAAGAAGCACTCCTTTGCATCCCAGAGTGTAAAGAGGTAGTGCTAATGTTAGCCTTTGTCCTGTCCACTGTTCCTATTCACTACACAGTAGCTAACTGCTGCTAAGTGGTCAGCAGGTAACACCCACTGGCTTTTCCTGGGCCCACATGCAAGCCATACCCTGTAAGCCAGGGTCGTTAATACTCCCAGCCAAGGATTTGTATTCAGCTCTGGAGGTGTGATGGTTGGCAGAACTGGTTTTAAGTCAATTCTGGGTCAGGCAGCCTAAAGTACATTTTTATAAAGTTACTTTTTTTGCCTACGCTACGTAAAGTGTAACTTGATCATTAAGTCAGATTTCAAACACTAAGCAGGAAGTAACTTTTTAGGCCTTTCCCAAGTGGAGGTGGGAGGCAAATAATTTAATCCCACCCATACCTATTTGAGAAAAGTCTATGTGGGCCTACTGACTTAAATAGCCTTCGGTTTTTATTTCACATTGAAGGCATACTAACCCCAATAGGTGGTGTGTCCTAATTGTATGTGTTAGCTCTTCACTCTATTGGCTTAATAGGCACTCTTTAAGGGTGACTCATAAATACATATAAAAATTGTTATTTTCTACATGGGAAAATCAGTTTGTCATGTGTCACTGCAGTGCACTTAGGTATAAATGGTTTTTAAATGCATTTAGTTCAATACGTGCAACAGTAACAGCCACAAGATGGCCAAACTAATTCCATGCCTCTCATCAAAATGTGAGCCTATTCCCACGCTCCTCCGCCCTCACTGCCCAACCTGGAGTCATTGCCACCACAAATAAAGTCCTCATTGCCCACTCTGGTTTACCAAACTTGTTACTGGGGATGGCAGCTCTTTTTAACCGCAGGAAACTGTGGAATAATAGTTTTCTGCCTTGGAATTGTCCAGTAACTTTATTACTCTGAGTCTACTGCAGTGCACTTAACCGGCAGAATAGCCAGCAACAGTGGCGCAGCTGGCAGAAATATGTTTGGTCACTTACATGGGTGGTGAAAATACACACTGCAGCCCACATAAGCCGTTTAACTTTCCATGTGACAGATACGCTTTATGCAGCACGTTTTAGAGGGGAAGCAATGGGCCTTTACTGCCATTTATCGGTGTTAAAAGTGCACAGAGTCCTAAAGCCAGAAAAAATTATGTCTGGAAAAGGCGAAAAATCTGGGGAAGACCTTCCAGAAAAATATTACTTTGATACAGTCCAAAGCTGTTGAACCATTATAAATCTGTATTTTTGACATGCTAATGAATGGAAACACCTCCACCTGCTACCACAACTCCCATCATTAGACCCGCTAAGTCACTTTTGATGTTTCCTACACGAAGCTGTGCCTAAGCAAGGCTTCGGTTAAGGTACGTTTGGTGGTGAAGGCCCAGAGTAAAAGCAATGCCCAATGCTCGCAGAGGTTGCACCCAATTGTGGACCAGGATGGGTCACACACCTGAACTCTGTATAGAAGAGTATTCCTAAAAACTGTAAAAAGTTGCTGACAAAAACTCATAGGGAATCCAACTCTCAGAAATATCTAACAATATCAAAAAATCTATCACAATCTACTAAAGGCATTTCAAGAGCAGGCAGAAAAACTGGAAGAACACTGCGAGCTGCTAAACTGTCTGTGGCTATTCCCTAGGGGCAGGACTGGACAGTGGTGCAGCACAGGTGCCATCGCCCATAATGCAAAACAGGGAAATGGGCCTCCCGTGCCCTGGTTTGGTAGAAAAAAATAAAACTATGATTGGCATACCTCTAGGTCCCTGTACCACTGCAACTGCTGTACTATTGATATCCAGCCCCCTGGAACTGGCAATGACACATCTCTGCCATCGCTTGTCCTGATGAGGGACTAAGGGGGTCATTCTGACCCTGGCGGCCGCCACCGACCACGGGAGCACCGCCAACAGGCTGGCGGTGCTCCCACGAGCATTCTGACCGCGGCGGTTCAGCCGCGGTCAGAAGCGGCAAGTCGGCGGGCTCCCGCCGACTTACCGCTGCTCGGGGGAATCCTTCATGGCGGCGGAGCGCGCTCCGCCGCCATGAGGATTCTGACAGCCCCTACCGCCATCCTGTTCATGGCGGGAAACCCGCCATGAACAGGATGGCGGTAGGGGGTGCCGCGGGGCCCCTGGGGGCCCCTGCCGTGCCCATGCCAATGGCATGGGCACGGCAGGGGCCCCCTTAAGAGGGCCCCGCAAAGTATTTCAGTGTCTGCCTTGCAGACACTGAAATACGCGACGGGTGCAACTGCACCCGTCGCACCCCTGCAACTACGCCGGCTCAATTCTGAGCCGGCGTCCTCGTTGCAGGGGCATTTCATCTGGGCCGGCGGGCGCTCTTTTGGAGAGCGCCCGCCGGCCCAGAGGAAATGTCTGAATGGCCGCCGCGGTCTTTTGACAGCGGTGCGGTCATTTGGCAGCGGTACTATGGCGGACGGCCTCCGCCGTCCGCCATAGTCAGAATCACCCCCTAAGTGTCCACAGTTCTGTGTTTTTACCTGAGCAACATCCTGAATTAAGACCGGGTATGATGCTCAATGACACTTCTTGGATTGTTACTACTCAGCTGGCAACATGCAACCTAGTATCTAATTGTTAAGTAAAAACAGACTTGATAAACATAAACAAATATACAAATATTTATTATTTCAAGTGGTGATTGCTGATGCGTCCTCATACCCAGTGACTGGCCGTCTGAATATAACTAAACACAACCGTGGGTCTATCATGGATATGGGGAGGCCACAAAGAATGAAGTACCAAATGAGTTCAAAAGCAAAGCACTGACTATAAAGTCCACAAATTCTCAGCACATACAAAGTTTACGATGCTATGACTGCATGCTACCGATGTATTTATGACCTTGTACACGTCAGAACAAACAGAACCTGTCACTACCACCCAAAGGCAAATCATGAGAGCGCCAATGACTGTACCTGAGATGCGAGCCCGCAAGCGTCGCTTCAGTTACATTCTGACTAACAGCCCTAATGCACTCTCTAACCATATAAAGGCCTCGTGTACACAAAACGTCTTTAGGCAACAAAATTATCGTGTCTGTTGAGGGAGAACGGAGATGGAAAAACTGTAAAAACTGCAGACGATTGGAGACCACAGACCATACTGAAACCTTACTTAAAAAGCAGCCCCGTGGCCTATCCACAGGAGATCAGCCAATATCTGCACAGGGGCGGGAGGGAGATGAGAAAATAAAATATTAAAGAGAACATGTCCTACAAACCTAAGCAGAACTGTGCTGTCACTTTTATTGTTCAACCTCGTACTTTAGTGAGCTCCCTAACTCTATAAAAATGCTTTACTATATACATTAATCTTACACCAGCTGGGTACCTGGATTGCTACAGAACTGGAGCTCTGCTGTTCAAGCAGTCTTACACCTATGGCATACGTGCTAGAACGTCTCCATGAACTAATGTTCTTGGCTAGTCCGATCTTGCAGGTGCAAGTAATACATAGTTCAGTAATGTTTTAAAACAAAAAAATACAAAGAATTATTTAAAAAGTGCTTAAAAAATAACTAGTACGCCCAATGCTTGCAAACCGAACGGACAAACATTCATTTGCGAGGAGCCCAATTTCTGAGTGTTGCTGTCTTAAGAGCACGAGCGCCTCAAAGAATTTCACTAATATAAGTAAACAGCCACGCTTATCATCAACTTGTCTCAAATGCGCAAGAAAGCCTTTAAAACAGCTATGAGAGTTTCCGAATTAAAAAAAAGAAAGCTGCTAGCCACCGAGAAATTAAAGACGGCAATTTTGTGCCCTTTCCGTAATCTAGCATAGGATGGGGTTTTGTTTCAAGGGAACAGGAAAAAAGTGCAACAATAAAGCCGGCTTTCATCTGTGGCGCAGGGAAAGAAATCGCCCGCATGAAGGCTTCAAAGAGAGCGGTAATCGCTGCCGGGTCCTGTGCGTGTCTGCAGGTACCTTGTGCGAGCTCCTCAGAGCCTTTCACTGCTCCGGCCCATCGTCTGCCCCGTGAAGAGAAGACGAGCCGAGGTGGGCCGGGCAACTTTCATCTTCCTCCTTCAGCTTATACTCTTACCGCAGAGGCCTCCAGCAGCAGGAAGCCATAACACCATCCATTTTCTCTTTGTCAGTGAGTTTACCTGATTTTCCTTTCATCCCCTGCTCAGTGGCGTAACGCAAAATGTCGGACCCCCACTCTTCAGAATGTGATGAGGGACCCTCAAGTCTCACATATCTCATAAATATTTCATTTGTTGTGTGCCTAATACCGCCCCTTTCCTAAAGGTCGGGGTAGCCCCTCAAGGGTGTGGCCCACCGTGCGCCGCTGGGGCTTGTCTCTCCTTCCTGGCCCTGTCGCACCTGGATAGTCCATTAAAACAGCGTCACCTTGCAAACCTTTTACTTTGAATACGTGAAGTCACGTCGCTAGTACCGGAGAAGGGCCAGGAAAAAGGTAACTGCATTCAGTGATGAAATGGTAATTACATGTAGCTATTAGGGAGCACATTTCCTGTAAAACACCAGCCACTCGTCCCTTGCTGAATGGCATTCAGGCTGGCCTCAGTGCGGCAGAAAGTGTGCATCGTCTCTAGAAGGGGACGTGTATTTTTAGGCAGGGCAGCTGGCTCGGTGGCTTCCGTTCTCAGTGAGAGCTGCAGTACACGTCTGGATCCAGACAGGACCACGGCTTTCTGCTCACACAGAGCTGTACGACAATGCTCTCCCGGTTAACACAACTAAAGACAACACTTGTTTGCCTCATGACAAATAATATTGTTGCTTCTTCAGGGCAAAAACATTTGTAAGTGTAAGATTGCAGCGTATAGGTGGTAGGGTGGTTAACTACATATGGTCATCATTCTGTATGCACGATAAGTGCTATGGCATTGGGCGGAATTTTCAACAGAAAAAGGTGGGTAAGAGTTCCTGATTGCTTTATTTGTCATGTTGCAAACCCCGCCTTGGCTTTAGATGTGTTAAACAAGCGAGCTCTTTGTGAGCCGACGCATAAATGAAATTATTTTGAAAAACAGTTTGCTTTCAAAATGAATGACTCGAAGATGACTCTAAACAGAACCACGTTAATCTGTCACTAACAGATTATAGGGGCGCATTATTTCTATTAGTGTTATTGTGTAGGCTCATAGAGAGTGGCATGCTGCAGGTGACAGGAAAACCAAGCTTCCTTGACAAACATATTAATAGATTAATATCCACATCTATAGTTTGCAAATTCAAAGTATTAACCCCATACACCGGTAATTTTGATAACGTGACCACACAAGGGCGGGGGTTTCTGGATACCACCTTTATTGCCAATATATTACCTTTCACTAAAGCAGGACGCTAGCCTAGCCCTAGGACCTGTTCATTTATTCTGCATATCTTGTTCACATTGTGGCTGGTTTGCTGCCTGCGGTATGCACATCGGCCGCTGTATAACTCGACACGATGTACATCAAACCAGCGCCACGTGGTTAAAGAACTACCAGAGTAAGACTTTCTGACACAGAATGACACCAAAGCAAATTAATATTTTGTTTTTCCAAAATCTGGTTCCAGATGTACCTTCCTCATACACCGTGCAACGTGTGGTACAGCTGATCCTCGCCATACATACTGCACACATAACTACTGCAGTAAGCAAATGGCATGACGTCAAGCGCGGGAAATCACTGATAGTGCCAAGACGCACCCAGTGCTGCGAAGACACGACTGAACATTCCTGTGCAAACCAGTGCAGCGTGTCTTCTCGAAGGGTACACTTACAGATCGATGTACCTAGGAAATGTAGGGACTTGCCCACAAGACCTACTCATTGTTTCCTTCTCCAGTCCTAGCTTGCATCCCTTCCTGCCCCATTGCGTGCACACAGCGACCCTTTAATTATTTCTGAGACCCTCTGACTTCAAGGGCTCTTCCCAAGATCTGAAGGTTGGAGTGTATGGGGCATTGTCAGTCGCCGTCACGGTTCACTGCTAGAACAGCACAGGTCGTGTGTCCCATTTACGACAGATGGCCCTCCTTGGATTTTACTTATTTTCAGTCTCTGACTCAGTGGAGGTTAATATTTCTGATGCAGGTCTGTGTAGTCGGAACTCTCAATATCTACTGTCATTATCTCTGTACTTTTTCTTTCACGTCATGCTGGATTTAAAATACATCCCATGCTGTACCTTCTGTACGAAGTACGCATTGCTCACATTCGGACAGCTTGACTTTTTCAAAGATGGACAGTTCTCTGCGATGCCTGGCCTTGGTTCCCAGTGTGGGGCTGTGGCTCCGGACACTGGTCCATAAATCTCATTATTCCTACTGCATATGCACTGACTAGTTCTTGAAGATGCTAAACCATATTCAGCCACTGGAGAAACTGTTTCTTTTTGACAATTGCTGTCATGTCCTACCAAGGTTAAATTGTTCATACCTGGTGTAACTTCAAACATTTATCTAATTATATACCAGTCTTTTGATTAGTGTCCGCATTTTAGTAACCTTATTGATTTTGGCATCATTTCTGTTTAAAGGTGCAGTCTTCAAATTACTGAGATCTAGTGAATTTTCCAGCTTTTAAATTGCAGGTAAAATTTAAAAACTCATCTTAAGATTCCAAATGACTGGTGCAAAACAGGGAAAATGGATGTGACATATGAGGTAAAGAATTGAGAAAGCGCCATCATCCTGCCATTTTTTTATTAATCTAAGAGTTGAATAACTCTCAATTTGTGCAGCCTTGTTTTAAGGTCACGCCTACATGGCGCATGTGCTCTCTGTTGCAAAACATGTTGTTAGCTTACAGTGGGCTTAGGGCCCGCCCATTGCTGACCACTGGTTAGCTTCATTGTCTCTCTTAGTTGCTTGCTTCACAATAATGTGTGGACTTTCATCTTTCTTCTTGTGTGTCATCGTCCCATGAAGCATGGATGCTTTACTGTGTCCTTCCAATGCTCACATTTTCAGGTGCTACTTCTTTCTTTTTGTTTAAGCACTCTGTGAGAGTGCATGTGTTTTCCAATAGTCTTCTTCATGTGCTTCTCTCCCCTCTCTTTCCCTACGTTGCCTTTCCACCTGTGTGCTTTCCCCTTCCTCCCCGCCAGCTCCATGTTGCTGTCTTTCATTTTACTCCCCAAATGGTTGTTTACTATGCCACTTAGAAAAGAGATGCTGTGTCATGTGTTTAAAACCATTGGCAAAGCCAACAGATCTCAAAAGCAAGCCCTTCTAGCTTTCCCAATGCACGTTCTCTTAAGGAGTGGTCTTGCGTGGTAAGTGCAGTTAAGGTACCATTACAAAACAAATTACTGTAGATCATGCCTTTTCAAAACAAGAATGGATCAATTTTAGGTTTTCAATACATCAATAAACGTTATATATGGATACGTTGCTTCTAACAGAACTCATTTACACAGATGGTGGTTAAGGTGAAAAGCTGGCACGGATCTCGTCATCCCTTGGAAATCCTTGCTTAAGAGAATCAAGTGAAAGAAAGTTTTGTCTTTGAAGCATACAAACCCATGTAATGCTAATGGAGTGCTTGCATGGTTATCACATTAGCTGGATAATAATAAGCTCACCTTCAAATGTGTACATGAAGAGTTTATAATACTTGTATAACTTGTTTCATTTAGATGTTAAGTACCCTGGTACTGGATCAAACCACACATTGTGCATACATTGTATGCTCTTCCTCTCACACATCAGAAGAGGTGAAGCTCTGCGCTGCGCCATCAAAGAATCCACCCTCACCCCTTTGAAGGCCATACAGTTTATTAAAGAACAACCAAGCATGACTACATTAATCACAGACTTTCAAGACCGTCGCTGGATCCTCTCTGAGGGCATATCAACTTCAAATTATGCTGCAACATCTACATCCAAAAAGCATAAATAGGGGTTTGTGGTCCCCCGTGACCACCTTGATTCTAGGGACTCCATCCCCCACCTTGCCCTGCGCCAGGAGGTGCTCCTGCCAACTGGTCCTTGAAGGAGACGGGAACTTGACATCACACTCATAGTGCTCCCTGCATTCCTATGCAGAACGCACACAGAATGTGCCTGTAAGAGGCACCCCCCTATTTTTTTTTTTTTTGAATGGTACTATGTTTAAGATAACTCTTTGGCTGTCTAATTTACTGCCCCGGCGTGTTTGGGTCTTCATGCTTGCCATCTGTTTTGGGCCTCGCAGGAGTCACAAAAATTGCACTCTGGCTATATTTATACTCAGGCGCCCCTAGAAGCTTGAAGCTTGACTCCACCTTCCAGTTGTGTTTGACATCTGATTTTTTTCTTTTTTCTGTAGGTTGTTTGCATATGTTTTTTCTTTTTATTAATTGTTATTTCACATTGCATACTAATTTATTTATTGTTTTACTAATAGGTTTGTGTTTCCGATTGTCTTAGCATTTGGATTCCCTATAAAATCCAAATCATCGTGGAGAAGTGCAAAGCATATGATCCTGCGCAGGGTATTGCGAAGCATAGCAAGGCTTCCTCATATTCAAGTAACTGTACACTTAACAAAATTTACCTCCTAATGCAGGAGGTTGAATCTATCATTAGTGCGGTCTCTGCTCCCAAAGGTGACCAAACAGGCAACCAAAAAGAATAATCTCACACCCTTCCCAATTATTTTAAAAGGAAACCGGTAAAGAACACTACCTGGAAAACACCAATCCTTCATGCTGATGTCAATTGTTCCCTTATGGGGGAGGAGCCAGCCCCAGTCGCCTTTCACATACCTCCTTCAGGACATATTGTACCTTGTAGCAACCGGTTTCTTCCTTTTTTGGAGCTGATTGGGAAGAACGAGTTACTTACCTTCGGTAACGCCTTTTCTGGTGGATACACTAGCTACCTGTGGATTCCTCACTCATTGAATTTTCCCCATGTGCCAGCTTCTGACGGAAATTTTCTTCCTAGCTTCTGCACGTCGGCGAGGACGTCACAATTGCCCACGCGACTCCGTCTGACGTCATAAAGGCAATAAGAGGTCCTCGCCGACGTGCCGACGTCGGTGCCAACATTTTTTACGTGCCTCTGAGACGAACAGGCAATTGAAACAAATACTTATACAACAATATTTAATTAAATCAAATAGATAAAACATCAGCTCAAATATAGAAATACGCAAAAATATATACATATAGACTATGTATAGGATCTTCACAAATCCTTTTTTTTTTTTAAATACATATATACATAAATATATATACATATGAAAATAATATAATACCAACAGGAGCTCACCCAAGGATAACTTGGTAAGACCAGACAGGCAACGGGGAGGCGGGTGGGACCGTGAGGAATCCACAGGTAGCTAGTGTATCCACCAGAAAAGGCGTTACCGAAGGTAAGTAACTCGTTCTTGTGATGGATACAACTACCTGTGGATTCCTCACTCATTGAATAGAGTCCCAAAGCAGTACTGCACTCGGTGGAGGGTGCCTGAATAGTCAAACCAAGAAATCCTGCAGCACTGACCGTGCAAAATGGCCATCCCTCCGAATCCAAGCAATAATGTTTTGCAAAAGTGTGGAGGAATGACCAAGTTGTGGCCTTGCAGATGTCAACCAAAGGAACACCCCTAGCCAAAGCCGAAGAGGCCGACTTAGGTCTGGTGGAATGAGCTCTTATTCCATCGGGGGTTCTTTCTTTGCCAGAGAATAACACAGTTTAATGCAAAGAATGACCCACCTGGAGAGTGTTCTCTTGTAGACTGCCCTTCCTCTCCTCTTTCCCACGTACCCGATGAAGAGTTGATCCTCCAATCTAAACTCCTTCGTTCTGTTTATGAAGAAGTTCAATGCTCTTCTCGGGTCCAAACGATGCAGTCTTTCTTCCTCTTTCGAAGGATGAGGTGGAGGATAAAAAGAGGAGAGAGTAACAGACTGACCTATATGGAAGGGTGAAACAACCTTCGGCAAGAAAGCAGCCTTGGTCCTCAACACCACCTTATCCCTATAGAAGGATGTATACGGGGGCTTAACAGAAAGAGCCTGCAGCTCACTCACTCTTCTAGCAGAAGTAACCGCAACAAGGAAAACAGTCTTTAGAACCGATAACCTTATGGGGCAAGAAGTGATCGGCTCAAACGGTGAGCCCATAAGAAACGTTAAGAATAGGTTCAAATCCCACTGAGGCATAATGAAAGGAGTGGGAGGATATTTATTAGTGAGGCCTTTTAAAAACCTCAATACTAAAGGAGATTTAAATAAAGAAGGCTGATCTGGAAGACACAGAAAGGCTGACAGAGCCGACAGATAGCCCTTAACTGTAGCAACTGCACAACCCTTCTGTGCTAGGGACAACGCAAAAGACAAGATATCCAAAAAATGGGCACGTAAGGGATCAATTTGCTTCTCTCCACACCAATTCACAAATTTAGCCCACCTGCTAGCGTAGATAGATTTAGTGGAGTGTCGGCTGGCCGACAAAATAACATCCACTACCTCGGGTGGGAGAGAAAAGGAACTCAGGTTGCCCCGTTCAATATCCAGGCATGAAGGTGCAGGCTCTGGAGGTGGGGGTATAAAACCTGCCCCTGCGATTGCGAGAGGAGGTCTGCCCTGTGACGGAGACGGAGAGAGTTGGAGAAGATCCGAATACCACACCCTCCTTGGCCAATCCGGAGCTATTAAGATGACTTGGGCCCGGTCTTGGCGAATTTTCCTCAGAACCCGAGGAATCAAGGGTATGGGGGGGAAACGCGTAAAGCAATTGTTCGCACCAGGACATCTGAAACGCGTCCCCCAAGGTTCCTTGCACCGCATACTGGAGGCTGCAGAATAAAGGGCAGTGCGTGTTCTCCCGAGTGGCAAAAAGATCTACCCGCGGGATTCCCCACATCTGTAAGATTTGTCGGACTAGATCTGGATGAAGACGCCACTCGTGATCGGTCGAGAAGCGCCGACTGAGACTGTCCGCACGCACGTTCAAGACTCCGGCCAGATGGTTCGCCACCAAGCAAATCCGATGGCCCCTTGCCCAAGACCAAAGCCGCAGAGCTTCTCTGCAGAGAAGGTACGACCCTACTCCTCCCTGCTTGTTTATATACCACATTGCGGTAGTGTTGTCCGTCAGGACCTGAACCGACTGACCGTGAAGGGAAGGGAGGAAGGCCTTGAGAGCCAGACGTATCGCCCGCAATTCCAACAGATTTATGTGAAACATCTGTTCTACTGGAGACCAATGACCTTTGACCTCCAGGTCCCCCAGATGAGCTCCCCACCCTAGAGTGGAAGCATCCGTTATCACTGTGGTCACTGGGGGAGGCAGCGAGAACGGCCTTCCTTGGGAAAGATTGCCGTCTGCAACGCACCATCTTAGATCCACTGCAGCGTCTCTGGAGATCTTTACTGATCCTTCGAGATCTCCTTTGTGTTGAGACCACTGCTTTCGGAGGCACCACTGAAGAGCCCTCATGTGCCAGCGGGCATGCGTGACCAACAGAATGCAAGAAGCGAACAGACCGAGCAGACGAAGGACCTTGAGGACCGGAATGACCGCTCCACTTAGAAACATTGGAACCAACGCCTGAATGTCCTGAATCCGCTGAGGCGAAGGAAAGGCACGATTCAATGTTGTGTCCAGTACTGCCCCTATGAACAGGAGGCGCTGAGAGGGCTCCAGGTGAGATTTGGGCAAGTTCACCGAAAAACCCAGATCGAACAACAACTGGGTTGTCGACTGCAGGTGACGCAGCACAAGCTCCGGAGACTTGGCTTTGATCAACTAATCTTCTAGGTAAGGAAATACTGCTATCCCCTTCCTTCTGAGCTCTGCTGCAACCACCGCCATTACCTTTGTGAAGACTCGAGGTGCTGAAGTAAGACCAAATGGAAAGACCGCAAACTGATAGTGCTGCGATCCCACCACAAACCGGAGATACTTCCTGTGCGACTTGAGTATCGGGATATGAAAGTAAGCATCCTGCAAGTCCACAACACCATCCAATCTCCTTCGTTCAACGCCAAAAGCACCTGAGCTAGGGTCAGCATCTTGAACTTTTCCTGTTTGAGGAACCAATTCAAAATCCTCCGGTCCAGGATTGGTCTCAACCGACCATCCTTCTTGGGGATCAGGAAGTATCTTGAATAACAACCCTGACCCCTCTTCTGCTCGGGAACCAACTCCCCTGCACCCTTTGAAATGAGGACTAGAACCTCCTGTTCTAGTAACAGGAGGTGCTCTTCTGAACAGTAGGATAGGCGGGCGGGATGGGGGGTAGAAACTCCCGATAGGGAAGAGCATAGCCTTTCCCCACAATACTGGTGACCCAGGAGTCCGAAGTTATTGCCTCCCACATGTGGAGAAAGTTAATTAACCTCCCCCCTACAGGAGTGGTATGTAAAGGAATTGGTGGATGACTAAGGCTGCTTCCCATGCTGCACCCCTCCAGAGGAAGAGGAAGAGGCAGAGTGCTGCTGGGCGGCTCCTCTGGTTCGGACCCTACCCCTCCCCCTGTATGACCTATAGGGGAGGGCAGTGGCGGCCTGCTGCTGAAATCTGCCCCGAAAGGAGGAGGAGGAGGAGCCACGACCGAACCCCCTAAATCTTCTGAAAAGTCTAGAAGAAGAAGAAGAGGAGGCTTGCAATCCTAACGATTTCGCTGTGGCTCTACTCTCCTTAAATCTTTCAAGGGCTGAGTCCGCCTTGGATCCAAAAAGTTTATCCCCATCAAAAGGAAGATCCAGCAGGGCTGACTGAACATCAGATGAAAATCCAGAAGAACGAAGCCAGGCCAGTCTCTTTGTAGCAACAGCAGTGCTCATAGCTCTGGCCACAGAATCAGTCGTGTCCAGCCCTGACTGGATTACTTGGGTCGCCGCAGCCTGAACATCAGAAACAAGGCTCAACACCTCCTGAGACACCTCCGAATGGGACGACTATCTCTTCCATAAGGGCGTAGATGTACCTGCCCAAAATGCATGTGGCTTTGGTAGACTTGAGAGCCATACTGCAACATGAGAACGCTTTCTTGGAAGACTGGTCCATCTTTTTAGAGTCCCTGTCCGAAGGCACCCCCGGAAAAGAGCCTGGGGCAGTGCGAGATGATCATGAAGCCTGTACAACTAGGCTCTCTGGAGTCGGGTGCCTAGACAAAAAGCCTGGATCCGCAGGAGCCACACGATATTTCCGTGCCACTGTTCTATTAACAGCCGAAGATGACACCGACTTTTTCCAGATCTCTAAAATTGGGTCCAGAAGAGCCTCATTAAATGGCAAAAGTGGCTCTGCAACTGTCGAAGCAGGATGTAACACCTCTGTCAATATATTGGGTTTAGATTCAGACACCGGCAAAGGAAGGTCCAAAAAGTCAGCTGCTTTTCTTATAACAGAGTGGGAAGAAGCAGCCTCATCTGTATATTCTCCAGGAGATGTTAAGTCCCACTCTGGAGAGGTGTGTAAACCATCTGCCGTATCCAAACCCTGGAGATCTCCCAGAGGTTCTTCAATCTCCCCCTCCTCCAGGGCCTGCTTACGATACTCTTGCTCCTCAAGGAGGCGAAGAGCTAGCCTCCTTGAATGAAGTCTGACTTCAATCCTCGGCGTCAACAGGGCGTCAGACGACGTCGATGCCTGACGCCGATCCGCCGATCCTCCGATCCATCTGACGCCGGATCTATTGGCGCCGTGGTCGTCTTCGGCGCCGACAGAGGCAAAGGATGAACAGGAGAAGAACTCCCCGGCTCCAGAACAGCAGATCTACTCGGCGTTGCAGGCTGTGAAGTCGATGCCAAAGGAACCGGCGCCGAACCAGCACCTCCCAAAGGAAGGAAGGGCATGAAATGTGCCGGACGTAAAGGAGCCGGAGCACCCATATTAAAGGCCAATGGCCCCGGAGGACCAGCCGGTCCACCACCCGGAGCCATTTGTTGGAAAATGGGAAACATCGCATTCAGAAATGCGGAACTGTCAGCACCTGGAGCCGGGAGCTTGAGGTGACAACGGCGCCGGCCCCGGCATCTGAGAAGCAGGTGAGAACTCCTGATGTTGAGGAACTTCGAAAACAGATGGTGGAGTCGTAGGTGAAGTCGGTGATGCGGGAGGCGTCTGAAGAGTGATGGTGGGACTAACCTCCCATGTCTTTCAGCGTCGAACCGAAGGCGACCTCGAGCGTGACCGCTCCCTACTCGACCGGCGCCGAGATTCACGACGGCGCCGGGAGTCACGGTGATGCCGGTGGGACTTAGGCGATGATGACCTGCGCCGATGCCGCTTCTCCTTCTTTTTGGATTTTGCCAAAAAGAGTTTTGTCTCGCGCTCCTTCAACGCTTTTGGGTTCATACGTTGACAGGAGTCACATTTCTCCACGTCGTGGTCGGAGCTGAGACACCACAATCAATCTACATGTGGGTCTGTCACAGACATCTTGCCTCCCGCACTCCCTGCAGGGCTTAAATCCCGACTTTCGCTGAGACATCTCGGAGAAAGAAACAGTAACTGTAACTACGCAGAGTAGAAATAGTAGCTCCCTCGAAGAATAACCGTCGTTTGAAGGCATGGAAAAAAGGGAACTGACGTTGGCACGTCGGCGAGGACCTCTTATTGCCTGTATGAGGTCAGACAGCGTCGCGTGGGCAATTGTGTCGTCCTCGTCGACGTGCAGAAGCTAGGAAGAAAAGTTCAGTCGGAAGCTGGCACAGGGGGAAAATTCAATGAGTGAGGAATCCACAGGTAGTTGTATCCATCAGAAGCAGGCAATTTCAGATTCTCCCAACAGCCCCACACCACTTTCCACATGACTAGTTTCTCCTTCTGCTGATCCAACTATTTATCTGTCACACATTATGGAGTTAAAGGCACAGGTGGGGGAGCTTAAGTTTATAAAAGTGCGTTTGACTAGTTTGATGGACTAGCTCCTGATATTCAGGGGCTAGAACACTTCAGATATTCGAGAAACACTGCTACTTATGCCTTCTGAACAACCTCTAAGACGTGCAGTGGGACACACTAGCCTAGGGCTAACTTTTAATACTGGCCTGAGGAATTTTGAAAATCCTGAGAAGAGCTACCCGAGGTCCGACCACCCACAAACTTTCTATGCCACAAGATCTCAGGGCACCCTCTATCTTTCAAAACCATCTAGTGCCCATTTAAAAACTGGCGCACAAAATAGCTGTCCTATCTCATCACTTGGAAGCAACCATCAGCCAACTGCAGTCGCTAATAGAAAAACGCCCCAACCCTACTAACTTAATTGATATGATCAATAAACCTTTTTGAGCATACTTTGACATACTTCATAATCCATATTTCAACCATCAAAAAGAGCACTTCCACACCCAATCTGTGGTTTAACAGGGAACGTCAGCACCTAAGACGCTCCCTGGCGAGGGCGATAAGAAGAAAGGACACTGCCTAATAAAGGCAGCCTTTCCCTTTATTAGAAAGGCTGCCTTGTATAAAGATAAAAGGAATTGGGATGAACAAAAATGGTGGGGGTAAAAATACACTTGCTCTGCTAATTATTTCACCAGATTTTGGTTGTTGGTTTCCAGTGGTGGCAATGCTTCTGTGTCCGAGCCCACTAATCATGTATCACAGACTGATTGGTATGAGTACTTTAGGTCCTTATATCATGATGGCGCTCCAGTTCATTCTGAGGGAACACCTTTGGCAATCGGCCTCTTGAATCATGCTGCCCAGACTGCTTTTGCAAGTGGCGGGGCTTCTGGACCCAATGGTACCCTAGTTGATGTTTTTATGCACATTTTAGACGCCAGGTCAAACCATATACTCATTCCTGTCAATGCTATTGCAAGTGGAGCTCCAATCCCTATTTTTTGGAAGGGTGTCAAAATGGTACCAATCTACAAAAAGGGCAATAGGAAATCACCAGCCAATTATAGACTTGTCAGTCTAATTAACTGTATTTAAAAGGTCAAAAGGTTTTCAGTCGTCTTGTATTATTTAAACTTCAGGACTAGATCACCATTCCAAGGTGGGCTTCAGGAAAAATCTTCCACTGTTGATCAAGTACTTTGTTTCATTCTACTATATTGGAAGATGGTTTTGATCGGCAGAGGTAGTTTCTTTGTTGCCTTTGTCGACCGAAAATCCACCTTTGATCTGGTTCCCTGACTTAGGCTTTGGCAAGTCCTTCGAGACATGGACATGCCACCTGACATCCTGTCCCTAATCAAACATGCATGATAACTATGCCCAAATTTGATGGGGAGCAGAGGGCCATCTGACAGAGGATCCCTGTTTCCAAAGGGGTTTGCTAGGGATGTGCCCTGGCCCCCACTTTGTTTACATTGTACTTACATTTCATTGTGAACTTCCTTTTCCTGACTCCTGCTCATGCCCCTTCTTTAGTCAACATTAAAACTTCTATTCTCCACTTTGCTTACAATACTCCACTGATCTCCAAAAACTCCAACTGGGCTTCAAGTACTTCTGAATTGATTTTCTGAGATCTGCCACGATCGAGGATTAGGAATCAATGCAGCAAAAACAAAATTCATGTCACTTAACCAGCACAAAACATACAAAGGGAGGTTAGCTTTAGGCAGCACACCACTAGAAAGGGAGGATTCCTTTCATTATCTGGGTATAAAGCATTCTTCCAACATGACATGGAGGCCACATGTCAACAAGGCGATTGTCAAGCATGGGCAGATGGTAGGTGTTATTCTCAAGGAGCATTGAGCATCTATTAGTAAACCCATTGCACCTGCTCTCCAGATCTATGCAGCTAAAGCCCTGGGATTGGGCTTCAATTAAGCTGAGTTCTGGGGCTTTACTAACATTATAGAGCTAACAAGATCAGAGAATAAATTCCTAAGATCTTTAGCCTCACTTTCACCCAGCACTCCTTTTTATCATCTGTTATCTGACATGGGTGCGAAATCGAATGAATGTAAAGCTTGGTTGCATCCATTACTGTTCTGGAGAAGAATTTGATCCAATCGTGAGCTTGCTCATTAGGCAGCTGCCCTGCAGGATGTCATTAATGCAGACAAATTTAACAACATTTCCTGTCTTTCTACCATCAAGAAGATTCTGTTCTCCTTAGCCTTGATCAATCTTTGGAAGCCTTTGCCAAGTGACCACATTCCTGCTAAAGAGCTTCTGAAGAAACAGCATTGGTCATGAACAATGCAAATCAAATTGAGGCCCAAAAAGCAGACAGTGCCACTTTCCCATGGGAATTTCTTAATTTTAAGACCACTTGTGTATTGTAGCAATTTTGGGACTTTACTTCTGTCCCGCTGCATAGGAAACTGTATTTCCAATTCAAAGCAGGTTCACTACCTTTGAAGTCCTTCACTTGCAGATGGGCGGCGCTACAGTCTCCATCCAGCCCAGCTTGCAACTGTTTGAAGGACACTCCTGCACATGCATATGCTTGTCAAGTTTACGATCACCTATGATCCACCTGGCTAGCACCTACTTGTAGACAACTGGGCACATGCAGTCACTGCACAGCTCTTCAAATATTAAAATGTGATTCTCACCCTTTGTATGCTTGTGCAGTTGCTAAATACTTGGGCCTAATGTAGTTGATCAGAAGGAAAACTTGTCTCCTTCATTATGAAGTAAAGCCTAGTTCTCTCTAGGGCCATTTTATTAGTACAGTCATTGTAATGGAGTATTTCCTAATTGCAGTATTACTTCACAAATACTATGGTTGCTTTACATAATTTTTAATGTTTTGCTGGTACTTAGATAGCGTCCATCGCCCTAGATTGACAACTCATGATGTTTCCAGCTGATTGTGATTTTTATCCTTGGCAATGTTGAACTGGAGAATTACCTTGATATTTTTATTGGTTTTATGCACTTTTGCAATTCAATACATTTTTAATTGTACTTTTACGGCCTTGTGACTTTGCAACATCTACAAATCTATCCATACAAGTAAAAACCAGACTACCTTGTTGAAGAAATGAGCAGAGCGGAAGGCCATGTAGTAGACTCTATGGGCCATAGCATGCTCTTAAAGCCCATTGGTTATGTCCAAGAAACCAAGTATTGACTACTAAAATCAAAATATTTCACAGAAAAATATTTATGCAGGGGGCTTTGTGTGCACTGGAAGGAGTGCAGGGTTTTGCCAGAGGCACGCTGTGCTCAGTTAAGCTGAGTCAGATAGACTTGGGGCCATGGTATTAGGCATCACCAAAGCCAACTACCCAGACAAAGAGCCTCTTGGGCATATGTTAAAACTGTGATCAGCGATATTTGTTCTCAAACCATGGCAAAGTGCCAGGCCAAATCTCGTAGCTGGAAGAGCAAAGCCAAAAGCCGAGCCCTCTAACCTCAAGTGGCACAAGAATAGGACACAGGATGTGGCCAAAACCTGAAAGCTCCAGGATAGGTGGCCTAGGTGCAAGGTATCGGCTTGAGCCCAGAGACCTTGGACACACCTAGAAATAACAGCAACCCACAACAAACAAAACCAACTGAAAAACTCTTTACTCAGATGACAAAACAACATGTTACGAAAAACATACATTTCTCTAAAAGACTTAATCTTAGATAAACTGTTGGCAAAAGCACAAATCACACTAACATTACACATCACAAAAACAGAAGCAGCAAATTACTTTTATTTGTTCTTTCAGTACTACTAATAAACAGCTGTAAAAAGTCAAAAGCTGTGCTCAAAATAATAAAGGACACGCATAGGAGCACAATGTCCAGCTAAACACCAGGTCCTGTGGCCACCGTTCGTTGGGAAGTCAACATCTAAATCCATTAGCATGCTGGGGGGCGGGGGGGTTTACCACAGAAGGGTTGACCATCTGAGATTAGAACAAGTCATCAAGAGGGCAACCACATGTCCCTGCAGTGGATGCAACAATCAATTGAACCACAAACCATGCCCAGCACACTCTTAGAATGGGTGTACAGTGTTTGCTGCAGGTCATCGGCCATGCCTCAGCCCACTAAGCTCTGGGGATAAAGAAACTGTAAGCAGAATCAGGCCAAAGGCCATGCCCTTTACCCAAGTATGTGTTATTCAAGGCCCAAAGCTATGCCCTGTGAGTATTAGGCATACAAATCAGTGATGGATGGAATGCTTCAATTAATCTCAGCCACAAGTAATCCCTTAGGCCGCATCCCAATCCATGGTTATTCTACATACCATGCAGTGCCAAGTGATTACAAGTGGCTGAGATCAATTCAAGCAGTCCATCCATCACTGTTTTGTATACTTGCTGTGAAGTACAAAAAGAATGCACTGTACACAGGGCAGAACCGCCTAATGAGGCGATATTAATTTAATTTCACTGAGATGATTTTGAAAGAATATTAAGAATATTACGTAATATTCTCTGTGGCTATTAAAGATTTTCACTGAAAAAAACAAAGGATACAGGGACGTTATAGTTAGGTTCTGAATTTACTCGCACAAAACCAGGGAAATTCAGCAGTTATGGTTTTTTTATGCCTTTTATTCAATTTCAATGAACAAGTAGACAACGTCGCACGGCTAAATTATTTGGCATGTGTTGTTTTATTCCAAATGGCAGAAAAACTCAAATTCAATGTGTTTCGGAGCTCCTGCTCCTTGTTCACGAGTTCACAAAATCAACATATTCTTATTCTGTGTATGTGTGTATATATATATATATATATATATATATATATATATATATATATATATATATATATATATAATATATATATATATATATTTTTGCCTGTGTAAAAAGGTTCCTTTCACTCCTACCTACATTTATAGTACAGTGTACCCACGCTACTCTCCATCCTCCCATGCCAGACGAACATTTTCTCCAGAACAATGTCTGAGAAATTCAATGCTGTCCTTGAACATCATGTGATAGCATAAAATCGTTGACAAAGTAACACGTTTAGCTCTGGATAGCAAACCAGATTTCATGTCCATTTATAAGACTGTGATGCCTGCAGACATCCACACTCTTCGGGCTATCGTGCACTACTGAAAAACTAAATGGGTGTACATTAAATCTGGAAAAACACAGAGCCAAAACTGAGTTCTGTAAGCAAGCCAAATTCAACATCATTGTTTTCAGCAGAATTTTCTGTAGCTCATATCAAAACCGTCCAGGAGAACCGAAATGGTGAAATCACATTTTGGCAACACTGCTGTAATTTGTATAACACAATGAGAAACGTCCAAGCTGAAAGATAAATAATCATTGGCAAAGCTATTAGAGATGTCAGTATCTTCAGCCTTTTGGGTTTGCTAATGCCTTTTCAACGTTTTTGTAAATCCTTACTATAACAACATTAAAAAAGATTTAGAAATGGACACCTGTGCCTGCACATGCATGTGCACAAACAGGATCCCACCTTTGCATGCTTTGGTAATGAAGTTTTACAGCAACATTCAAACAATGGTTGTTCATGCTAGGGTGGCAACTTTGAATGGAATTAAAAACCATCCTTTGCTTTTTCACCATTAAACATCCACTGCCTCTGTCCATGACACCAGTAATCCTACTATCTTGTTTGGGTACTGATGCCTACTGTGGCTGATGGTGAATAGTGCCTCATGCAATGTTCTCTGTTTGCAATAGAAAATATTGGCTCACTGCCCATGTGATGTGCATGAAGCCATTATAATCCATCCGAGGCAGCAGTTCCTTACGCTAATTACATGAGATAAATTCAAGCAAGGGAGATACAACAAACCCCAGACTGTCAAACACGGCCGTAGTTCATGGCAGCAGACACTAAACCTACAGAAATTCATTCAGTAGATAATTGTGAGAAAAAGATCTGACCTAAGTAGGTGAAATTCCATACATTCTTCGCCTTTACACAATCTATTATCTAGAAATCACACAAAATGATAAGGTGGTTCCAAAGTGTTCATATAGAAATCAATGTATCATACCTTCAGAAGGGACTGCAACAGGACAGACTTCCTTAACTAGATCGCCGAGAGTGTGTGGTTGTCCATCTGCTGCAACTGGTCGGAATAACTTCTGAATGAAAGGCCGCTCACTCACGGTCTGCTGTTTAGCAAAACAAAAGAATTACAGACACTATGAGGTTATGTCTCAGTATCTCACATTGGGTGGCTCATTGCAACAGATCCCAAAGGAGTAACATTTTGATTTATCAATTAGAATGTACGTATTTTTTTAAAAAGCTTTAAATAAATATCTCCCAAGATCAACCTCTGCTAGTATCTGAAACTGTTGCCTTCATGCATGTGCCGACTTTCTTTTTAAATTAAGCTGTTACCAATGTCATTTCAATTCTAATGTCACTCTTTATTCACACATAATTTGGGCGAGGGCTGTCGAAAAGCCTGCGGAGAGAAGTGACGCACTGGTGCTGGCTCGTGGTGGAGGGAGGTACTACAGAGTGCCATTATGTATCTCTTTTTCAACATGAATTGATAACTAAATCAGTTTATTGGTTTAGGTTTGCACTATGAACTCCGCGGTTGCTTTGTGTGTTGACAGGAGTATCACACCTGAGAATTATTCTTAGTTAAACTGAATCCGGGAGATGACAGTCATTCAGTCTGTCCATACTTCAGACAAGGGGTGGACCTTACATATGAGAATACATAAAAAAATGAAATTGTACTACATCTGTAAGAAGGTGAAAGTCGATCACGGCGAATGAGGAGAATCTAAGGGCCAGATGTACCAAAGGATTTTACCCATTCTGTGTCTATGGGAAAAAGCTTTCGTACATATGGCCCTTAGTGTGTAAAAAAAGATGGTCCACATTAATGCTGATACTGAATTAGTGCCCTAGTCCTCATTTCATTGGCACAAGATCCCAAAATTAGATAGCTATTGAACGATTAATAAATGGTCAAAGTCCCAAATATAACTATGAAGTGACAACTATAGGTGAGATGGATAGGAAACTTGTACAGATGCCAAACAAAACGGATCCAACTGTTTCAAAAACTGAATAGCACATCTTGTTAAATATTCACAACTTAAAATTAATATCCAAGATATGCCGTAAAAGATTCCAAGTGAGTTTTCAGGGAAGGATGTTTAAATGGTTGTTCCTTCAATCTGCTTGTCCACAGGTTGCTTCTCTTCCACTTTGCATTTCTGGCTCTCAAGGACTTAGCCGGGTGCACCACCGAGATCAATACCTTCCCTTACTGTCCAACTTCTGCAGGAGACCTTTGATCTCACTTTTACAGGCTGGGGAGGTGGAGAGGGTAGTGCATTACATTTTACATGTATGTAGATGACATGCAGCTACTTTTTAAACAATGATAATGTGATAATATGGGGGATCCGAACTGTCTAGTCTAATATCTTGTCTTGTAAATACCAGACTGTGGATGTCAGCTACAATTTTAAAGTTAAATCTGGCAAACAGGGCGCTTTCACAGACCGATGAACAGAGTCTTTCATTATTAATATAACTTGCAGAACATGTTATTTTTGTTTAGTGGACACATGAACCATTATGCTGCACTTCAACCCCTCACACTGGCTGTAGAGTAATCACCAGGTGGCATTGTAAATCCCATTAATCTAAGCTTAACTGGATCAAGTGGCAGAGTTGGGAGGCTGTCGAAACTCAACACGTCTAGCCACCCGTTCAAGTCACCTTCAAAATCTTTGAAACAAGTAGATGAGAGGGTTAAAATTTGGATCAAATGTGACAGAGCAGAAGGGCAGGCATAGTATCTTTCCAAGACTTCCCTTCCTCACAGATGTATGAATCACCAACTTTAGTTTGGAAGTTTGTATTTATTTATTCGGATAGCATTAAGATCACAAATTATATACATAAATTGTATTAAAAGCAGCAAGCTATACATATTTCAATAAGTGCTTAAAACGTCTACATAGGAGGTTGGTGTATAGAGGGCCAATTTAGCAAGATAACTTTCTGACACAGCTATCTTCAGATTAATCATGATGAACTTTACCTAAAAGATATTGGCCAGGAAGGTGAAACAGAAGAACATATGAGCTTCAGGCGACGGTTTCTGAAGGTCTCTTTGCATGATCTCAAGCAGGGCAGATCTCACCTGTCTGGGAGAGTATTAAAGTGAAGGGGCTCCAGGAGGGATTAGGACTTGAATCTTAAGAACTTAAGTAATGGCTGGCACTGTGAGCTGAAAGGGTGAAAAAGAGTGACAGCTATATACTCTGCAGAGAATAGGGAGTGGTGCATGAGGCCAACAGAGGACTTGAAAATTAGACAGTAGTTTACAGAGTCATTTGTTCAAAACCATAAGCTAGCACGTCGGGTAAGGGAGAGTAAAGTGGGAGGAATGTTTACAGGAACTGATCTGGAGATAGAGTGCAAAAGTGCCAAACATGGCCATGAGGGTGAAGAGCTCCATTTTGTTGTTGAAATGAATTTTGCATTTGTGGGTCAGAAAATGGAGAATGGAAGAGATGCAATGGTGTTGGAAACATTAGAATATCTTGCTATTCAGCAGTAAGTAGCATTTGGACATGATTATCACATAATGGGGCGGAGAGGATCAGCATGGAAGGAGAACAGGATATGGTGTCATCAGCAAAGAGAAGGCACAGGAAGGGTAAAGGGAGACACTACCTCTGAAGAAGACCATACAGTGCAAATGAGGAGGGGGGCAAAGACAAAATGTGGTAGTTCATTCTTGCCTTATGTCGAATTCTGCTAGTATGTTCTCTAAATTGGTAAATACCGATTATAAAGCTGCAAAATCGTGTAGATTACTGACACCTTAAAAAACTCTCTTTGGTTGATTCCATGAGGAAATGCTGTAGTTATTTTATCAGAATATGTAGCCCAGATGATATTGTCGAAGAATTATGGCAATATAATAATAATAGGCTGCTTAAACAAAACGTTTCGTACTTACTTACAATGTAGATTATTTCTGTTACAGTCTTATTTCGACTTTAGCCAAATTACATAACCTTGGTCTTATGACATCCTGATTTATGTAGGCACTCTCACGAAGTAGTACAGAGACTTTCCCATTTGCTGGTAGACTTCAAGCAAGTAAACGTTTCTGGGAAGAATTTGAAAAGATTATCAGGAGCATTTTTGGAGCTCATCTTTCTTTCTCAGGCATGTTGATGGGTTTTGGCTGTGATGATAGTGAATTGGATCCATGCTCCAAAGACTTAGCCCTTATAGATTTGTTGCTGGCAATTTCTTCCAAGCTTGTCCTAAAACTGTAAACAAACATGGGTATGCTACGCACCTATTCCCAGTGGCCAAAGGTAGGCAAGGTTAGTTATAATCATCAGTTAAGATTAATTTTTATATGTTTATCAAAATAACTTCAGAAACAAGATCAGAATAATATTACTACATTTCTTTAATCTTCAATTCTGAGCTTCTATTGACACTGGACAGGTATAGCCAACACGTTTTGCCCCTTCTCAGTGAAGGCTTGGGGTTTTTGCAAGGTGGTCGGTATAAATGATACATTATTCAGATTAAGATGTTGTTGTGTCAGAATCTTATATCTGTAAAATAGGTTGGGAGGGTCCACGTAGCTTAGGTGTATCCAAACTGCACAGACTGTTTTCGCTAATAACTGCTTTGCCCACCTTGACCAGACTACAACAATAAACCTTTTCCGCGATAAGCTGCAGGGACCCCTGTCTACCAAGCTACAGATGTAAGAGTGTTATGTGGTGGGCACTGGGCTCAGAATGAAGACGACATGCATGTCCCTGTAGTCTGTAAATGCACCATTGGGTTATCTATTAGACCAGCTGAAAACCTCTTGGTGCTCTTGTCATGTAACTTAAAGCATGCTCCGCCTCCTTAAGTTCAGCCTGGCACTTGAGAATTACGTGAAAGAAAATCTCTAAGGTAGAACTAAAAATCTATATGGATATATGGGATCTGTAGTTGGGCCATATGGCATGGGAACACCATCAATAAGGCACTTAAGATTATGTTAGGATTTCACGCTGCTTTATCTCCACTTAGAAAGTCTGTCAGAGGAATGGACTACCACTCCTTCGCCACAAGATTATCACCTGAAGATCAGACTTCCCGAAAGGTGAAAAGCTCTGTCCCATATGGGCATTTTATACTCTTTTTAAATAACGATATTACGTTTATCCTCTGGACTTCTGATAAATTGATAACCTCATTCTGGCAAACTGTGTTTACAGAATCAATCAGATTGAGAGCTGGATGAGATCCGTTCTTGTTAAACTGACTGCACTGACAAGATGGAACACAGGGTGTTAAAGTCAACTATGTACAGAGCCGTGGAAGGCCCCTGCAGCACAAGAAGACAGCCTCCAACTCAACGATCTTATATGATGAAGGCATCATCAACAACATGAAGAGTGATGGTCTCTGTACTGCACAAAGTGGAATTTAACCATAAAAGAGTCTCAAGTAGGTCAGAATCCGGGAAAATGTGTTTCAACTGGACCAAGAATGAGACTTTCAGAATTTTTCCTAGACTGGGGTCGACAGGATGAGCAGACCTTTTTAAGACCAGCATATCCAAATAGAGTTTTATCTCAGTAGACCCGTATTCAGACCAGTCTTTAACCAAGATGAGATTGGACCATTCATTCAAGGAAGCATTAATTGTTGACAAGATGAAATGAAAGTAGTGACAGCAATCTCCTTATTAAGAATTAAGACTGGGCTATGTCACCAACATAGGCTGATGTCCACATAAGTACTACTATGTTTTCAGTTTATCAAACAGACTTTGAACATAGTTACCTATACCATACTAATGTATAGTAAAGGGTATCTTAGGGAATTATCCCATAACACTGACTAACCCTGGAAATACTCTGCCTAAATAACCACCGTAGGAAACTAGATTGGTAAACTGTGGGAACGGGAGCTTACAGTCTTCATGTGAGCTTTGCCTGAACTCCCACAAAGCCAAAACAATTGACTTCTAGAAGGCAATGTGGTTTCGGTGAGCAATACCCAACCCACCTTTCCTAGTTTGGCCCATACAGCAAAGACTTTCTCATAGAAATGTATTATACGAAAAAACAACATCAAAAAGAAGCTAACCAGGTGTGGAGCTCAGAAGTTATTGCAAAACAAAAAAATGTTTCTAGGAAACAATGGAAAAGGCAAATGTATTCATATTTTATGGGGTGCTCCCCAGTTAAGTAGCCACTTGGGTAAAAGGTGATGGTTCATCCAGGTCAAAAGTCTTACCATTAATCTGAAAAACTTTAACTGGGCTAGGCTCTAACCTGCAGCCAAGAAGGGCTCCCATAGTTGAATACTCGTTTTTTTGCCACTGCACCCTGCTCTTTAGAGGCAAGAAGCATGCTTTTCTGATGAAGGATCAGCAGCTTGTCCGAGCCCTCTAGAGAATTATTTTTCCCTAAGTACTAGTTTTACAAAAAAAGATTACAGGGGGTTGCTATCCAAGATGCCTTCTTGAAATACCATTGGACTCTACATGGCCATTTATGGTGGCTCTGAAAATAGACTAGGGTGTGTAATTTTAAGTGTGGTGGTCCTGCTTCATCCCCTTGGTGAATCACTACTACAGGATTGACGTCATTCCGCTCTCACGATTCATGTTCTACCAGCAGGGAGGTCACAAGCCATTTTCTCTAGTTCCTCTTCACTTCTGCTTCTTTATCTGCTGAGGCCTATGTCCCGGTTCCTTTTCTTGCCCCTACTTATACTATACTGCTGGTACTTCTAATTAACCGCCTTTTAGTGACTGTCCCACCCCCCAAAAAAAAGCAGTGAATGGGTCTACTCAGCCAGGAGTTGCCAACTCACAGTCCTTGAGGGTGCGTTGACCCTTCACTCCAGCTCACCACGACCAGGGCAGCCTCAATGGCTGCCATTCCACTCTACTCAAAGCTCCCACAGCATGTTATGGTCCTGCTTCTATCGCCACAGCTGTCCACCGAGGAGAGGTGAACTTCCCTTGCCCCCCCTCAAACCTACTAAATCTAGTTTGGAATATTTCAGGCTGCAACTCTCACCAGTGCTGCACTTCTCCCTCCACTGTCTCCTGAGTCCCTGTTCCTTTACCATCTTGATGTCATAGTTCGCAAAGGGTAGATGATCACAGAATTTCTGCCCAATCTTTGCATCAGTCTAGTTTTTGCTTGCAGCCACTGGTAGCAGACATGGGTAGCCATGTAAACAGCTACATTTTGGCACTGGCTAACGTAAGGCATGAACAATAATTATTTGCTGCTTGCGAAGCCTCACAGAAAGGGAAACAACAACACAGCCTACTCAGAGTAATGACATTAGTGATGTGGAAATATTAAATATGACTGAAGTTGCAAATTATTAGCACAGCTGCTGACGGTTCCTTTGCCTGTCATTACAGAAATTCACTTGGATTATATTTTAGAAACCTTGTAGAAACAGATTTAAAGGAAGCCAAACTAATTTACGTCTGCAAAACTATGTGCAAATCGGACTACCAACGCAAACTAACGCTTAGGCATTTAGCCTAAAAATACACATGCCTCTAATGACCCAGCCGATAAATTATGTAAAAACTGCTCATAATCAAATAATTTTTTTTTTACATATATTCTTGAACTGATCTGCAAATGCCTGGATGGAGTCTCTGCCCTGCTTTTCCAATGTAATTCAAATATTGCCAAATCACTGCATTAGGTATTTTCGTTTTGTTTGCTGCCACTGGTAGCAGAGATGGGTAGCCATGTATGCAGCTACAGTTTGGCATTGGCTTCAGTAGCACATCAACAACAATTACTTGTCGCTTACCAAGCCTTACAGGAGAAGAAAGGGATAACATCTGCCCAGCTTACTCAGAGTAAAAACAGTCGTGATGTGGAAATATAAAATGTGTATAAGAGCTGCCTCTGCCTGTCGTCATAGAAAATCACTTGGATTATATTTTAGAAAAAACTTGTAGAAAGACAGATTTAATAAAAGGCATGCTAACTAATTTATGGAAGCACAATATGTGCAAATCAGACAGGCGATCAAACTACCGCGTAGGCATTTATCAGAAAACATGCCTATGCCTCTGTAATCAGCTGCCCTATAAATTATGTACAAACGGCTCATAACCAAATTATATTTTTTCACTCACATTCTTCAGTTCGTACCTTTCTGATCTGTAGATCCTTAGGTAAAGCCTTTAACCTACACTCTCCAACATGCCCTTCACTTAAGCCCTGATTACAAGATGGACGATATGTGTTTGGGGACACTGTGTGGCAGGAAATAAAGTTTCTAGCAGATATCTCTGCACATAAATTAGGCTATTGAGAATATTCTCCCTGGTATCTCGAGTATGATCCTGATAGTCCTTTTTTGGGGGAAACGGGAATGTACTACTCCTATAACGACCATGTGTGGATTGAAAAAGTGATCATATTGCGTTGGTTCAGAGCACCCTTCAAGTTTTAGTTGGATGTGTTGTATTCCTGATCGTGTTTAAAGTTAAAGATATTGTGATGAGTTCAGAAGGTTGTAGAGTTTGGTTCCTGTTTTGCTCCGCAAATTAACTATGATAGCCGCTTCTTTGATGGCTTACTGGTATTAATCTGATACTGTTGCTGAGGGTCCTGTTTCCTTGTACTCAGTCCTTGTGTTTCTCTGAAACGTTCCAGAGTCATGGGTTTTACCCAAAGATTCCAGGTTATGGATATCTTGTTATATGGTTCCATCATTTTCCTGCGTTGGGTGCTTAATGTTGTAGAGGTACTCCTCCCCAGAGGTATGACAATACCTACAGGATTCGCTGCAAGAGGGGGCCCATTGATTTATCCTGAAATTGTAAACAGCCATTCAACCACATGCAGCAGATTAGAGCTGGGAGAACAAATTAGTGCATAGTGGGGAAAAATTGTGATCAAATGCTTTTAGCTTTTGAGGGTTTACAAACACATGTTGCCTGATGGAGATAACCCTTGGATAGGGTCCCTTGCATCCCGAATGGGCACCAAGGAGCTAAGTAGTGCTTCTAATTTTTGCATATAAAGTTAGCTTCAAAACTAAACTCAAAAGACTTCAGTGGTATGGGGCTAGTCCTGATCTGCTTAAGGAAAAGGCCTCAGAGACCTGGATGAAATGCTGACACAGCAACAAAGAGCCCAGCCATGAACCAGTATGAAAGGGATCTGCTGCAAACGCATGTTCAGAGCACAGAGGCAAAAAAACAAACACAAAGTAAAATGCAACTGTTGCTTATTACAAGAAGTTAAAAACCCAAAGTTGGTTGAAAACAAGATATTAAACTGGAGTTCAGAGTCTAGTGAGGAAGCGGTGTGGAGTGACATGCACATAGTACACAAGTATCATATTATTTGTGGATGCTTTGCTTTTCAATACTTTAAAGGTGTACTCTCGGTCGTATCGTCAATTAGAAATAAAAAAACTGATTGGCTTAAAACAGCCGGGCTTCATTATCACTTAATTTTCTGAGAACCAGTACAAGAATTAGCAGCGGTTAGAAGTAGTTAGGACCCGAGCCTATGTCAACAACTCCCTGAAACGCTATTTGGACAGACCCTTGTAACACCACTGGCTCCACACTTCGTGTTAACACCTCAATCACCAATAACGCTCTCTGTTTTCATTTACCAGAAAGGCGTGTAGAGTTGCGCGCTGACCTCTTCGGACTCGGGATTCTTTACAACCGAGGCGCTAAGTCCTGGTAGAATGCCTTCCTTTCTGGGAACTATCAAATTCTGAGACTGTCACCCTGTCAAGTGACAGTGTAACATCGTGGCTTAGTGGGTCAGGCATGCCAGGCTAAACAATGCCCCTAATCAGAGGTCTTTGAGAAAGGAACTAAGTAATTGTTTTACATCCCCAACCTGTAACTAAAACCATCCAGGGAAGCAGAAGGGAGGGCAGAAACATGCCATGCACACCTATCCGGTTACCAGAAAAACTGACTCACTGGCAGGATGTGATGAATTTGCAGGATTAGCTGCTAAATCTAAGGAGAGAGAGTGCATTAAGTGACACCTTTCTCAATACATTTTTAATTTACTCCAATAAATTATTGATTGAGAGGTTCATTACAATACCCCTGACCCCAACACTACTGCTGCACGCAGTTTTCTATATTACAAAGTAAATGCAAAGGACTTTAAGAAATAAACAAAAACTCTCATATTGCAAACAAATAGAGCGCCCCGTCTTCTGCAGTTTCGAAAACGAACTCGGTATTCAAGAATGCAATTACTCTTTCAGAGAAGACAGACTATTAGGACAACTGCATTTCCAACCAGGTAGACAAGAAGAAGTGGAGCGGACACAAGGAAAATTGTTTCCCAAGTAAAAGTGATATTCTGTCTAAGCCTACACAGTGTGTGTATTAGGGCCTAATATATTGAATTTACATGTGTGTGTGTGTGTGTATGTATATATATATGTATATATATATATATATATATATATATATATATATATAAAAGGAAGTAGGGGATTGCGGTAGTTCCAACGTTTTTGGTGGAGACCAGCTTTTTTTTTTTTTTTTTTAAGACTCTACATCACCACCAACACTGATAATCCTATGCTTACAAATTCTGTCAGAAAAAGAAGACATTTGAGGTGGGCGGTTTTAGAGTGTCCTTTTCTGCATAATTGATGTGGCACTCCAAACCTGAAAAGGTATTGCTTTGACTTAAACTGTGAGCTCCCTTCTGTCTAGACACAGCTATGTCTCTCTGATGAGCTCTAATAAGAGCGAAATACGTGTCAGGAACTGCTTTTATTAATTTCAGGTTGGCTTGGATGGGGTTTTACCAATCCAAAGCTATAATAGTGTTCCTGGAGAGATAAAAGGCTTTTGTCATTTTTCACCTCAGCCTGTATGGCACTACCTAATCCTATGCTTAAGAATTTTACTGCAAAAATGGCGAAGGACTTTTCCACTATTCTAGCTCAGCGTGGATGGCACTATGCTAATCCCATGCTCAAAAATTCAGCCACAAAAGCAGACATTTGAGGTGAACAGTTTTAGAGTAGTGTGGTGCTTTAGAGTGTTCCATATAAAGGACCTGCTCTCCACTGAAAACTTCAGAGTTCCCAACTTACCCTTTTTGTATAATTTAGGCAGCACTCTAAGCCTAAATGGGTACTGTTTCGATATACCCACCTTTATTGTGGTGAAACTCTTTTTTGGGAGTTGCCCTAACCAATTGACTAATTTGAAGGTCGTGCCAGCCATGTGCAGATGTCATCCATTTTGGGTCAACTGACACAGGTATAGTGACATTCATGGTTTAATTTAAAATTCACCCGCGGGTACAGAAGATACTTACTATCTTTTTTGTGGTGGTTGGGGAGGCCCTTTTTGTTTTTAATTAAATAGTTTATTAAGGTTTTCAATTACATAAACCATATAATCTCACCCAGTTACACAGTTCTTTTCTTTAGAAACTCATCCCGTTAACTAATCCATTAGGTTTACTGAACACTGTACCACAATTTTACAAATTCAGATTTCAGGTCTTCCTTACAAACAGTATATTTGGCACGCATTTTACACTCTTTGTTTCCCCTTTAAGCAACGTACAGCATATAGCAGTAGGAGGTTTTTGTTCTTGGTATAACCCCAGCCCCCAAGAGAAACAAGGCATTGAATGCAATATTGTATCCCAATTGTTTTTCAGAAGTCATTTCTCACATCTTGCGACCTCATCCTTACTTTTTGTAACATACTTAAGCAGTTATTACAGTTTGGCAAAAGTCCCTTTCACCCAATTTGGAGTCCATAACCAAACTCTAAACAACCCACTTAGTCTCTGTTTCTTGAACCCAATTTCATCTAGACCTAAGGCAGGATAGCCCAAAGGCCTTGTGGACCCATACAATTTCCATTATCATATCTATTATTCACTGCATGGAAGAGGATATTTTTCATAGTGTACATTTGTTTACAGTCCACAATGACAGTACATATAAGCGAAGTCATGTCTGTGGTAGTCATTTTAATGTATGTGGTACGGTTTGCTTAAGAAATCTCAAAGGACAAAAAAAAAAGCACACATCTTCATGATTACATTGCTTAACCTCAAAACACAAGGTATGAGTTATTATTTTTCGTGTAGCACTCACCGAGGGAAACTATAAATGAAATGTATTCAGGCTTCTTAGCGTAAATGAAAAAAATGCTAACAGCATCAAGTATGGAAGACTTTCCTTTAACATAAGATGAACCCAATAACAAAGTGAAACATTCATTAGACTTGAAAAGTAGTCTCCCCCCTCCCCCACCGTACTTGCCACCGCCCTTCCTCTTTAAGCAACAAAAATGGAAGCTAAACTCAATTGAAACCACTTTCTGCTTTACAATGAATGGGTGAAGCCTAAAACAGAGTTTAGTTTACAGTAGTTTATTGTTCATAAAGTGCATCATTGGAAATTGCGATGGACTTCTAGGAATGTAGATAATAATAATGTAATATTTTCCATTAGTGGGACATGTACAGTAATACAAAACATGTTGAGAAAAAACACTTCTAGACTTTATGGCTGAGAGGGATACAAAATAGCTGCAGAATCCTATTCGGCAGCCCGAATGCACGACTCTATTCAAGACACAGACAAACGCCATTTTAATGAAGGTCAGATGAATGGAATTTGGCGACCTATCTGATGTAAAAACTATATGTATGCCTGCACTCGTTAAAAAAGCGCTATGATGTGCATTTTGAAAACGTACACCTTTACGATCTGCATATGCCAGTAACACAACACAAAAACCTATTCGGAAAAAACTCTTTTCTCACAGCGATGAAATGTCTCTACTATGTCTAAACTGAAATATATCATGGTGCTAAACTCAAATGTTTCCTTTGAAATGGTTGTATATGGGTCTTTTGTGTGTGTTTTTTTTTTTTTTTTACTTCTATGGACGGAAAAAACGAAACGTCGGAAGTGGTATATACTGACAGTAAAGAAGCTTCAAAAAGTGATTTTGTAATGTCCTGATTCCTAAAACTGGAGTAAGGAAAGTCAAATAAATAACAATGTTGCCTTTATTTTGCTTATTTTTTATTGGCAGTAACACAAGCAACAAATTGTATACACATCTTGAAAGAATAATTTGCACTTAAGAGTTGATCACAGCTTTTTAAGAGGATTTATTTACTCGTTAGGGTACACTTCCATTATTATTAACCAGATGACAGATTACGCATGTGGCACAAGTGAATAGGGTCTTGTAATATTTAACAAAGTTTGAGAAATATTGAAGTCATTGTAGAAGTACAATACATTATACAATAGTTATGTTAACCTGTTTGGCAAAAAGGGTTAACCCAAGAAACAAAGCAGAAAGAGAAAGAAAAAGAAAAAACTAAATAAAATTTGAGCTTAATAAAAAAACAATAGTAAGCATTTCTTCCTTTCGATTTACTTACATGAGCATTTACACCGGCTGCTTGTGCCCAAGACAACACAGGGGAAGCAAATGCCCGACCCACGCACGTTATGTTCTCCGGCGAATTTCTCTCTTTAGTAGGGCACAAATAATTAAAAAGGAAGATCCGATCATAAAAGGAGGGGCGGTTATCTCTCCTTGATTTCTGGGTGTGTTCCTCTGTAGGTTTTCATTGAGCTCATTCCTTGATCTTACTATCAAGTTGTAGCAACGCGTGGCTCACTGTGCTGGGTGATTGCCTCCACGCTCTGACCGTGTGCAATGCAGAGCAACAGTTACAGCAGCAATCTGTTTTTGTTTAAGGTAAGAGACAACAAGCGTGTCAGAAGTTAGGGGGATAAAAACTGTGATATAACTGAAAAACTGCATCTGTTTAAGAGGGCGGTTCAAACGGTAGTATGGCTGAAACACAATCTGGAGCGGGAAAGACGCATTTCCTTCAGGTGACAAACAGAAGAAGCATAGGCAACGCCAATAGGACTTGCTTTGGAATTTGCTGGCTGTGCCAATGCTGTCGGCTGGTACTGTGCAACAAAGGCAAAAACAAAAAAATAAAAGCACTATGACACCTTGATGACCTGGCCGCTTTTGTCGGCCATGCCATTCCGGAAGTGGAAGCAGACATCACTAGGCAGGCACGCAAGTACAGAATGATTCGGGTGCCATTTTGTTCTTTTCTGGCAGATTTAAGATGGCAGACATCACTTAAATCGATTAATAGGAAAAAAAGAAATGTTAAATGCGTGAAACCGCTTTTCTGCAGAGTGCAAAGCACTAAATGCCAGCTGCCGGGACCCTCAAAAACAGGGGGAAAAAAATGTCAATGCTAGAGAGAGGTAGGAGAGCAATGCAGGAACAGTGGGGAAGCAACACGAGAGGGGTGAATAAAAAAGGAAGCCGGGGAGAAGGCAAAAAGCATCACACCAGGGGAACTGCAACATGGAGGACAGGGTGCCAGAGGAGAAGTACATACGTGAGAGAACAACACTTGGCATGGGGAGAGGAGCTGTTTGCGGGAGGGAAGCAGCACACAAAGAGAAAGCTACAAAACATGCGCTCTCATAGAACACAGAAAGAAAAAGAAAAAAGTAGTTTCCTAAAGGTGAGCAGTGGAAGAATACAAATCAACCTAGCAAAAGGATGTGATACAACTTATACTCCAGGGAAACGAGAAACACATTGAAAAGGCAAACTATCAAATAAGAAGCAAGTTAGAGTGGCAAAATCAACCAGAGGTAAGCAGTCTGAGCCCACTGTAAAAGTTGGTAAGTCCACAACAGGGCTTTCTCCACCTGCCAGCCTGCACTATCTAGCAGGTGAGATAAAAAAAAACCAGACAGTTTAAAGAGTCCGTAAGGCAGCTCTTTTTCAATACAGCCAACCTGTTAATGAAAGTATAATCGATATTTGATTATAAACAAGAAGAAAGGTAGTCTTCTTTTGTTGTAGAACATTTTGTGATGGCAGCATTATGTGTGTAAGTAGGACAGTTGCTGAGCCAAGTGTTTAGAAGCATTTACATAAACAATCAAGGCCATGAAGTAACCCTTGGTTGATGTTTCATTTCATAAATAAGGTAGACGCTGAGTTGCAGGACCAGATGATGAGAGACAAAATAGAGATAAGGCCTTACGAACTTATTAGTTCATATAAAAAGATTTCTTTGTGTAGATGATTGAGTTGTATTTCCTTAGCCCCTGTTACAGGGCTGCAGGGGTTGGATAAGAAGAACTGGGACTTGAATAAGAGAGCAGGATACAAATTCTACAGAGAGAAAATGAAGATCATGAAATGGAACTGCGAAATAGGCTTTTCATACTTTAGAATGCACATTAATTATTCAGAGATCCTATGCACAGAGAAGCATGTGGGTGACGTTTAAGTCATTATAACTACAGTAATGAAGGACTATATAAATATCATTTTAGGTCGACCATAGCAGGGCACAAGCACTGTTTTTCTGACGTGTTGGTATGTATCTGGGCTTTTAACCACGCCCTCTGCACGCCATCACTATCACTCGTTCATGGGCTTGCCTTTCAAAAATCATTTTTTTTATTAACCGCTTTACGTTTGTCCCTCCTTAAGGCGGTTTTGTCACCGCCTTACCATCGACTCTGTTACATGGATAATTGCACTTTTGTCGATAACGTTCACTGCGAGCCAACTTCTTTCTCCATTTGTCTCACATTTGTCTCGTGCGCATAGCGGTGCTTTGAATCGGCTTGTTTATGTCAACTGTTTTACTTTTTATTTTCAGTTTGTGCTTTAAGAAAAGTCAAGTTAGGAATTTAGAACGCTAATAGCTCTACCTCAAGCAAATGTAAGACCCATTGCATTACAAATGCTTGTTTTAAATGGAACAGTTTGAGGTTATTCATCTGTGTAAAACCAAAAAGATACATAAAACACTTTAATAGATCGTCAGCAGAATTACATTTCTGTCAGAATTTTATTTTAAAAGATGCTGATCTAACCAGCATTGTCAAAGTGAAAAGGTCTTGTTTGTTAACTTTGCCAATGCAAACTTAACAGCATTGCCAGTGCTTTTTCAAAATGCTGTTCCACAACGCAAAATGCAAAGGAGAACTATACATGCTTACACAATGGTTAGCTATTCAAAAACAGAGGGTTTGTGATATAAACCTTTGACTACCATATACCGTAAGAAAAGCAGGTTGAAGATCATCAGCTCTCATATGAAGAGGACGATGTTATCTGGAGCAATGCAGGAAGGCTCCCCCTACTCAGTAAATATAACCATTTTGGTCATTATCTGGGACAACAGAAATGCTACAGACCACTTTTCATGAACCACTACAGGAGGCATGCCTAGTAATGTGCGTATATTTTAGATCACTAAGGCTTCAAATTATGGAATAAATAGAGTATTAAGGTGCAGTGCAAACGTATATGTTTAATAATATATGTGTATAGCTGTGTTGTATAGCTATTTTAGCTATGTTTTAGACAAGTTATTTTAGCAACTAGAGCTGCCGTTGTGCACTGCACTTTAGCCCAGTTACATTTTACTCAGCTTAATTTTATTATAGGCCACATTTGCTGGGCTATTTTATTTTCTTTGTCTAGTTGTTCTTTCGCCTAGGAAAGCATTACGTTCCTAGCAAGACATTCTTTTCACTTTGGGCTTTCCTCAAGGTTGCAGCCAGGTAGAGTCGCTGGCAAAGTGGTACGCTGTGTCTCCAAAATTCACAGAAACATTTTCTCAGAACTTCAGCTGTTTTATTATAAAAATACTTCTCTGTCCCATGCACGTTAGAGGGAGATTCAAGCCAGATGACCACGACTGCATGCTGATTGCTGAGTGCCTTAGCTACAGCTGTTTGCTCAGACCACTGGTTCCCTGGTCTACATGGGGATGGTGTATTTCTAGACAACACGCTTCCTTGCTCAGGTATGGGGGATGATGTTTTCCCAGGGGGGAAACGTGAAGGGTGGACTAGGGCTTATCACGCTGTGCTCCAACATAGCTTAGGTAGGAACCACATATATTAATCCTAGTGACAGTATGGTGGGACTTTTTCTTCTTGTCACCATTTTGCTTCTAGCATGTTTTACCATCCTAGTTATTGCAATTCATGGCAGTTTATTTAAGATGCAGTTAATTCAATAAACCTTATTGAACCATTCTTTGCCTCTGTTTATCTTTGCATATATGAGACTAATGTAACCGAGAGAAATGGATGAGATCGAATCAACCACGATTCCCCTGAGGAGTCATTTCTGTCATGCATCTGGTTGCCATAATTATCCCTGCTCTTGTGCAGAGACGAGGCACTGCTAGTTAGCTGGAAAACCCGGATTAGACCGACAGTTGTCACACGGTGTGGGACCAGACTCAGTTTCCCACAATTCAGGTGATTCTTCTGCCGGAATCCAGTAGTTTCATTCGGATAATGAGGGCCTACGTGACATGGCGCCACCAATGTTTGGTCAGGCACTAATATTCTGATCCTCCTGAGTATCTCTGTCTCTCCACGTTCTAAAGGCACCTCAGTACTATATACGGAGACGTCCGTGGTGTAAAACAAAAAGCTATGTCAATGAAGATGAGATGTTTCAAGGGCTTAGTTGAGAAAACAAGTATTCAGCGGTGTGGAACTTGATAGATGTAAATGGCCCATATGGTGCCATGCAGTGAGGTGACAAATTATGACAGCATTCTCATCATATGTGAGCTCTGATAATACCCTCTCTTATTCTTCCAGGGTGCACATGGCTCATATTATATTAGGCTTTGTATTCTTGCAAGTCTCTGAATAAGGCAGATTTTTATTGTACTAGACTCTGGGCATACCATGCTTCTATTTCTATCAAATCTTTACATATAAGGTGGCTTCATTTTTAAATAGGTTCATTTTAGGGCAGTTTTTGATTGTTATGCAGCTCTGAATTTGCCAGCAGTGTAATGATGCTTGAGTTCTGATTATATCATAGTTCAGGATATACCATTGATCTAACTAAGATTATTCTTTCTTACAATAGTCTCTGAGGAAGCATCTTATTAATTGCTCTAGCAAACATATTTTAAGCATTGTCTCAATTTCACAAATGTTACTGTAAATATGCTCATATAGCAGTCTTAAGACCTAGGTTGCTGACTGAAAATCCACCAAATCACTCAGTCTGATCTTCTCTACTTGACCACAAATGTAATTCTTGACAAATCATTTCCTCTTGCTGTGCCTCAGTTTCCTTGTTTGCCAAAATTAGGAGTATAAACAAAGCACTGGATCAATGACTGCTTTATCTTGAACAACTAAACAAACTTTCCAAAGGCTTGTCAGAGTCAAGATTTTATGGGCCCAATTTTCAAAACTATTTATGCATGAATGTTTGGTAGACGTACAAAATTTGGATTGCACTAATAGAGAGAATTACTTGCATGACATTTTTCTTGTGAGCAAATCTACTTACCAAGTCAAGAAATCTTTGGTTGCTCCACGACTGGCCTGTGCACAGCCACAAACATAAATATTTAGGGATATTTAACAGCTTCTCGGCAACCCTTTCACAACCTGGATAGGGGCAGAATCTACTACAAATAGGGGAAAGAGTAAACAGTTTTTGACTTTGGGAAGCCCTATCAAAAACATTTGCGGTCTTCTAGAAAGATGTTTCTTCATAGTGAAAATACTTTCCCAACCCTCTCAGGAGAAAATAGTTTTAACAAGTGAAATTCTACCTAATCCGCAGATTTTTACATGTGCAAATGTGTGCATGTATATCTTTGCTCATACAAAACATAATTTTATAATTGTTTCACAGAAGTATAGTTTCCATGCCTATTTCTGTTAACAGTTGTGAATTCCTGAAAGTTGTCTAAATCAATCCAAGATTCCAAAATTATGGGTGTCATCTTTGACTTTCTTTAAGAATGTTTCCCTTTTTGGGTTTTTACACATTGCCCAAAGTGCTACCCTAATGGCTTGACAGTAAATCCCAATTTTTTCAATTTCAAATGCCATTTAGGTACATAATAGTTTAAAAATAAACTCTCCAATCTTGGTTCCATTATTCTGCATGAATTTGCCCATTCTCAAAAAGCATTATAAACAGCCTCAGTGTGTTAGGTTTTCCCAACATTTCCACTAGTTTCTATGTTGGAAACAGTATCAGTAGTTCAAGCTGAGCTACTGATCCAGTATTTTCTTGGAGTGCCCGCCTAATGGTAAAGATTTTGTGTTAACAACTTACACAATTTTGAACATCATAGAAAATAAATCTGCATCTTGCCTTACCAGCAGACAATCCTTTCCCACAACTATACTGTGGTGCTGTAACCTGGAAGCCAAATGGCTTGTGCTGCAGCAGGTTGAGCGTGCTTGTCAAGTGGACAAAATAATCATGAAAATGTGTTGCCCTTACCCTAAACATTATATATATATATATGTATATATATATATATATATATATATACATACACACACACACATATATATATATATATACACACACACACACACACACACACACATATGTATATACATATACACACACACATATATTTATATACACACACACACACACACACACACACACACACACATATACACGTATATGGAAAATGTCACTTACCCAGTGTACATCTGTTCGTGGCATGTGGTGCTGCAGATTCACATGCTATGCATTGCTTCTGCCATCTAGTTTTGGGCTTGGAGTGTTACATGTTGTTTTTCTTCTAAGAAGTCTTTTTGGAGTCACAGGATCGAGTAACTCCTCCTCACGGTCATACTGCGCATGGGCATCGACTCCATTGTCAGATTGTTTTCCCGCAAAAGGGGTGTAGGAAAGAGTGATAGAGTGTAAGAATATAAATGTTTAATACAAATACTAAGTAAAAATAGATGTCCATGCAAATGTAAATGTATATACATATGTACAAATAAGAAAAACTGCAACGACTACAGGCTTCCGGGAAGGAGGGAGGGTACATGTGAATCTGCAGCACTACATGCCACGAACAGGGTAAGTGTCATTTTCTGTTCAATGGCATTTGTAGCTGCAGATACACATGCTATGCACAGACTACAAAGCAGTTGCTCTCCCCAAAAAATGCGGTGGCTAGCCTGTAGGAGTTGGAATTGTTTGAAATAAGTTGTTTAGATTTCTAAATTCTTTTGTTCTATCCACATAATACATTAGAGCTCTTTTAAGATCAAGAGTCTGAAGGGCTCTTTCTGCGGTTGAATCTGGCTGTGGGACCAAGACTGGCATCTCCACTGCTTGGTTTATGTGAAAAGGTGATACAACCTTTGCCAGAAATTTTTGATTAGTTCTAAGTACAACTTATGTTTGTGTACTTGGAAAAAAGGTTCCTCAAGAGTTAACACCTGGATTTCACTAATTCTTCTTAATGAAGTAATCGTTACTAGGAAAGCAACTTTCCGGGTTAGAAATTGAATCTCACAGGAATGCATGGTTTCAAAAGGTGGGCCCATTAGTCATGTGAGTACAACATTCAGATTCCAAGCAGGAACCAGTGGTGTTCTAGGTGGAATAATATGTTTTAGTCCTTCCATGAAGGCCTTGATAACTGGAACTTTAAAGAGAGAGGTATGTTGTATAGTCTGCAAATATGCTGATATAGAGGTAAGATGAAATGTAATAGATGTGAAAGCTAAATTTGACTTCTCTAAATGAAGTAGGTAGCATACAATATTTTGTATTGATGCTGTATGTGGGCCAGTATTTTTAGATTGACAGTAATAAACAAATTGTTTCCATTTGTTAGCATAGCATTGTCTAATTGTAGACTTGCATGCTTCTTTTGAGAACTTTCATGCATTCTAATGGAAGTTGCAAGTATCCAAATTCTATGACTTCAGGAACCAAATCGCTAAGTTGAGAGCACTTGGATTTGGATGTCTGATTTGTCCTTTGTTTTGTGTTAGCAAATTCGGTCTGTTTGGAAGTTTGTAGTGAGGTACTACTGACAGGTCTAGGAGTGTTGTGTACCAATGTTGTTGTGCCCACGTGAGGGCTATGAGTATCATGGTGAGACAGGTCTGACACAGTTTGCGACCCAGAAATGGAAGTAGTGGGAGAGGGGGGGAAAAGCGTAAGCAAATATACCTGACCAGTTGATCCATAGATCATTGCACTTGGACAGAGGGTGTGGGTGTCTGGATCCGAAGTTTTGGCATTTTGTGTTTTCACTTGTTGCGAATAGGTCTATTTCTGGTGACCCCCACATTTGAAAGTACTGATGAAGTACCTGAGAGTGAATCTCCCATTCGTGTATTTGTTGGTGTGTTCTGCTTAGGAGATCCGCTAGCTGACTGTGTATTCCTGGGATGTATTCTACTAGTAGATGAATGTGATTGTGATTTGCCCATTTCCATATTGTTTGGACTATAAGGAACAGTTGAGATGAATGTGTCCGTCTTGTTTCTTTAGGTAATACATGGTCGTCATATCGTCTGTTTTTATCAAGACAGTCTTGTGTTTGAGAAGTGATTGAAATGCTTTTAGGGCAAGCAACACAGCTAATAATTCTAAATGGTTTATGTGATAATTTAGCTGTTTTGAATTCCATTCCCCTTGAATGGTAAGGTTGTTGAGATGAGCTCCCCAACCTATCATGGATGCGTCTGTTGTTATTGTGGTCTGAGGCACAGGGTCTTGAAATAACCGCCCCTTCATTAAATTAGTGAGAATCCACCACTTAAGGGACCTGTGTGTTTGGTGGTCTAACACTGGATCTTGCAATTGACCCTGTGCTTGAGACCATTGCTGTGAGAGGCACTGTTGTAGTGGTCTCATGTTTAGTCTTGCATGCAGTGCTATTGCTATGCCGGATGCCATCATTCCCAATAGTTTCATGATAAATCTTACAGTGTAGTGTTAATTTGGCTGCATTTGTGGTACGAGATTTTGGAAAGCTTGTATCTCTTGTGCATTTGGAGAGGCTAAGGCTTTTTGCGTATTGAGAATAGCACCTAGGTAAGGATGCACCTGTGCTGGCTGAAGATGGGAATTTTGGTAGTTGAGAGTGAACCCTAATGTATGTAGGGTTTCTATTGTGTATTATTGACATTGTATAAAGTTGCTTGATTTTATTAGCCAATCGTCTAGATAAGGAAAGACATGTATGTGTTGTCTTCTTAGATAAGCTGCTACTACCGCTAGACATTTTGTGAATACTCTTGAAGCTGTTGTTATGCCGAATGGCAGAACTTTGAATTGGTAATGTCCTCCTGCTATCACAACCTTAGGTACTTTCTGTGAGCTGGATGGATACTTATATGGAAATATGCATCTTTGAGGTCTAATGCAATCATGTAATCTTGTTTTTGTAGTAGTGGAATGACGTCCTGCAGAGTTACCATGTGAAAGTGTTCTGACGGGATATATACATTTTGTGGTCTGAGATCTAGAATAAGTCTGAGAGTGCCATCCTGGGAATGAGGAAGTATAGTGAGGATACCCCTGTTCCTTGTTGAGATTTTGAGACTAATTCTATTGCCTCTTTTAGTAGTAGAGGTTGTACTTCTTCGTAATAGAACACTGTTTTCTGGGGACAACCTGTGATAACGTGGAGGAATGTTTGGAGGGGTAGAAATCAATTCTAGGCAATAACCATTGCAGATAATTGAAAGTACCCATTGGTTTGTGGTGATATTTTGCCATTGGGAGAGGAATTGCTGCAGTAGGCCCCCCACAGGAAATGTGTGGGGTGGTGGCATGCTTAGTAAGTCACTGTTTTGATGGGGTAGAGACATGTTTTGAGGCCTGGAATTTGCCTCTGGCTTTAAAGTGTTGGCCTCTATAAAAGCCTCTATATCCCCCCTCTCTGATTCTGCTGTTGTTGACCTTGTTTAGGCTGGGAGGTAGAAGCCTCTATAGATTGTGGCTTGAATCATCCTCTAAATTGCTGCTTACGAAAGGAGTCTCTGTAAGGTGTTGTTTATATAAGGCTCCCGTTGCTTTAGCAGGGTCTGAGTCCTTCCTGAGTTTTTCTATTGTGGTGTCAACCTCAGGACCAAAGAGGTGTTTCTTATCGAAAGGCATATTTAGGACTGCCTGCTGTATTTCTGGTTTGAATCCGTAAGAACGTAACCATGCATGTCTGCGTATGGTTACAGCGGTATTCATGCTTCTAGCTGCTGTATCTGCAGCATCAAGGGCAGACCTTATTTGATTATTACTAATTGCCTGACCCTCTTCAACAATTTGTTGAGCCCTTTTTCGATGTTCCTTTGGCAAGTGTTGTAATATCTCCTGCATCTCCTCCCAGTGTGCTCTATCATACCTTGCCAGCAAGGCTTCTGAATTTGCAATGCGCCATTGGTTAGCTGCCTGTGTAGCTAACCTCTTGCCAGCAGCATCACATTTTCTGCCTTCTTTGCCAGGGGGAGGGGCATCCCCTGACGATTGGCTATTAGCCCTTTTTCTGGCGGCACTGAAAACCACTGGGTCTGGAGGTACCTGATGTGTAATGTAGGCAGGGTCTGTAGGTGCAGGCTTATATTTTTGTCTATGCATGGTGTTAAAACCCTAGCTTTAACAGGCTCGTTAAATATCTCATCTGCATGCTTGATCATGCCAGGTAACATTGGGAGGCACTGATAACGTGAGTGCGTGGAGGACAAGGTATTAAAAAGGAAATCCTCTTCTAGAGGCTCACTGTGCATGCGTACCCCGTGGTACGCAGCTGCCCTAGAAATGACCTGCATGTATGTAGTTGTATACTCTGATTGGGAAGGTTCAGAAGGATATTAGCTGGTATGGGATCTGGATCATACAGATGCCAAGGATCAATTGTATCACCATGAGAATAAGTCTGAGTGAGTTGGTGAAGGCAATGGTGGCAGGCTAATGGGTGGTGGTGAAAAAGAAAGTTGTGGTGATTGTGGGGGAGAAGTATGCGAAGGTAATGGATTTTCCTTTCATTTAAAAATCTTTGCTGGTGGCGGAGCAGTATCGAGATGTTCCTGAAAAGCCAACTTTGTTTTAGTCTGTGGAGGAGGTGCAGTAATGATCCTCACATCCTCTTTATGGATATTGATCCTCGATTGTCTTTCATCCATGATTTCTAAAATTGGTTGCATGTCAGTGTCCTCTGAAATGTATTCTGATGGTTTTGATGATTTTGAGGACTGTTCATCATATGTTCTGGGTGGCTCGAAAGTCCTTGTTCTTCTGAATATGAAGACTTTTTCGGCTCCGAAGTTAGCAATTTTTTCAGGCCCGAAAATAGAGCTGGTTGTTTCGGCTCTGAGGCTGAACGTCGAGGCTTCGACTCCGAAGAGTGTCGCGCCGACTCAGTTCGGAGGTTGAGCTCGACTCCGGTATCGAAGTAGGTGTAGCCTTTTTCGGCGCCAAACCTGAATGTCGGTCGCTGAGTATTTTCTTGCGGGTCGAACCATGACTCTCTGGCTGTAGTGCACCCAAGGCCTTCGATGATCTTTTAGGAGTGGACGTAGGGGGAGTCGTACTCACGTGCTGACCGGCAGTGATGAGCGTATCGGTGTCCTGGATTGAAACGGACATCTGCCCCTGTTCTTCCTCCAGTGTGTCGATATACTTGGTACTCTTCGATGCCATTTTTTTTAGTCTCCTGTCTCTCCGGTCACATAGGGTCTTCTTGGATCGGAACGATCAACAGGCTTCACAATCCTCTTTTCAGTGATCAGGAGAGAGACACAGATTACGGGTGTTGGTCTGTGTATGGAAATTTTGCGTGGCATCAGAGACACAATCGAAAAGGAGTCCTACCCATCAGGCTTCGATGTGGTAGGCCCGAATAGGCCCGAGTTGGGTGCTCGCGCCCAGAAGAGTGAAATTTGTTTTTTGACTGTACTATTGGTTCGACTATAGGTGGAAATGTGATCAAAACAATACCGACGCTCAAGAAAGCTATCTAAAGTTTCCGATTCGAAATCTCGGAGCGAGAGGAAACATGTCCAAACCTGACAGCGGAAAGAAAACAATCTAACAATGGAGTCGATGCCCACGCGCAGTATGACCGAGAGGAGGAGTCACTCGATCCTGTGACAAAAAAAAAAAGACTTATTTGAAGAAAAACAACTTGCAACACTTCGAGTCCAACACTAGATGGCGGAAACAAAGCATAGCATGTGTATCTGCAACTACACATGCCATCGAACACACATATATATATATTCACACAGACGCACGTCAGGCCTTAGCGCTATAAAGTCTTGAGGCAATGCACTACACAATTAACATAACAGTCTGTTTAGCATTTTACTAGTCCACCCCTGTACTTTTTCTTAAGTCTAAATGTGTTACATGCAACTTTTTTGGCTTTCTAATTAAATTAGCTTTTCTACCTATTTCACTAATAGGCTCTGTTTTATTGTCTTAAGCTCATAGTTTCGGTGCATGTATATATTTATAGGGTCCTGGTAACAGATTTTGAATTTCAGGTTAAAATGGCATATTATTAGAATGATTATCTTTGCCTACAGTTAATTTTCTAAATTGTATGCACCTGCAGTATGAATAATATACATTTCATATAGCTAAACATTAAGACCGTAGGATTTTTACATTCCGATAGTTTGACATGAGATTTACATTCTCACTGCTTCCACAGTGGTGCTCGTAGACCCTGTATGTGCAATTTGATGACAAATGACTCTGTTGCATCAGGGCAAATACAGTAGATATGGAAAGTTAAGTACAACATTCAAGTGTATTTGATTGTTTTCATCCACTTAGATTTATTTTTACGTTTGCCATTGTTATTATACTAAAACTCTAAGATTGCCTTTAATCGCTATTGTCTCCTTGCTAGAGTGAGAAGTACCCATAGTTCTCTGAAAAAAAATGAAAATGTGCTTAAATGGTAGGATCACCTGTTTTGGGATATCTACCTGCTAAGAACAAGTAGGAATATGAGAAACTGAGTAATGCACGTGGCATGATCAATAATATAAGAATGGAAGAAGCCACTTTCTGGTGGTCTACGAAAATGTAGCAACACAAAAGGATAATGGACGGAGTGCTGAAACTTTTCAAACACTCACCCCCAGTCACAGATCTGTGTTTAACTCATCATTCTTTTGCTCACCATGCCACCCCAGTTTGGACCCAGCCATATGCAAGTCAGACTTGACCCTGCTCCCTAGGGGAACAGCCCAGCCCGAACTGCCAGGCCAGGTCCTCCCTGGTCCGGAAACAAGCATCATGGGACCGGTTTCAGGCTATCATCCCTCATCAGCCAGGCTAGCTTGAATCCAGTGGTACGGTGAGCCAGGGACCCACGTCTGGACATACCCTGGCCCCTACGAATATGTTCCACTGGGACTTTGGACAAAGGTACCACCTGTGACATTATTGGGTGTGGAGTTGGGCAGGGGTGATGAACACAATTAAGAACTAGACCTAGGGGTATTTGCCTTATTTCGACCTCCGTTCTTCCAAAAAAGATATCAATGCAACATTAAGAGGGGCGTGGTCAGGGTGGACACAAAATACATCACAGGTGATATTGGGTAGCTTGGCATAAGCCAAAAAAGTTAAACCTGCCACTATAGTGCTAAACCTTGAAGGACACTCACTTGTGTTTTTAATTTAACAGTATTTACAGTCTTGTGGGCAACCTCTTATCTGTTTGATTAATTTGTGACTTGTCCTCGGAACAAAGTTAGCCATACTGCAGAGTCTATTAGAGTTCATAATTGTGGTCAAATGCATGCACAAGTAGATGAGAATGACTGCAAAGTGTCCCATTTCGCTCCTTCATTTGATAATGATTGTCACAATAAAAAATAGAAACAATGCGGAACGCCAAAAAATAAGGAAAGAAAAATAGGTAATCATTCCCTGTAGCATTAATTGCAAAAAAGAAAAAAAACACGATTTTGATGAGGCACATGAGGTATAAAATTTAATTTGTTGCCAGAATTAGAGGCGTCTGCTGCTACGGTATGTGTCTATGCTTTACGGAGTGCTCATTCTGCTTTCGCTCTGCTGACCAGCTGCCTGGTGAGGTCCGGAAACTGACAAAAATGGATGTTCCAAAGTGACATAAAAACAGACTGCTTTCAGAAGAAAAAAATCCGTGGGTAAAATGCAGAAAGTATCACTGACGTTCACTGAACATAATCATCCACTAAATGCCCAAAACATGTACTGGACTGTAAAACCACATTTTGTCCATCGCATCATTGCGAGAAGACCGTTTGGTTCCTTGGATTACAACGGGCGGGTGGGGAGTCACCTGAAAGTGTAGGTCTGTAATGTGCTAAGAATGGGAGCACATCTTGGAAGTTGACGGATTCCCGAGGACCTTTGAAGTTTTCACCCTTTCCGAAAACTAATTATTACTATTCGAGAAAGATGACAAACTGTAACACAGAGTGCCTGGAACGGAAGACTCGCGCAGTCGAGGTCTGTCATTTGGCTAAATGTTATCATTATGCATACCCTTGTATCAAAGTGACTGGCTCAGAAAGACGACCACTGGCGTTTAATTGCGCCTGTGGTTAAATAAAGGGAGCCATTAGGATTATAGACATCTGTTTTTCAGGTTTCCTTTTTATTCTTTTTAATAGTGATGCATATTACAGTTTTGTCTAGACTTTATTGCCGAAAAAGACATTTTTTACGTGGGCCGCAAGTCATGTCTTTCTCGCATCCTTTTATTGGGTGATATTAGCTTCAGAGACACATTTTGTTCCTCTCTGATCTATGGCTCAATACAAGTGGCAATATAAATTCTGCATTATTACAAGTAACGCTATAAAGAAAAAAATATGTGCACTGTTTAGACTATCTCTCCCACGTACACAGACTGCCTGGCATGCTTAAACACTGGCTGTTCAAAATAAACTTATCCTTAAAATAGGAGTGTTTCCTCTTGATAACAGACGTCCAACAAGGACAAGTTTCATTTTCAGAAAGTAACTTCTTCTGAAAAGGAAATAAGACCCATCATTTTTTAATTTGTATAAAAGGAATCCTAAGTAAAGCATAAAAGCCCCTCTAGTTAACTATCCCTTCTAGCTTGCTCAGCAAACAGTCTCAGTCAAAATGGGTAGTAAAAAGTATGTTTCTTGTAAATTACCGTTCCAATCCTAGCATTTTCTTTCAACTGTTTACATTGCCACAGACCAAGTCACTGATGTAATGCCCACTCTATTTAAAGGAAAACAATCTGTGAAAAATGGTTTCAAGAGACCATATCAGTGCTGGTACAATTATAATGTTATAGTTATGTGTCCCAAGTTCGAGCTCCTGTTTGAACAAAAAAGTACATAAGTGGGACATGCATTATGCTTCAAATGGGTAAAAAAGACAAAATGGTCCTACTTCTACTATTTTTTCACTAATACAAACATTTTTAACGCACACTTATCAGCTGTATCGTCTCATAGTCTGGGCAGCCTTTATGGTTCAGAGGCTTACTATGACTGTGTCAAGTTGATATGGTGTCATCTTATTCAGTTTAAGGACATCTGTTCATTTTGTAATTATTTTTGAATACGGAGACAAATAGTATGTGTTGAATCCTATAAAGGTTTTAAGTAGTGACCTATGTGCATGGACGTGTCAAAGGAATTTGAGGTTTGATTTGATTTACTGGGGAGCAACATGCCCAGAGGCGACTGTTCTGTTAAGTTGAAACATGAGTATGATATGCTACTTTGACAAAATGGTGTATGCTAGTAGGTGTGATATGGTTAAGTTAGGTTGTTCAGAAAGATTTTGTTAAGCATTTCAATGAGAGAGTATGGATGTGTTGTTGAGATGGCGAATCTTAGCAAACTACATAGTTTAGGAGCTGAGCTGTGCACTGTGCCAATATAGAGGTAATCTGTTGGTGAAGATCAATGGTTTTTATAATTATTGTGGTGCCAATTCTGCTCTTTCCCGATGCAAACAACTTCACGTACATTTTTAAGCTGCATGTGGACCACTTCACACTGGCCAAAAAACTTGAATCTGCTCATCAGCATTTGGATCAAGTACGTGAACGTTAGCTATTCATGAATGACCAGTGATATCAGACTGATCTGTAACAGGAGAACATTAGAACAGGACACCTTTGACTCGACAATCTAGGCACACACCAATATCGGCACCTGGAACAGGCACAGTGATGGACGGAATGACTAAATGAGGAGCTGAACTTTGCTAGAGGGACAGAGAGGGACACATAGTCTTAAGCACAGTATCATCTATGGTTGATGTGTGAGGGAACCTTATAGATAAAAAATGCATAATGAACAATCATGTGTTCCTATTAACCCACTAGGGGATTATGATGAGGTGATAAACCACAAAACTGAATGTTACTACTTATTTTTACAATTGTATGTGATTTTATTACGCTTTACCAATGATGGAAAATCTGTAATTCTGCAGGTGTTTTATCCCAGGAATTAGGGATTTTCAAACCAGTGCTAAATTTGAAATGAAACACCGTCATCGTTTAATAGATGCCCTTTTCAGACACTCAAAGAACATTATAAGAAAACAACATAAGATCGGTGCTTCCCCAACTTGGAAACCAAGCACTATACGGTGCGGGTATTTATAACAAATGAATTCATATTGCAAATGGCCACTTCTACATCACGTTTATAATACCACAATCTTGTCTCTTCAGCTAGTTTCCTTACAAAATTTGAAACGCCATAAATTAAGTCCCATTTAGAGAAGCATGTTCAAGAAGGTGTAGCTAACAGAAGGTTAACATGCAGAAAAGCTACATGTGTGATTTAGTAGGGATGTAACAACTTGCTGTTGATGCACTTTCTTGAAAGCATGATTCGCTGTATTGTAGAGTTCACACATTGTGCATATGCTCTTCACTTACATTGATTTCCAACGTCTATTTTCATAACTCAATGAGTGTAAACAGTTAAGGCGTTTTTACCCTGTTGATTTCTTTCTCACAAAATATTTTTGTATTAATCTGTTGCTAACCAAATGAATGGAACAGCGCATCTCACTGTTCTCTCTGCACAACGTATGCCAATTTAATTTTGATGTGAATTATGCATTCAGCCAATCCTGACAAGTGTATGTAGAAACCTCTGAGAATACCCAAATAACTGCTACTTGGCCAGGGTGCACCAATTTTGCAATGCACAGTCTACTCAACAAACAATGCCAACTTTTGAATGCCCATTTGTGGCAGTTTGTGAAGTCGCGTCACTCACTGGCCCTCTTTACTGTGAGTGGCAGCATTTTCTGCCTAAAAAGTACTCCACTTCAGTGCCAGGGCTGGTGGACAATCGCTGTCTTCATTTCCATCTCGTTTTAAGTATTTTTGTTTAACAAAAAAAAAAAAAAACATTTTTGAGATGGGTCAATGTTTACGCTTTTATCGCACTTACGCGTATCGACGTTTAAAGAGCATTATTTTCACTTGTAATCACTTGTAAACTTTTAGTGCCTATTAAATAAATATATTTGCAAAAACAAATGAAAAATGACAGCAGACTTGCTTGCTTTACTCATTTTAAGGTTACGTACAGTGCACAGAACTCTGCAGGTGGATGAACACACAGACCCCTACCAGAACCGCAGCACACGCTGTGACTCTGGGCAGTCGCTCCCAGCGGTGGCGCGGCCCGCGCAGCCCGTGACGCACATTTTTTTGGAACAAGACTGTGAAAAGATGTGACTCAACATGCGCGGGCCCCGGAGCCCCGCTGCACGGCGGAGCCCCTCTCAGTTACTGGACGCGTTCCCACGGCGGCGGCGGCGGCACATTCAGACGGCTGAATATCCTGTCACCGGCTCCGAAACAAGAGGGGAGGGCTCGCGTTACAGCGTGGGCTCGTGCGGTGCGCGGCTGTTATTTTAGAGGCGACGCGGGGTGTTGCTACAGTAATGACTCGTGCTTAGTAAATAATGAAAATGCCGATTCATGTAAGCAGAAGTGAGAGCTGCCCTGGCAGTTAAGGTGTTAACTTTCGTTTTTGGGAATAACGGACAATGTTTTCTTTTGACCCCGAGGGGAAGGGGCGGGTTCAGGGGAGTTACTGAAAGCGCCGAGTTCTCCAAGGAGCCACGGGCAGTGGCGTAACAAAGGCCCCCCGCAGCCCCCACGGCGTGTGTGAGTATTTGGGGGAGGGGAAGGGGAACTTCAACGCCCCCCAGCACTGTGCACGGGCGGCAGTCCACTGACTTGGGAAGGGGGGTAGTCGGTCCTTACAGATACTTTGCAAGGGACCCCCTTAACTTTCGTTACGCCACTGGCCCGTGTAACGCAGAATTTACATCAACGACTTGGTTACACTTTTCTCAGTAAGGGGCTGGATGTATAAATGGAACACACAAAAGAGCTCTGTTTACCTCTGCGAACGGGTTCGTTTTGTACAACCAACCTTCTCATGCTATGCTGTAACACGAACAGCCCTGTGCTCAGGGATTTCCTTTGCTCGTATACAGTCGTAGATAATCTCCCTCTCATTCCCGAAAGCAATGTTGTGGAACACAAGCAATAAAGTGTGAACATTATAGCTGTGTGTGTCTGGCAACAAAAACGTAAACACCATCTTCACTGATGTACACCTAATTTAACTTCATTTATTTCCACAGAGTTTGACATTTGGAATACTTCGGTGCTGTTTCTTTATGCTTATAGTTTTCAAACGGACCCATTCAACCACATCTGTAGTGACGCACAGAAACGAAGGTGAAAACATGGTTTTGTTTTTTCCTGTTCCCATTTCCTTATTAAGTTATGTTACATATATTCCTGCAGTACACATTCTGTCCACGTTACCGCCTCGCAGCGCCACTGGAGATAATTTGTACGTAAGCCTCCCTTCTAAAAACCCTCCTGCCAACACTAGGTCCACATGTTTACAAAAAATATGGGGTTTCGACATCAGGGTACTTAAAAAATAACAGGGGGAATAGTTAAATGGCAATATTTAAGAGTCTCTTCAACTCCCATGTCGTTTTACCCACCTTGTCAGTCTCATCTGGAAAGAACACTAGATTTGTGTTTGGGAGAGGATGAGCTGTTAAGGAGTTAGTAAATCAGCAGAGGCACAATGAATCCCGTTTCTACTTCCGTCTGAATACCACACAGATCTGGGGCGGCCCTCGTGTGGAAACGTAACTCTAATTTTTTTTAGCGTTTCAGTCCTTTTCCCCCAAACTTTGAAGCTGTAGAGATTTACCAGCAGTATCAAAGGTAAAGACCGTATGTGTTCCATAATGATCAGAGGCTGTGACCGAAAGTCGTGCACCCAAAGCATTCCTAGTTTTCCAGCATCGCTTGATTAAACCCTCACGGTCCAGCTCATGGGAGGTCCTTTCAAGGTTAGATCAGAGGTACTATAATACACTACATTCAATCACAATAAATGCATGGGCCAAGACATGGATCTTTCTTGAACATGAGTAACTGTTCAATAAACATCTTAATATTATAGAACAGTAAAAACTGGACATAAATACATTATTTCAATGTCTCTGGTGTTAACCATTAAAAAGTTACAAACAGTAACAGTTTCTTGCAGAGTGCATATTCTATGGTTCATGGATAATTGTAGGTATTGCGCTGCAGTTCTGCATTTCAGATATTCTTCCTCGTTTAGCCTACAGAGTCAGGAAACTTCCCAGGAGAAAAATGGAAGAATATTATCCTCTAGATTTTTTGCACTCGAGATTCCTCTCCAGAGCTGTCCAGATGCTGAAATATTTTAATGCAGAACTTTGAATATTTCAGAGCACCTTGGGAGTATTTCCAGACGGCACTGACGACTCAACCCGGTAGATACATTCAAATCATGCTTTCAGATTCTTAAATGGGTTTTACATTATTTAGAAAAACAAACCCACATCCAAATCAAAGTCGCAAAGTTAGTCAAAGTCGACTTAAACCTATTAAAAGTCCAGTTACATTGATTTCTATAGGTCATTTATAGATTTATGACTGTGCTTTTTAGGGAACCAGAACCAACAGCTCTAAATGACGGTGGTACAGAGTCAACAGTTTTTAACACTGTGGGAGTCACTCCAACCGGTAAAGGGGAAAAGGACTATCTCCTTCGAAATGGACAAGTGACTGGTTTGGGCCAGATGGTAAAGAGGCAACTGATTATCATGTGGTTCAAACTAGAGCTCTGAATCATGCAGGCATAGGGGCCCATTGGATGTGGAGCAGCTGCAAAGCCCAGCAGTTAGGGGTGCAATCAAGCGTACCTCGAGGACACTTCTTCTGATACTCAGGCCAGATCTTAGTGATGGGCATTTGCTCACACCAGGCTGGAAAGAGTTTAGTAGGTACAGTGGATGCACTAGGGGGTTCTTCATAATCAAAGTGGCAAATATTGCCACAGGCAGAGGCATCGCTCCACTCACCTCTTCTTGCTGATAGGTTAATCTCTAGTCAATCTATTCTAAAAGTTCCAGAAGGATTGAGGGTGCTCCTTGATATGGAGCTACTGAACTCATTGGAGTGGCTGATGTACTGCATACAAACAGGACAACCGAAAGTGGCAAAGTTCCAGGTGGCTGTATGAAAAACGCAGTTCCAATCTCCAGGAAGTCACCATGACAGCTCCTTACAAGAGTTGCCAGGATGGGACTCATCAAAATGTTTGAAGGGAGCACCTGCATATACTCAATTTAGGCTGCCGGGAAGTGATCTACTCTGAATCAACTCAAAATCGGTCGTTACAGCTTAAACACCCAGGTTGAGACACTGTTTGCAGGCTTTCTCCAAATGGGGAAGCAGCTGTGGATTTCAGATTACAAGCTAGACTTCATGGAAGGAACAGAGGATGCTGCTGAGCAAATCAGGTTTGTCCTGCTTGCAGCATGAACTTTGTTGCCATGTTGATGTGCTGCCTATTTCAAGGAGAATGAGGTGGTGGAAAACCTTGGATATACCAGAATGAAAGAGTAGTAGTTTTGAGAGGTATGTTGACACTTGTTTCTGTGGGCAACGAGACACCCTACACCTTACACACAATGATAAACAATGGTGCAGAACATCACACACTCTAGTAAAGGGGGAACAGGGCTCAAGATCTCAACAGTTATCACTAGAAATACTTGAAGGAGCTAGAAGCTCTAACCGCAGGATGCAGCCACGCTGAACTCCCAATAATTGATGACACTGACACCAACCATCACTATCAATGGAAAGACAGAATCGGTATATTACGAAGTAAATGCTGGGGAAGCCATCTGTGGATTACCTTTTAAAAGCTAGAAAACAAGTGTGGCCCAAGCAAGTGCGGTAGTTGGTATTCATGTGGCTCATGAAACTAGAGGCCGTACTATCTTTAAACTAAAAATACAGGGGAATGTCAGAGGCCAAGAAGAAAAAAACAATAGAATGTGACCGGTGGACAAACATTTGTAGATTTTCAGTCTTAAAATATGCAAGTTTTCTCTACACTATATTTTTCCAAGACTGACCCCTATCTTTTATTTGCACTGGGAACTACTGATGGTGGAGCAAATTCGGTCACATTTTAAGACCTTCAAGCAGCCATCAGAAAGTTTGAAATGTCTGGACAGTAGCACCACCTAACTTCATAGATACTGAAACTATAATACGGCTATTTCTTTCACTCTGGGAGTGAAGGCCGGGCAGGTTGTGCAGTTTTAGGTTAGGTACTTGCAATGGAGTAAGAAGGTCTGAACACCAAATCTGTCTGTCGCAGATTGGGCCTGTTTGGATTATGGTGCTTTGAAATGTTTGAATTTCTGTATTAGACAGCACATAAAGTAAAGGAGATGAAAATCAAGGAGAAATTTGTTGGAAGAGACAAAGATCCTGCTCATCAGTCTTTACAATGGGAAGTTGGGTAGAACGCTTTGGAAGCCCAACTGTCTGTCAGAAACCAGTATGCTGGTCAGTCTCACATTTAAACTTATAAGTTAACTGTACCAATATGCTATCTGGGAAAAGGCCTGAAAATCTTAAATATTTCTTGGTACCTCTTTCGGGAAACCGTTTTCTACACAATTAAGTGATTTCTGTACAGTGAGACTGTGGTGGAGCCTCGGAGCTGGGCATGGGGGCAATGTGACAAAGGGGCTTTCACATAAACTGTTGCAAAGGACCACAGTAATTGTTTCTAGTACCCACTTGTCCGATGCTTCTCTTTCAGCTGAGGAGGAAACATGAATGACTTCCTCCCTCTATGTGCAGGAACAGGATGAACAGAGTTCATTTGTTTTTCCCCCGAGGGAGTTTTCTAGAGTACCTCCACCATTTTTTATTCTAACTTTTCCTCCCTAAGATGGATGTTTTATTCGTGGTGGAAGCTGGAGGGAAGTGTTAGGTAACAGAGAGATTAAACTAACAACTGAAATTATCTAGTTATGGGTCAAACTGGGTAATCATGACAAACAAATGGACAGTGGCTGCCAACTTATTTAGCCAACATGCCTCGGTGCCCATGAACGCTGCCTTAGTGTCATGCCAAAGTATTATGTTGAAACAGAATGTTCATTATTGCAAGTGAAAACATTTTGGGTGCCTCTGAGCCAACAGAAGTTTTCTCTAAAAAAAAATATGCCTTCTAGAATGGAGCTACGAGATGGAAGTCTCCTGTGCTCGTTCCACAGCTCGTGTTTATTCTGCCGTCTTGCAAGTGAGGGAACGAAGGTGGGGACAATGGTTTCCTAAACACACACACCCACACTGAGCTTCCTGAATTCAAAAATGTGAACAAGGCAAGGTATTGTGAACAGCGCATAAACTATGGCTTCTATTTGGCACCACTCCTGTCTTCTGTAGCGTACTTTGAAAGAAAGGAGATATTCTCTAAGATCTCAGAGACATGGATGAATAAAGGATTGGGTCAAAATGAGGAAGCTTACCACTTAATGGTTTAATGTTCAGAAACTAATCATATGTTGAAACAGAGTGAACACATGTAGAAATTGGCCAAACTGTTAATGTTGACTAAAGTTACACATTAATTACAAAATAACTCTGACAGAGCTGAGTGACCATTAGTTATAGAGTTCTGATGTTACGTGATTTGGAGAAAAAAATGCATTAGTATTGTAATAAAGGTAACAGTGTAAACAATGGCAAGCAACTAACTTACTAACATCTTATATAATGTTAGAAAAGAAGGAGGTAGGTTTGGCTTAAGGAAAGTCCTATTTACAAACACCTTGCCAGGTGAGTCAGCTACCTGTTGTAAAAGAATAACTGCACACCCAAGTGACTTACGTAGAAGCCATCAGGTCTACGAGAGAGGAAGGGAGCCCAACCCTAGAGGCATGTACTAGTCAGACCTTTACAGAGTAATGTTGTCCCTCCTCCAAACGCAGGAGGGATAGCCGCTCAAACGACAGGAAACGTGAATCCATAATTCAAAGAAAAGAAGGGAGAAGGCCAAAAAAAGCACTCCATGCATGGCTAGTGTATATTTAAGAGCAACTCATGTCTCCTACTCAGATGTTCAAAATAATTTGTGGGATAAAGAAGTTTAAGAAATAAGTGGTAATCAGTGGAGAAGAAACTGCATAACAGAGCTTTACTGTGTCATAATATAAGTGTACAGGGATGCAACCATTTTTAACGAAATGCCAATCACTTTCAACAGATGAGGAACATGTGAATGAGGATTAAAGGGTCAAATAGTTGTAATACTTTGACTTTCAGTAACTAACAATTCCCCCCTCCCAAAAAAAAAATCAAAAAAAAAAAAATCAGCAGAGCGAGGGGGCGTTTATGCAGTTTGAATTAGGATGTGAGAGGTCTTTGGCACTGTTTAATAACATGCAACGAGGGGTGGGTGTTTGAGCATGTTACATGCCATCTAAAATACTGATTTCGCCATCACATCTTGGGTATGAAACATCCTTGAAGCGAATAGGGGAAAGAAAAATACTAATGAATCGTTTCCCATTGTAACTCAAATAAAAATGCCGACTCACAGGGCTTGACGCTTAAGCATGTGACTGTTAGCTGTGGTGGGCCAGGGGTTTGCCAGCTGCAATCCTCTGCTGCTTGCTCACAGAAGCACATCTGCAGGCACTTCCTAGGCAGCGCTTGTATTCCTAGACTATGGTGTCATATCCCACTTTTCCATTGTGTTTTCTAATTCCCTCACTATCCATACACAATTTACTTCCCGATTTCACGTTTCTTTTGGTACTTTCCAGCCTCGCTCACTGCGGCATGACACACAGCCCAGGAACATACGCATCCGTCTTGTTATGAAGCCAGTGCAGGTGATTGTTTTTCTTTAACTTTCCCATTATACCGGAAATAACATAAACGTGCAACTTTTGTGTTACCACGGCGCAGCCCCGATACTTCCTATATGCGGAATACCAAGTCTCTCGTGCGGCTGCCTGGCTGCAGTGAGGCTGTATTGATTTTCACAGCTTTTCTGGTGAGATGCAGCCGCATTTAATCGCTGCTACACACAGTACTACTGCCAACACCTTCTTGCTTACTTCATCTTGTGTAATGAACATGCGGTCTCAGTCACGTCACTGCACCTCCTTATGCTGGCGAAGAAACATCTTGAGATCTTCTGAAAATACCTACATTTCACACAGAAAAGTAAGTGTTCTCCTAACTGTGCCTCTTCCAGCTTCCATGGATGGCAAAGCAGTGGTGGCAGGAGTGGTCCTTCAGCAGCCATCTTCTGATCGTCTCATAACTCAACCATAGCACTTCCGGCCATATTACCTTCCACTTTGGGGGATTTGTGAATCGAGAACCAAGTTGCAGGCAGGTTTTCAGTGCAGAGATTTATGAGAAACGAGACAGAGACCATTTTGAAGAGTATGGAGCGGAGAAAAGTCTTTAGATGAGAGCAGCACAATGTCCTTGCAGCATGAAGGAGCCAGTTTTGACTTGCAGGCGTTTTTTAGCTGAAGGTCTCTACGGTTAACAAGTGGTTTAGTAAATACTGTCTAAGGGGAACGTTCCTTTAGCTCTTTCCTAAAATTGATAATAAAGAAAACCATTTTATTAGGGAAACTAAGTTCCAGATCATGGGGGCAATACTTCTCATTTGCTTTATTCTATTAGTGGTTTCAAATCGTGTCCACGTGGTCCAACAGGCTCTTTGCACTGCTCACTAATAGCCAGCACTAGGCTTCCTGTCCATCCCAGGTGTTGTAAGGCTGGAAACACATTAAGCGAAATTACAACAGCAGTGTTACATACAGGAGCACTCTTTTATGCACTATTACATGCCTTTGAGAGGTGTCCCTGAAATGTCCAGCTCCTTATTACTAACGCCCAACTCCCTATTAGTAAAAGTGGAAAGAGAGCTCAGTTCTCTATATCTGTACTCACTGGATATGAATATTTCCTAAATATTCCAATTTTATTTTCATTTTATATATTTTGGGTTCAATTCACAAAGGCATTGAAGAGTACGTTAGAGAGTGCTATGTTACCTACTCTAAAGCCTTGTGGTTAGGCCCAATTTAATTATAATACATAGTACAAATAAGACATTCCAGTAAGAAAGCAAGTTTGTGGGGTATCCATAAGATATAACTGCTCCCAATGTTTGTGAATGGCAACCAATCACAGTGAACTTAATGGATCACATGACCATGAGCAATTTATCATTCTCACATGGTATGTACCAGGAACGAAAGAGAGCACATTAAGAGTGTCAATTATCAAACCAGACTTCATTCCAATCTGGTGTTAAGGCATCCAACTTTGGCATCCAGTCTTAAGGACAAGAAATCAGAAGCACCTCACAGCATGACTCACGTGGTATTAAGGCCTCTCCCAGTGGGTGTGGGCGGAAGATTCATCAAACCTTGCATAACAACAACTTTCTATTTTCTGCTTGAGTCAAAGTGTGCCAAGCCTTTTGTTCTGTTTGTGATACAAAGCTACACCTAAACTTCCTTTAGCGTTTAAGTAGACATTATGTGGCAGACTAAGAGGAGTGAAAACTATTGGGCCAACGCATGAACTTGTTACAATAAAATATTGTCTTCGTGAGCTGGCTACAAAGCTGTCTAACCTGTAGTACATTTCATCGAGGCTTGAGTCAAAGTACTATATTTAGAGGGAGGCTAAAAAATAATCTCCAGCCCAAGAACGTCATGCTATGAACACCATATTTTAAAAAAGTACACTCATTAGTTGCCATCTACAAAGAACTATGATAGCATTTTAAGAGGTGACTGGTCTTGTGAGTGGAAGATAGTTCAGACCTGCAGTAAACCAGTTTGAAGCTACTGTGCAAAGCTGTTTAGAGACATTGTATGAGTATGAATTTTAAGCCACGTGAAACATACAGCGCACTCTCTTTACAAGAGTAAGGGGACAAAATATTTTTATCTGAAACATTTTTCCTGTCACTAGAGATGCTGAAAACACTTAGGTCGTAAAGTCAGATAATAATTAGAAGAAAAAAAAGCTTGATTGCGGCGGAGTTCATGGTGCAAATGCAGAATTATTAGGGCAACCTCAAAAGTGGAGCAATTTGCCCCATAAAGCCTATTTGCTACCATAAATATGTGACCTTCCCAATCAATAGGCTGTGCAAAGTAATCAAAACTGTAAAAACTACATAGATCCGTACCCCCCTTTTGCCTTGCTTCCTTCCGACTGAACTTTAATGTGCTCTTATGTCCTATGCAAGCTGTAGTTCACAGGCGTACATAAAACCTCAGCGATAGGAACTAAAGTTTCCAGCCTTTTTCCAATCACCATCAGAGTGGAAAACAAGCATTCTGAATTAAAAAAAAACAAAAACTGAAAGCATCCTCTTTTCCGAACAATAAGTCTTTTCCAGCAAATCGCCTCACTTACAGGCTGCGATCACTGTTTATCAACTGGAGGCACCACACATTTGGGTAATGGACATTTCGACTATTTGAATAACACATATACCAATACTAGTAAATTGAAATACAGCACCAATAAAATATATTTGGGATGTAGGTGGGGGATTGGGGAAGGATATGTACCTCCATTTCAATAACTCAAATGAATCATAAGCGGACACATTTGCTGCAGTGAGTCTTCTGGCAGCAAAGTTGTGTTGAGTCTCACACCTCTTATCCTCATCAGCCATAATACTTGAATATTTACAAAAACTACTCGATGCAGAATGCCTTTCTCCTGATAACCCAGCATTTTAGCCCCCGTTGTGAAAATGTCTTGCAGAGGAAAGTCAGCTAAATAGATATGGATCTAATTCAACTCCAATTTCAAATAGTGCTGTTCTTTTTAAATAGAGCCATTTGCTGCCGGGATGCTCGGCAGTGCCAAAAATGTTCACGCAAATACAATTTCATAAAAAATAATAAAAAAAAAAAAATCCAGGTCCAAGTGGCACCCGCCATCTAGGATTGGTAAATAAAAAACATGTCCATATCATTCCGTAGGAACGCGCATACTTATATACACATGTATGTGTATACGAATCGCACAGCCACCAGCCACAGCAGTCGCGTGATTGCACCTTTTCTTTTGTCTCTTTTTTCACAAAATCTATAGGTCAAAATTGCAGGACCTATTTAATTCGCCAATGGCTGTCGACTATCGAATAACACGCCGTTCGCAGTTCGTAAAGAGAGGAGCCAAGAGCAGATGCAGTCAACTCAAATCTCAAAGAGGATGAATAAAGTAGCACCATAAACTTTATGACGGGCGATCAGTGGACTAATTTCATAAGGACCTCCGAGTCCAAAAACATTGAGCTGAGCACATGGGAAGACCAGGAACAAAAGGTAAACTCTATATACAGGGCAGGAGGGGGCAGAAGTCAGCCCAGTTAATACCTCATCTCATTGGTCTCTGGTGCCCTCTTCAGGTCGCAGGCATTTTCACACATGCAATTCAACAATTACATTGTTTTTTTATTATGAGTATTATTTATTGTCGTATCTAAACAGTCATAAAAGATTAAATCACATGTTTTAAACCACCGCATCAGAAAAATATGTAAATTATACATTCACTAAAATAAAGTCAAATACAGTCTAAAACCGGGTCCCAGGTACTAAAATGGCAGTAAAGACCAAACGCAACATGTGGCCCTCTGTAGAGAACCCTCAATTCGGAAGCAGTCCAAAAGAGCCAAACTAAGCGCGTGCGCCAGTGACAGGGGTACATTTTCGTTACGTCCAGGCATGGAGGAAAGACGAGGGAGGCGACGGCTTTTGAGATAATAAAGGATGCGGGTTTGGAGTGTCGAGCTTAGAACGGGCTTGTAAATTTATATCGCACACGCGTCAAATGTATTTTGTTGAGCTATATGACTAGGCAAGAAACAGGTCGGCAAAAAACAAAAGCCCACTAAAGGGAACAACGATAACATACGTAACGAACGACAAGTTTAAATAATAATAAAGTGTTTTATTTAGTGCTGCGCATGATCTGTTGTTTCTAGGCGCTGTACATAAAAAGCGTTACTATTTTCTGGTTACTGGTACTCAATTCACCCACCTAGGAACGCAGTGTTGGTTAGGGTGAGCAACTGTCAGTTAGTAAAAGCCTAGAGCGCGATAAAAAAAATCTGGACATATGGTCATTTTTACGGACACAAATTCCGAACTAATTGCAAACCCTAATAATTGTAAAAATCGCACATAAATACGAAAATAAACGACTTACAAAGGAATCTGCGTTAGCTACGGACTTTAAGTTCTATCCCTCCCGATTGGGTACTCCAAGTACAATGAAGATTACCATTTTGAAGACGATTCGCAGTCGCTAGTCCTGGTCAGATACAGTACACGCTATTTCATACCTCTCCCCAGAAGTGTCCAGTAAAGTGAGGGAGTAAAAGGCATGCGTACTTCACTGTAAACATGTTAAAAGGCAAACTGTGTATTCTCCTGCCCGATTTTGCTAATACCTCTAAAAAGAGGCATTAGTTTCAGAGGTACTCATTAATTATTTTAATGCCACAGATGTCCCACAAAATACAAGGTCATCACTCCTCTGCAGCAATATTCCACTTACGTCCACTTAAACCAACAGTCCACCTGATGGTGGTGTACATAATATCAGGGCAGTCAAATATTCTAGGACGCCGCTAATATTATAATGCTTATTAGGCTGTCTAGTCACCAGTGCAGCTCCAATACAGCAGATTTTGCTTAGGGTGTCAGCTTGAAAATTGACACCCACATCAACAAGCCAGTATCACAATTTGCTCCTGTTTACTATACATTGCCATGTCACAGTCACAATAGCAGTTAGGGTCACTTGCCTTGCCAGTGTCACAGATGCCCTCTTAAGCTCAGTGTCATGCCTCGTCGACCTAGTTCCATCTATGTTGACATTTTAGGTTCACAATAGCAGTTAGGTATACGATTGGCATTCAATGTCAGTACCGGAAATGCCCACCTAAGTGCACACTGGAGTGCCACCTGCTCACTTAAACCTCTTCTTTTTTATTGGCTTTTGTTGAGGCATGTAAATGCAGACAACAATGTCGACAGAGTTACAGCAGAGGTATATTATCATCACTACTCAACCAGAGAATGCACAATGGTGGGCACATCAGGGTAAAATCAATGCATGGCGGCAAATGTCAATGACGCTAGCTGCTTTCTAAACCCAAGCTATTCCAAGAGAGGGCACACTTGTATACAGACTGCGTGCAGAAGGATAGATGCATGTACGGAGGGGGAGTTATGATGTCACGGCGCGGTCAGCAGGGTGCAACTGCAGATACGTGTGAAGGGGATGCCAGATGTCTCTGGGACATGAAGAAATAGGTAGAAGTTCGGCATGTAATGATAATTGCTCATAAAACTATAAGCGATCTGTGATCCAATCTTTGAACATAGGTGCCCATCCATGTCCCAAGTGACCAGTCTCTTGGCAAGTATTGACGCTAGCACAACATATCTCCTTGAAGGAGGCAGATAAACCCTTGACATACCCCAGAATAGCCCTATGAAGTCAGTAATATCCTTTCCTCTGTCATACGAGACGGCCTCCTGCACCTCCAACCAGTAGGAGTGTACCGGCCTGCATGACCATGCCATGTGTAAAAAAAAATCTGCGCCATCGAACCCACATCTGACAGATTGGTCATGCCGTGTAAGACCAAATCTGTGCAGTCTGACAGGGGTATAGTATGCCCACTGAAGGAACTTCTAATGGACAATTCCGAGTCTACTACCGGAGGACGTAAGGAGTTTCTGTAAACAGCAGCAGCGCCAATGTTTATCAGTAAGTGCAATGCCTAATTCCTGCTCCCAGCTCACATAAACCTTGCAGTGGGACCTCAGGGATTCAACCCGTGGAAAGCAGTAAATGAAGGAGACCCGGTGTTTAGGGCTAATAATCTGCAGCACGTTGTGTAATGTGACAAACGTAGGAGGCTCATCATGAAAATCTGGGGTGGCTACCTTAGAGCTACATTTCAGCCTAATGTATGTGAACACATTCAGAGGTGAGGCCCGAGTCTCTCCTATGTATTCTGCTGGTGTGAGGAAACAACCATTATAGCCTTAGAACCCGCCGTAGCGGGCTCTACCGGCTATTAAAGGCCCCCTCCCCGCGTTAAATGCCCGAGCCGAAGGCGAGGGCATTTAACAAGGGAGAGGGACTTTAATAGCCGGTAGAGCCCGCTACGGCGGGTTCTATTCGGCTCGGGCATTTAACAAGGGAGAGGGACTTTAATAGCCGGTAGAGCCCGCTACGGCGGGTTCTAAGGCTATTAGAACATTCTGCCACACAGGGCAGAATGTTCTATTAAAAAAAAAAAAATGTTCACGGAGCCCGAGGGGATTTAAATCCCCTCGGGCTCCGTGAGGCTTTGTTCACAGCTGTTGCTGTGAACAAAGCGAACATTGGAATGTTGGCGCTGCGGGCTTTTACCGGCCAGTAAAAGCCCGCAGCACTCCATTGTTTTCAATGGAGCCCCCAGCATTCCAATGTTCTAATAATACATAGACCACCCCAATGAATTAGTCCTCTTTGTTTGAGTTGAAGATGACCCAAGGATTCTTGAGTGACTGGCAATATTGGGTGATATTCTAGAGGGAGTAGAGGGTAGAGAAAAGGTACAGGGAAAAGGTTTAGCCACTTTATGGAATACCTGCTCCAAGGATGTAGTGGTACAGGCCACCGTGGACACGGAGGACTGGGGTCTAGCTGAAGGAGTAAAAATGTAAGAAACTGGGCGAATTAATGCCACATAGCCTTGTTCAGTTGCCAGATGAGGAAGGTAGGGGGTGGGGCGACACCAGTAAATAGCATGATGAGCTTGAGCTCAAATTATAAAGGTCCATGTCTGGCACTTCAAATTCCTCCTCCTGAAAGAGTAATGGAAGGATGCCCCACTGAATAAAGATCTGCCTCCCGCTCAGGCAAGTCGTATCATCTGAGTTTGTAGCGTGCGGAAGAATGATTGGGGCAGTGGGATCGGGATATTAAAAACAAAACAAAAAGGTAAAGTAATTTAGGGAGGATTACCATCTTCATAAAGGTTATACGGCCCATAAGGGACAATGGGAGACACATCCATTGTGTGATTTGATCAGTGACGGTATTGAGTGCAACACCATAATTGGAACTAATCACTATGTCCCTATCATAAGATATCTTTGTCCCCAGGTATTTAAGTTCAGTGGAGCACCACTGTAATGGGCAATATGGGGGCTAAGCGTACTTGGTGTAAGGGGTAAGAGGTGGGATTTCTCCCCATTAATGTGAATGCGTGATAGGCTTCCGAAGTGAAGAAACTCCTGCAATACATAATTCAGGCTTATCTTAGGGTCTCAGAGATGTAGTGTAATACTATCAAAATTAGTGGATGCCGACTAGGGTACCGCAATGCATATTTGCAATACAGTTGGGGCAGCTTAGAAACTAAAGGTTTAACCACTGAGGCGAAAAGTATGGGCGAAAGTGGGCAGACTCTGCCGCATACCCCTCACTATCACGAAAGGGAAGCGTACCCTGACCACTGGAGCTGAGTAGAGTAGATGTGTCCAGGACAAATATGTGCGAGGGAAGCCCATCCAACACAGGCTGGCCTGCAGGTAGTCCCACTCGAGACAATCGAAAGCTTTAGTGACATCTAAAAAGACCACAACTGCAGCCATGCCAGGGTCAATATCTTGCAGGACTGCGACCAGTGTATGCAAATTGTATGATGTGGAGTACCAAGAAAGAACCCGGACTGATCCGGGCGGACTAAGTGTGTCATGAGAAGGTTCAGCCTGTAAGCGAGTAATGTAGCAAGTATTTTAACATCAAAATTGGTTAAGGAAAGTGGCTGATAGGTTTCGCAACAGTCAGGAGGTTTGCAGGGTTTGAGCAGATTTATAATGAGTGCCTCATGCACAGAAGTGGGGAGCTGTCCCGCCTGTCTTGCCTCCTGACAGACAGCGAGCAGATGAGGGACTAGGATATCGATGTAGGTTTAGTATCATCTCATGGATCTCATCAGTAGTAAAGTCCTGTTCTAAAAACAAACACTGAGCATCGCTAAACCACCCCGAGCCACAGCCTTCAAATAGGAGCCCATAACCTTAGATGCTGTATGTTGGATGGTTCAGAGGGAGAGTAGAAGGCTTTAACTATATTCAGAATACTAGCTGTGTCAGTGTGTATCTGTCCCTGTTCTCCCTTCAGGCTGACCACATCATTAGCAGCCCAGGAATGTCTAATCATTGTAGCCAGTGTTTTACTTGGCCTCTCGCCCTCCCCTTAGGCGTGGTCAGTCGCATATTTGCCATGAAAACAGCACTTTCTAATAGACCTGCATTAATAGTCCGTAAGTGCAGGTCTAATCTGGTGTGCTATCATTGGATCATTAGTAGCAGATTGTTGCCCTTCTAGACGTTTAAGGTCCTGTTCCAACCTCAGGAGATGATTCTGAAGAGATCGTAATACTCCTCCACTTTTGGCCAGGCATAGCCCTTTGACGGTGACCTTAAAGGCCTCCCAGATCGTACCAGCCAGCGGCACAGTGCTTTCATTTCACAAAAAAAAAAGTCACAGTTTTGGGAACGGGGAACATGGCGGCTAGCGACCAGCAGCATGGACGCTGCTAGTCTAGTCACGGCGCTGCACTAGCCCAAGCAGCAGAGCAGAGATGAAGACGACCGAGAAGTGCTCCCTTCATTACGGGAGCAACTTACCTTACCAGCAGTACATGCCACAGCGGACCAGGCCACGCAACCGCGTCCCGACTCGGGACGCCAACTTCAAAAGAAGCAGAGACAGCAAGGGAGAGCGGCGGCAACTGGGAGCCCGCCGCTCTTGAAGTAAGAAGAGTCAGAACTCTCACCTCCAGGGTCGCGTTGAGAGGCGCGACCGAGGGGTATCCTCGGTAGAAGCAGCACAAGCCATCGGGGAAGCCCGAGGAGCTCACAGAAAGAGACACTGACTCTTAGGAGAGGGAAGAAATCCCTTCCCTTTCTACAAGCACGGGGGAGCCTGATCCTCAAAGTGACTTCCAAAGCAACATGAGAATGAACTACATTAAAATAATGAATGTCCCGGAAGGGGCTGAAGGAGATGATATTAGAGTTCTTGTGGTAGATCTTTTGAAACAAAGTGTGGTGTGGCATGGGCCAGAGGATGAACTAATTAAAGATATGCAGCGTGCTCATAGGGATCTTTTCCGGAAGCCACTAAATAGGATCAAACCTAGGAGGATACTGGTGAACTTTCTTACCTATGCAATTAAGGAGGAAATCCTCTTAAAAGCCCTAAAAATGGGAACACTAATGGCAAAAGGTTATTCCTTTGAGATTAGATCTGATGTTTCGTGCACCACCTCTAATAGACAGTGGAAGTTAGGTAAGAGGATGGAGGACTTTAGGAAGTTAGGAGCCACGGCCCAACTAAAATTTCCGGCGACCCTGGGAGTTATAACAAAATGTATAACCTATGGGATGTTTAGGAAGCAGACTCTCTACTGGACTAATTCAAAGAAGGCTAAAATGAGACTTGATTTTAAGCCCGGTCTTCTCTCTCTCTGCTCTTAATCACGTTTGTTTTTTGATAGTATGATGAAGGGGCTAAGCAGCGCCAAAAGGCTTAACAGCTAGTAAAGATAGGGGGGGTTCACCAGGGTGGGGGGTTCAAGGTGTTTGGGAAAATGGGCTGTTTTTTTGGGGGGGGAGGGGGTGGGGAGGGGGTAAGGGAAAGGAACAATGTGTACCTCATATTACGGTGGCCCGGCCGGCAATACTGTTCATAAGGGAGTAAGACTTAAAAAAACAAAAAAAAAACAGCAGAAATAGCTGGAGGTAGTTTTCAAATTCCCTCTTGGAATGTGAATGGATTGTGGGTTAGGCAAAGAAGGAATTATATTTTACAATATATCAGGGATTCCCCAGCTCAGATTGTAATGCTGCAAGAATCCCATCTAGCGGCTGTAGAAGCCCAGGAGATCTTTAAATCCCTGACCTGGGTTAAGCAAATAATTTGTTCCAGCACTACGTCACATTCTAAAGGGGTTGTGATTTTGGTGAAAAGTGCTTTTAATGCTTCTATCCTGCATTCTAAGACTGATTTGAAAGGTAGATGGGTTATGGCAGATATTAGGGTTAACAAAGCTTTTTATACTTTAGTATCTTATTATGGCCCAAATTTGGATGATACAACATCATTGCAGGAAGTATGTAATAAGCTGTTGGATGCCCAGCACCCAATTATAATGGCTGGTGATTTTAACACAGTATTAAATCATGTATTAGATAAGTCCACTGGAAGTAAAGCGTCTGGATGTCAGAAGTTGTCATCGTATATTAAGATAATGATGGAGCACTATGCGTTGGCAGACATCTGGACAGAGTCTCATGGACGCTCTCGTAGCTTTACCTTTCATAATAAAAAGTACAAACATCATTCTAGGATAGACTACTTTTTATTAGCTAAGTCACTTAGGGCGTCCGAGGTGGACGTCCAAGATATCCCAGCTCACCTATCTGATCATGCTGCAGTAATGTTGACTTTGGAGGAGGCAGGGTCACGGTTAGCAAGAAGATGGACATTGGATCGCTCTCTCCTGAACGATACTAAAGTCGTTGAGTGCCTGTCGAGTGAAACTAAGTGTTTTTTTAAGCTCAATTTGAATTTGGCCTCCCCCATGTGGTATGGGATTCTTATAAAGCTTTTATCAGGGGGATTTTGATTAGTATTTCTGCTCAGGGAATATAGGAAGGAAATTCAGAACCTTGAGAACGACTTAGGGAGTTTAGGAGGAAAGCTAGTGAAATCACAGCTTGAGGGGAGGAATGATGACTCAATATTACTTGAGCTGCTGTCTAAACGGGCTTCATTGCTAGCAGTAATAAAAGATGAATGAGGATTAAAATCTTGGGAGACTTTTGTAACTGAGATGCAGTGCTTATTATCCAGGTTTAAATATTATCAACTACAAAGTTGGGCCAGGTCCTTACAAGCTAGGGGTGAAGAGACTAATGAGTTAGAGGAGTTACTGAGTAAGAATCAGACTGGTAAGAAGGAAGTTGCAGCTTATTACAGAATATTTGTAGATAGCTCAGATTGTGAACAGAAATTCTCTGGCTCTCTATGGGACGATGTGGTAAGCAGGGAGGATATTAATAAATTATGGACATGGTCTTGGCAACTTCTTTATAGGGTGGTAAAACCGGCGTTCCTCAGGAAAAATCACCTTTTTGTCTTACATAGGGCATATTATACGCCAAAGAAATTAAAAAGATTTAGCATGAATGCTCAGGTAGCTTGTAGGAAATTTGGTTTAGAGGGGGCGGATGATGTCCATATGCTTGTGTCTTGCCCTCGGATTTCGAGCTTTTGGGTTGAGATCTTTGAGGTTATGGCTAACGTCTTACAGGTACAGCTTACGGTCTCCCCTGTACTAGTTTTGTTTGGGGGCTCTTTGGAGTTGCAAAACCTGCTAGCTCTTATAGAAATTAGCTGTTTTATTTAATACTCTTAGGTAGGCGGGAGGTATGTAGATATTGGATTTCCCCCACTTCACCAACTCAACTGGAATGGGTGTACGCAGTAACAAAAGTGTGTAAGTTAGATCTCTGTAGATCTGGTGTTAAAAATATACAAAAGCTTTGGCAACCTTTGGTGAACTGGTTGGCACTGAGAGCCTCTTCCTCAGTATAATGTCCGATGATTATTTCAAACTAGGGATGGTACTCAGAAATCTCACCCCTAATGTTTTGGACTTCTTATATTGATCGTCTCAGACCCTTGTAGGAGATACTGGAACGTGGGCCGGTTCAGATCATAATAGAAGTATTTAAAGAGATACGAGGATGCAACAACAACAAAAAAGTCACAGTTTTCCTGTCGCAATTCCTCAGCAAACAGACTATTGATCAGTATGAATGGGCAGAGATGCCAGCTGGAGACTAATGGGTTTTGTGCAGGAATAGCAGGTTTGAGCAAAATGAGGGAGGTGAAAAGGTTTGCTCCAGGTGCATGATCTCCCATACCCAGTGGGCATACCCCTGGAAATCTACAAGTAGTCCAGCCTTGTCCAACTCCCATGGACCACCAAATTAAAGGTTTCCTCTTGGATGATGGGGTGGTAGATACGCCAGGTGTCTTGGAGATCGTCTCTTACATCACAGAGGTTTTAGGATGCTGCACCACTGCAGCTCTGCGGGACATGCGAGCAGTCAACATCCTCGCTTAGAGCACAATTAAAATTGCCACCTCAAAGAAGTAGGGACGGTCCTGTGGAGGCAACCTGTCCCTATAGAGAAAGAAGCCTCAGTCCACCTTATCAGGCTGATAACGATTGACCAAGTAATAGTATGTGAGAGAAATCTACCCAATGTGATGATGAACCTATCCTGGCCATCAGTAAAAGACCCATGTGGTGTGTATGGGGTTTCCTTTCTCCTCAGATTTTGCTATGCTTCTGGCATAAACAAAATAGTAAGAGAATAGCCTATAAGAGGCCCATTCTGCTGTAAACAGTTGAAAGGTGTGTGTAGCAGTGCTACATGAACCCAATGCCTTTCCAGATAGGGTAGTATATGCCTATGCTTACGAGGGCCACTAAAGCCCCTGTACATTCCAGGTAATGCATTTGTATGGCATGTGGGGAGTGTCAGGACGGGTGTTCAACTCACCAAGCAGAGTGGTATGAGCAAGAAGGCATGCCTATGACAGTTACTAAGCAGTGAGTAGTAAAGCACTGCATATAAGGCTTGTGGCAGTAAGCAGGGATCAAGTGGTATGTCACAGTAACAAAAGGCAAATCTATAAACACCCCTACCCCCACACTGATTGACCTTCCCCATCAGGAAATCAAACCCTCCCATCCAAACAGAAAACTCCTGCCCCCCAAAAAACACTGAAAGAACAAAACTCTTAAAAAAACATACACCAAGACCACAAGGGGGACCCTCCAGGACTCCTCCAGAGAGACAACGGAAAGTTCCTTGACTAAACAAGGGGGTTGGGGGATATGTAACCAGGACCCATCTTGCACTAAGGATGAGCAAATACGTGACGACTGTGAAGCAGCATAGGAAACTGGACAATACAGGGTGAAAATGACTTGAGGCAATGTGAATGTGAGGGCAATGGAGTTCAGAGTGGCTGACCCCACAGACCATTGAGCAGAGAGTTCCAAGTCACTCCAGCGATGACAGGGGCGAGGAAGCCCGAGATGAGGCATGGGATCAAGCCTCACTGGAGGATCGAGTCAGAGGTTACAAAGATTCTGATGCCTGTTGTGGAGTAGTGAAGACATGTTGTCAGCCTTGTACTGTATTCGTAGACAAGCTGGGTACAGCATGGTGTAGTGTATGGCGGCCCGTATGAGGTGTTGCTTAACTGAAAGAAATTTGTGTCATGCCTCTTGGACTACGGTAGTGAACTACGGGAACATGAAGATGCTATTGCCATCAAAGGACAAGGAGAATCCTCATTGCCGGAGGGCGGTGTTGCGGTCCTGACAATTAAGATTACTGGCAATAATGGGGCAGACAGAATAGCCAATATACGATGTGTGCATACCACATTAAGGAGGTGTGAGAAGGATTTGGTGTTGAAGAAGGACACAAAGTCCCGATATAGTCCTCCAGTTTACCAGTGTCGGTGGATAGGCCAATGTCTCAGGTAAGTGACAAATCAGAGTCAGGGGTGTGAAATTTAATAAAATATCTACTTGTCCAAGAGACAGGTTGCTTCATAAATCTACCGCCCTGTAAAAAATCCACTTGTCCTTTTGTGGCCACATAGTGCAGTCGGAAATTATGGCAGCAATCTCTTTTTATAAGATCTCTGCCTCTCTGATTATGCCAGGACTCATACTATAGTATTGTTTGAATACTAGCAATTCCTTTATATTGGCACCTTTGCACAGATCTATGTACTGGGGCTGGAAGTAGCAGTAACTAACAGTTCCAGGGTTGGAATGCCCTCTTGAGTCAGTGCAAACCTACTAACCTGCATGTTTTAGGGGGTTTCACCAGCTGTTCTCTAGTCTTTTCCCATATTGAGAAAAATGGAAATTCTTGTGAATTCATGAAAGCCGTAAATCAACACTAAGGCAAGGTCATGTACCATGGGTGCATTTTGTGACTTTCTTTAAGAATTGGGCTCCTAATTAGGTCTGAGTCTAACCAAGACCTTTTTTAAAATTAATATTCTATCTTTCACAAGAAGCACATAAAGTAGTTTTATTCAGTGCCTGGAACGTTGTGCCAATGTGTGCTTTTTGATAACAATTCTTATAACAATTGCTGAGCACCCAGCAGCTTCCACAACTATAAAGTCATACAGAAACCATGTCAAAACAAGATGCAAATCGAAAAAAACAAAAACGCTGACCACCAATATCAGAACTTTTGGCTTGGCCAAGGCTTGTTTATTTTCATGTTTTCCAAAATCATGTTGTAACTTGTTACCCTGATTTTCCAATCTGAATACATTTTGGAAGTACTAGCATGCATTTGCATCACATTTTACTAAATGATGCTTCAAAGAAATGGTACCTCATATTTTACAGTTTTTTTAGCAAAATGTTTCTTTTTTGTGAACAACTTATTGTGAAGGAAAGGAATAATTAATCTTGCTTTCAAGATCCTGCAAATATCTATATCTAATCAAAGAACATTATGGGAGCACTATGCACAGCCTCATATTATTACACTTTGCAAATGTGTGTATACATTTTTATACTGGAACCACTGTCTGTAGTGCAGTTTGAGGCTTACAACACGCATAAGCAGAACCAGCGTCACAAGGAAAGGGGGGCATGAACCACCCCTCTGAAAGGCAGAACCAGATGCCTCAGTCAGGGGATGAAGAGCCAGCATACAAGGTATCTCCAGAAGCAGCACATGAGAGTCAAAGCAGCCCAACAAGGAGAGCCGCAAGCAGTGGGCAAATGGAACCTCACCACGTGGTGGAAAGCAGGCCACCCCTCTGATGGCACCTCCCAGCCCGCCAATGAGGGTCCAGCCCACCGCAGAAGACACACACCACGACAAGCCAGCTCCCAATGAGTTGGCCATTGTAAGCCAGGTCCAGGCACTGTGCAGCCTGAGATTATATATTGGGCCCGCGTTCCTTCACAAACCGGGCCTCTTTTCTCCCTCTGTGCTGTTGAACTCTTGGGTGGGATGGGGGCTCCCACCCCCACTGCAGCGCAGGCCTACATCACCTGCCTAGCTCACCTCTCTGAAGTGTGGCAGCCAGGATGCTGCCACCTTGCGCCCTTGCCCCAGGAGCAGGCCAGCGCGTCCTTGCAGGAAGCAGCACAGGCAGGCCACATAGACACAAAATAAAAAGATATGAAATGAGAAAGTTTAATGCTCTGCCTTTAAGCCAGTGCCCGAGCAGATGAATCCACAGGCACCCTGCTACCTGTCACTGTCCAAGGGTGCATCGTTCAATAGGTCCAGAATGGCCATTACCATTGTGCCACTCTGGTATTTTCCCGGTCAGCTGCAGACCAAGCGGCTGCTTTCAGAGCGGGATGGACTGCATTACCTAACCCTGCCTCAGCAGCCCCACTCTGGTCGCCTGCAGAAGGATGCTGGTTTGAACATTTTTTCCAGGGCCTTTCCAGGTCTGTCCATTTGACCTTTACTCCTCCACCTTCCCCTCTTTACTCTCCTTTTCCCTTTTTCCCTCTCCTCTCACTCATTCACTTGCCTGGTAACGCTCTCCCACCTCTCTTCTCTGGCTATGTTCTGGGCTGCTTCTCCCATTAGAATGCCCATTTCCTTCAGTTTGTACCCCATAGTTCTCAGTACACATCAAAATAAAAGAGACAACATTTAATGAACGTACTAAAATTCAGACCTTCCCAGATAATGACAAACTTAAAACTCTGTGAATTCAAAAGTGCTACAGTGAATAATTAAAAACAACTTTTTGGCTACACATGTATTTTTGCTGGATGCTTCAACTGATGAGTCACACTAGCAATACAATCTGTACCGGCTGCTCCTGTGAAATAAATATCATCACAACACAAAAGAACGAAAAATTAGTTCTGACACTTTTGAAAGAAGACGTTAGTTGACTCGCTGTGGGTTACGAAAAAAAAATACCCTGATGAGCTCTGCCTAACCCAATGCTGTAGCAAGCGTATTAGGTACTGGGGAAGGCTCTTTCAGGGAGGCCTTCTTTAAATTAATTTTCTTTGCTAGTTATAATGTAAACCGAGACATTGGTAGTGGAATTACAGGGTTTTCTAAATGTAGCTGTTAGTTATACAACTACTGGAAAGGTTATGGTGCCGCTGTAATTACTGACAAAAGGCGTCCGTAAAGGGAGCAATAGCAGATGATCAGTGAAAATACAAGAGGGGTGCTCACCCTAGCCTTGGCATTGCAGGACTCCGAGTAATGATAGGCAATCATCTCATATTTCAGAGGCGACTGCACATCTAACTGAGCCATTCACTCTTCCCGATTCAGAATCAGAAGTCATAGGTTATACATTTTCAAGGCAGAGCTAAGTTTTAATGTCCGACCTTTGACATAATCAACGTCACAAAAACCAAAAGCCACAGGAAGTGATTTCACATGATTTGTGAGAATGTGAAGAAGTCACATCATATATAGAAGTAGAGCTGTGGGCAAAATCGTAGCACACTATACCAATATTCGCAGAACACCAGGACTTCAGGCAGTTCTTGACTCGCAAATCAAATCAGGTAGTAGGGAAGGGGGCTTCTTGGAGGGATTGGTGGGCAGCTTTTTCAGGAAAAGGGACCTCGTAGCATCTTTTTGAAGAGCTAAGGATCTAAGAGAAGGTACTCCAGGAGGAGAGATCCAAAGACGGCCTCTTCAGGGGCTGGGAAAGCAGAACCCCTTTCAGGAGCAATGCAAACCCGGTGAGGACACATCTGCACAGCCCAGGTAAAACTCAATTCTGACTTGGTGGTGAATGGATGTTTTGAATTATGGATCTGTCTTTAATCTACGCATTTCTACTTAAGGCCTTTCCCCACCCAGGACCAACAGGCTCACCTGGTCTTCCCACTTTCTTTTTTCCTGCAACATTACAGCCTCTACTGATTTCCTAGTTCTTCGTGTGTACTCTAATATTACAAACAGAGGGATGGGTAGATGAATCCTGAAGTCAGAAAGGGACTGACTGCCCCATCTAGGTTACTAATGCAAAAAGAACAAGTGATGGACGGAATGCTGAACAATGTCAAACATTCACCCCCAGTACAGGGATCTGGGCTAAGTCCATTGTTTTTTTTGCTACCCATGCCATTCCAGTTTGCTCCCACCCATATGCAAATCAGTCTTTTTTTTTTATATATTTTTTTTAATTTATTTTATTAAAGGTAAAAACAGTACAAATATATAGTGAATATTTTCAAAATTTTTCCTTTTTCAAATTAAATATTTCTGTAATAGGTACATACACAAATGCAATCTGACAGCAATTTCTGGCCCAGTAAGTGTGACATTATAAACACATTCGGGATGATAGTCTTGCAGCAAAGGAACAATGAATAGGGGCGTTTTATGGATTAAGAGTGGTGGAAGATAGAGAGAAAAGGGGAAAAAGGGGGGATTAGGGGAATTAGGGGAGGGAGAGGGATTGCTGAGCGTGAGGACTATTGGATGTATAGGGGAGGAGGAATTATTGTCCCCGTATCAGCCGTAATTCTCCGTTCGTCGTGGCTTCTCCCTCGGGGACGATCAGTTTTAAGGTTTGAGCCCCTCTTTTTTTTTTTGATATAGGATAACATGAGGGTAAGGGTTCCTGCCTCTATTGGGGGTTGGTACTGAGAGGAGATTGTATAGGAGAGGGGGTGGTGAGGCTGTCCGTAGCGGCTTGTTCATTATTACAAAGGCCTTTTTTAAGTTATACGTTCTTCTTGCATATTTTGGTGTCCTGGAATAGGTTATGTGGGGGGGGACCGGGAGAAGATGTTTGCTTGTTCAATCCTGAGTCTAATGTGGTTATCTAAGTGGGGCAAATCAGTCTTGACCCTGTTTCCCCATAGGAACTGTCCAGCCCAAACTGTCAAGACAGGTCCTCCTTGGACTGGAAACAAGCATTCTGGGGTCGGTTTCAGGGTATCACCCTTCATCAGCCAGGCTACCTTGACTCCAGTGGCATGGGGAGCAAGGGACCCACGTCTGGGCATACCTTTCCCACTTAGGCAAACAAATGCAAAAAAGAATGGATGGAATTCTGAACAATGTCTAACATTCACCCCCAGTACAGAGATCTGGGCCTAAATCCATTGTTTTTGTGCTACCCATGCCATTCCAGTTTGGACCCAGCCATATGCAAATCATTCTTGACCCTGCTCCCCATGGGAACAGTCCAGGCCGAACTGCCAAGCCAGGTCCTCCTTGGAATGGAAAAAGCAAAAAACACACACACAAAAAAAAAAACGATGGGTTAAATCCAGATCTTTGTGACTGGGGGTGAATGTTTGCATTGTTTAGCATTCCGTCCATCATCTGTTCTTTTTCCATCTGGGTTACTGACACCGATACAAAGGAAATGAAATACACTTAGAAAGTTTACACAGTGGGACATGATGGAGGCAGTTTACAGAGAGCAGGTTCTAAGGGATCAAAGCTCAACTCCTTCTGTTCCATGAAAAACGATTTACAGTGTGTCCTCTGCAGAACACAAAACTATGCATGTGACTTCTTACCATAACTTTATTATACCACAAATTCCAGCGACGTAATTAAACCTGCTTCTTGTAGGTCAATTGTGGGCTTTATTTTGTATTCATGACGTAGGTCCTTATAAGTATGACTTCCTGATAAAAAAGCAGTCTCATGAGAGTTAAATTATATCTAAATGTATCACTATGAAACACAGAGCATCAATGGGCAATGACTCCAGCCTTAAAAACAGACGTGAAACATTTGGGGTTCTGACTCTGTTATTTCCTTAACTTAAGCAGAGCAATTTAAATGAAGTAAGAAGGCAAACATGTTCCATTTAAAGATCTTTCAAACAAGATATACTTTTATAGATTTAATTTGATCTTACCTAATACAATCCATAAAACCATCTTCCCCCAACTATTATTATAATAGTTTGTAACACAGTTAGCAATCACCAGTCTGAGTTTGGGGCTACAGCGTCATTCATACCACAGCCACATTAAACGTGTGCGCAAGTGTAAAAGACTTCTACCAATGGAAGGCTGTGGTAGAGTCATATAAAACGAGCCAGGAGAATGTAATTGCCAAGGTCCTGTCATTTGGGGGCGCTTTAATTTCACTGCTGGAGCTTTTACTTGTATGTTGCGAAAGGCTTGCTCTGGACAATGCAAATCCTTGCAGTGAGCTTTGAGCCAGCCCATTGCTTACCAGAGAATAGTATCTTTTTTTTAACTTTGACCCTCCAGTAGAGAGTAGCATCTTTACCACCCTTTTGATTGGATGACATGTATCCTTCTACTGCTCACATTCAGGGAGGTAGTTTTTGCTTTTGCACTCAGCGAGTGGATGTGCTTTTTTATTCTCTTTCTCGGGCACAGCTTCCCCTCTCATCTCCGTTCTCCATGTTGAAGCTCGTCTGTTACTCCTTTTCCACCTCCTGTTCATCTCTACTTTTTGCTCGTCATTAATAATCTTTTCTTATTTTTTTTTTTAATCAAGTCCCCCTGCGAGGTGTGCTTTGCTGCTTTCCCCCTCAATGATGCCTTATTATTTCTTACAGCTTAGCAATGTTTACTTCCCATCCATCTGCCCCACAACAGCGCTTCCCCGTTGCATGTTTTTTTAAATATTTCTTTTTTCCAAAGAGCCCGGCAGCTGCAAATCACTGCCAGACTGCTCCTTTTTTGGAAATATAGGCCTGTGTAAATTTTACATATTTCCAGATTAGTGTCCATCATCTTGGATCAGTAAAAATAAAAATAATAATAAAAAAAGGACAGTCGTATCATGACGTATGCTAACTGATACATGTCGGGCCAATGTAGCATCATTATGCATAGGCATGCATGCATGATGACGCATGCGCACATACATGTCACTTTTGTCTTTTGTCAGTGTTGCACTGCATCGGCAAAAAGGACTGTTTCCACTGTTCTTCTCGCTGCTGCACAGCCTTGGCATAAAACATTGGCAAAGCCAATGGATTTGTATTGCGAGCCAAAAGGCGAGACCTACTTGGTTTAGCACTGCTTGTTTTCTTTTCTAATGTCCAGAACAGCAAGCTGCTGGGTTCACAAGTTATGAGCCAGAGATGATAGGAAGCCTGAAGAGTTATTTCGGCCAGGTGTACAGTCTTCCAAGTGAAATGTTTGTAAATGTCTCAGTTGTGTTTTTTGCACACACATACCTACTCACCCATCTACATGCACACTCACTGACACATATATTCATACGCAGACACCCACCATTCACAAGCATTTATACACGCATACAATGATTCACAGCACGCACACGAATACACAGACATTCATACATACACACGCAAACATGCACCAAACATTAAAAAAAACTTAGTGGGCAGCAGCGGTGATCTCAGGTGGCAGTAGGAAAGCTTCAGTGGTTTCTGTAGGATTGGGACTGCTGCCTCCACTCAGTGGCTGGCCTTGTTGTGGGTCAGCCAATGATCAGAGGTAGCAGCCCCATACTCATCACAGAGTGGGAAGGGGTCAGTGAGACTGCTGTCCCTTCCCCACTTTGTGACAAGTGTCACTAAAGAACAGTCGGCCCAGGGCACATCAGGGATTAAAACTGAAGCACCTGGTCCATGTGATGCACACTCTTGTCAAGGGGGAAGGTCTTCCAAGCGCTTTGCCAGGCTGAGGAGGTGACATCCACAGGGCTGTGAAATCTTCAGCCCGGCAAAGTTCAGCTCAGGCAGCCAGGCGTCTGTGCATGTAGCGCAAATACAGTGCATGGCTGCTTGACCTCAACATGAAGTGTGCATGTCAGATTGATCTTTGATCAGCCTGATAGACACTCTTCATGTTTGCAAAAAAGTAGTAGGGGGGTGGGGAGTGGGAGGGGGGACCCCTTCTCCCTTATGTACTGGCTGTGCCTAAACGAGGGTCATCCTTCTAGGGATCTCCAAACATTGGTAGCTATGAAAACTGTAAAAAGGGTGTTTTCTTGCAACAAAATATTGTTGGATTTTATCTTGTTGCAGTGTATCTGCTTCCTTATAGTTTGAACATACCAGCTTTGACCCTGATCAATTTACATATTAATATTTAGGATTCTGTCTCTGCAGCCAATTCTTTTTTGGATTTGGAAAACGATATAGAGAACATTTGTCACTCTAGCACCTTTTAGTTATAATTGTAGATGATTTTAATTTGAAGTTAGCCACAACATCGTCTGATTGCTCTATGAGTGAACTATTACAGATGCATAATGGCTCCATTGACGTGACTCCCAAAATTCCATATCTCTACATTTTAGAAGTGATGTGCGATCTTCTGACCAAACATGGTATGATTTGTCTTACTGTTTGCAAAAAATTTGATTTACCAGCAGTACAAACCTTGCGTTTTTTGCCACCAAATCTCTCCCACTGCTTCTATTTTTGTTCTGTTATACAATTTTAAAATATTGCCATATTAAGCTAGCTATAACTTGCAGCTTAAAATTACTTTAATCATGGGTCTGAGTACTTCTGACATCGGGATTTTCCCCATAGTGGGGGAGTAGATTTGGCACTTGTCCACCACATGTTTAGGAGTCTGAGTCAAGAAAGGAACAGTTCACTTTTTCCCCAGACCTCAGTCCTCAGTCCTGAAAGAACATCATAAGTGTTTTGATAAAATGTGCCAACAGCGCAAGAACTGTATGTGTAAAATGTAGTATGGGGTAAAACAGGACCCAGAAAGAGTGACTCAGCTGCAGTACATCAGTTAAATAATCAATAGAATTCAGTAGTGAGGGATAAAAATCGAAACATTTTACCTTAAGAACTAGTCCTTAATGACCAAAGACATTCAAGCAGGTGACCCAGTGGAACTTTGAAGCCTGGTCAATCAAGGCTGTTCCGCACACCCCTCATCCCTGGCATATGCAGTTCCAGAGGATTCTTGGGTCCCTCACCTGATGAAAGTATATAACCAGTTTCACACATGCTATGATGTAATGACATAGTGGATTTATTCTATTCCCAGAATATAAAAGACACAATACTTTCACTTAAGATAAGTAGAGCAGTTGACCTGACAATTTACTGAAAGGCCTTAAATAAATGCAATTATTGTGCTTGGTAATAGAAACAGGAATGTCAATCTCCTGGGTAATTAGAGACAGATACACCTGGCTGATATCACCACCAAAACATACAGAAGAAGACTTAATTGCCATGGATTGTAAGTCAAAACTGAATATCAAAAGAACATGGAGGTTTCCATAAGGGTCACTCTACCACAGATCACTGCTGTACTCTTTGGACGTTAGCACGGAAGGCAAGTGAACTCAATGGGAGACAGTGTTGTAGTTTGGTTGACTTCCACGAGGCATTTGATCTAGTAGACAAAAATGCCTATGGGAAAAACAGAATGCAAGGAATATCTCTATGGCTTGCCTTCTATTCCTCGTTTATTACATAGGTTGAATGGGACACAGGGCGAAGGGGGGGGAGGGGGAGGGGAGGAAAAGGATGACCTTTCATGCCGCCTCTCCGATCATATGCTGATCAATATTGATTTAACACATGGTTGCGTTCTGACCACGTATTTTTTTTAGATCTCCCCTCAAAACTTTAGCAAGTTCATTCTCCCCTAAAAAAGGAGGAATTCACTTGTCAAGCCTATTGTTTACAATCTATTGGAATAGATAACACGTTGGTCTGCAAAGGAAATTAGAGGTATTACATATGACTACTACATTGTCAATTACTTTATAATAAATGTAGATAGAACTAATATACTGCTGTTAGTAAATTCATGAAAATACTTAGATTTCAATGTTACAAGAACACTAAATAGGGAGGAGCACTTAAAATATACAATTATTCAATCTAGAGTCTCTTAAATTGTGTTAGTGAAGTTTAACTTTGAATATGGAGGCTCATTTTGTAGTGTTTAAAAGTAAAATCCCCCCACTTGCTCTTTATAGAGAATAATGGGAAATAATATAGGCCCAGTCTGTAATGTATAATAGGTTTTCTATCTACTATGATAATATAGGTTATTATATGCAAATTAGATTTTACATCCTGGACAGATATAGCGGGAATTCTCCTCTTTAGATTTTTTAAATAGCTATCCTGGGAAGACCAAGCAACAATGTCCCAGTTGAGTTTGAAAGAGTCACAAGTAAGTGAAATAAATTAGGCTGAATTATTGTTAAAATAGATACAATTATATTAAGAACTGCACATTAAAAAAGGCAAGATAGTGGAATGGGAACCTTTTTCTTCAAATCACACATGGAAAATACCAGCTAAAAAGATTTCAATCAATAATGACTGTGAAGTATCTGGGTAGAAAACCCTTCCATCCCTCTACAATAACCTTCCTAGGAAAAGAAGACTTCTTCCCGTATATCAATGATGTATCAGATGACAGGCTGAGAACTTAGGTGTTTACATTTCAACTAGGTATAAATCCCTTTTTCTCTAACCCAGGTACGATTCAAGAGGAATTAATTGAAATATTTATGCTCTTTACACTGCAAAAGCACACATTCTCACATTTTAACTATACATAGGCAAACCTAAAACCATTATTAATAAAACATTGTCTTGTCTCGATCAGCAGCAATCACTCTTTTGAAAGTTATGCACTTCTACATGAAAGGCGGTCTTGGTTCTTTAGATCTCTAATAAAAGGCAATGCTTTATTTTAGAATGACATGATTTGTATAAGTAGTGCTACTTTAATATGAGCTATTGTTCTACAGACTTCTGTTGCCTAAATACACTTTCATTCCATCTGAAACTAACAGGTATGCTCATAAAGCCAAGTTGTTGTTGCATGAAAAGCATTATGAATGGTATTCAGAATTAATTGATCGAATGTCAGCAGTGAGTGGATGCTACGTTCACAATCACTGGAGTGCTTTTGATTTTTGACACAACAGCCTAGTTGAATAAGATTTGTAATGCTCAAATGACTTATATTACTGTTTTCTGCTAAAATGTTATATAACTGAGATAAAGAATTAGGTAAATCTAGGATGCAAGAGAAACAAAGCTTACCCATTTGCTACACTGCACCTTTCTGCAAGGCCGGTCACAGGACCTCATTGTTATGAGCACATTACTCCAGCTTTGTTTTCGATAATTAATTATGCATACTTGCAGTGCACTCAAGTATCCCCATTGCTTAGCCTGGAAGTTACACATTGCAGGCGGTGAACACTCATTATACAGCAAAGACCCCCTTATGCTTAAAATCTCAGATCTAGAGAACAAAGATCCCTTTCCCAGTCCTCCTTCCGCTGCGCCTCCCGTGTCTGCCTCTCACTCTCTCAAAAACTCTGAACAATCTCTAAATTCAGCACTTTGATGAAAAAATTGCAATGGCTTCTAATATTAAGTCAAATCCCAGGAATGAGCTAATAACCTGGCTTCCAGTTCGCTTCAGAGTTTTTCTACATAGTTACCTACTATGCTGCCATGTTTTCACACCCCCTGACAATATTTTTAAACGCTTGAGACCTTGGTCCGAAATCCTTACTATGTGCAGCCTGTTTCATTTCACATTATTTCCTAAAGACTAGATAATTCTTCAATCTGCTTAACTTTTCTCTATAACCCACATAATCCTTCTCTGAAGATGCTCACCTGAACTTTTCTATTCTATTACCTAATTATCTACTAAATCATCAGTCTGATGATTACTCCTCCGAACAGCAGGCTCACCTCTGTCCTCAGTGACTAACCTCAGCCTCTATTCAGTACTATAACTACGCCTGGGCCACTGAACGATATAGTTTCTAGTTATCACTTGTCTTGCGTATTCACAACATTTATGGAAAACATTTTACCCATGACCCGTTGCTGAACAAGTTTTCGTTATACCTTCATAGGATTGTTCCCTTGCTTGATGTTGCCTCTTCCAGCAAAGGATACTGAGATCTCCGGTCTGCTCTTATTAAAACTGGACAAATTAATAATGCCAAGATGCCATCAGTGGTCCGGCAATGGCACCAGCACCTCGTAAACCCTAAAACAGTGACCCCCTCAGATTTAGAGGGATCTAATTCTCACATGATTAAATAAAAGGGAAGGCGTTTTCTCATTGTAGTACAAACTCATCTATGGACTTTTCCAACAGAATGTAGGAGAAAGGTATACTAAAAGCGGGGGAAAGTGGGAAACTTAAATATTTAGGGCCTGACTACGACCTTGGTGGAGTGGATTACTCTGTCACAAATGTGACAGATATCCCACCCGCCGTCTTACAAGTTCCATTTTATCCTATGGAACTTGTAATACGGCGGACGTGATATCAACACCTTTGTTACAGAGTAATCCCCTCCGCCACGGTCGTAATCACACCCTAACTATATGTACAAAGAAATGTGGAAAAGAGGCCAAAGCTAGATTGTGATATTTTTAGAGGGCAAGGAACTAAAGGTAGATGAGTCGACTGACTGGCAGAAGGGAAAAAGACCACATAAGACAGAAACAGAAATAGAAGATAATGAATCATATGATAGGGGAAGAAACAGATGTACTTCATCTTTGGACAAGAACCACATAGTAAGATCTACAAAGACATTTTTACTTACACAAAACAATCCATGTGGCTATGACATGTCAATCTATCAATTTCAACACAATAACTAATATAGCCCGCCGGAGCGGGCCATACTGGCCATCTACAAGGGCCTTCAAAATGGAAGCGGAACTTTAATGCTGGTATAGCCCACCTACAGAGGGCTATAAGGCTATTAAAACATTCCGCCACTAGAGGGCAGAATGTTCCAATAAATAAAACAAAGGCCTCACAGAGTCTGTTTAGTGAGGCCCTTGTTCACAGCAACAGCTGTGAAGACAAACATTGGAATGTTGGAGCTTCGGGCTTCTACCGGCCACTAGAAGCCTGGACCACACCATTGTTTTCAACGGAGCTCCCAACATTTCAATGAATAATTCTGTATAGTAGTCCATGCTGTTAAAGTTATAAAGCTGTACAATTTCACTCCTATATATGTCACCCAGGAAGCACCAAAAATATGATGTCTGAAGGTCCTGGTCGAGCCTCAGAAGGTCCACGCCACACGTTTTTTGTGTCTTATAGATTCTCTGTTTTGGTGCAGAATACAGTTCAGGAACCAAATTGCAGTAATGGGCCAAGATTATCCAGTGCAAGTAGGAAGTCCCTTCTCAACAAGTTATGTTGCTAATTCATGCTCAATGATGATGCTTGGAAAGCATCTTAGTCAATTTGCAGCACTAAACAAATTAGTCACTGGCAGAAGACTGGTCCTCCAGTGTGCTGCCTCAACATGTTTCGAATGTGCATGCACGTACAGAATGTACCAGCTGCAAAAGCCTTCCATTGCTCACATGAAAAAAAAAAAATTTCCGTTTGTAAACGATTATTAGTTTCGCTATGACAAATTTTCATTACTAAGATGTACTTTAAAAACCCAAATAAGAAAAGAGAATACAAAGCAGATGGCTTAATACCCACTTTCAGAAAACTCTTTCTCACTCATGCAGACATTTTAGTTAGCATCTTAATGTAAACCACACATAATAGTGCGTCTAACACAGGCAACAAGCACTGATGTAGTTTTTCAAAAACCCTTAAAGAACCCAAGAAACAAACAACACAGTCTAGTTCAGAGAAACAGAAAAAGTTTCAAAGATATTTCAGCAACTGGAAAAAAATAAAAATTACAAATATTCGGGAACTTACATTGCGAGCAGAGTTTGTAACACATATTTCACCCCAACCTCAAAAAACATATATTTTCCACTTTCGATTCACCAACATAAGGACACCATATCCCTTCCGTTCAAGTCACTTGCATCGGTCAGAGTCAATGTCCAGGTTATCTTCAAAATCTTACACCTCACATACACATGTATCAATGAGAAACATATGGATACTGTATAACAGTATCAACACTACTCCAAAGGAGGTTCTCGGGAATTTCAATGTAAAAAAGGCTACAGCTCCCCAACGTAATGCAGCGCAGCAGGGGATAGACTCATCACATGTGACGAACCCACCTCCAAATCTACACTTCAAATAACCAATATCCGCTAAAGTCATAGCCCACCATTTCCGAACCTTCAATGAACTCACACTAGAGAAATTGGTGCTTTAGAAGATGAGTCCAGTTTTTCTTTTATAACTCATGTTCTAGGATACACAAAATGGACTCTTGTCAGTAGGCTCAACATATTTTTGCCCACTATTTTATTACTTTCCTAACTATGAAGCACAGGTAGGTTTCTGCAGACTTGATCAGGGAGGAAAGTTCGAAAACATTGGCCAATATTTTCGAAATAAAGCTCACATAAAACAATGAGGTTGACTATGTGCGAAGGGGCACACAAATGAAAACATCTTATCACTAAGAAGGACATTTAATAACGGATTGATGCGTAGTCTCTGGCGATTTGACTCTCTGTAGAGGGCAACATCAATCTAGAGAGTAGATTCTGATAATGATTTCTTGAAGGAATTAAAACACAAATGCATGGGGTAGTCAATTTTACATGAGCTGATCCAAAGTTATCAAAATTTACTAGACTAGTGTGTCATGCAGGAATCATAGAAGGCATGCACTGCCTCCAGACTGCAAGATAAATATGAGACTATTCAGTTTTGCTCATATACTCACTGTGCAGACAAAGCAACTTTTAAGAGTGTTTAGTCTCTCTAGTGTGTATGCTTGATATGTGGCATTCATCTTGCATTTGACTATGTACTACAGGGCCCTCTGAAGTAGTATGCTGCAACAGGAAATCAAGGTCATCAATTGCTGGTCTAAGGCACTAAGGGATAGAGCAATTAATCACTGGTGCAGAAAGTGGCTATCACCAAGCTGCCATAATATGGTCAACCAGAGTCTTGTACAAATGGCAACACAGGTTCTGAAGTAGAAGGTTCAGGATGCAAATCTCTGTCAAAAGAGTAGCGTGTGTCACTTCAGTGTGGAGAGGCAGCTCTTAAACTTCTGCTGCCCTCCTAAACACAAATGCAACAGATGCATTTTCACAAGGGAGAATCCAGGGCATCTTCTGGGGAGCTGTCTAGTACAGGCATAAACCAGCATTGGTATAATGATGGATCAGTAAAATATCTGCCTCCTTATCATCATCATCATAATCATGCTGGGCAGGCTAAATGATTTGCATGCAGTCGAAGTTTGACCCGAAATAGCCTACAACTAGGTAGTTCAGCGAGTTTGGATTCTTGCTCCCTGGTCGCTTTTTGGGATGCATCATGGAGCATTTATTAGAAGAGTTGAAACCAAGTTTGGTTCCAAGACACCCCAGGCAAATGTCACACAGGCCCATAACATGCATTTGTTGGACGGAATGCAGAACAAATCAAACATTCACCCCCAGTCACAGATCTGGGTTTAATCCATCAGTTGTTTTGCTTGCCATGCCATTCCATTTTGGACCCAGCCAAATGCAAATCAGTCTTGATCCTGTTCTCATGCCCGAACTGCCAGGCAGGTCCTCCCTGGACCAGAAACAAGCATCCTAGGACCGGTTTCAGGGTATCACCCTTCATCAGCCAAACTAGCTTGTATCTGGTGGCACAGCAAGCACGGGACCCACCTCTGGGCATACCCTTCCCTCTTGGGGTGACAAATACAAAAACAACAGATGATGGACGGAATGCAGAACAAATCAAACACTCACCCCAAGTCACAGATCTGGGTTTAATCCACAAGTTTTTTTGCTTGCCAAGCCCGAACTGCCAGGCCAGGTCCTCCCAAACAAAAAGCTAGTCATATACTCTGTCCTGACCAGTGCAGCCGATGTAGCAAGACACTGCACATAGGGGTCCAGTCTATGCAGACAATCCTTTTGACAGAAGTGGGATCCCTGAAGTCAGTGGAACCATCCACCATGGAACCATTTAGAGAGAAATGTATGGCACAAAACTGAGGACACATCCTGTTGTAGGCAATGGCTAAGAGATCCACAAATGGGAATCTCAACCAACAGAAGATCACTTCATTACTTCAGGATGCAGCTCCCACTCGTGGTTCTTATCTGAGAGATGCCAGAGAGCACCCACTTTCACATTGAGGGAACTTGCTAGGTCAGCCATTACCAGGAAGATCCCCCATCACTGTACCCACTTGCACAGCCTAATCCCCTTCTCTAGTCTGAACGCTGCCCCCTGAGAAGGAAAGGAGAAACCCCTCAACTTCCAGGGGCACTATGCATCTCAAGCTCAAGTTTATTTATGTGCAGGACCGACACGGACAAAACGCCCTGAGCTGCCATTTCGCCCAGATGGGAACCTTCCACCCCAAGAAGGCATCCATAACCACAGGAGGCATCAGAGTCTGCTGAAAGGACAACTCATCAAGAGGTTAGAGAGACTCATCTGCCATTGCAGATCCAGGTTAACAGAATGGGAGCTATGCATATGATCAGTGAGACTTTCCTGATGCAAGAGTCACTGCAACCTCAGGCACCATTGGAGGGCCCACATCTGCCATTTTGTATGTGGCACCAACAGGATACATGATTCCAAGCAGAAGAAAGACATACAGAACTGCAAACAGTATGAATCAGAAACCTCCAATTCATTTATTAAATGTCTGCATTTCTGTGAGAAGGAGGAAATGCATTCATGCAGATCACTCCTGATACTACCATCTATTGAGGTTAGCCTCTGCGTGGAAGAGAGGTTGGGCTTTTGGGTGATTTAAAGACAGGAGGCAGAGGTTTTGAGACAGAAAGATGGCAGAGGATGGTGTAGATTTCATCTGTTACCGCTGCTGTTAGTGATGTTCCTTAGATCCATCCCTGTCCCAAAAAGTACAGTACAACTGCTGAGAAACCTGGATGGGCAGAACAGGGTTTTTCTGCTGGAGGAGAACACTCCTTAAGTAGCCATAAAACTTCCTACATTGTTGGTGAAACTTTCATTCTGGCTAAGCTAGGTGTATTTCACCCTTCTTCATGTTGTCTCTTGTAGCCCCTTTCTCTGTGTTGCCTCTCCCTCCCTTTTGCCTTATGCCTCTCTCTCCATGTTGGCTCATGCCCTGCAAAATAAAAAAAATAAATGCTATGATGCGAACAGTGATGGCCGTGTCTTAGTGCTTAGTTTCCAAAGATTCGAGGTTGTACGTGTTCCACAGCTCTCTTGACAAAGTTTTACAAACTTGATCTAAAAAACAAAACAAGCACTGACAGAGGAGAAAGGCTGCAGACCTATTGGCTGTGCCAATGTTTTTTATCAGATGGAGTGGAGCCACTGAGGTGCCGTGAGAGAAAAACTTAAAGTTGTGAAAAGATCTCACATCCTTTAAAATATTTTCAACACTGCGTGTGTGACCAAAATGTGTTACAGGTTGTTTTTTTCATTCTGATCTTTTCCCTTCTAATTTTAGAGCACTGTTTACACATTCCTCTTGCCACTTTCTGGCTATTTCAGCACTTTCAACTACTCTGCTATAGCTTGCCTGTTATCACATTTTGCAAGTCTAATCTGTGCCCTCATGTCTGCACTTGCCATTTGTAATTTCAGTGATTACTATCTGCAATAAATGTTTTTGAGCACTGGTTTGGTGTTCAAATTATTTTTATATGATCATCTTTTTTCCTCTTTAGCATCCTCTTTTGCCTCTCTGTATCTGGATAGTAATAAAAGTTAAGTTTGTCCTAAGCAATGCACTTTTTTTGAAACTACAATCTAGCTTGTGGTCACACAACAAGACAGAGTTGGGCAAGTGAGAATTGAAATTGTGTCCTTGTGTCCAGAGTAGACATCAATGCACACTCACACTACAATCTGATAGGTTAGTGAACAAAGCACCAGCAAACTACAAGCCTTATCGTGTTAAAATACGTTAAAATTCTTTAATGACTCATATCATGGTGAATTTGTAATCTTTTGTAAGACAAAAGTCAACACTTAGAATTATGCTAGCATTTGTAAAAGGATGCACGAAAAGCTGGTATAGGATTAAAAAAAATGACCAGTAAAGAAACTTTGGAACTCCTAGTTCACCAACTTGCCAGAACATTACAAGCTACAAAAGAACTTTCAAAGGACTAGAAAACAGTGGATACAAATTAGACATTAGTAAGGGGTATCATATGGGCACAAACAGGTACCACAGTTGCTTCTTTTACTGAAGTTGTGTTCCTGGTGGACATATTCAAAGACTGTCAGCAATCAATTTACTCTGAATGCTGTTGGTGTCACCTCGGATGATTGTATCTGTTTGTGTAGGAACTGTGTTACGTCATATTTCATTATCTCACACCAGAAGAGGTTAATTTCTTATTCATAAAAGATATTTTGAATATACAATCTGTGATTAAGTTGTAAAAATCGTTGTAAACACATTATTAAGGTATAATCGTTTTTTTTTAAATATAATGATTTGATGTCAGAAGGTGCAATATACCCACCTTTCCCTCACACCACTGCCATGAGGCATTCCACAGAAATTTGGAATGCAGGTGAGATACCAAACTCACAACTTTCCCTATTCTTGCTGTTACTCAAAACATGTGATCTGAATGTCATTATGCTGGTGGCCAATGAAATTATGAATATCTACATAGATGGCACATTCTTCTCTGTCCAAGCAGCCAAACTATGGAAACTCATTACCCCAAAACCTAGATCCACAGATAACTATCTTATTTTCAGACGGCTACTCAAGAGTTAGCTCTTTCCTACATAACCACTATACTAAACACTAATGTACAGCATATCCCTATGTTTATAAACAATTATAATTTTATTATATATGTACCTAGATATGTGTATTTTTTTGTACAAATATTTATAATAATTGTGTTTTTTAAAATATACATGTACTCTTTAGCACTGCTTAACAAATGCATATATTACTTATGGTTAAACACACACACACACATATATATATATATATATATATACACACACACATATCTATATATCTATCTATCTATCTATCTATCTATCTATCTATCTATCTATCTATATATATATATATATATATAGTCCTCAAATGGTGAGAAACTGCTCACCGAACGGCTGCACCAAGTCACGCATGGATCCAAAGAAAGGCAGAGGAAAACAATATTCTAGAAGTAAAGTTCATACACTTTTATTTTTCAATAATGGTTGAAATAACGCTATCTCCACCAAATGTCTACGCGTTTCGGCTACCGCCTTCTACTGGACATTGACAGCCATCTTAAACACACCTATAAATACACAAATAATCCCTCATTTATTTTAGTGACACACTCAGCACAATTATATGTCGGCCATCTTTGAGCATGTAAAATATAACGCACACGCAATCAGATTAATTATGATGGTGCTATTGATTTGCAAAATTCTACCAACGGATTAAATGTTCAAGGAATAAAATGCAAAGTGGCCAAATAATTTATATAAATAGATAAAAAAGCAAAATCCCAAGTATTTAACTCAAGTCACAGCAAACCATTCCAAACTCGATTATGAAGATTAGAAAAGCATTCCTTGTGTTAACATGGACACACTGATATTGTCAAAAAATTATCTTTTTTATGAGCAGCTAAAACTGCAGACTATTGGCCATATCAAAGATATTGCAAACGATCAATATAATTGACGACAACGTGTTCATGACTATCCATACATAGTCTCATGATTATTTACATATATTCAATAGCAAGTGCAACTGATCTATTGTATTATCCAAAATTGTGCAAAAACAGCCAATTTCTATAAAGTGCCTAGTGCAAAAGTGTTGACCCACCTACACACATAAAAATCATAAAACAGTGTATGAAAAACAGAAAAAATACATATATATATATACCTAACAATTACATTTCCAGCTTCCTTGTATGTAAGAATTCACATATTATTAAATAGTAGTCCATGCAATATTATACCTCCATATAGCACATATTAAACAATTATTATTGAGAATCATGATTAGAAAAATATCTAAATGGCAAGATTCTAAGAGATCGAGAATTTGATTTACATCTGTGGTCAACTGCATCCTCAAGAAATTCACAGATGCACATATAATTCCGCCTCCAAACTGTGTCCCTATGGGCTCTCTGAACCGAGCAACAATATCATCTTGGATTCCATATGTTTCAACTCTGATGTTCTATCATCTCCCCTCGGACTCATTTTGATAGATTTAATTCAATAAAATATCAAAGAGCTACAATCTCCTACATGGATATCCTAAAAATGTTTACCTAAAGGATAAGATCTATCATGATTTTTGATCGCTCTGAGATGCTGTAAAAATCTAACCTTGAGTTTGTGACTGATGCTTCCTATATATTTCTTTTGGCAGCCACATTCAATAAAATAAACAAAATACTCAGTATCACAAGTTATCCGATCAATAATGTCACAATTTTTGCCATCAAACGTACTGTAATTCTGTGTGCTCAATGCAAACTTACAGGCTTTGCATCGACCACATTTCCAAAAGCCTAAGCTTATTTTGGTTAACCATGACATGCTTTCTTTAGTTGGAAAGAGGCTCCTAGTTAGATGGTCTCCTAGTGAATGTGCCTTCCGATAGGTGATTTGAGGATGTTGCCCAATAATATATTTAATAATATGGGTATCTTGTTGCAAAACATGCCAATTTCTTTGTATAATGTTTTTGAGTTCTATATGTTGTTGATTGAATTAAAAAAGTTGCGGTGGGGATCTGTTTTCATTAAGATTATCCTCCCTAACTGCGTATTTGAAGAGTAATTCTTCTTGAGTTTTATTCATCACTCTATTCTGTGCATCAGTCAAAATCTTCAGAGGATAGCCTCTATTTAAAAATCTTTGAGTCGGGGGCTTGGCTTCGGGCGTCAAGATGGCGTTTGCACTCTGAGAGTGCTCTGGACCCCTCTGTCATCCGTCAGAAGAAGCCGTCATCTTCCTGCCATGAGACACGTACCAGGCGCTCCTGACGGGTTCCCTGATTGCTTGGGACCGTGATGAGCCGCGGAGCAAGGAGCGGCGATGCCGGAGCCCGGTAAAATTGTTCGGCCCGCGGCCAAGATGGTGGCGAGGAGCGGAGCTGTCGGCCGTGCCCTGGGGAGTGACGCTGATCCTTGGATCGAGCGCACCGAGAGGCAGAAACAGTGCCGAGTTTGAGAGGAGCCGGCGCCGAGTTCCGACATTTGAGCCTCCAGGTGGACGTTGAGGAGCGGCGGAGGCGCCAGGTGAGGAGGAGCCCCTCGCGGCCCCTCTCCTCCCCCGGCCCTGGAGGGCCGAACGAGCCGGCGGCCGAATCGAAGAGGGGGCGGCCTCAGGCCCGAGAGCTAGCCTTGGGCCACGCATGAGGAGGGAGCCTCTGGGATAGGGGCGGCCTGAGATGCTGAGATACTCTGCCAGACCCCGTGCCCGGAGCAGAGTCAACTGAAAGGACTGGTCGCAGGGGTGCGGCTCGCGGAGGGAATACTGAGCCTTCCCCTTGTTCTGCCAGGAATACAGGGGGCGGCAGCCTGGCTCCTGGGGCCACAGCCTCAGACTTGTGGACTGGCCTTGGGCCCCGTGGGTGAGGACAGGGGCCCTCCCGGGGCTGATTTGGCCCAGATCCAAAGTGTGCCCGGCTGGGCAGTCACTGCAGGAGCTGGGACCGGCAGGTCGGACTGTCACGGATGTGGAGCCCGCAAGAGGGGTACTGGAATCCCTGGTGCCCTGTGCTGGGCTACGACTGAAAGGAAATTGGTGTTCAGTTCGGGACATGAGGAACCCCTTTGTTGCACCAGGCAACCTGGGACACCCGGATGCCGGCCGGGCGGATGCTGCTCCGCCCCTGGTGGGGTCTGCTTGCTGGGAGGTGGGCCCGCAAGCGGTGGCCTGCTGCACGCCCACCCAAATTGATTTCTTCTCCTGAGACATCCGGGCTGGCCTGAGGGACCCCCTCCTCCGAGAGAGGTCCTGTTAAGACCTGGGGACGCAAGAGGTAGCACTGTGACTGGAACCTGGCCCTGAATTTCACGAGGCACAAGGAGGCTACGTCACACTTTGGAATAGACATGGGGAAGGACCGAGCGAACAGGTAACCACCGCCCTCCCAGCAGAAAATCGACCAGTTCACCACAACGGCTGCCTCCCAGAGTGAAAGGGACGCGATCTCCGGAGGCCCAGCGCCGGACGGGGTGAACGCTATCTTTCAGGCGATCCAATCATCCCAACTAGCCGTGGAGACTAAGATAGGAGAGGTAAGGGAGGATATGGGTCTCATCAGACAAGATCTCAGGAATGCGGTGGGCCGGATCACTGAAGTACAGGGCCGTGTCTCACAGGCGGAAGATGAATTTGCTGACCTCAGAACCAAGGTGGCTCAGTTGCAAACCCGAACTGGCGAACTACATCGTTGCGCCGATGATGCTGAAAACCGCTCTAGGCGCAACAACCTTCACTTTATAGGATTCCCAGAGGGAGCGGAGGATAATAAGGCCTCCGATTTTTTGGAGCGTTGGATCAGGTCCTGGATGCCGGACCAATCTCTCTCGCCCTGGTTCGCAATCGAACGCGCCCACAGGGTCCTGGCCCCGCGACCCCCCCGGGTGGTCCCAAGAGACCGATTATTGCACGTTTCCTAATCTTTAAAGACTGAGACAATATCCTTAGGGTGGCCAGGAGCTCGGTTGACCTCCACTGGGACAACCACAAGATCCTAATATTCCCAGACTACACCCGTGAGGTCCAGACCCGGCGTCGGTCATATGAACATGTTAAACAAAAACTCAGGGCCATGCAACTCTCCTACATGCTCCTTTTCCCGGCGCGTTTAAAAGTCCTTATGGCCGGAAAGACCTACTTTTTTCAATCCCCGGAGGAGGCATGGGACTGGCTGATCGAGGAGGGTGTCGGGTCTCGAAGGGGTCCCGTTGGGCCAGCTGGGGGCTGCCCCGGGAGTGGACCGCCCGCCCGGATGGGACAACGGAGGGGCCGAAGGTGCACTCGTTCAAGCATGGGGGGCTGAGGGGACCCAGAGACCCTAAAGGCGAAGGCGAGGGTCGAGGACCCGAATCTGGGGCATAGGGGGTCCCTGGAGGGGCCCTGGGAGCCCCGAGACCCGGCACATGTGATGGACGGTGACCGCCTGGGCCTGTCCCCGACACTCGGCTGACGTAAGAAACATGATCTCATCCGCGGCCGATAGATCTCAATGGATCTTCCCAAAATTGACACGCACAGTTTGGGACAAAGCCCTGTTGGCGGCTGGGTGGCCGTCCACCGCCAGACTCTTTACTTTTTATGGTTTTGACTTCTGTCCATCGATTGTAGAAGATCCGTTTTGCAAGGAGGGGTCCACCACTCCACTCCAACGACAGTTTAGCTGGCTGTATTGCTTTTTTTGGGTAGTTGGGCGACAGATGCTTCCGGGGTAGAAGTATGGGGTGGGGGGTGAAAAGTTCATTACTGGGTTAAGAAGTAATGTTTTTGTAAGTTTCCTTTCTTGTTTTGGGATTTTATTTTACTGTTCAAGACGGTCGTCCCGGTGCCCATTGACGGGTACTCAATACCTTTATGCCTCTGCACCCCTCACGCGTGGCCCTCATTGACACAAATCCTTTCATTGAACGTGAACGGCCTCTTAGATAAGATCAAGAGGTCTGCAGTGTACAGCACCCTTCGTAGATATGCCCCCCCAGTGGTCTTACTACAGGAAACACACCTCCTTGGGACTAAATGCCCCATGCTTGCAAGAGGGGGATACGATAAAGTTTACCACTCAGGTTTATCCAGGGGAGTGGCCATTCTACTCCACCGCTCATTGCCCATGGTGATCACAGCCAGACAGTCCGACACACAGGGTAGATATGTTGCGGTGTCTGGGTCGGTCCATGGGCTGCCACTCAGTCTTGTATGTGCATACGCCCACCCGACCTGGTTTGATGCCTTTCTACTCTCACTCTGCCAGGTGGTGGCTGAGATCCCTCAGGGAGCTACAATAATAGGAGGAGACATTAATGCCGTCCTAGATCCCAGACTGGATGTATCCGTAGACATTACTACCACCCGGTCTGGCTGGGCCTTGACCCTGAGTGGCTGGGCGGAAAGTCTCGGCCTGTGCCAGGTTTGGAGATATTGGCATCCTAGGACACAACAGTATACACACACCTCAGCGGCTCATGGGCCGCACGCCCGAATCGACCTCGTGTTTATGCCAGTGCTAGATGTTGTCAATGTCACTGGGGCAGACATCTTACCCCGCGGGGTCTCTGATCACGCACCAGTACAAATCCAAATAGGCAGTGCAGATCCTTCTCGGCGTCCGATCTGGCACCTCAATGCTTGGTACCTGCAGGACGGCGACTACACACTGGCGGTTAGAAACCTCCTTACACAATACTTTGAACAGAATGCGGGCCCGTTCCGATCCCCAGGTATAGTTTGGGCGGCATGTAAGGCTACCCTCAGAGGGCACGCTAAACATCTACTTCGCATACGTGAACGTACATGCAATTTCCGAGTGTCAGAGCTAGAGGCCCGCGCGCTGCGCCTTGAGCGCTTGCGCTCAACTTCAGCTTCAGCCTCCTGTCTGTGGCAGCTTATCGGGGTGCGATTGGAGATCAAACACCTGGTGTTAGAGTCTGCAAAACACATTTGGAGAGCGTCGTCTGCCTGAGTGTATGGTTGGGGAGACAAAAATGGAAAACTCTTACACTGGCTAGCCACACGACCCTTGGCCAACAGGGTTATCCCGGAGATAGTAGACGAAACGGGATCCCTTTCCAAAACACCCAGCGAAATCGCACAGAGTTTTGCTTCTTATTACGCACGGCTATAAGCGGAGCGCCCTCGGCCAATGGTGGAAAGAGAGTCCCCCCTCCTAAACAAAATTATCCTTTCTTAAATTTTTCAGGTGGTAAGAGAAAACTTGGAAGAGGCTATTAGCCTGGTAGAAATCACTGAGGCAGTGGCTAACTTATCTTCGGGTAAGCCTCCGGGCCCAGACGGGTTCCCAGCAGAACTGTACGGTAGATGTTGCGATATTCTAGGTCCCCGCCTACTGGACATGTACGAAGATGCAGAAAGAAGTGGCCGCTTCCCCTCTGGGGTCGATCCCTAAGACCCAACCTCCGTCACAACACTGCTCGGCTTACCGGCCCATCTCCCTCCTTAAAACCGAGATCAAGGGGTTGTCCTCAATTCTTGCTGCCAGGCTGAAAAAAGCCCTCCTGTCATTGGTACACCCCGACCAATGCGGTTTCATGCCCTCCCGGAGTACTAGACATTGTATCAGGCGCTTGCACCTGGCCCTAGCGCATCGTGGAGCCCTGACTTAATCCCCCCTGGCTCTGCTCTTACTTGATTTTGCAAAAGCCTATGATACAGTGGACTGGTCTTACCTCAACCATGTGTTACAAGGCTATGGACTCAGGCCCAAATTCCAAGGCCTAGTGGGGCTACTTTACTCTAACCCGACCGCTAGGGTGCAAGTAAACAGAGTGGTCTCCGACCCATTCCCTATCAGCCGCAGCACTCGTCAGGGATGCCCACTGTCCCCGTTGCTCTTTGCACTTGTAATTGAGCCCTTGGCGAAGTTGCTGCGTGAAGACCCCCTGATTGAGGGATGGTCGTGGCCCGCAGGACCGGAGAATAGCTCTCTATAAAATGATGATTCTTCCCAGGCTCCTTTACTTGCTACAAAACTTCCCATATTCAGTCCCTAAGACATGGTTCAAAGAAATGGACTCGGTGGCGCGCCAGTTTCTTTGGAGCGGCACCCGTCCTAGATTGGCCCTTTCCATCTGCTAATGGGACGTCTATGATGGATGTTGGGAATGTCCAACATTCTCTATTACTACCTCGCAATGCATTTGCTCGTAATCAATGACTGGGTAGGAGGTGGCTGGACTGACCCCGCATACCGATTGGAACTTCAATCACTGAGCTACCATGGGGTCTTCGACGCCATGTATGGTGGCCCGATCCCTCGGAATGTCCCAGATCTGACTAAAATGGTCTTAATGGCGTTGTGCACAGCCCAGAAGATGTTGGGATGGTGGGGTCGCCTCACCCAGCAGACCCCGCTATGGCACGGAAAACTACTCACGGATGTCGCACGGTTGGAAGGATTCCAGAGGTGGGACAAAATAGGAATCTCCACGTTGGGGGATGTCTAGGAGGGGTCGCATGTACGGTTCTTCGGGGAGCTCCAGGGACTCTTCTCGCTAAACAAGACACAATTCCATAAATACCTTCAGCTTCGCCACGCTTTGTCAGTGCACATACGAGCGGGAGATAGCATTCCCGAATACAGTCCTATGGAGGTGAAAGTGCTGATGGGAAACCTGGGCAAGGGCGGAGTCTCCCAGATCTACCGTTTGCTGGTGGCCAACACTACCTGTCCCCTTGAGGGGCTCTGCCGGAAGTGGGAAGATTGGGTGGGACCGATGGAGGAGGAGGACTGGGTGGAGGCGTTGATGGCTCCTCGGACCCTAACAATGGCTATGCGATTCCGGTTACTTCAGACTCTCTATCTGCACACAGCATACCTCACTCCTATCAGATTACATAAAGCGGGCCTCCGTACCACAGCTGACTGTCCCCAGTGCTCCGGTCCAGATGCTGATTTCTTCCATATGGTTTGGGCATGCCCAGTTTAATGGTTTACTGGAGGACGGTCATGGGAGAGGTCCCTAAGGCCCTGAGGGAGGATATTGAGGTAGCCCCACTACCGCTTCTATTGGGGGTCATGGGTGAGACAAGTCTGTGGAGAGCAGACAAGATTTTCTTGGGACGGCATGTTTGGTGGCCAAGAGAGATATAATGGTAGACTAGAAGGCCGGGGCAGCACCGGCACTGATTAAATGGAGACGTGGAGTGGATTGGTGCGCACAGTGTGAGAGGCTCGTGTACGAGGCCAGGGGGTGTCCAAACAAATACAACAAAGTGTGGGGGAAGTGGGAGGATGCGGCATGCTTTTAGCTTGGGAGCAGCGCGACTCGGGATGTGGTACGGTTATGGATCAGTGGGAGGACTTCCTTCTCCTCCCCACTATCTCCTCAACCCTTCTTGGAGGGGCTGAGCTTGAGTTGGAGTTTAAGCTTAAGCTACTAACTATTATTTCTGTCTATAGATATTCTCTACAGAGTCCTGATTTGGACCAGGGATTGACCGTCCCCAAACACCAGTTGGTGTTATGTTATTTGTATCTGTATCTTTACTTTTTTGTCTTCATAAAATCAATAAAATTTCTTTATAAAAAAAAAATAATCTTTGAGTCATTGTTGTAATTTCAGTTTTGAATCCTCCATCATCTGAGCATATCCTGCGAGCCGGCAGGAATTGACTGTATGGTATACTCCATTTTAATGCCTTCTGATGACCACTCTTACCATGCAATATAGAATTGCATGCAGTTGGTTTACGGTATACAGTGGTCTCCAACTTATCATTTTTGACTTCCAACATAACATCTAGAAATTCAATGGTGTGCCTACTATACAGTAGTTCAAGATGAATATTGAACCTATTGTTATTAAGTACACTGATATATTCCAACAGGAACTGTTCATGACCATCCCATATAAGGAAAAGGTCATCAATATATCGCACCCATAATACAACTTCATCCATGTAAACTTTCTGTCTCTCAAACCAGGCTATTTCTTTCTCCCACCATCCCATATAGAGATTGCATACGTGGGACCAAATTAAGCTCCCATAGCTGTCCCTTGTTTCTGAAGATAATAGATATTGTCAAAGAGAAAGACATTATGTGTGAGACAAAACTAACATCGACATGAGCATGTTGGTATGTTGTAAAAACTCAATTGGTCGTGTCCCTAAGAAATATCTACAGGCTTCCATCCCATATTCATGCTTGATTGATGTATATAAGGAAGCTAGATCCATGGTTACTAACAAATAATTGTCATGCCACGGAATGTTGCGTATTTTAGACAGAAAATGATTAGTGTCTCGTAAGTAAGAAGAGAGTTCAGTAACATAGAGGCATAAAAAAAGAGACCTAAATATCTTGAAGTATTTTCCAATAACGATTGTTTCATACGCACAATGGGTCTACCAGGGGGATTTGGGTAAAAAATAAATACATGGAATTTTTGGAAAGTCAGTTTTTAAATATGAATACTCTTCATGATCAATAAGATGTTCTATAAGCCAGCCATCTAACATCTCCCAATAGTTCTGTTGATATTGGGTAGTGGGATTCATACTTAATTTATCATAATGGTCAATATGCATAAGTTACTTACATGTAAATCCTAGTTCTCTTCCAGGGGTATCCTCATCAAAGTCATAAACATTGAATATTCCCGCCCCCGTGCGGGGACCCTGGAGCATATATAAAATACACATATATAAAGTATGAAATATGCACAAAAAATATATATATCATTTTTAGTAGACCAATTTTCATACTAAACTCATATATACGTGTGTAAAACAGCAATGCAGACTATAATCATAAACAGGCTAAAATGCTTTATTTCTATGGAGTTTTTTTTTTTTTTTTTTTCCAAAAACAGTCCTTTTCAAGATTACAATAAGAGAAAAAATATATTCCCAAGCCCCCTAACTGGGCCTAGGGAAATAAGCAGTAGTACCATCAGAGAAAAAGAAGAAAAAACTACATTGAAAACAATGGAGCATTCTTAGCCAATAGGCTGCATGCAGGTTAACACAGGAGAACCATAAAAATCCTGGCACCGTGCCTTTAAGACCCTGAGCACCTCCAGTATCCCACCATGCCTCAGGGGTGAAGGAGAGGTGACAGTTGGTTCACAGTTAGGTCAGTACTTTTTTACGGTGACAAGCTGTGTAGCAGATTCGAAAGATAGTAAGTCCTGCACTTCTAGGAGACGTGCGTCCGAGGAGGAGGGTGGGTTGTTTATGACTTTGATGAGGATACCCCTGGAAGAGAACTAGGATTTACAGGTAAGTAACTTATCCTTCTCTTCCAGGGGATCCTCATCAATAGTCATAAACATTGAATAGATTAGCAAGCCTATCCCTTAACTCTGCGGACTGTCTAATCGAAGTGCAGGGATAGATATGTATCATGCAAACAAATTTCTCAGAGATGCTTGCCCAACTTGGGCGTCTGCTCTGGCATCTGAGTCCAAACAGTAATGTCTAGTAAATGTGTGTACAGACTTCCATGTAGCAGCCTTACAAAGTTCAGAGATTGGAACATTGTTAAGGAGGGCAGCCGTAGCCGCCTTTCCTCTTGTCGAATGCGCCTTAGGCCTAGCAAGTAGTTGTTTGTTAGCCAATTGATATGCAGTAACATTACATGAAACTATCCATCTAGAAATGGTTTGTTTTGAGGCTGCTTCTCCTGTTCTCAAATGACCATAATTTACAAATAAGTGGTTGGAATGTCTAATTAGTTTGGTGTTATCCAAGTAAAATTTTAGCACTCTTTTCAAATCTAGGGAGTGCAAAGCTTTCTCCGCCGGAGTATCCGGATTGGGGAAAAAAGTTGGTAGTGAAATAGTCTGATTGATGTGAAATTCTGACACCACCTTCGGTAAGAATGATGGATGAGTTCGCAGAACCACTCTATTCTCGTGGAAGACTGTGTATGGTTCTTTGGAGGACAAAGCCTGCATTTCACTGACCCTACTTGCGGAAGTAATGGCTACCAAAAAAGCTGTCTTCCACGTAAGGTGTTGCAAAGAGGCTTTGTGTATAGGTTCAAAAGGAGGGTCCATAAGTTTCGATAGCACTATGTTCAGCTCCCATGGAGGGGAGGGTTTCCGAATGGGTGGAAAAACTTTTTTCATACCTTCTAAGAAATCCTTGACTACTGGTCTTGTAAAAAAGGATTCCTGAGAAGGTGACTTACTATAGGCTGGTAATGGCAGATAAATGTGCCTTAATAGATGACACTTGCAGACCCGATTTTGCCAAATGGAGTAGGTAAGACAGTATGACCTCCTCTTGAGCCAGTATAGGATTCTGACCTTGCTGATAACACCATATGTAGAACCTCTTCCACTTGAACGCGTAAGAACGCCGCGTGGAAGGCCATCTGGACTCCTTCAAGATTTTCATGCACTCCTGCGAGAGGCCTAGGTGCCCATACTGCAGGAATTCAGGAGCCATGCCATCAAGCTCAGAGAGGGAAGGTTGGGGTGAAGTATCCTGCCTCCCGACCTACAAAAGAGATCCGGTCTTCACGGCAGCCTCCTGTGAGGTTGCTCCGATAGGTTGAGGAGATCGGTGTACCAGAACTGACGAGGCCATTGCGGAGCTATGAGAATCATTCTGGTGCTGGATCTGTAGAGTTTGTTGATCACCGCAGGTATGAGGGGGATCGGTGGAAAAGCGTAGAGAAATATCCCTGACCAGTCGATCAACAGGGCATTCCCTCAAGATCCCGGACGGTAGAACCTGGGCGCGAAGTCTGGGCATTTCCTGTTTACCTCGTCTGCGAAGAGATCCAATTGAGGCTGACCCCATTGAGCGAAGATGTCTTCGATGACCTTGTCGTGAAGGACCCAATCGTGGGCGTCCTCGAGATGTCTGCTCAGGAAGTCCGCCTCCACATTTTGGTGACCTGGTAGGTGAAGTGCTGTAAGCGACATTCCTCTCGCTAATAGCCAATGCCAGATGGTCTGAGACTCCCGAGATAGGGGCCGGGATCTCGTTCCTCCTTGTCTGTTCAAAAAATACATTGTGGTCGTGTTGTCCGTGTGTACTAGGTGAGATTTCCCCTGAAACGATGGAGCAAAAGACTTGAGAGCCAGATGGACTGCTCTGAGCTCTAGCAGGTTGATGTGATACTCTCTTTCGTTGTCGGACCACAGGCCCTGAGCTTGAAGGGAACCTAGATGAGCTCCCCATCCCTGAAGAGACGCGTCCGTTACCAGAGTGTCGGATGGGATTACCTGATGAAACAGAACTCCTACCGACAGGTGAGGTCTGTGCATCCACCATTGCAACGATCGTCGTGCTCCTATCGGAAGTCGCACTCTGTCCTCCCAGCGGCCTGTGCTCTGGTTCCAGATGTTTTCTATCGCCTCTTGGAGAGGCCTCATATGTAGCCTGGCATTCGGGACAATGAAAATGCACGAGGCCATGGAGCACAGTAGAGATGTTACCTGACGGGCCGTAGGTTCGCCGGACTTCAGCAGGTCTTGACACTTTCTCTTTATTGATAACAGTCATTCCTCCGAAGGATACTCTCTTTCGAGCTCTGTATCCAGTATTGCTCCTAGGTAATGTAGATTTTGCGTTGGAGTCAAGGTGGACTTCTGGTAGTTGACTTGTAGACCTAGAGACCTGAAAACACTGAGCACAATGTCTCAATGGCTTCTCGCCTGCTCCGGAGAGGAGGCTTTCAGTAGCCAGTCGTCTAGGTATGGGTAAATAAAGATTTTTTGTTTCCTTAGATCCGCCGCTACTGTTGCTACGCATTTTGAGAAAACGCGAGGGGCAGATTTCAGGCCGAATGGCAGCACCTTGAACTGATAGTGCTGGGAGGCAAAAAATACGCGTCTTGCAGGCCGATGGAGCACATCCAGTCTCCTCGATGTAGCTGAGGGAAAATCTGGTGGAGAGCCAGCATTCTGAACTTTTGCTTTTTTATGTACTTGTTCAGTATTCGTAAGTCCAGAATCGGTCTGAGAACTCCCTCTCGACCTTTTTTTGCTACCAGAAAGTAACAGGAGTATAACCCTTTCCCTCTGTGCGCGACTGGAACTTTTTCTATTGCCTTTTTCCATAAAAGGGCGTGAGCCTCTTTTCGTAATAGGCTCATGTGAGCCGGATTGCAGTTGGTTGGCGGCAAGTGAGGAGGAGGTTGCCGGAAAAGAAGAGAATACCTATTCTCGACAATGTTGAGCACCCATTTGTCTTTTGTTAAAGCATGCCACTTGTGAATGAATGCTGTGATACTTCCCCCCACCGGAGGGGTGCACGGTGCTAAGGGAAGCGAGTCCTCATTGTTTTGCAGGAGTTTTGGGTGTGGACTGCTGTGGTCTGCTTGACACTCGGACTCTCGTGGCCTTACGAGATTGGAAAAGTGGGCGTCCTTGCCTCTGCTGTGGCCCTGGGACCAATGAGGGGTTTGAACCCTCTGCTGAAAAGGGTGCCTGTCGTAAGGTCTATACCTTCGCCTGAAGTCCTTTTTTCTCTCCAGGCCCACTGCTCTCATGGTATCCACTTCCATCTTCATACGCGCCATCTCCTCGTCTGTATGGGTACCAAAAAAGCAAGTTCCCGTTGAACAGAAGATTTAGGATACGCTGCTGCGCTTCCTGCTTCAATCCTGTCAGTCTCAACCAGGAAGACCTCCTTGCACAAACCCCATGCACGTAGCCATGTTCAGCTAAGTCTGCCCCATCTGCTGTTGCGCTGATGATCTGATTGGAGACCAGACATCCCTCCTGAAGGATCTCCTGGAAATCCTGCCTGTCCTCCCTAGGCAATTTGTCTGCAAACCTGCTCAGTGAGTCCCAGAGTGAACGGTCATATCTGCCAAGGAGTGCGGAAGCGCTGGAGACCTTTATCATGGAAGCCGCCGTGCCACACATTTTTCTCCCCAGAGAGTCTAGGTGTCTACTCTCCTTGTCAGGTGGAACCGCAGAGGATGATGCCACTGAATGTGTTTTTCGGGCTGCGGCCAATATGACTGAGTCCGGCGGCGGATCCGTCCTGAGAAACAAAGGATCTTGCTCAGGTGCTTTATATTTCTTCAAGATCCTAGCAGGAGCTGATCTGAGGGTAGCTGGTGCTACAAAGGTGTCCATGGTTGGTTGTAACAGACCAGGCACTAGTGGCAGCAACTTTTTTGAAACCGCTCTATGTTGTAGGGTTTCAAAGATGACGGATGAGGAGGTTGAAGGCTCCGGAACCTCTATATTTAGCTTTTGTGCTCCCCTGAGAAACACCTCGTTAAAGGTTGTGATATCGTCCACCGGGGAAACCCTAGCTGGTGGAGAATCCGTTAAGGTCGGGGAGTACTGTCTGACAGAGGACCCCGACGATGACCAAGAGGGAGACCTTCTGCGATGGAGTGATCGTGACCTAGATCGTCTCTGGGAGCGTGACCTGCTCCAAGATGCTGTAGCAGAGCGCCAAGGCCTCGTGGTCGACTGGTGAGAAGCAGAACAAGCCCGTCCTGCTCGCGCTGTTGGTGAAGGTGTTCTCGGGAAAGAGGCAGAAGGAGAGTACATCCTCGAATACTGCGAGCCTGGGGAAGCAGTTGTTCTATTAAGGCTCTCCAACCACCTTGGTGACAAGTTGATGGGCGAGACATGCCCAGACGATGCCGCTGTTGACCGAGATGAACCACTTCTTATGGAGACCACCGGAGATGTTGGGGTGGTCTTATCCACCGGAGGAAGCCGATGCTCTGCTCCCTGCAAGACAGGTAACACCTGTGTCGACGTCGACAGCTGCAGTGACGTCGAAGGGGGTGCCGTAGGTTGCTTTGGCCTCGACGTCGAGTGCCTCGACGGTGACCGGCGATCCCTTGACCGCAACCTGCTCAACGTTGTGTGCCTCGCCGTTGAGGGGTGGGCCGCCGACGGCGGATGTCCTCGTTCTCGCCGCTGAGGCGATTTCGACGCCGTCTTCCTCGATGTCGAGGGGTGCGAGGCCTTCGGCGGCGAATGGTCACGCCGGTCATGGCTCGACGTCGATTGGTGGGTTGCCGTCGACGGAGATCTGCCCCTGTGGTGGCCATGTTCTCTCGACGTCGTATCCTTCGAAGTCGGTCGGGTCGCCGTCGACCTATGACGGTGAGATGGTGGCAGCGATTACGTCAACGGGGAACAAACAGGTACTTTCCTACCTGCTGACGTCTATCTAGCCTGTCTCTCCTGAGAAAGGCTTGTTGGCTGCCTGGGAAGCGAAGAGGACGATGTTTTCTGCCTCTCATGAAGACCATGAAGCCTGATCTTCTCCCTGTCCTTCAGAGTTCCTTTTGACATGTTCTTGCAGTGTCTGCAAGTGTCAGGGCAGGGACTCTGAGGCAAGCACACAATGCAGAGAGTGTGTGGATCTGACTGGGTCTTCTTCTTCCCACAGGAAGGGCACTTCACAAAAAGAGAAGGAATTTTTCATTTAGGAAAAAACTTCTAGACTCAGACAAAGGTGTTAGATGTCGAGTAAAAGCAGAAAAAACGCTGTTTTGAAGTATTTTTCTGAGAAAAACACCGAAAAACTGAGAGCTCAATGCTCCAGGATCCTCTCAGAAGAAGCAGGAAAAAAGAACTGACCCAACTGTGAACCAACTGTCACCTCTCCTTCACCCCTGAGGCATGGTGGGATACTGGAGGTGCTCAGGGTCTTAAAGGCACGGTGCCAGGATTTTTATGGTTCTCCTGTGTTAACCTGCATGCAGCCTATTGGCTAAGAATGCTCCATTGTTTTCAATGTAGTTTTTTCTTCTTTTTCTCTGATGGTACTACTGCTTATTTCCCTAGGCCCAGTTAGGGGGCTTGGGAATATATTTTTTCTCTTATTGTAATCTTGAAAAGAACTGTTTTAAAAAAAAAAAAAAAAAACTCCATAGAAATAAAGCATTTTAGCCTGTTTATGATTATAGTCTGCATTGCTGTTTTACACACGTATATATGAGTTTAGTATGAAAATTTGTCTACTAAAAATGATATATATATTTTTCGTGCAGATTTCATACTTTATATATGTGTATTTTATATATGCTTTGGTGTCCCCGCACGGGGGCGGGAATATTCAATGTTTATGACTATTGATGAGGATCCCCTGGAAGAGAATGGTTAATTGTTGTTTAGGTTCTTTAGAATAATTTTATACATCCATAATAACAATATTGCCACCTTTGTCATAGGGCTTGATCACAACTGTAATATTGGATTTAAGGGAGTCTTTCCAATCAGAGGCAGCGAAATTCGTTAATCTGGACCTCTTAAATTGCCAGTTCATTCAAAATTTGTCAATATCCCCAACTACCAACTCGTGAAATTTATCAATCAGATTACCACTGGGTAGCTGAGGATTAAACTTGCTGGAGGGTTTCAAGGAACTGGCTATACCACAATTAGTTGTAAACCCCATTTTTGTTAAAGTAACCATGTCTATACATGTGTTCTCAATTATCTGGGATTCAGCTGTAGCCCCTTCATTGGTTAATTCACCAATCATAACCAAGTCTGAGATGTCATCAATATTGAACCTAGAAAATTTGACAACATTTGTTGCACTGGACTGATGTTTGACCAATGATTTGCTAGAAAAATGTTTCATTAAACGTAATTTGCGAACAAATTTATATAGTTCAATGCCTGTTTTCACATAATCCCAGTGGACAGCTGGACAAAAGCTGAGTCCTAGGTTGAGAATGCGTTCTTGATTATGTGTCAGACTGATTTTAGAAATATTTACAATAATGTTGGCACTGTCCAAAACAGACTCAACATCTATTTCTTGTGTTTGTTATCTCTTCCTCTGCCTCGTCTTGTGCCTCCCCGACCTCGTCCTCTGCTTCTGCCCGATTGTGGCGTGGCCATTTGCATGATTGGCATTTATATTCACATTATTCTATGCTTAACATGTATATAGGCCACTGCATAGTTTTCATATAGGTTATTTGAATAGACACTTGTGGGTCTGTGTTTTATTTATCTATTACAACATGTAAATAGTATTATAACTTTTTTTCTACAGGTGCTTCACTATTTAAATATTGAGGAAACTATAAAATTAAAAAAATATATGAGTTATAAAAATTCACAAATAAATTAGTCTACAGTACAACACTTGGAAATCTGAGTTTTTAAAATACTACTTTAAATCTCAATATATTTTCTTCCTTATACACGTATGCCATCTCTATGTATCTACATATTTATTATTTTACTCCTACTGTAGAAAAAACCCTTGACTCTAACAATGCACTATTCTATGTCCCACCCTATACCTCTCTCAGTATAACTCTGCCTTTACTCTGACTGATCCTAGACCTCATTCTACTACTTTACTCTCCATCTACGCCTTTCTAGGCTCTTCCCTCCTCTACCCCTCCCTCCTTGGATCACCCCAGCCTCATTACACTACTATGATCTCCCAAACAACCCTTTCTAAATTCTTCCCTAATGTATCCCTCCTTTGACTCATCCCAAACCTCATTTCACTAGCATGATCTCCCTAATCCATTTGAGAGGCTCTTCTCTCCTCCATCTCTCCTTTTAAACATCCCAGACCTCTGTGATCTCCCATGGGACACTTTCTAGACTCCTCCAGCCCTCCATTATCCTATTTATTCAACTAACAGACACTACCAAATTAACTCACATTTCCTTATACTAATCCACCACTAATCCTTTTAGGGTTTCGGAGTAGTGTGCTACTCGCTGAAAAGTGCTTCAATGGCTTGTCAGGGGTAGTAAGAGCTATATAAATACAATTACAATTACATGAATGCAAAGGTACACCAGACAGTTTTGCTCGATAAGCAAATCTTGTAATCATCGACTTACCAAAACAGCATTATTCTTGAATGATCAATACTTTGAGACCAACACTGCAAAATGACAATTTACTCCAACCAATACATTAGAATTTTATATGAACGAATTTGAGGAGGAGGAAAAAAACACCTTACTGGTGAACTCCTGAAAAATCTACAAAATAGGGCAGAAATTCCAAGACCAGGCAATTTTTCCAACAAAAGAGGGTAGCAAAACATGAGTTCACCATCCCGTGCATGCTACAACTATCCAACAGCTACGATAACAAATGGTCTGTAGCAATGAAAATTTGCATGCCCTTCTTCCAAAGGAAGCAAAAGTAAAAAAGATGGAAACAAAACAAAGTGCCCCCTCCTTCAGAACGATGTTCAGATATTGTAATGAATAACAATAATTTCATCATGGTTTTTACTTCCTAATTGTTGCACATAGTCGGAAATTTTCATAGTTTCTGCTTCTCAACTTTTTGTACAATGGAGAAAATGCACCTAATGGTTGAATGGCAGACATTGTATTCTGAGTACTTAGAAAATGTTTTCAAGTACATACAAAACACAAGGATTCCTAATCATACATAGGTGACTTTGTGGTGATGGTAATCTAAGTTGAGGTCTGAGGTGGTGCATGGGGAGGCATCCACAAAGTAAGTTTTATTCCTCAGCCCACCAGGACAGTTTTGACTGGGGTTCTAGAATGACAATTTTCATTTTCTGTTCACTTGATGCTTTATCTCACTGATGAGTCATGTATAAGATTTTAGCTATCTATGTAGGAGGCCATACATCGGAGGAACGTTTAGTAACTGATAGGTGGACATATCTGCTCACTCTTAAAAACAGGATACTATCTAATGTAACATTAAAAGCCCCCATGAAAGCAGGGGCTCTGTCTCCTCAGTGTTGGCTATCAAACCTTCTAGTTCGTCACACTACTTATATGTTATGAAGAGTAAGATGTCCTGAAGATGCACCATCAGCCTGATATGTGCAGGGAAAGATCGCCTTTAATTGTATCCGGGAATTAATTATAATGAAAACCTTCAGCACTAGGTGCAGTGTTCAGACCAAGTTAAAGGCACATGAAATAAGGGTGTTGGCCTCATACAGTGACCATGAGTCACTGGTGTTGGCCTCATACAGAGACCATGTGAGCCTTCTTGGATGGAATATAGAATCACGAACTAGTAGAATTAATGAATACAGGCAACCCTTTGCTATAAAGTCACCACTTGGAAATGTGCTGTAAAAAGAATGATACAGTGAGCTGCTGATTATGGGCATAAGCGCCACAAAGAAGTCTTAATTAACTGCCAGCTCACTGTTGGTAATGTGCTACTGTCTCTCTGAATCCAGTTCTATAAATCTTATGGGAATGGGCTTTTATATGTCTTCAAGAGGATTTGGGGTGTTTGCGTGGAATCAAGACAGCATGTGGGGAGTGACTTGGGCAAACTAAGTGAATACATTTTGATGTTCCAACTATTCTGGGTAAAAAGTGTTCCCTTACTACAAGATGCACCCTACGACCTTCTGGGATTCTGACGATCCCCTCTCTGCAAAAAAATCCACCTCACTGGGCTGGTGGCCAGTGAGACTTACGTTTAAATTTAGAATGCTTTTGTTCTACTTGAGTGAAACAGAATTCTTCTTCACCATCTGAATGAGAGGTGAATGTGAGGATGGAGTCTTCCATTCATAGTTAAATGAAACTGCTTGCACATTAAAGTTGTTCTGAGTTAGGTGTGTCTATGCAAAGAAGAGTGAATAGTGGAGTCCACAAGATCTCATTACATGCAACTATTGTTTAAGTGCTGTCTTGCTTGAACATACCAAACACAAATTCCTCAGCATATTTTGAAGGGAAGAGATCTACGCATTGGTCTATCTTAACCCATGATGCGCTTGCCTGAGTCAGCTGATGCACTAATTTGACGAGATGCAAGGTCTCATCAAGCGTTGGGTTGATTGCATAAAATGAAGAGGGAGTGGGACCAGGCCCTTGATCTTTTCACATACCACAGTAACGTCCATTGAGTGCAGCTTTGTATTTTGCAATCCATCTCAAGTTATTGAAACAGCAGCATTAGGACGTGGGAAGGAGGGCAGGAGTGGTTTGGAGGGAAGGTTAACCAAACCCTCCTCTGCATGCACAAAATTTAAACTTTGTAGAGGAAAGCCAAAATTCCTTCTGGGTACTCTGGTGTAAAGACTTGGAACAGTAGTCTCTACTGCTCTGCCAATTCAGAACATAGAGGGAAACATTGAAATACGAAGAAACAAAACTAAAAGGCAAGAAAGTCAAAAAGCAAGCAGTTACAGGGAAAAAATAGAAAAGAGGGGAAGAATGAGGGGGGAAGAAAAAGGGAAAGAGAAAGGCGGTGTGGGCAGAACACCCCCAAAATATAGCACACAGTTTTCATTTTAAAGCCCATGGGTATAGATGATTACCTCTTTAAAATATAAGCTGTATCTTCAAAATCAGCCTCAACTCTGCAAGGATGCAGAATCAGGACCGGAGTAGTAAAAATGGGTCAACTTTTCTGCAACTACGGTGTGCTACAGGATTGCACGATCTTCATTCAATTGCACATCAGAGAAGCCCAGAGCTTGCATATTTACAGCCTTCCATGTATTCTCCATTGTGTCTATGCTACTTCTCTCGCTGCAGCACAGCTACTGATGCCCTTGATGAAACGCCAACAATTCTCTCACTTTGATATTCAAGGTGGAGGTCTAACACTCCATGGTAGGCTCCTTGATTCTGGTCTTAATGCAAGGTACAGAACATACTGTAAGTTGGACATGGCAGAAGTCTGGTTGAAATAAGAACATTTACAATATTTAAATTGGAGACTGGGCTATCTTTGTACATTTCAGGGATTGTTGTACCACACATTCAAATATACCCCCTTCCAAATACTAGTGGCAACAAAGAACAAAAATTAAATTCAGCAGACCAATGAGAAGTATGAAACTCACATATGCTGATCTGTTATTTTCCTTATTTATTAGGTATTATCATTCTTGTCCATTTGATATGCAAGGATAGTTGGACTATGGGCTTTCATATATGCTGTCACAGTTATTTTTGGGTGCACTGCTTTACCAGTGACATCTACTGCTGTATGTGCACTGACAACTTTTAGATTAAAATGCATCCATACATCTACTGAAAACAGCCCTTCAGGCTCTGCTTCTCTGGGAAAACGGTATTCTATCAGCTGAAAAACTCAAGACACATATATGTGATCGTGAGCCCTTCCTAGACAGATTAAACTGATCCAAGCGCTTTTTTGACAATGTGTATTTTTGTTCACGATGACTAAACACAAAGGACTAATCCTTCCTAGCTGCAATCAGATTTTCCACCAGATGTTCTTTTGTTTTGTCTTCAATGCCCCAAGATGAGAGGAGCAACTTGTAAGCAATTTAATTTGGGATCACATCAAAGTTTTTGCGCAAGGATGGAAAATGAGTGTGTGCCTTCACCAATTTATTTTTACATTCTGTGTGGTTCTTTTTAATAAGTAGGAGCATCCTGACTATGCAAATGTTTTGAAAACAATACATAGGTACGTATAGTAACATTTACAAACCCCTGCAAAAGCAGCACATTCATCAGGATGTTTTCTATTATCATTTCTGGTGTTGGATCTGTGAGGGCATTATAATGGAATGCTATACGATTTAAGCGCTACTGCAGATGAGGCCCCATCATCCAAAATGCAATAGTGTTATTGATACTCAAATTAGAACTACAACTACAATTTATCGAGCGGGGCAGGGCCATGTTGCGAACTGAGTAAGTCACGTGGCTCCGGGCTCTGGCTGTTTCCCCCCCACCCCCTCAAACATCACAACCACCCCTCCCCCCTGCCGCACATTCCATAGCATGAACTTAAAGGTGGACACCCCAGGGACTGCTGACTGCCGGCTGGATGCTATCTGGAGGCCCAGCGGTGGCAATACGCTGTGGCTGGGGCACCGAGCTGGCCCGGTCGGAAGAGCTGGGAGCATGTGCACTGTGGTCAGAGCCCCGATCCCTGTTGCCAGGTGTCCTGTAGTTTCCTGGGCCATATCCTCCCCAATTGCTTTAGGGCTGCAATGGAGCTCTAACACTGCCCTTCCCCTTTTGGTCGGCCACCAGGGGCAGGGGCGGTGAGCTGTTTTGTCTGGCACAGCCTATTAGGGCCTATGCCACAGATGACAATGGCGCTGGGCCCCCATTGCACGGGCACAGAGGAGCAGCAGTGATCATCAGAAGACGCTGGCCGGGGAGTAGCAGTCGTTTCCCTTCAACCCAACACATCCATTCGGAGTTCCCCTGTCCTCTCCTTACAGAGATTCGGACTGAGTACCACAGAGATGTCGATAGAGTGGGGCTTTGCTCTGGCATTCCTTAAGCTGTGACAGTGGACATCCCTATCCCCCACTGGTGAGTGGCACTGGTGGGCAATCTGGGGGGTTTGGTGTTGTCTTCCTGCATGTTTGCACATCCAACAGGCCCAAGTGATCACAGCAAGACACTGGAAAGCCAGTGTGGCCTGGCACGGCCTAGTGCATAAGTGTGGCAGTGCAGTGATAAGTTGTTGAATGTGAAGGCCCCCCAACATGATGTTGGATTATAAGGGAGCATCCCAGCTTGCAGAAACTGCTAGGCTTGCAACATTGAGCTGTCCGGGGGCTGGAGTGGCTACTGTCTCCCTTGATACCATGAAGAAAATGAGGGGCATGAAGCCTGAGGGCCACAGGGGCTCCCTGAGTGTGCAACAGAGATTCAGGATCCCACAACAGGAGTACACAGCACCTCCAAAACTGCAGCGCAGGAACGCACCACCCAGCTAGGGGACATACTAAAGGCTAATCAAGATGCGGAATCTACATTGGAGCCCAAATGGGATGCAGTGGCAGTTGAAGTGGAACAGCTGAGGGCAGAGTATAGAAAGGTGGTGGAACGGGTGGAGACAAACGTGTATACATTTGCAGCGTTAGGTCCCTCAGTGAGTGACATGCAATCATGCATGAAAGCCCTCTAACAGAAGTACAATTCCTGAAACTGCAAAACTGAGAATGAAGAAGGGCAATCCCACAGGAATAATGTAGTTATATTGGGTCTTCCAGAACGGGCCGAGGGAAGCAGCATTTAACTGTATTTCGAAAAGTGTTTTCTGCATACTGCACTGGCCGGTAAGCAATTGCATTTTTCTCAGTGGAACAAAAACATAGAGCTCCCCCCAGACCGGCTGTGGCAAGACTTTTTAACTATAGGGATTACAAGAATCTAGGCAGGCCATGGATGTCAAGAACAGTCAAGGGAGTATATTTCATGACTATACTACAGAGACACAACGCAGAAGAGAATCATTCTGAGAGGTTAAGCTATGCCTCCAAGATCTTCAGATATGATTTGCATCATTGTTCTAGGCCATTCTCTAGATTTAAGACAACCGCAAAGTGTAATTCTTTAAACCCCGGCAGAGGCACACTCCTTGTTACACGCTAAAGGGGGCCCGTGAAGCGGGGGTCCGCGGTGACTCGATTGCCCCCAGGCAGTTCTGGATAGAAAAGAAAGTACCCTATGGAAAGTTCAGTGAATGGCCATCTCAAAGACAAGCAGGTAAAGAATGGGCCATGATAGTGGTAGAGATCGAAAGGCACACCAGTCCCAGACTGTCTATCTCGGGGGACGATCAAGAGCATCAAACTGATGTAGATAGTAATGATTTGGAGGCAGCCTTGCTGTCCCTAAGTCATAGCCTCGGGCTGACACCTATGATGGTGGACTTGATTGAGTAGTTAATGGACATCCTTTGTTGGTTGCATACATTGTACATGACCTGAGGAGAACAATGATCGTAAGCATTACTAATCAAGGGTGGAGGGTGTGGGGATTGGGGCCAGTGGGTGATTGGGCGTGGTGGTCCAGGGTGGAGTGCAGAGAACTCAGAGTGGAATTGCATAGCGCCCCTCCCATTACCACATGGGCATGATAAATAGGCAAAAAAATTCAGATGCCAAAGATTTGGTGAGGGAAGTTCCAGGTACTCAACCAAGCAAAGGGAGTTGGGGTTTTCATAGTTTATGCTTCAAGGTCATCTACTGGAACTCAGATTGACACAAAAGTATACATAGTCCAACCAGACCTCCTGGAGTGGAGCTTTAATATTTACACATTAATACAGGGGACATAGTGCCTGACACAATCACAAATATCCCCTCTCTATATAATAACAATACATGGAATGTTCGAAGGACAGGCACCCACGCCAAACGATACAGAATTCATACCTACCTCAAGTGCAGAGGTATACACATTGCATTTCTGCAGGAAACTTGTACGATCAACACAGAAATGGTCAAGATGCTCAAGTGATAATGAAGCACATTGGTGGGTACCGCATGCTCTAAATATGCCAGAGGGGTAGTCATTTGGGTAGCACCTGGGGTATTGTTTCAATTGTCATAATCGAGGGCAGACCTGGAGGGTTGGTACGTAACTCTGCAGGGGCTGCTCGGTGGAAACTGCATAGCATTGATAGTGGTATATGGCCTTAACACACAAGTGGCATCCTTCCTCACCACTCTGACCCTATTTCTGCCCATCCCAACCTTATGTGTATGTTGGGGACTTCAACGTGGTGCCAGATACTGATGTTGACAGATCGATGGCGGCACTGAAGTCTCTGTCCTAGTGAAAGACAAATGAGGTGGTCACAGATGTGTGGGGGGAGCCATATATCAAAATAGCAGGGAATATTCATTCTACCCATGGGTGCACACCTTACACACAAGTATGGTCTTGCTCTACTGCAGAGAGACATTAGTAGGTAAATAGATAGATGCAGAATATCTAGCTTGCAAGGTTTTCGATTGTAACCCCTTGAAGAGGACCACTGCATGGGAGTACATGTTGCCCTACATCCCAACCTGGAGAATGCCCCTAGATCTGAAAATTAAAATGTTTAATTAAATATGGGCCTATATAAAGAGGCCTAAAGCTAATGCTACGTTTTAAAGGCTATGCAATGTCTCTGTCTAAGCAGTTTCTAGAAAACCAATGTTCATTGTCCACTTGTTGCTGACTTTTTAAAATGTCCCAAATGTTTAGAGAAATAGAATTTCAATATCCTGGGTACCTTGCACACTGTGGAAAAGTTATGTTCTTTCCTTGTAGAACTTGTCCTTCCTGGGATGAGATAATGTGTATTCAAACAATAGTTTGCAGTGCTCATGTATAACCTGCAACAATTGTATTCTATTGCGGAAACTGGTGACCAGGAGCAGGAGAACATGGCCCAATCATGAATGGAAAAAATAAAGAATGTGGAGTAAAACTGATTGGTTATGACCTAAACCAACCCACAGACTTCAATAGAATTATAGCTAGTTGCTTTCTAGGGTTTTAATATAGCAATGTTTAGATGATGTAAACTCAGAATTCCTACTTTCTCAGCTGGTGAAATTATGTGTTGTGTCCTTAACTTTTTGTCATTGACGGTTCAGACACAATAGGGCCATAAATTACTGAACTGTGACCCTGTTCATGTCCTGTATGAAGCCTGAAGATGCTTCACTGATAAAGGCATCTCTGCTTGCCTATCCATTTAGGAGACCGCTATTTTTGGTTAGTGCCATAGTCAGATGTTTTCCAAATTAATTTTTGTCTTCTTTTTCTTTTCGCATGAAGCCCAAACATGCTTACAGAATCAGAGTAATAGTTAGGGATAACAAATTCTAAAATAAACTGTTAAATATAATTTGATTGTTAATAATTCATCTGCGATAACTAAATGTATTCGGGTTCATTTATTCATCTGTTATTGTTGTTATTCTGCATGGTGATTCTTGAAAGTTTAATGAAAAATATTCTGTCTAGATTGAGATTTTTTTGATGGTTTGGTCAGCCAGTGTTGTTTCTACATCTGCACCATTTGATTCTTCGTATGATTTACATGACTTTAGTGTTGTTAATTTAGGGTAATAAATGTTTGAACTTACTAAACTGGTGTGGTGACTCATGGCCATGTAGGTCATGGTTCATGAAATGTAATGTCTCCATAATTAAATGCTATTGTTTTGAATTTATGTTTCATGTTGTTTAGGACGTTATCACACTCCTATCTGAGTACAAAGATTCGTGTCGACCTCCAAGGGTGGTCTTTCGATGGGTTTTCATTCATCCTCGTCTTGATATGTAATTGCTATAGATTGGCTCAATTCACCAGTCTATGCAAGGCTTCACATGCAGAGTGCCACCTTCTGCGGTTGTGGCTAGTGAACACGAAAAGGTCCAACTTCATCCTGAGTAAGCAACTGGAGTTTATTGGAGCTGCATCTGACTCATAGATAATGGCAGTCTTTCTGTATCTGCAGCAGAGAGAGAAGTTCAGCCCTGCCTCTAATGCTTTCTGTTAGCTAGATCCTCAACCTCTAGCCTTTGGGTGCAAATCCAGTGGTCTTGAGGTATAGGCAGAATTCTAAGATAGAATGCACTTGAAACCCAAGGTTTGGCATGTCCTGGATTGTCGGGTTCCTCTCTTACAATTATGCATGCCTGAAACTGGTGACACTATCCGTAAACATCACAGTTGCTGCAAAAGATATAACTCCCAGTGAAAAGGATGGCAAATAATTTTCACCTGAGAAGGGTTCACGTGAGTTTAGATTTTCCCTAAGAACAGGAACGCATGTTGGCTTACACAGATTAATCCCTCCTTAGTGGCTTCCAGTGTCAGTAACCAAATTAGAAAGAGAAGATTTTGGTTTGACACTGAATGCAACAGAAAATTATTTTCGGCTCTTTACATCTGGTCCTTCATCTTTTAAGGGTCAAAGCACCCGCATCAGTTCTGTGGTTCTGCCCTGTCACCACTGGCTCATCTTTAGGAATGGCAAGTCACCCAAGATGGGCATTTGCAAACATTGTTGCATACTTGAAAAATAATAGGCAGCCTCAAGACTGTGGCTTCGGTAAGGATGAGGAAGTGTGGTTACTTAGCTATACATGTTAACCTTCACATTACGGTACTTGTAGTTTCAGAGTTTCCTTTAAACCCACCAGAGAAATGTAACAAAGCTGCATTCACCAATTTGTTTGCCGTTTAGTTATTGTAACTGGCAAGTGCCAAAGTACCCCAGCACGGAGCACCTCAATTAGGGTAGACAACCAGGTCTTGGAAGCCCATCATGCTAATGGGCTGTGTGGCATCATTTAAACCAGATTTCTTCTCAATTCTGAAGCATCAGCAACCATTGAGGCTACAACGATGTGGCTTCGCTTCTATTCATTTCTTGCTTCTTAGTACCGGTAGATCAGTTTTTACTCATTCATTTTCTTTTACACAATTTCTGATACAATTTTAGCTTTTTGGATATAGATAAATGACATATTACAGTTTATTTGCAGTTCAATCATCATCAACAGAAAATACATGTGCGTGGCGGGGCAGTCGAAAAGGCAGATGCGCTCTAGGAGCACTCAATGCTGAAAACATGATCTGGTACGAAGGACCACAATGCAGTACCCACTCTGATCATGAGCTCTACTTGAGCATACTGTGAACAATGAGGGCCCTGTCCTGGTTCTAATTTGAGGAATGTTTGCAAAGGAGGCAATGATCCAGACACATAAGTTTGCTCCACCCCTCCCGCAGTGTGTGCTGCTGGGAGAGTAAGATGGGTGCCTTACAGTTTGAGCAGTGTAATTAGAAATTGGACGTTCATACTGCTCCTGAAACATATGTACAGTCAGGGCAGTAAAGAATCCCACACCTGGAGAAGATTGTGTCGACTGATGTATCAACATTCCAAGGATTCGCCGGAATAGCTTAGAGCAGGGGTCCCCAACCTTTTCTGTGAGAGCTACATCTGCTCAGTGAAAGACCTCCTAATCTACCAGCCAATGTTATCACTGTAAACTATTGACAATATAGATCATATTACACTAGGGCCACTCTAAGCAGGACTATCAGTAGAAACCATCGAAGCACTTCTCGCAAGGTTACCAAAAGAAATGGCACTTAAAAGCTTATCAATATTAAATGTATCCCTGTGACTAAAGAAACAACAGCCAGAGCAACACATGCCCTCAGGCACAAAGGACATAACAACAGCAATACACCTCTCCAACTCAGCTTTAATTATCTTCCAAACATAAACTTTAAATGTGTTTTGGAACTGCAACGTTTTGGCTTCATCATCATCTCTCTTTCTGAAAATACCACTTTCATTTTGGACAAACACAATCAATTTTCTGAGGAAAAAAAACATAATGTTTGCTTTTAAAATATCAGTTTTCATGTTTATGAAATCCAGACCCCCAAATATCAGCTGGTCATTCTCATCGAGTACTCAAAAGTACAAACCCTCACATGGACAGATTCTGCTTTAAACACCCAGGTATTACAGTCATGGATTGTGGATGCACACATAACACCAAGGATGCCTGTCCTATATCAATAATGCCTTGAAAACAAACTGTCAAAAAATCTGCCTCAGCTCAGGCTTTCTACAAAAACCAGATATGATTACATTTGCTTTCCAAACTATTTAGCACATATTCAGTCTGAACCAACAGGGACATATTGTTTGCTTAGCTAAAAAAGGTAAACAAAAAAATTAATTAACATGCAGAAACTTTGGCTTGCACAATTGTATTTAGCAGAAAGGGCTTGACTATGAACTTTCATGAAGTTGGACCCTATACCTCGCCTAGAGACAACTTTAGCCGCATTGTCAGCCTCTAATTTTCAATAGAATCCATAAAAAAAAAAAAAACATACTTAATGCTTTTACATGCTTTCAGTCAATTATCTTCATCCACTGGAATGTTTTAGTGCAATTCACAATCTGATTCCACCCAGCACTGAATACAACATGGGTCAGCTCACTACATCCATTGCCTGTTTTGCACCGAGTGATTTTGTCTTATCACATGTGCACAGCCGCAGAAACAGACGAGTGCACATTTTAGTTACTGCTAACATATCCCTGCCACATTTTAAGGTGGCATTTTTACATTTAAGCCTTTGATTAGTATTATATGCGCCCGCAAAAAAAAGCTTTCCGATACCATGCTTTTTGGCTCAGCCAAAACGTGATCCTCAAAGTTAGGAGCAGCCGAAAAATCGGAAATACCAACGTTCAGAATCTAACTTGAAGTATGTTGTTGTTAATTACTTAATTCTACATAAAGGTAATGGGTGCAACTCTCAAACATTGTGGCGCAGCTATTAAGAACTTCGGTGCAAACCAAAGCCATGTGTAGGCATGAACACGGAGATAATAACTCACACAATCGTGATCTGTGGGTATCCGTACCCAAATATTAAACACAATGTACTGGTACAACAGATTATCTTCGGTTTAAAACAAACGCATGCAAAGTCTACGTTTCCAAACTTAGTAGGTAATTTTCTGTTCTTGAAATGTTCACAAACTACTCATTCAAAGGCAGAAAGAAACAAGTGAATTTCCATGGTGGGAAACAGGAAACCTGCATATTTCATGTAGGTGGAGGGATAAACAGTCTTTCTGGCAAATGCACAAATCTGAAACGCAAATCTGCCACATCTAGTCATGCACGTTCTTCATAGCTGCATGTAAATCTACTATTTACGTCGATTTTCTTGCGTTCGTGTAGGGTTAGTTGAATCCACTGAAAAGTTGTAAATATTTGGGAATGGAAAGGCGAGATTATTTGATAGCACACGAGTGAAAATAAGTAAATACCATGTTCCTTACTTAATAGCATTCCTGAAATATATATTAGAGATGAAAAGCCACAAAACAAGAATATTACCTTACAATGGAATCCTATTGCACCGGCAAAAAACATGCCACTAACCTTCAAGGCAATTCTATCCCCGGAAATTAAGCAGTCGCTGTCAATCACTTGTACCACCGAGAATTTAAAACATATCCTGTTGCTCACCATCATGTATATGGATCTCTTTAATACCTTACCTGGTATATTCTAAATGGGATATATCGAAATCCGTTCTCTTCTGCTGGGTACTCCATGAGTTTTCGATTTATGGACCAAAACTGGTCAAATTTATCTGAAAAGAAAATAGAATACTAGTCATTAAAGTTAAAAGTAAAATATTGTTCATGTTCCTGTATCACATCACTGCTTCCACCTCACTGTCTTGCAGAGCAAGCTAGTATGGAGATTTCAACAATCTTTTTTAGTGACTAAATAACTTTAGCAAGTTACCAATGTGCCTAGCATTTCGCTCAGTAGTAGGTGAAATCCTTCTACCAAATTTAACAAAAAACGACTCAGCAATGAACATGCAGTGAACAAGATGTAGGTTTATCTATGCTCTCTCAAGTCCTTGTTTCCTGAGTGTAAATTACATCTAGCCTGGCTCCTAGCCATGTAATGGAGTACAAAAAAGAGGTCCACAAAACAAAAGGTCCTACCCATGGGTGTCTGAGAGCTGAGTAAATATTTTATACCCTGACCTGCAGTGCAAGCTACATAAAAGCTATGATGGCAATGAAAACTGTATAGTGAACTCTAAAATAAGCCCCCTAGTAGGCCTAATCCCACATATGACAGAAAGATAAATGTATTTAGCTGAGGGGGTCACAAGATGTGTAGATTCGCTGTAGATTCACATGTAGACTATTTCCATGCACAAGTAGTCAAAGTTCTCCAAAATAATCAATAAATCTTCTTTAAATGCATCTCACTAGCCACTTCAGAGCATTTAAATGTGACTGTTTGCTCTGGAGACACCACCTGGAAACCAAATATTCATCCAAAATCATAGGTATCAATGAGCCGTGAGCAAGCCCTTCATGTGGCATGAAAAATAAAAATGTTAAACATCCGAACAGGGACATACTTGGCAAAAACAACAGTTGCACTTTAGCCTCACACTGCAGAGTTGACAGAAGCATCGTTCTACAACAGTTCAGTCGCAAAATGCATAACATGATGAAGACACCTCTGTCTGCAGAGATGCAACTAAATCTAACTACTAGAGAAATGCAAGTAGATTCAGCCAGGACGATCCCGCTAGTGCCACAATGGCGCATATATCAACCAAGTGACAATGCCGGGAAATTATTGTATTGGCTGGCAATGAAGCAATAAGGATACAATTCATCCATGATTTACAGAACAAAGCGTAACAAGACTGTAGACCTGCAAACCATTACTACATTTGCCATGTACTATTGTGAATTTTATAAAGCACACCATCCACAGATTAGGGCATAAGGCCGAAGATACTGGATACTGACAGATCTACCTATTACTGGCCACTGTGATGAAGAACACTTGGAACTGCAGAGGCCTCTGACAGAAGAGGAGCTTAATGAAGGTCTGAAATCAATAAACAATGCTAAGACTTCAGATCCCAACGTTTTCCCAGCGGAAGCGTCTCTCACAATGCGACATTTCTCAAAGCAGTTGAAGAACACCACACTGGGACTTTGACTTCATACTTACAAGCAGCATAATTATAGTTATCCTGAAATCGCAACTCCCTTCCCACCGCCCGACTGACTGCAGTAGTTCCTGGTGCCCAGTCTCACTGATTAATACAGGAGGCATGATAGTGGCCAAGGCTCTAACCACCCACCTGACTATATACATGTATTCATTGGTAATCTACATCAAAATGTTTTCATGCATTGGCAGTCAGCAAGGCACAACATGAGCAGGGTACGACTGGCTATGGAACATGCCCATACCTTGCATGGACTAGCCACTATTATCCTAAAAGACTTCAAAAAAGCACTGAACACATTAAACTGGAGTTACCTTCTCCAGGTCCTTCAGCGCGTCAGTCTCGGTCCTCAGTTTCTGAAATACATACAGCTTTTATATACAGAGCTGTCTGTTCAACTCCGGGTTAATGGTATACCATTCCTCCAACCTCCTCTCAGTGCCCACAGGTAGGGGTACATACCAGGGGTTTCCTCCCCTCCCAGCCCCCCCACTATGATTTACAATGGGTCACAATAGCCATCAAGCCTTTGGCCACATAAAATCATATGGAGGGCATGGTGCCGGGTCTTGATTGGAGGTGCAGGGAGGAGTGATAGACTGTCATTATGCACTGATGACCTTCTTCTATATGTTAAATACCCTAGATAGTCTGGTCAAGGGCTCATGGAAATCCTAGGAAAAATCTGTATATTATCAGATCTAGGGGTTAACATGGAAAAGTCTGTCCTCTATCCATTACAGTGAGGGTATCTGGCGATCAACTGGCTGTTGGTAGAACAGACCAGTTTTAAATATCTGGAAATTCAGACGACTAATCGATGTGGGACTTGAATCTGGCACCACTATTGAGAAAAACCTAAACTGAATTACTCCATTGGAACTCAAACTCTTGCTGTGTCAGTGGCTGGCAGGGTTGCTCTATTTAAAATGATTTAATTGCTCAAACTACTCTAAGTTTTGAAAAACTACCATTATGAATTTCAGTTATTATTTTTACAACGTAATGGCATATATATTTTTTTCTTCTAAGATATGGGAATGCTCCTGAACCTTTGTGCACAAGATACCCAGGGTGGCCTGCAATAAATGTGATCATTCCTGGTATGATGGCAAAGTGGCAGTCACTCAGCAGTTTTACTGGGAGGTCCAGATGACCATCCTCAATGACTGTCTACATATTGAACAGCGTGTTGACCCGGTTTTGTGAGTGGAGCTACCCAACCACACATAGCTCGTAATCCGTGGGGCTCTGTATGGGGATTCGTTACCACCAACCTTAGACCAGGCAACAATCTATGGACTAGTAGACTGAGAACTTTGGAGATTTGCCTGAAATGTGGAAAATGAGATGCACTATTTTTTTGTAGGGATTTGATTTCTCGGAATGTGCCACTATCCTATCTACTAAGGCTTTCATGTATGGAATAATTGCCGACTCATTACATATCTCAACTATCAGTTTGTGTGTAGACTAGGTTGGATATTATGTTTTCCTTTGGAGCTTTTTTATAATACCCAATTGTAATACTGAGGACGGTGGTTCATGTTTGATGAATTGGTGCAGTAACCACTTACAAGTCTTTCCTGGATAACTTATCAATTTTGATGGTATGGATGATGTTGTATTATTGTACAATTACCTGAATGGTCGTTTGAGATTGTATTAGATTGGAAATTAGGTTCATCCCAGGTTTGGAGAGTGGCCTTTTGACTAGTGTGATTGGACTACCCTAGTAACCAATAAATTTACAGGGAAGGGTTGCTCCTTTCTGGTCCGACTTTTTTTTGGACTGTAATAGTGGTAGGAGTGGCCATAGATTTTTGACTATTGTGTTTGGGATATCCTAACAACCAATAAATTCACAAGGAAGGGTTGTTCATTTCTGGCCAGACTGTTTTTCTGGACCGTATAGTTGCTGATGTGGGGTGATTGGTTATTTTAACCTGGTTGGATTGTGACTGGTGAAGAATGTCTATATAGAATCAGCGACGTTCACAAAGATTTAGAAGAAGGTCAGTGATGCTGGTGGCACGTTGTATTGTTCTGTCTGAGCTTACAGGTCATGGGTGAAAACAGCAAATTATATTTTGGTTGCTTTGTGGCTTGGGTGCTTTTTACCAATTTATTGACTAGTAATTGGATCATTCTGTAGCTTTTGGATATGTGTTTGGGATTGCCCCTTTTGATACTTGTAGGTTAGGATTAGTGGTTTTGGAGAAGATTAACTCATATATAGGGGAGGTCCTTTGCTTGCATGATTGTAGCAGATAACTATATGGTGTCATAAAATGTTATGATTTTTTTTAAGGGACTTTGTGTTAGATATCAAGTTGAGATTTGGACTAATGAAACTTTTTCGGAGGGTAAAACAAAATTAATAAATCTTTTTTTCTTGTTTTTATTTTTTTAGAACCCAATGGGGTGTGGATATTAAGCTAGGATATTTATATCTGGTCACCTGTTATTTTCCTACAACGATATATGAGCAGTAATAGTTTTTCAAATGAGAAGTAGAACTTTATTTGCCTCATTAAAAAAATAAAAAAAAAGATTTCAAGTATCAGGTTAAATACTAATAGGATTTGTAGTTACTAGGTCTTTTTTCAATAGACATAATTTGTATTTTTTAAATATTTTTTTATTTCAAAAATATATACTTGTTGATGGTAATAGGAATCTTGTACAACTGTATACGTCTTTTTAGTCTAGGATGTTCAGGGAGAACTGATCCATTTTACACTTTGACGCAATATTGCTGCAAAAAATACATTACATAACTTTATTGGATTAGATATATGAGTGGAGGACATAGTAACTTAATAATGAACAGGTCACTAGAAAGGTGCTGTATATATCACTCTAATTTGGTATGGTAAATGATGGAAGTTTATTTTTCAAGACAATTGGGGATTGGTTGATGTGTGTGTGTGTGTGTGTGTGTGTATATATATATATATATATGGAAAATATCACTTACCTAGTGTACATCTGTTCGTGGCATGTAGTGCTGGAGATTCTCATGCTATGCATAGCTTTTCCGACATCTAGTGTTGGGCTTGGAGTGTTAAAAGTTGTTTTTCTTCGAAGAAGTCTTTTCGGAGTCACGGGATCGAGTGACTCCTCCTCTCGGTTACAGTGCGCATGCGCATCGACTCCATTGTTAGACTGTTTTCCCGCAAAGGGTGAAGGAAGGCGTGGCAGAGTATAAAAACATAAAGAGATGTCCATGCAAATGTAAATGTAAATGTATATACATATGTACAAATGTTAAACTTAAACAACTACATGCTTCCGGGGAGGAGGGAGGGTGCATGTGAATCTGCACTACATGCCACGAACAGATGTACACTGGGTAAGTTATATTTTCCAGTCGATGGCATGTGTAGCTGCAGATACACATGCTATGCATAGACTACAAAGCAGTTAGTCCTCCCCCCAAAAAAGTCGTGGCTAGTCTGTAGGAGTTGAAGTTGTTTGAAATAGTGTTCTTAAGACAGCTTGGCCTGCAGTGGCTTGTTGCCGTGAAAAAAACATCAACATAGTAGTGTCTTGTAACTGTATGAGGAGTTGACCATGTGGCTGCTTTACATATATCAACCATTGGTATGTTTCCTAAAAATGCCATTGCTGCACCTTTCTTTCTTGTAGAATGTGCTCTAGGAGTAATCAAAAGTTGTCTTTTTGCTTTGATATAGCAAGTTTGTATGCATCTAACAATCCATCTAGATAAACCTTGTTTTGATATAGGATTGCCTTTATGTGGTTGTTGGAAAGCAACAAAAAGGTGCTTTGTTTTTCTAAAATGTCTATATAGTACCTAAGAGCTCTTTTGAGATCTAGGGTATGAAGAGCTCTTTCTGCCACAGAGTCTGGCTGTGGAAAGAAGACTGGCAATTCCACTGTTTGGTTGATGTGAAAAGGAGATACTACTTTTGGTAGAAGTTTTGGATTTGTTTTAAGTACAACTTTATGTTTGTGCACTTGGAAAAAAGGTTCTTCAAGAGTGAATTCTTGTATTTCACTAACTCTTCTTAAAGAAGTAATAGCTACAAGGAAGGCGACCTTCCATTTTAAAAATTGAATTTGACAAGAGTGCATGGGTTCAAAAGGTGGTCCCATGAGTCTGGTAAATACGATATTTAAATTCCACGATGTAACAGGTGGTGTTCTAGGTGCAATAACGCGTTTTAATCCTTCCATGAAGGCTTTAATAACTGAAACTCTGAATCGAGGAGTATGTTGAATAGTCTGTAAGTATGCAGATATTGCAGTAAGGTGTATTTTGATGGATGAGAAAGCTAAATTTGATTTTTTCAAACTAAGTAAATAGCATACAATATCTTGTATAGATGCTGTAAATGGATCAGTGTTTTTAGATTGACAGTAGTAGACAAATCTTTTCCACTTGTTTGCATAACATTGTCTAGTAGTAGGTTTACATGCTTGTTTAGATTACTTCCATACATTCTGATGGAAGCTTTAGGCAACCAAACTCTAAGACCTCAGGTGCCAAATCGCTAGATTGAGAGCATTGTGGTTTGGGTGCCTTATTTGACCTTTGTTCTGTGTAAACAAGTCTGGTCTGTTTGGGAGTTTGGAATGAGGTACTACAGACAGATCTAGGAGTTTTGTGTACCAGTGCTGGTGTGGCCATGTTGGTGCTATTCGAAGGTGAGGGATGTTTGACGTAGTTTGCTGACCAGAAAGGGAAGGAGTGGGAGAGGGGAAAAAGCGTAAGCAAATATCCTTGACCAATTGATCCGCAGCGCATTGCCCTTGGATAGAGGATGTGGGTGTCTGGATCCTAAGTTTAGGCATTTTGCATTTTCGCTTGTTGCGAATAGATCTATTTCTGGTGTTCCCCACTTTTGAAGTACTTGGGAGTGAATCTCCCATTTGTGTGGTTGTTGGTGATTTCTGCTTAGGAGATCTGCCAGCGGATTGTCTATCCCTGGAATGTATTGTGCTAACAGATGAATGTGATTGTGAACTGCTCATTTCATATTGTTTGGGCTAGTAGGGACAGTTGCGCTGAATGCATCCCGCCCTGTTTGTTGAGGTAATACTTAGTTGTCATGTTGTCTGTTTTTATTAGAACAGTCTACTGTTTGAGAAGCAGTTGAAACGCTTTTAGGGCAAGACATACAGCTAATAATTCTAGGTGGTTTATGTGAAACTGTTTCTGCTTGGCATCTCATTCCCCTTGAATGGTATGATTGTTGAGATGAACTCCCCAACCTATCATGGATGTGTCTGTTGTGATTATGGTCTGAGGCACAGGGTCTTGAAATGACCGCCTTTTCATTAGATTGCTGAGATTCCACCATTAAAGGGACATATGTGTTTGCCGGTCTATCAACACTAGATCTTGAAGCTGACCATGTGCTTGAGACCATTGTTGTGAGTGGCACTATTGTAAGGGTCTCATGTTTAGTCTTGCATGTGGAACTATAGCTATGCAAGATGACATCATCCCTAGAATCTTCTTGATAAATCTTACAGTATATTGTTGATTTGGCTGTATTAGTGGTATCAGATTTTGGAAAGTTTGTATCCTTTGTCCATTTGGATAAACTACGGCTTTTTGAGTATTTAAGATAGCACCTAGGTAAGGTTGTACTTGTGCTGGTTGAAGATGTGATTTTTGGTAATTGAGAGTGAACCCTAGCGCATGCAAAGTTTCGATCACATATTGAGTGTGTTGTTGGCATTGTGTAAAGTTGCTTGATTTTATTAGCCAATCGTCTAGATATGGAAAGACGTGAATGTGTTGTCTGCTTAAGTAGGCTGCTACTACTGCTAGACATTTTGTTAACACTCTTGGAGCTGTTGTTATGCCGAATGGCAACACTTTGCACTGGTAATGTTTTCCTGCTATGACGAAGCTGAGGAATTTTCTGTGAGCTGGATGGATGGGTGTGTGGAAATACGCATCTTTGAGATCTAAAGCAGTCATGTAATCTTGTCTTTATAGTAGTGGAATGACATCCTGCAGAGTTACCACGTGAAAATGTTCTGACCGGATGTATAGAATGAGAGGCCTAAGGTCCAAGATGGGCCTGAGGGTGCCGTCTTTTTGGGAATGAGGAAGTATAGTGTGTATACTCCTGTTCCTTGTTGAGAATGTGGAACCAATTCTATTGCTTGTTTTAATAGTAGAGATTGTACCTTTTGTTGCAACAGAACGCTGTGTTCAGGGGACAATTTGTGGTATCGTGGTGGAATGTTTGGAGGGGTGGAGATAAATGCTAGACAATAGCCGCTGCGGATAATTGATAATACCCAATTGCCTGTGGCAATATTTTACCAATGAGAGTGGAATTTCTGTAGTCTTTCCCCCCACAGGAGAAGTGTGGGGTGGAAGGAAGTCACTCCTTAGGTGGTGTAGTGGCTTGCTTTGAGGTTTGGAACTTACCTCTGTTCCAGAAATATTGTCCTCTATAGGACCCTCAAAACCCCCCTCTTTGATATTGGGTTTGTTGTCCCTGCTTTGTCTGGGAGGTAGAAGCATCAGAGGACTGTGGCTTAAAGCCTCCTCTAAACTGGGGTCTGTGAAAGGAGCCTCTATATGTTGTGGTATATACAGAACACATTGCTTTCGTAGTATCGGAGTCTTTTCTCAGTGTTTCAATAGTGGTGTCTACTTCTGGGCCGAATAGATGTTTCCTTTCAAAAGGCATATTAAGTATTGCCTGTTAAATTTCTGGTTTAAAATCAGAGGAGCATAGCCATGCATGTCTTCTAATTTTAATGGCAGTATTGCCACTCCTGACGGCTGTATCAGCAGCATTAAGGGCAGACCTTATCTGGTTATTGGTATAGCCTGTCCCTCTTCCACAACCTGTTTTGCTTTCTTTTAATGCTCCTTTGGGAGGTGTTGTATAAGATATTGCATCTCGTCCCAATGGGCCCTGTCACATCCAAGTAGACGTGCCTGAGAATTGGCAATTCTCCATTGGTTGGCCGCTTGTGTCGCAACTCTTTTGCCAGCTGCGTCAAATTTCCTACTTTCCTTATCAGGAGGAGGTGCGTCTCCTGATGACTGGCTGTTTGCTCTTTCCTTGCTGCACTGGCTACCACTGAGTCTGGAGGGACCTGATGTGTGATATAGTCTGGGTCCGTAGGGGCAGGCTTATATATTTTGTCAATTCTAGGGGTGATGGCTATAGCTTTGACAGGCTCATTAAAAATTTGCTCAGCATGTTTAACCATTCCAGGCAACATCAGGAGACACTGGTACCTGGAGTGAGTGGAAGACAGTGTGTTAAATAGAAAGTCTTCTTCAAGGGGATCAGAATGCATAAGCACTCCGAGATAAGCTGATGCCCTAGAGATTACTTGAGTGTAGGCAGTGGTGTCTTCTGGAGGAGAAGGTTTAGATGGGTAGAGGTCCGGATCATTATCCGGAATGGGATCAAGGTCATAGAGATCCCATGGGTCTACTGTATCTCCATGTGAATATAATGAATGTGTTGGAGAAGGCAATGGTGGTGGACTATTGTGAGGTGAGAAAGAAAGCTGTGGAGAGTTACGAGGAGAAGTAGGGAGAGGTGCTGGTTTCTCCTTTTGTTTCTGCACTTTTGCTGGTGGTTGAACAGTCTAACTCCTCTTGAAAAGCCAGCTTTCTTTTAGTCTTTAAAGGAGGTGCAGTGATGTTTCGTCCAGTCTCCTTATGTATATGGCTTCTCGATTGTCTCTCATCCATAACCTCTAATATTGGCTCAATCTCATTCTCTTCTTCAAAAGCTTTGTGAGATTCCAGCATGGGCTTTGAGATTTGCTTTCATTTTCTCGAAAGTCCTTGTTCCTCTGTGTATGATAATTTTTTGGGCTCCGAAGTTTGGATCTCTTTCGGTCCCAAAAAAGTAGTCTGTTGTTTCGGCTCCGAAACAGAGTTTCGAATTTTCGACTACGAGGAATGAGGTAGTTTACTGGAGTCTGAAGTGGAAACTTTAACCAATTTACTCGACTCTGAGGTGGACAGAGTGGCCTTTTTCAGCACTGACCCCCAAGGTCGGTCACCAACAGTCTTTTTTCAGGCTGAACCATGGCCTTCCGGCAGTGGTGTACCCAAGGCCTTCGTATGTTTTTTATGTAGGGGTGTAGGGACAGACGTACTCACATACTGGCCAGCTGTGATGGGTCTATTGTCTTCCGATTCTTGTTCAGAGTCAGTGTCTCGGATGGAGACTGCTGTCTGCGCCTGCTCTTCCTCCATGACGTCGAGATGTGATCTCTCAAGGTCTTCTTTGATCAGAACGATCGACAGGCCTCGCAATCTTCCTCACGATGGTCTGGGGAAAGGCACACATTACAAACCAGGTGATGGTCTGTATAGGGGTACTTCGCGTGGCACCCAGGGTAGAATCGAAATGGAGTCTGATCAATCAGGCTTTCCACACGGTAGGCCCGAGTTGGGTGCGCGCACCCCGAAGGGGGAGAAATGAAGGTTCCAACTGTACTAACAGTTCAATGCTAGATGGGAAACGCGATCGTAACAATACCGACGAATAAGTAGGTTTTCTGAGGTTTTCCAATTCGAAATCTCAGAGCGAGAGTAAACATGTCTGAACCTGACAGTGGAAAGACAACAATCTAACAATGGAGTCAATGCCCATGCGCACTGTAACCAAGAGGAGGAGTCACTCGATCCCGTGACTCCGAAAAGACTTCTTAGAAGAAAAACAACTTGTAACACTCCGAGCCCAACACTAGATGTCGGAAGAGCTATGCATAGCATGTGTATCTGCAGCTACAAATGCCATCAAACATATATATATATATATATATATATATATATATATATATATATAAATAATGGAGGAACTATGTGCTGTTATATTATAGGAAAACTTTTGGATGCATTAAGTGTTGTATAGTACTTTTTTTAAATATGATTTGTATGTAGAGGTTGTTGGGTGGGAGCTTGTGTGTGTAAGTTGCAACATTGTATATACATTATATTGAATTAATGATTTATTTTGTATCATGTGTTTTTAGATATGGTTGTAAATGTACGTATGTAAATTTTCTTTCAACCCTGATGAAGTCCTGTTGGAGGACGAAACATGTTGGCCGTGTTGTTTCTTTGAGGTATTGAATAATAATGAAAGATAATTGTTTTTAGACTTCATACCACAGCTCCCATGTTATTGTGATAATGTGATGAGTACCACTGAACTATGTGTACTTTGTGAAAAGGAAAGAAGAAACTAAGAGACCAAACTCTATAATACAATTGTTGGACTCTTGAGGCACTCCTTTTGTGTGTTTTTTCTGTTGGAATGTGGCTAAACAGTTATAAAAATGATGACTTCCTAACAAATGATCGTGAGACCGGCAAAGATACCTGGCATCACATTGGGTCAACAGCTGTTACTTTGGTTTGTTTTTGTAAACTTTATTTTGAAGTTTTTCAAAAAATTACAAAACTTCATACTCACAAGACAAAATACAGTAAAGCACACACTTTAGTTCTGATTTTTTTCCGTGTTATGCTTCAGCTTCCGTTGGTAGTACGCCATAGTCCGCCAAGGAATTTTGTTAATCATCTTTTTGAATGGGAGCAGATGGTCTAGGTTACTCGGGTGGCCCTCTAGTATTAGCCAAGTAAATTCACAATAGATTGCATATGTCCCTGGGTCTTGAAGTAATAGGCTGCAGCTTAGCATCTAGTTCACAGTTATCATTACAGTAAATCAGGCACTTTATCTACAAGCTACTTTTGGGAGTAAGGGGATCCTCCAAAGCAATGTCACAGCCACTCATAATTTGGCCAGCACCAGCACCTTTGCCTTAAACTTACTGCGTGGTTTTGGGATGTCCATAACAAAGCACAGGAGGACCATCAAGGGGTTCAACCTTACGCCTCTTTTACTCATTTGTGAGAAGTCACTGAAAATCCCCACACCACTGGGTGTTTTTCTAGGTCACAGCCTTATGCCGAATGGATAATATGTGCTTCTGTCATTCCATGTCGCTCACGTTTTGCATGCTGGCATAAGCCCTGTTTCTTGAGACTCATCGGAGTATGCCTAGGTAATTCCAAAGTCATTAGTTGAATTTAAGTATTTATCATTTTATCACAGTCATTAAAATCTCTGGTTACTCTGTCCACCTCTTCATAAATTATTGGCCACCAATAATCAGCTCTGATCTCTTGTTTGGGTCTAGTCATTTCTAGGGTACCTTCATGTGCCACGTCCAATAATTTTCACGTCACCTATTTTGGAAACTCAATTCGATCTCATTAAATATCAGCACTATTTCCATTAACAACTACTTCAGCAGCAACCAATATATTCTATACTTTGTCATGAATGGAACTCCTGGGGAGAATTTGGCAAAGTCACATATTCTACTAGAATAGTTATTCATTGCTTTCTGACACTCTTTCTTTGAGACCGCTCACTTCCATGCTCTAAAGACACTTTCTTCAATCTTTTCCTATGTATTCTCAGGAGACTGTTTCTCACTCTGCGAAAATCAATCAGCTTTGTTTTTTTCCTCCTTGTAGATACTTCATGTCTAACATATGCTCCTGCACATGCGTTAGCCATATGCAGATCCTCATTGAATTTTTTTTAATCCCATGCCAGTAAACACTCTCCTTAAGTTGCTTGTGATCTGTTTGCAAACCAGTCCTGGTTTCCCGAAGAATTACTTTACATTTTCAAAAACCCAAACAGACTGCCAAAGCTTCTTTCTCTTTTGGACTGTGCTACAACTAATGTGATTGATTTTTTTTTTACTCTTTTCATAATAGTACAGCTCCCACTCTGTACGTACTGGCACCAGATGTGTTGACACCAAACCCCTGTGGTCGAACATACCCAACACAGACACTTGACTCAGCTTTTCCTTTGACTTGTTGACCTCTGGTTCACATTGTGTGGAGCATTTAAAGCATGAACCCTTCTTGACTAAGCGTGGCAAATATACAGTGACTTCAGGAACATTCTTAATATATCTGTAATTAAATGTCAGAATTACTCGGCCAAAAACACTTATTTCCTGCCTTTTACAGTGAAGTGTCTCGAATTATCCCAGTAAGGCTGTACTTAGGTTTAACTCATACCACTCACCATAACACCCAAACACTCAACGATTCTTTGATAAAGGTGCATTCTCTATTCATACTCTTAAACACTTCCCTTACAGTAGCTCCAGTACCCTGCTCAACATTAAAGTATGTTTTTAATACCACTCTGCACCACCAAAACTGCACCATAGAAAAAAATGTACACTATAAATGCACTGAAAGAAATTATATGTTACTCTTTGGAATACTGCTACATGCGGCAACAAACCACACAGAATCCTACCTATCTTTATGTAGTTTTTGGTACAATTAAATCGTTGTAACTCCTGAAGTAGGGATGCAGTTAGATCTCATGGTACAGGGTGTCTATCTTCCACTACATTGTTATACAAATCACTGAGGCCTAACGACAATCTGACTGCGCCTAGCTCCTCCCCAACTGCACGCCAAACTGAAGCCACCCCAAACTCTCATTCATTTTTTGTGTTATAGACATTATTCCTACAGTGTTGCTATTTTTGGGAGTTAATTAGAGTGAACTTGCATCATTGTGTTGATACTACCCCTCGCAGGCTACTGTTGTCATCTTCAGCCACACTTGCACCATATCATTCAGTTCCTCTAAATCTCTTACTAACCCTGTCTCACATCAGCCATAGTTCCTAAAGCATCTAGTCTTTATGTTCTCTTTTCCTGTACACCACGTATTTGGCTGAATATCCTTCAAAATGTACCACATGCTTACAGTTACAAAAGGGCGGGGTGATGCTTGGAGGGGGGCTATATTAATAAACAAAATAAAATTTAAAAACAAAACAAAAAAAGTTACCTGCGTGCTGCTGCTCCTCCGTCTCCTCAGCAGGCAGGCACAGGCTCCCAGCCTGCCCTGTGGCCAATCCTGACGCTGCTCAGAGCAGCATTAGGATTGGCTGGATGCGCCCATAGCAGAGGAGCCGCCACTGCATGCTTATCACAACAATATCTGTAGCATATTTTAGGCTCTTCACCAGTTTTGTATTGCTATCTGTCCTGGTCTTTCTCCACCTGAATGGATTCTCAAAATATCTTGGGCCTCTTTATAATTTCGGTCTTTCAGTGAATCGCGTGAGATTCACTTGAACTCACTCCTGGTAAACTACATGCCCCCCCCCCCCCAATCTCTTCTATTATTCAAGATGGCCTTGAAAACCAACACGCTGATGAACACACAACAAACTGACCAAATGTCCCACTCAGCAGCTTCCATTCTCTTTAAACCTTCATTTATATCATGCCGCACACAACTTCCAAATAACTATATAATTGTGCATATATGTTGTTTTGATTGCTGCTCACTCACCACATATCAATGCCTCTATGTGATTTCACCCACACCAACAATGTTCTTATAACTCCAGCTAGAAATGCTAGCCAAACTTCAAAACCAGTCTCTATAACACAAGTGGCAGTGACAACTCCAAATACTATACTCAGATGAGTTATGTTCACAACTGTCTCAGAGAACCCCCATATAAAATTAAACTTTTGTAAGATCCTGCATGTTGGCATTGGTCCTCATATATTAAATACACGGGGCAAAAACTGAGTGAACTTTACCATGCTGGTGTGCACAAGTGCCAGAGGGGACATCCAAGACATACAACTGTAGTGGCAATGAATCTGGAGAACTATCAAAGGTGTGCAGTGACTTATCAACCCCTTCCCTGAACTGATAATACTACACAACATATGAAATAATGGGGATAAATAAATATAAGAAAGATGGTTCGACTCCACCTTTGCTGTAGCTAAACTATGTCTTTGTAGCTGTTGGAAATAGAAAACTCTTCTACAGGAAGACTGGATGGAATCTATGACAATGATGGGATAACAAAATATTAACGTGCAATATTAATGTCCTCCTACACTTTTAAATGAAATTTGGAGTCCGTGTATTGTTGCCTAGATAATTCTTAATGTCAACTCCTACAAGATAATGCAAAAACTAGAATATTACCATAGAGGTCTTCCCTGGCTGAACAAGGTATGCTCCGTACATCAAAAGTTTTGCAACTAGTTTAGGGTATCCTGTATACAATACTATGTTGGATTTCTCTGTGTAATAATTAAAAAGCCTAATATGTATACCTGTGGCTGAAACGAAAAAACAATAAAAATACATAAACAAATGAACTCAACGTGTCAGTGGAAAGTTGCCATAAAGTCAGTATGCTGACAAAATTAATAACCAATTTATGTCATCGGACGGCTAAGGTCAGATTTCAAACTAAAATTACTTTGTGATTTTCAGTATGCTTTGCCAATCTCTAAATTGGTAATCATTCCTAGGCAGCACTAAGGTGGCAACACCAAGGTAGCAAGCAGCTGCACTAGTTCGACTGAGCCTCCTTCATGAATACCCTTGATGTAAAAAAAAGTAAAAAATGTACTTTGCTGACACCGTTTTACACCTATACTTTTATCCTGAATAAAGAAAAGGGAGCAAAATGTTAAAGAGAACTTCAAAAAAGTGGGAAGTCAAATGATGAAGGTTTCAGGACACTACGCAATAGTTTCTGGATGCCCGGTTCGAGGTTGGCCAACATATCTGTCAAAGTAGGGACTGTCAGAATTTTCAATTTGAAATGATTTCTGCTAGTTCGATACAGTAATGAATGAACTCACAGATTGTTCTCTCTCCAGCGTACTATATCATTAATTTTATTCATCGCTGTGTATTATTTCCACTATGCCCAGGTCCTAATCCTCAGATCCTTATTTGATCACTCAAACTAGTGTCCGCTCCTACATGAACTTGGATTTCTCTGTACATTAGTTATGTCAGTTGTACATTATTTTTGCAGGACAAACCTAGACAACCACATTCTGCGTGTGTGTAGGAATTTGCTCTTTATTTAGTGCGGCATATGGGATAAGAAAATCTCTCAGAGAATGACTCAGGTTCCTCGTTACATACTCAAAAAAACAGAACCCACAAAGTAAGGGTCAGCTCACATGGTCCCACAGAATTTCATTTTGGCCCCCCTATTAGATATCTCCTTAAGTGGGAGTAATTGTGATCTAAGTCTACTGGCGTAGCGAAACTTGAGGGGGCCCCTCTGCAAAGTACATGGAGGGGTCCCCTCCGGACACACTCAGGAGCTTTCATGACAGGGTACTGTGCTGAGGGGGCCCCCTGGAGCTCAGGCCTCATCCTGCACCACGGGAGCTATTGGTACACCCTTGTCTAAATCACTTCCTTAACATTAGGCCTCTACTCAAACCAGAGTTTCTGCTTATCTCTGGAAATACCACAGTCAGTCTCAAAAGTGGATCAGAAAACTAAACTCTCTAGAGGCCTCCTTTAAACATGTAGGCTAAGCAAAGTGTTGCTATGGTTCCTCCTAAATGACAATTTACCACTACAAAGCCACCTAAATACTATGAAAACATACACTGGAAACATTAAACTCTCTTTACCATAAAGTACTACTGAGACTAGACTATGAAATCAACTATGCTCACTAGACTCACAAAGCCTCAACTGTCATCACTGACAGCGATTCTGAACACAAAAGCACAACTAATCTACCCCCCACGCACATACATACATACAAAAACTAGATTACACCACCCTTGTTCTCAGACACCTAAACTGGCTTCTGATAGAAAGTTGCTTCACAGTGGGAACAGCTTGCATCACATCTAAAAGTCTCCATCTGATCAGCGCTGTATACGTGTCCAAAAAAAAAAGGCCTTGTTAGGAAAAGGAAGGCCCAGGCAGTAAAGAAAACTTACAATCCAAAAGTTTGATAACGAAAAACAAATGACAGCAGGAACAGCCCATTGCATTGAGCAGTAGGCAGGCCCCTGAGCTGCAATCTGGCAAATGTGAGAGAGTGGTTATTGTGTGTCATTTCAAGTTGTAACACTTAGCTGCTCTGCTATTGTGGGAGGAAGGTGTGCGGTCGACATGATCTCTCTCCTGGTAAGGCTACCCTCTCCATAACCAACTTCTGCTACACAAACGTCATTCACTGAGAAGAAGAGACAAGTGGAGCATTAAACAATATTCAGGGAAAGCATGAGGATAAAGAAGTGATGACATGAGTTCAAACCACAAAGGCTACGGTTATCGGTTGCCAGACCTAAAAGGCCTAAACACGAGGTTTTCAAAATGTGTGCTTGTTGAAGATGAAGGTGGATAAAAGAAATGTCACAAGTATGTATTTGATTATAAACTTCCATAATTGGTTTTTGTTACTTACACTAGTAGTGCTTCAAAACCGTATAGTCTCATTGGAAATGATTGAAAACTGATGCATATTGCCATTCAAGATCATCTACAGATGTTCTCTGAACTCAAAAATATTTTAAAAGGGCGCCTTAATAATGGCTTGTTAGAGATTCCTCACGAAATCAAGTAGTCAAATAATTTAAGGTTTCCACGCATCCACATATCATGATTTTTGGAATGTCATAAAAACATGTTTTACAGGAAACAAATATCCATAGTTAAAGACATTACTACTTCCAAAACCACATTCACATCCCATCTGACAATGAGATAACAAATGAAGGTGGTTGCAATATATATATATATATATATATATATATATATATATATATATATATATATATATACATACATACATACACACACACAAAAAGAAGAGAGAACTCTGGGTAGTTCCCAAGTTTGCTCTCCACCTAAACTTGGGAACTACCCAGAGTTCTCTCTTCTTTTTTGAATAATTTATGCGTCACTCTAACCCTGAAAGGGCCTTGTTTTGATATATATATATATATATATATATATATATATATATTGAAAATGTCACTTACCCAGTGTACATCTGTTCGTGGCATTAGTCGCTGCAGATTCACATGTTGTGCATAGTCCGCCGTCTGGTGTTGGGTCGGAGTGTTACAAGTTGTTTTTCTTTGAAGAAGTCTTTTCGAGTCACGAGACCGAGGGACTCCTCCTCCTTTGTTCCATTGCGTATGGGCGTCGACTCCATGTTAGATTGTTTTCCCCTCAGAGGGTGAGGTAGGAGTTGTGTATGTTAGTAATAGTGCCCATGCAATGGATTGAATAAGTATGTACCAAATAAGGTTTAAGTAATATATTTACAAATGTACAAATGTTGAAGATAACTTCCAAACGGCTACAGGCTCCCGGGGAGGCGGGTGGGCACATGTGAATCTGCAGCGACTAATGCCACGAACAGATGTACACTGGGTAAGTGACATTTTCAGTTAGGTGGCATGTGTAGCTGCAGATACACATGTTGTGCATAGACTAGTAAGCAGTTATCTCCCCAAAAGCGGTGGCTCAGCCTGTAGGAGTGGAAGTAGTCTGAAATAAAGTTCTTAGTACGGCTTGACCTACTGTGGCTTGTTGTGCGGATAGCACGTCTACACAGTAGTGCTTAGTAAATGTGTGAGGCGTAGACCATGTGGCTGCCTTACATATCTCGTTCATTGGAATGTTTCCTAGGAAGGCCATGGTAGCGCCTTTCTTTCTGGTTGAATGTGCCCTTGGTGTAATGGGCAGCTCTCTCTTTGCTTTGAGGTAGCAGGTTTGGATGCACTTAACTATCCATCTGGCTATACCTTGTTTTGATATTGGGTTTCCTGTATGAGGTTTTTGAAATGCAATAAACAGTTGTTTTGTTTTCCTAATTTCTTTTGTTCTGTCAATGTAGTACATTAATGCTCTTCTGATGTCTAATGTATGTAGTGCCCTTTCAGCTACTGAGTCTGGCTGTGGGAAGAACACTAGTAGTTCTACCGTTTGATTTAAGTGGAACGGTGAAATAACTTTTGGTAAAAATTTAGGATTGGTTCTTAGGACTACCTTATTGTTGTGTATTTGAATAAAAGGTTCTTGTATAGTAAACGCCTGAATTTCACTTACTCTTCTTAGAGATGTGATGGCAATGAGAAATGCAACCTTCCACGTTAAGAATTGCATTTCGCAAGAGTGCATGGGTTCAAAAGGTGGGCCCATGAGTCTTGTTAAGACGATGTTGAGGTTCCATGAAGGAACAGGTGGTGTTCTTGGTGGTATAATTCTTTTTAGGCCTTCCATAAACGCTTTAATGACAGGTATCCTAAATAGTGAAGTTGAATGGGTAATCTGCAGGTATACAGATATTGCTGCGAGGTGTATTTTTATGGAAGAGAAGGCTAGATTTGATTTCTGTAAATGTAGTAAGTATCCCACTACATCCTTTGGAGATGCATGTAATGGTTGAACTTGCTTATTATGGCAGTAGCAAACAAATCTTTTCCATTTGCTTGCGTAGCAGTGTCTAGTGGATGGTCTTCTAGCTTGTTTTATGACTTCCATACATTCTTGGGTGAGGTTTAAATGTCTGAATTCTAAGATCTCAGGAGCCAGATTGCTAGATTCAGCGATGCTGGGTTTGGATGCCTGATCTGTTGTTTGTGTTGAGTTAACAGATCTGGCCTGTTGGGTAACTTGACATGGGGTACTACTGACAGGTCTAGTAGTGTTGTGTACCAAGGTTGTCTTGCCCATGTTGGTGCTACTAGTATGAGTTTGAGTTTGTTTTGACTCAATTTGTTTACTAGATATGGAAGGAGAGGGAGAGGGGGAAAAGCGTACGCAAATATCCCTGACCAGTTCATCCATAGAGCATTGCCTTGAGACTGCCTGTGTGGGTACCTGGATGCGAAGTTTTGGCATTTTGCGTTCTCTTTTGTTGCAAATAGGTCTATTTGAGGTGTTCCCCAAATCTTGAAGTAAGTGTTTAGAATTTGGGGGTGAATCTCCCATTCGTGGACCTGTTGGTGATCTCGAGAGAGATTGTCTGCTAGTTGATTTTGGATCCCTGGAATAAATTGTGCTATTAGGCGAATGTGGTTGTGAATTGCCCATTGCCATATCTTTTGTGCCAGGAGGCACAGTTGTGTCGAGTGTGTTCCCCCTTGTTTGTTTAGATAATACATTGTTGTCATGTTGTCTGTTTTGACAAGAATGTATTTGTGGGTTATGATGGGTTGAAATGCTTTCAACGCTAGGAATACTGCTAACAATTCGAGGTGATTTATATGCAGCTTTGTTTGATGTACGTCCCATTGTCCTTGGATGGTGTGTTGACTGAGGTGTGCTCCCCACCCTGTCATGGAAGCATCTGTTGTTATCACGTATAGTGGCACTGGGTCTTGGAAAGGCCGCCCCTTGTTTAAATTTATACTGTTCCACCATAGAAGCGAGATGTATGTTTGGCGGTCTATCAACACCAGATCTAGAAGGTGACCCTGTGCATGTGACCATTGTGATGCTAGGCACTGTTGTAAGGGCCTCATGTGCAGTCTTGCGTTTGGGACAATGGCTATGCATGAGGACATCATGCCTAGGAGTTTTAATACCATCTTTGCCTGTATCTTTTGTGTTGGATACATGGCTTGTATAACCTTGTGAAAATTTTGAACCCTTTGTGGACTTGGAGTGGCTATTCCCTTTGTTGTGTTGATTGTTGCTCCTAAGTATTGCTGTGTTTTGCACGGCAGAATGTGAGATTTTGTATAGTTGATGGAGAAACCGAGTTTGTAGAGGGTTTGTATGACATAATCCGTGTGGTGTGAACACTTTGTTAGGGAGTTGGTCTTGATTAGCCAATCGTCTAGGTACGGGAATACGTGTATTTGCTGCCTTCTGATGTGTGCAGCTACTACTGCCAGGCATTTTGTAAATACTCTTGGTGCGGTTGTTATACCGAACGGTAACACTTTGAATTGGTAATGTATTCCTTTGAATACGAACCTTAGGTATTTCCTGTGCGAGGGATGTATCGGTATGTGGAAATACGCGTCCTTTAGATCTAAGGTTGTCATGTAGTCTTGTTGCTTTAGCAGTGGTAACACGTCTTGTAGCGTGACCATGTGAAAGTGGTCTGATTTGATGTAGGTGTTTAGTGTTCTGAGATCTAGGATTGGTCTCAGTGTTTTGTCCTTTTTTGGTATTAGAAAGTACAGTGAGTAAACTCCCGTGTTTTTTTGTGTACATAGTACCAATTCTATTGCGTCCTTTTGCAGTAATGCTTGAACTTCTAGTTCTAGAAGGTCTAGATGTTGTTTGGACATATTCTGTGTTTTTGGTGGGACATCTGGAGGGAGTTGGAGAAATTCTATGCAATAACCATGTCGGATAATTGCTAAGACCCAAGTGTCTGTTGTTATCTCCTCCCAAGATTTGTAAAACTGACTTAGTCTTCCCCCCACTGGTGTTGTGTGAAGGGGTTGAGTGACTTGTGAGTCACTGTTTGGTTGGAGGGGTTTTTGGACTTTGAAATTTTCCCCGGTTTCTAGGGAATTGTCCTCCTCTGTACTGGCCCCGAAAGCCTCCCCTTTGGTACTGTCCCTGGTATGTAGACGGTGTTGATTGTGAGGTGCTGGCTTGTGTGGCTTGACCCCGAAACCCCCCTCTGAAGGTTGTTTTGCGGAAGGTGCCGAAAGTGCCTCTGCCCTGCGGGGAATAGAGTGCGCCCATGGCCTTGGCTGTGTCAGTGTCCTTTTTCAATTTCTCAATTGCCGTGTCGACTTCGGGTCCAAACAATTGTTGTTCATTGAACGGCATATTGAGCACCGCTTGCTGTATTTCCGGTTTAAAGCCAGATGTGCGCAACCATGCGTGCCTTCTAATGGTTACTGCAGTATTTATTGTTCTTGCAGCTGTGTCCGCTGCGTCCATAGAGGAGCGTATTTGGTTATTGGAGATGTTTTGTCCCTCCTCAACCACTTGTTTTGCCCGTTTTTGAAATTCCTTGGGTAGATGCTCGATGAGATGCTGCATCTCGTCCCAATGGGCTCTATCATATCGCGCTAGGAGCGCCTGAGAGTTGGCGATGCGCCACTGGTTTGCAGCTTGTACTGCGACCCTTTTCCCAGCTGCGTCGAACTTGCGGCTCTCCTTATCCGGAGGTGGTGCCTCGCCTGATGTGTGCGAGTTGGCTCTCTTGCGAGCTGCCCCTACCACGACTGAATCTGGTGGCAGCTGTGAGGTGATAAAAGTAGGGTCCGTGGGCGGTGCTTTATATTTTTTCTCCACCCTTGCAGTTATCGCTCTACTCTTGACAGGTTCTTTGAAAATCTGCTTTGCATGCCTTAGCATTCCTGGAAGCATAGGCAGGCTTTGGTAGGTGCTATGGGTGGAAGAGAGGGTGTTGAAAAGGAAGTCATCCTCGACAGGTTCTGCGTGTAACGACACGTTATGGAACTCTGCTGCCCTGGCTACCACCTGTGCATACGCTGTGCTGTCCTCAGGTGGTGAGGGCTTGGTAGGGTACGACTCCGGACTATTGTCTGATACTGGGGCGTCGTATAGGTCCCAAGCGTCTTGGTCATCTTGGCTCATGGTGGTATGAGCCGGTGAATGTGACGGAGTCTGTGCCAGTGATATATGAGTTACAGGTGGAGGAGAGGGTGGCGGGGTTACCTTTTTAACCACTTTTGTTTGTGGTGTTTGTTCCTGTGTTTGGAACTCGAGTCTCCTTTTTCTCCTGATTGGGGGAAGGGTGCTGATTTTCCCTGTCCCACTTTGTATGAAGATCCGCTTTTATGTGTGGTCCACGTCAGTGGTCTGCAACTCTTCCTCAAACCTGTGTTTGCGCATTTGAGAGGACAGTGATTGTTCCTCTGAATACGAGCTGGCAGTCGGTTCGGGTGCCGGTCGTTTTGGCACCGAAACTGTGTCTTTGCTTGTTTTCGGCTCCGAGGAGAATTTCCTCTTTTTCGGAGTCGAGCCTTCTCGGCGTCGATCATCCTCGGTGCCGCTGTCTCTGCGTCGAGCAGCTTCGGTTCCGCTGTCTCGGCGTCGATCTTTTTCGGCAGCACTGTCTCGGTCCCGAGATTGCTGCGTGCCTGTGTCTCGACCCGAGTCGGACGATCTCGGCACCGGTTCGGCCTTTTTCGGTGCCGATGGACGGTCACCTAGTTTATGGGTTGAGCCATGGCCTGTTGGCAGTGGCGTCCCCTGGGCCTTGTCTGTTTTCTTGTGTGGTGCTTGCTTCGACGTCTTACTCACGGTTTCTTCGACGTCAAATTCTTCCGAGTCGGATTCATGAATGGAGAAGGCTTCCTCTTCTTCTCCTTGTTCCTCGAACCCTCGTTGTCCTGTCGGCGTGGCCACCATCTGCAATCTTCTGACTCGCCGGTCACGGAGCGTTTTTCGGGATCGAAACGCACGACAGGCCTCACACGTCTCTTCCCTGTGCTCGGGCGACAGGCACAAGTTACAGACCAAATGTTGGTCTGTATATGGATATTTATTGTGGCATTTAGGACAGAATCGGAACGGGGTCCGTTCCATCAGTGTCGATGTTACACGCGGTCGGGCCCGACGGGGGATCGAAATTACCCCGAAGGGCTACCGGAGCTCTTCACGATTCGGTGTCGATTCTATTCTAACCCGATACCGAACGAAACAATACCGACGTAGTTTTCCGAAGTTTTGACTATCTTTCCGTCCCGAAACCCGGAGCGAAAAGGAACACGTCCGAACCCGATGGCGGTCTCGTGACTCGAAAAGACTTCTTTGAAGAAAAACAACTTGTAACACTCCGACCCAACACCAGACGGCGGACTATGCACAACATGTGTATCTGCAGCTACACATGCCACCGAACATATATTTATTGGAATGACAAACGTTCAGCACGTCAGCATGATGTCTTAATCAAAGTGAAAAGCTGAGATCATATTACATTGATCAATCAATTTACTACCCTCTTAACTTTATTTTCCCGACATGACCGAGTGTAGCCCTAAATGATATTGAGAAGCAACCCCACCTTCTCTGTAGCATCCAAGAGTACTTTCAGTATCTACAAACAGGCCAGCGGGGCACAAGTAACACAAATATCATTCTAAGAAATCATTCCTACGGGTAAATAACATTTCCTTCTCCAAGATAATACCTTAGTTGGAATCATTATTATTATTAACTGCATTGTCAAGTACTGACAGTGCTAACTAACAGAAGGAGAGCACTCCTTCCAACCTTAATGAGTTTGGAGTGAGGTTCGACTCATCGAGCCATTTGCCCTATCGCTCAAAATTGAGACTGAAAGTATGTCTTCGGCTCCACATGCCTGGCATGAAAAGCTCCACCACTAAATGGCCATTTTCCAGAGCTGTCCATAAAACTTGCAAATTCCATGGCTACCTCCTTCACACCATTGAGGACCATCCTGAAGAATATCAAATACAGATACATGTGCAATCTACTGTGCATGAAGATTACCTTCTGAAAAACTGAAACTACTCAGGAGCTTTGCGTTACCTACCTGGTATACACTCCTCTGATATTTAATATGTACGTAATTGTAAATCTGTTTTCCAGTACATGAAGCGTTCAAGCACACCTGCCCAATGAAGTGCCTGTTGCACATAAAAATAAATAAATACATGGCAGCCTTCTAAAATCTCAGGAATTGAGCTACCGGTAGATCCACCACTGCTGTGGTGTTAGCTTTACACCTAACAAGGAACCCCTCCAAAGATGCCATAACTGTATGATCAACACGTTGTTCTCTAGGAAATTATTTTCTCTCCAACAGAAGGCAGAGTCTAGGCAGAGTTAACACTGTGACCTGAAACCATCAGTCATATCCAATCAGCAGTAACATTCTATTGTAGCAACAAGGGTGTACAAAGACTTCTCTACAAGTTGTGAGGGCTAGAAACCGATTGAGTCACTTGAAAATCAACAGTGTTAGATAAACGTTATAATTCGGAAAGATTCACTAGAAATTAGATATTAAATTCTATTTTCAGCAATTTTATGTCAAGACAGGAGGCTAGCATTATGCATAAATCTTGTATTCACTCCTTCTGAGCAGCCACTGAAAGCTTCCAAAATGGAACAAAGCAATATCACGGTAACATAGAATGTTCAGATCATAAAAGCTGCACATTCTCCATTTTCTTCCTTTTTTGTTTGCTGCTTATGAGTAAATAAGTACTGTTAAGTTTGATATGGCAAAATGTTTGTTTTAAACTGTTTATTTTCAGATTAACGTCATTATTTAAAATATTTTATAAATTTGCACTTAAGGGTAACGTTATTAGTAAAATCCAGTGTATGGGTTTTTTATATAGTTGTTTCAATTGTTTCAAAATATTTACTATTTATTATCACGAAGGTATTATAAAATGATTTTAACAGTTTTATTTTTTGGTTAGAGTTGCGTATACCTAGCGGCGCGTCCGGGTGATTGGAGAGCAGAAATCCTGACATTAGGCTTTTCGGCTCGGGAGTGCACTGAGAAGGAGCGGTCGCCTATGCCCGGCCACTCAGAGTGTTGTGTGGGATGCATTCCGAGCCAACTTCAATGTTTTATTTGGGCGTTGTTGTGTCGGCTCGGGAACACATTGATGACTCTGAAATTGGAGTAAATAGGAAGCGGTTGCAGGTGCACTGCAACCGCAGGTGTGTTGTAGTGCGCGTCTGAGCCAGCTTCCACTTTGATTTCAGGCATTGATGTTGCTGGCTCAGTTGCGCTCTGGCATTTCGGTGGAAATCGGGGGTGTCCGGTAGGAGCTGACGTTTGGGATTTTCACTTTAGGAAAGTATTAGAAAAACAAATGTGCATATTAAATGATATTTAAAAAAAAAATGGTGTCAAGTAAATATGATCGTTGATAGATCGTTCGATTAACCAGCAAGTTTAAGTTGCTAAACAACACTTGTTTCGTTATCTTTTTAGAGGAGATTGGGCTGGTTACTTAGCACCAGCATTTTTTCTCTTGAGGAATTCAATCTACGAGTCCTGTTGCTAGACAACATTACTCAGAATGTTTATTCCTCTCACAGAGAGATCGTGAGTGTGTTTTTTACCTGTTCTCTTAAAAAATCACACTTTTTTGCATTAGGATTATTCTACAATTTAGTTATTTAATTATTTTTCAAGGAGTTATAGTTAGTTATTTTACATGGAGTTTGACTAGGAAATAAAAGTTATTTACAACATTTTAAGAAACAATATGGAAGACGAATCTCCTGAGGTAAGGTCTCAAGAAAATTTGATTAGAAAAATTATAACAGAGGAGTTGAATGCTGTAGTGCAGAATTCCATTAAGGAAATGTTAGATAAAGAGGGAAAAAGACCTTATAACAAGGAAGAGTATTTTTCCCTGTCGGAATCTGAAGAGGGACATGGAGCCCAGGAGGTAAATGTTTTTGAAGAAAAGGAAACACACAGAGGTGATTTTTAAAAAGAAAGCAGTGCAAGGCAACTCAAAAAGGGAAGGTGCTCGAAGCAGCACGCATGAAAGGCAGCTAGCCGCTGCAGAAGTAATGTCATCAGATGAGTTAGAGATGCAAAAGCAGACATCCAGTTTGGATGAATATGTTTTAGATTTATCTTATAAAGATAATATTGATGAAGAATTTGGAGAGCTCATCGAGAGAAAATCGGAAGGATCAAAAAATGTTAGGGATCCTAGAGGAGAATCTTTATTTGATCTGCTTGATATCAGACATCCTAGGGGTAAGACTGGTGGCCATGGGACCACGTGTCAGAGTATATTAGTCTTTGGTTAAGGAGGCCATTAGAGAAAGACAAGCGCAGTATTATGAAAGCAGAATGCTCAAGGCCAATCACTGATGAAAAAGTGGCTATGACTCCTAATCTGGATCCAGATTTGATAACCTATATGTTTAAAATGGGTAGAGACCCCAGGAAAAGTCTGGAAAGATCACTCATGCTCTTGGATACATTGGAACGGTTGGCACGGATGTTTGATCTTAATGAGGATACCTATATGAAGAGCAAAGATTTAGATATCCATTTGCTTAGGGGTTGGTGCCAACGCGCAGTATGTTTTTTAGAAAACACCAATGCGGGTTCGTTGGCAGAGAGAAGAAAATCAGTTCTAATGCGCATAAAACCAAAGTTGGGCAATTTGGCAAGAGGCTTCTATTTGGTGGAGGCATGGTCCTTAGGGAAATATGTGCAGACTTTCACGAGCCTTGATAAGGCCCAATTTAATATGGGCAACTTTCCGGGTGAGCAAACTGTACGTCCCAGTATTATATAAGTAACCCCAGTGGTTACCAGAGCAACAGAGAAGTAGAGGAGAATTTTATCCAAAGGGTGGAGACCAGTAATAAACTTGAGAGACTTGAATCAATACATAGTTTACAGACATTTCAAGATGGAGAGCATTCATTGTTTGAGGGATATTTTACAGGAAAGAGATTGGTTAGTGAAGATGGATCTAAAAGATGCTTACTTCACAATTCCTATGGGAAAAAGATTCAGAAATATCTATGATTCAGATGGAAAGCAGTCCTGTATCGGTTTTTGTGTCTTCCGTTTGGTTTATCGGCAGCCCCATGATGTACTGAAACCAGTAGTAGGATATATAAGAGAAAGAGGCATTCGTTTGATAGTCTATTCAGATGATAATACTGTTAATGGATCAGAATTTGAGCGATTTGGAACATCAAACAGTGATTGTTCGGAATTTGTTGGAGTATCTAGGTTTCATTGTAAATTAAGAGTAATCTGTCTTGGTTTTAACTCGGAGATTGGAGTTTCTGGGCTTTATGGTTGACACACAGTTCTGTCAGCTTCAGTTACCAGAGAAAAAGGTAAAGAAGATAAACCAAGGGATGTCTTTCATATTGAAGAAGGACAGACTTCAGTTGAGAAGTCTAGCTCTAATTATAGGTCTGTTATCATCCTCATTACAAGCGATATTTCCAGGCCCGCTGCATTATTGTGCACTTCAGTGATAAAGGACCCAAGGTTTGTCCAGATTGGAGTTAGATTTGTGGAAGAAAAATTTGGAAGCACGGAATGGAAGAGCTATTTTTGGAAAGAAAGTAGATTTTATTCTAGAGACAGATGCAAGCAATCTAGGCTGGAGAGCTTATTGTTTTGGACATGAGACTGGAGGAATGTGGAATACAAAGAAAGACAGAATCACATAAATTATGTGGAGCTGAAAGCAGGATTGTTTGCCATCCACAGTTTCAGGAAACGACTGGAGCGTCATGTAGTACTTTTGAAAAGGGACAACATCTCAGTGGTACCCTATATCAACCAGTTAGGAAGAATGAGATGAAGGAAATTGTCAGATTTGGCCAAAGAAATGTAGGAATATTGTTTAGAACACAAAATCACATTGCAAGCAGATTTCCCAGGAATTTCAAATGTAACAGCAGACTGGAATTCGAGGAATATGAGAGATTACAGTGATTGGAAGTTAATAGTGGATCTTTTGAGGAAGATTCAGGTGGCATGGGGTCTGTTCCGAATAGATCTTTTTGCTTCCAGAGTGATTTATCAGTTGGAGAGGTATGTGAGCTGGATGCTACACCCAGGTGCAATGGCAATCAATGCATTTTGTCAGGACTGGAGAGGTCTGAGGGGTTATGCTTTTCTACCTTCTTCAATGATCCAGAGAGTATTGGTTCAGGTGAAGAGACCGGAATGTCCGATTGTTCTGGTGACTTTGTTATGGAGAGCACAGGCCTGCATTATGACCCTGGCAGTCAAAAGACCGTCAGCACCGCGGTGGCAATCTCACCGCCGATGGGAGGGTGGTGAAGACCGCCACAATACGAGTGTGACGGTTTGGCCTCTGCCAAACCGCCACATATCTGTTAGTACTGCCAGAGTGGCAGGACAGCCAGGCTGGAGGACAGCACCTCTGGGCCGGCTGTCCACTGAAGACCGTCTGCAGTATTATGAGTCGCCTTTCTGCCAGGGTTTCCATGGCAGTAGCACCTCCATGAAAACCCTGGCAGAAAGGCTGCACATGACAGGAAATTCCTTTCCTGTTGCCAGCAAATGACTCCCCCATGTCCTCTTAGATTCCTTGACCCCACACCTCCCCTTCCATGACAGCTCTCCCCTCCCCCAACCCTCTTTCCATGACAGCACCCCCTCTACCCCCACCTTCAATGACAGCACCCCATCCCCCAACCCCACTCTCCCCACATACACACACTCCGCATATACGCATTCACCAACATGCATACGTACACTCATTCACTCGCACCAACAGACACGCATTCACACAAACACACCAACATGCACTCACTTCAACAATCACACACGCATACACACTCACACACACACGCAGACCTACATCCACTCACACACACAACACCCCTGACCCTCCCACCCCCTTCCCCTATCGGACGATCGACTTACCTTGTCAGACGAGGAGGTCGTCTGCCAGGGAACTGGACCCGGCTCTTCCACCGCCCCACCATAATGACACCGCCATGCCGTATTACTGCTGTGGAACCGCCTCTGCACCACCGACCGTCAGCACGAGTGTTGAAGGATTTCCACCCAAATTGTGGCGGAAATCCCTCAGTACTCGTAATATGGCAGTCAGAAGACCGCCAGCACTGGCGGTGTTCTGGCGCCCGTGTCTTCGGCAGTCTTTGTAAACTACCGCCAAAGTCGTAATGAAGGCCTCAGTTTGGTTTCCAACACTTTGGGAAATGTGGCTCGAGATCCTATTTTTGATAATTTTATGCAAAGGACATTTGATGGGAGTAGATCAAAAGGATCATCCTTTGGTTCAAGAGGGTTGATTGAACCTTCTAGCAAGGAGAATATCAGGAGTTCAGGGAGATTTGCAAGCCTTTCGGGACTGCTTCAGAGCTACGAGATGAATCATGGGCACCAGGTACAAGGAAAAGATATAAAGGAGCATTGTCAGGAGCCCATTGGTGTGCAGATTAATGAAAGGAATTAGACTTATAAGACCACCTAGGTCTAAATATCAGACCTTATGGGATGTGAATGTGATTTTGAGGCTATTTCTAAGTTGGCCAAGCAATAAGTATTTAGGAATACAGGAATCATCCTGGAAGTTAGCGACTTTGTTATGCTTAATCTCAATGAGAAGAGTATGGGATGTAGGTGCTTTGGAAGTTTCAAATAGGTTTTATCAGCCAAATGGTGTTCTTTTTGAAATTAGGAAAAGAACTAAGACTATGTCTAAGTCTATTTTTTATCCACATTTTGATGAAAATCCAAAATTATGTGTGGTGCGATGTTTAAAAGAATATGAGATGAGGATACTGGAAAAGAGATTTGCTGGAGAAGATCAATTACTAATTTCATATGTTAAACCCTATAAAGGGTTTTCAAATTCTACAATTGCTAGATTAATTAAATGTACAATGAAGGACGCAGGGATTGATTTAAGTTTACAGCTCATTCGACAAGGGGTGCAATGGCAAGCAAAGTGTTGATATCTGGGAGTCGTTTGGAAGATTTACTTAAAGCAGCAGAATGGTCAAATGTCAATTCGTTAAGGACATTTTATTTTAAAGCTGTGGATCATGTTTCAAGATATGCTTTGAAAAGCTTTGAACATGCATAATGTGAGCCTCATGTCTTGACATAAAATTGTGATTCTTAAAGGTTTACTGAATAAAGAATCTGGATTTTATTAAAGCCAAGCAGGCTAGCAGTATCCCACCCCCCCTTCCCTATTGGGGGGGGGGGGATTTTATGAATTATAAGAATATTTGCACTAGTGACAGTAATGAACTATATTTATGGAATGTTTTTATGAGACAAGAAATATATTTGTATATTATTATCTAATATGTATCGAATTAGTTGAGTCTGAGGTTTGTTGGAAGAATTTACTTTCATATTTGTTTATTTTATTTCATAGATCTAGTTTCCATACAAACATGACTTGGAGGATCGTTTGGATTTTCAAGATTTATGATGTGAAGTTCAAACAATAGAGGAAGACAATGGAGGATGGACAGTTTTTATGATCTGAACATTCTATGTTACTGTGATGTTGTTGTGTTCTATTTTGGAAGGTTTCAATGACTACTCAGGAGTGGTGAATACAAGATTTATGCATAATGCTAGCCTCCTTGATTTTAATAAAATCCCAATTCTTTATTCAGTAAACCTTTAAAAGTTACAATTCCCTGTCACAAGCTGTACACCTGATAACTCACTGCATAAATGTTTTGAAAAACAAAATGCAGTAGTTTTTAAAAAACGTAGGTAGCAGTTAGCAGCAAAGAAACACTAGTAAACTATCTGCCTCTTCAGGCGCTTCTAACTTTAAGCTTTCTCTTGTGGGACATCATGTCTTTGTCTATCGGACTGCTTTAGCCTTTTGCTTATGTCCGGTGCCATTTCACACAGACCTCAGCCAGGACCAGAATAAGAGAAGAAGCTTTTCTGATTGATGCAGGTCTAGAAGAAATTACTTAAAATAGCTGGGAATATTGGGAAAGCAATACCTTAAGTGTGCTGGCCAAACTAGGCATCTCTAGATGACATGGACCTTTGATGCTGCTGAGGGATCACAGATAAACTGGAGGTGGGGTAGACATGGCGACTGTATAATGAGAGCTAATCATGTTTTCTTGTTCGGAATCAATGGCTCTACAGAGCCCTGCTGGATGCACTGCTTCCTTGCTATTGGGGGTTCTTCTTCGTCTCCTCTGGCTGAAGTCCTAGTGCACAAAGCCTGATTAGGAATCCTCACCTGAAGAAAACAGATGCCATAAGACAAAAGACTTCTGTGTGCCACACTGCATTGTCAGTACTGAAAAGCATTGGGTACTACTGAGCAAGCCCTTTGTGTGCTAGGTCCCTCAATGGGTTCAGAGGGATTTGATATAGAAATTTTACAAGTATGTAAATGAGCAACACATGCACCAAATGAGGGTTATTCGTTAATCTCCTGGCTGGACAGACTAGGTGATGGAGACTAAAGTAATGTGATATTAATGATGGTAGGGGCAGGTAAGAAAATCTTTAAAGGCATTCTGGTAGAACAAAAAAGCCTGGAGGGTGGATGTGAAAGATGGCAGGCAGGTGATGAGCGGAACAACCTAGTGCTTCAGTCACTGGATCATCTCATCAGCTATCCTACACCTCACCCATACATGCTCCCCTGCCAGCCTATCCCACCTGTCTCCTGCCCCCTAATAGCCTCTTCATTTCACACAACCCCCATCAGTCATACTGGGTGCTGCAAGCCATGCTTGCACCTTAATCTTCATGCCTTAACACCTGAGTGGATTTACAGTATCAGCTCTGCAGACTTCTAATTGAGGTTAGACTGTTGTGAGCATGGTGGGCTCCACGTGCATTGTAGGATGAGATGTCAAAGTCTCAGTCTGATGCAGCTGTTGCTTGCACAAGTGAGCATTCGTACTGCAACTGGAAGTGCTCCAGCAAAAGCTAAAGTCAAAAGCTGAATGGTCAGAACAATCCTAGGATCCCTCAGAGGCTGACCTCCGCGCCCCCAACAACAGTCAAGGCTTGAACCTCTCTAATCATTCCTACACTTTGTGCCAAATAAAGCCAATTTTACCATAATCTCGAAAAATACTCCTATAGACCATCAGCACACAATTCAGTTCCTGTGTATATGTAGACTTCCTCACCAGTGTAAAATATTAACTAAAGTTATAAGGAAAATCCTGTATTAAGGGAACTTTGAAAGAAGAATGTGTTTATGCTGTGGCCTGTACAGTCACTTAGAGTACTTGTAACAGTGATTATTTCAGACTTGCTTCTGCAAGCTAGAGATATGACACAAATGCGTCAACAAAACAAGAAAAGGGTTCAAATCACTTTAAGTACACCAAAGGCAAGGTTATTTCTATTCTATTTGATTCTCATTCACGTGTAAAATTAGGTCCAGTGTTTCAACCATTGAGAAAACTGGGTGCAGGAACATCAGCCCATTTATGATGAAGCTAAGCAGAATTGCATATTGTAATTCCACTCCACCTGACTAGCAATCAGGGCCTAAGCAGGGTTTTTGCTCTTGAGGGATGAGGCTACACGAGCGCGGTTAATAACTTTACCTTCTGCTAGAGTGTGACCTCGTACCATAGTCTAAGATATTAGTGCTGTGGACTCCTACTGAAAAGTGACAATTTGAACATCTCACAGTGATGAACTGCAACAGACAGATAGAGTGGACTTGAGCAGGCTTAACATAGTCTACTGTGACCTATGTATACGTGGTTTAGACCTAAAGTACTGCGCCTAGTAATTCAATATAATTATGGTCAGATGGAAAGGTGCTCAAGTTGTATCCTTAGCACAATACCCACAGTGTGGCACCCTCACTTGGGTGCACCCAGTGCAGACAACAACAGTGTGCCCAATTATGAAAATAAAAAACGCTATTCCTAGAGCAGGCGCAGACTCACTTGTACTTCGGACAGTACTGCAGTGAAATTAGGATTGGTTTAAAACCGCTAATATGTCTGTCACTGCAAGCTGAGTGGCTGACTTTGAGGGGAGATATTGGCCCTACTCCAGGCAGGTAATGCCTGCACCTGCACCCTCCTGTAGGTGAATGCTGGGGGCTCCAGAGGCCGAGCTCGACCTCTCCAAAAAGATGTTCTCATGGTGTAGGAGTCCATGGAACTGAAAGGAACTCCTTTGAATGTGGATGTTCTCCTAGTGAAAGGACAGAATGCCGCCACTCACAGTGAAGTTAGCCAATGGGTGAAGAACCTGATGCTTTGCCCCAAGCTGTGTGCCTTTGTGGACAGAAGGGAAATGAGAATGACAAAATAACAGACAATGGATGAAGATGGGTGGCTATGGGCTTGATTAGCTCCAGACCTAAAAATGGTGAACAGCTACTACAGTTGTTTTGAGTCATTTGAACTAAACTGTGAACGTGATTTTGATATCTTCTGCCAGACTTACCTCATTAATATAATACCCACACCCAGTGCCTAATTTGTATAAGAATAAGTGCCAGTGCTCATAGCTCTGCTCAGAAGGCAGTGGTTGGTGCAATTAAATGCCAGCGCACCAATGCCAATGCCGCCTAATTCTAAATACACCTCATGCCTCTTTATATGCTACAAATCACTCTGAGACCCTTTTTCTCTCTATTGAAGGTTCCTGCTTTCTCCCTTTGATGGTTTTTCCACCTTCCTTCTTCTTGCTTTGTTTTCCCCCCTTGTGCTCAGGAAATGTTGTATGCAGAAAAATGAGTGCTGGTGGTTCCCACCGGTAACCACTGCCCACACCTCCTAGAAGCGCTGTTAGCCACATGTACAGTAGTTATGACTGAGTATCCTGATGTGAGTTTGCACTCTTCCAGGATACTGACATAGTGCAGAGGTGTGGAGTAGATCAGAGTGACATGCAGTAAATTGGCGTACAGTGCAGGGTCACAGAGTTGAGTGTTACAGAGTAAAGTGTATTGGCATAGAGTGTATTGGCATAGAGTGCAATGGCACAGAGCACAGTGGTTTTGAGTCCAGTGTTGCAGAGTGGATATGCGCTGATTAGATTGGTGTGGCCTACACTGGAGTGGTGTAAAGTGCAGCGACAAAAAGTGCAGTGGTGTTGAGTGGCGAACAGTGCACTGGCATAGTGTCATGGAGAGGTGCAGTGTGCAGTGGCGTAGAGTGGAGTGGTGCAGAGTGCAGTGGCGAGGACTCGTGTAAAGTAGAGTGGTGCAGAGGAGAGTTGCGTGGAGTATTCATGGTATGGTAGCACACTGCCATTACGGCAACACATTTTCAATTGTAATGACCATTACATTTGCACGGACAGTTTTACTAATGAATCTATACAGTAAAAAGACAAAAATGTGTGGAAATTACATCACCTAGGGTAATGATTTGTTTTGATCATATTAAAGTATTTGTTTCCAACACACTTCAGAAATAATAAAAAAATTGCTTCATTGTGTTCCTACTATGGATATATTCTGAAATACTTACAAAGTTAATCTAAAAGTTGTCATGTGTTAGAAAAAATACTCTTTCCTACTTCAAGTATCCAGCAAGATTGTCACATAAATCGTCTCACTTTGAAGTCAGACAAAGAAATGTAAACAAGCGCCCTCAGAAGGAGGCGCCTGACATTTGGCATCAGTCTCTGAATGCACAGCAAATGCGACAACATAAAAACAAGATATACAGGCCTGTTTGCAGAAAGGGAGCAGTCCGATAATTCACCCAGATTCTGCAAATAATGGTCATTGCCACTCTCAATGAACTCAGAAACAGGTGTTTCAATCAGAGCTGAGCAGGAATAAATGTTGCTTTTCCCTGGTTCTTATTCCATGAAGATTAGCGATGGGAACAATACAGAGAGCTATGAAGGATTTTCTTTATCCATCATGTCGGTATTAGTTACTTGACAGGGAACTGTACAAATGGTAACACAAGCCAGGATGAGAAATAGGCAGGAAATGCAGGTGGGAGGGGAAGTGTGATAGAAGAACAAAAATCACAAAATCCGCAGCATCTGCAAATCAACAAAAAAACCTCTCATTGCAAGCTTCCAAGGCAACAGCATCAACTGCTGATTCAGATAGCACATGCTTAGTGCCTGGTACTGAAATCATTATATTCTGTGCTCCACATACTCCCAGAGAGCCAAAGAGGCAAGTCTGGACTTTTTATGGCTAGTAGTGCTGTGACATAAACAAGCACACATGTCAATTTTCCTCTCTTTGCTCTTGCTTGTGCCTCCTGGACCCTCTTGGTAGGTTTCACATTCTATCTGGATCACCTCAGGAGATAAGGATTCTACTAAAGCGTGAGACCAGGAAGCCTAGTGCTGCCCACAGGTCTCCTTATGCTCCACCAGCCAGCTCAGCATTTCCACTGCTATATTGGGCCGCCTCTCCGCATAAAAGTGGGAGTCATGCAGCACGTACAGGCCATACCGCCTCCAGAACTGTCTCACTCTGTCCAGGCCTATCAGGAGGGGAACTGCACCAACTAACCTTGTTGTTGTGATCCCAGGGCAGACAAGATTTAAGGAGATGGGACCAACGAAGATGTAGTTCAACCTTCAGCTACAATAGCTATGAGGAACAAGTTACTCAGGTTCGGTAATGCTCTTTCTGGTGGATGATCAATTTAAAGGTGGAGTCATCCACCTTAGAATATTCTGAGGCACCAGCCAGGAGCTGGAGATTTTCAAGAAATAGCTCCAACAAGCTGCCAGGTGGTGTCACAGAGGTCTCCGCAATGTGGTTACACCGCCCAAAGAAATGACTAAGTGGAACTGCATGTAGACCCCACCGATGCACGCTATAGTAGGTTTCTGCATTGCTCTATTTCTGTGCACTCAGAAGCGAATCAACTGTGAGAAACTGCATTCAACAGCATGCTGAAGTCAAACTTGGTACCTTTAAAATGTTCAGATATCCATTCCACAGAATGGGGAGGCGGGAAGACAGTGAAGAATCTGCGGAAAGAGTATCCACCAGAAAGAGCATTACTAAAGGTAAGTAACTTGTTCCTCTGATGGATACTTATAATTACATATTCCTCACCTTTTGAATATATATCCCAGCAGTACCTTCCAATAGGTGTAGGGTCTGTACAGTGGATTCAGACCAAAGGAATCCTATAATGCTGCAGGGAAATTGGACATCTCTGCAAGCCTTGCTGTCAAGGTAGTAGAACTGGTGTATTCATGCACTGACAATCATGTTGCAACCTGGCATATGTCTAACACAGAAGCACGCCTTGCTAATTCAGTCATGGCAGCCTTAACTCTGATGAAATGAGCTTGGGGGCCCGTGGGGGCTGCTTCTTAGGAAATAACACATTTCTATACACAGGACAAATCAATTTGTCAGTGTCCTTTGTTGAACTACCTTCCCAATTTAGGTCTCGTCTGTAACAGTGCATGCGTTGCATGATCTCTCGATTGTGAGAGATATTGCACAAAGAGGATTGCAGCCCGCACATTGCTTAACATTTGTTGGCGTTACTGTCACTCATATTTGCTACTTTCTAACTGGCCAGCACATGCTGGCTTCATTTCCTCTTCTTTTGGCTGGTGCATGGAGCAAATACCGATTGCTTCAGCTTGATTGCTGTCCTTCCACTGATCGCACCATGAGGTACAATTTTTATTTTTTCTTCTTCCCTGTCGTACTTGTTGAACCTCTTGCCATTTGTAGCTATATTTTCCTGTGGTACATGCACTTCAAACTCACCCTTTTCTCCTTTGAAATGGATGTTTATTGTGACAACAGATGTTTTCTGCTTCTATTGTGACAACAGATGTTTTCTGCTTCTATTGTGACAACAGATCTTATCTGCTTTTAAAAGTAGTTTCCCTAAGACATGGACAACAGAGCAATTGATTTCTTTATGTGAAAGGATTTTTTGCCAAATGTCATAATTTGTTTATTTTTCATGCAATGGGAGATTATCTCATTTGTTCAGAATCACAAGCATTTGCAAAGCCAATAGGGCTTGCCTTTGAGACTACTGGCTCTGCCTTTTGTTCATCGTGTACTGCATGAGCATTGCTGACTTTGGCAATGATCTGTAGCCATGCTATGTAGCATTGTGACTGCTGTGCAGCGTCAATAAAAATAATAATTAAACAAAAAAAGATTGATAAATCAAGCACTAATACACTTTTACAACAGTGCATTAGCCGTGGCTGCGTCATAGCGCTTTCTTACATTGGTTTTAGCCACACTACAAAGCATTCACGAGGCTGTACAGCATGGCTACAAAACATTGCCAAAGCCAATAACTGTCATATGCTTGCGCTATTGGCTTTGCCAATGTTTGTTACCACCAGCAAACCAAACAACTGATATTTAACACAATATTCTCTAATTTAATATCAACAATTAAGGCTCTTAGGGTTAAGCTGATGAAGCCTCTCCCACTCTTTCGAGGAATGAGGCCAAGAGAAAAAACAGCAGGTAGACTGTTTGCTTGTTCAGTAACACTTTAGACAACCAGGTGGCCTGGGTCCCCATCACCAATATGTCTGGAAAGGAATGGAGCTCATTTATGAGAGGTGAAGAGGTTATTACATGAGGAACACAGTCTTAATAGTCAAGAGCTGTAAAAACACAATTGTGCGCATGCTCAAAAGGTGTGCACATAAGGAATGTTCAAATCAAATTAAGGTCCAACTGAGGCACTTGAAAGATTTGAGATGAAACATGTATGAATCCTATCAGGAAACACAGTACAACAGTGATGATTAAAAATGGAAGGCTGATCAGCAAACATAAAAAGCGGAAATTACCAACATGTGACTTTAAACTGTGCCCATTGTAAAGCTTTGTTTGGCACAAGATAAAACAAATAACACAAAGTCTTGCCTGCAGAGGATGAAGCCTATGATCCCTACACCAGTCTACAAACTTCCCAGCATCCAGTAAAGACAGACCGGGTTGAAGAAGGTATGGTTGCAAGGATTACAACTGCTATCTCTGATGGCAAACCAAAACTGCTCAGATGGCACCATTTAATTTCCATACATACAGATTTGGGTTCAGGACCCTCTCTTGTTGCTGAAACAGGAGTTTATTCTGAAAGTGTAGAAGAATCAGAAGACATCATCTCAGGTTGAAGGGATTTGGATACCACATTCTCCTGGCCCAATCTGAGGCAATCAAAATTACTCGTCCCATTCATCAGGACTCGAGGCAAGACAAGTAATGGCGGGAACATGTACAAGAGGCCTGTGTTCCACCAAAGTCAGACCACATCTCCCAGAGAACCTCTTCATGGAAACTCCAGTGTGCAGTAATCATGGCTCTGCACATTCTCAGCAGTGGGAAAAACATTCAGCCATGGTAACCCATACTGGTAAAAGATGTTTTTGAGACACTGAAAGACGAATATGTCATTTGCGGTCTACAAGCTCTCCTCAGTTCATCTGTGCTGGTGTTCAGGGACCCTCCCAATTAATTTGCCACCAGGAAAACTTCCTGCTTGCTTAGAGCCTACTGGCACAAGTCCCAGGATCATACGTGCCATGCTTGGTGTAGTAGCACATAGTGGTTGTGTTATCCATGAGAACCTGCACCAGGCTTCCTTTGATGGTCAGTAGAAATGCTTTGAAAGCCAGCTGAATGGCCCAAAGCTCCGACACACTGGTGTGGAACCAGTGCTCTGCTGAAAACTACAGACCTCTATTTCCATGCTCCCACTTGTGACCTTCCCAACCCCGAGATGATGATTCTGTCACTACTCTGATCTCTGGGTGAGATAGGGAGAACAGCCTGTACCAAGTCAGGTTGTTTCCACTTGCCAGCACTGAAGATCTCAGGCTGTCTCTTACAAGGTGTGGATGCTATTAGGCAGGGTGTCCCAGTGCTGAGCCCACTGAAATCAAATAATTGATTGCACGACCTGCATGTGCCTTCTGGTGCACAGGACAAGGAGAATGCATGAGCATAGCTGTCCAAGAAGCATCACAAACACTCGCTGAGACCCAGGATTGAGCCTGACACATCGTGATCATATCCACTGTGTTTAGGATAGTAAGTAAACAAGGACTCCTCTTAGACATCAGGTGCGACATTTGTTTGAAGGTGGAAGACCCCACAGATGTCAAGAGGGTGACGGTCAACCAGAGAAGCTTCTGAACTCCCTTTGGGGAGCCCACTTTCAGCAACCATTTGTCAAGGTACGGGAATACATGCATTTCTGACAAACTACCACTGTCAGAACCCTCTTCGGGGGGGGGGGGGGCACGGAGCATCCAGGAGTTACTGGGCAAACCCGAGGTGGTTGAGGCATTTTACCCACTATGTCCCAGGGCCCATCCTACTATGGATCCCACTCAGCTGGGTCAATTGTCCCCCTTCTGCACCTGACTCTCAGCTGAGTAGTGTAGCTCAAGGTAGTCAAGGCACCCCAGGGGATGCTCAGATACATATCAGTGAACAAGACTCATAACTTAACATACGAGCAGTGCAACAATCAATCAATGTCCAGCCAAAGACTTGTTTATGTATAAAAATAAGTATTTCTTTCTAACTCTACACAGGCAAACAGCATTAAAAAACAAGAACACAATCCCCTTGAGGTCAGGGCTTTAGTTGTTGTCAGGCCACTCCTTGTCCTCATACCTCTAGTGTAACAGGTTTAGTGTTATTCCCCTATCACTGATGGCAGCATCTAAAGAATGTAAACTAATAGGACGTAGTGAAGTGTACCTCCTTCAGACTCTGCAAGTAAGTTCAGTTTTTGCAGTTTAGGGACTAGCAGCACCAATTGTGGTATGTCCCCTGGGGCCCCAATGGTCCAGATCCCAATGTACCCGCTCCGGCGGCAAAGTACCCTGAGGCGGTGCAGCACAGTCCTGTTCTGGTTTGACTGAGTCAGGCCACTCCTAGTCACACGTGGCAGCACCTGGCAAGGGACGTCTCTCTTCCCTAAACCACGCTACCTCCAGATTCCAAATGGATGAGGTGCTTCGGTCATAACAGTTTCTCGGTCTGGATGACAACCCGGACCTCTCTGCATCAGCGTCTCCAATGGCTCCTCCTGGCATACAGGGTCGCCCCTCTGTCGTTCACACTGCAGTCACGCTAGCCTCACATGGATGGTCACGGCAGCCGCTCGTGGCAAGTGGGGTCGCCAAGCCGCTAGAGCACATGGGCAACGACCGCAGTGATGCAGGTATGGGTTACGCCTGACACAGGCTTAGATCCAGGCAACGGGGCCCCTCCTGGCTTATGGGGTCACCAAGTCAAAATAGCATACAGACAGCAGCCCTATCGGTGAGAAGACAGGTTTCTCCTGCCACAAGCTCTTGGCAATCAGGGGTGGCCCCTCCTGGGGGTGGTCCCTCCTGGCATACAGGGTCGCCAAGTCTGTTAGGCAAATGGGCAACACCCCGATCAGTGTGTGGGGGGGGCAGGGGGAGGCTTCTCAAACCATGCTCTTCTAACTCAGTCCACAGTGCCTCTCTCCTGATATTCAGTCCAATACACAGGCTAAGGCCCGATCGGTGCAGGGATGGATTTCTCACACCTCGCACAGAGAGTCCTCATGTCAGGACTCCATTCTGAACCTCTCTCCCTCCAATGTGCTCCTCTTCCTCACGGCCAAACCGGTCTTGGTGAGCAGACAGGTGCTGGTGTTCCATGCTCAAGGGCAGGGGATCTTGGCTTTCCTGGGTGAATTGACGGCAATGCTGTGGTGCGTCAGCATTCGTCTGTAATTCGGGCAGTGAAAAGCGCAACGGGGCTGTCCATGGGGGGCCCTGCACTGCCCATGCCAAGTGCCCCTGGCACCCCTTTCCGCCAGCCTTTGCATGGCAATGTGACCGCCATGCAAAGACTAACGGAAACGTGTGTCGTAATCTGGAAACGCTGCCCTGGCAGATTGAGGCTGCCGGTACCGCCAGGCTGCCAGCTGGTGTCAACCTGGTGGTGCTGGCGGTCGGACTGTGGCGGCTCTGCCAAGGTCATAATATTGCAGTCAGACCACCCCTTTCGGTGGCGATCCAAGCGCCACGGCGAGTCTGGCAGTCCATTGACCGCCAGACTCGTAACAAGGCACTCAGTGTACATTCACAGCACATTCCATTATCTAGAACTGTTATCCTCATGTAAAATGCTACCAACAGCATTCCCACATGCAGCACAAGCACTCAGTCTGTGAACGCCGTTAAGTACTGCAGTCTGTCTGTACTGTACCAGAGTGTGTTATTTTAAGAGCACACCTTGCCAGCAGACACATATTTACAATGTGTGCACTGTACCACACTTCACCATGAGTGTAGTATATTTCTTTACGAGCTCACATGCACTCACCACATGCTTTCACCACGCACACACTTCCACATCAACCTGATGCTGGCCAGCGGTGAGTAAAAGACACAGCAATGAAACTTTAAAAAAAAAGGTGAGTGAGTCTGTAGGCCTCACTTCAGTGACACAGGGTAAAAAGGACCTTGTCACTACATGGTATGCTGCATGGTTGTGATGTTTAACTCCTGGTGAACACAGTAGCGCTTTGGGTACCCGCTCCCGGTCCAATATGACCGCAATCCATGGGACAGGCCTATTTATGGTATTGTATTGAATGGCCAATGAAAGCAACCTTAAGGAACTGACCATAACGGGGACCTCCTTAAACCTCTCAAATGCAGAGTCTGCCTTCTCCCTGAAAGGTCTTGAGCCATGGAAGGTGATGTCTCTCACCCAATAATCAAGTTTTATATATCCAGATGTGCCATCTGAATATTACACTGGTGCCCATGTTGTCAGTGGTATGAAGGCCAGCATATAGTACTCACTTCACATCATCTTGACCATCCTGAATAATTTGAACAGGATTTGCCCTAAGGTCTTCTGGGACCGTCAGCAAGGTTTTGCTGACCAGGTCCCACAAAGCATGGGTGGGTGTACCTGACCAGAATGCAAACTGCTTTTCACTAGAGTAAAGCTAGGCTGGCTAAACAAAACATCTTTTCCCTGAAGGTATCAAAGCACTTAAGACTCTCTGCCAGGAAGAGTAGTAGGAAAGGCATTAGGAATCACCTTACTGGTAAACACTTTCACCACTAGACTTTCCATCACTGGGTGCTGCTTGAGGAACGTTGGGTCACCAATGGCTAGTGTGGGTCATCTGGCAACAAGCCAGCATGAACAGAGGGGCTGAGTATGGTTTCATCCATGTGACCATGCAAGTGTGTATGAGTGCCTAATTAAAGGGCGACAGCGCTCAGGGAATGTTGGCCCTAGCTGGAGGATTTCCATAAGTAAAGGTGATTAAGTTGCAACAGGAGCAGCTGTACGTCGAGGACTTCTGCTGCTCTGCTCACAATAACTGCGAAGGAAGTGCTTCCATCAGTTGGTGGATCAGGTGGAAAGTCAAGTTCAGTGTCTGGAGAATTCAGCCAACTTCCATTCTACAGGTCTAAATAAAGTCCTTTATCAGTTGTGAAGGGGAGCAGTTTGTCGCCTGCTCGTATTCATCACCATCATGATGTTGCAAGCCTTGGACTGCATTCACAGCTGAACACTGCTCCTTGCATCTGGTAATGCTGACTGAGTGAAAGAAGTAGGGAGTAAGGTTCAGTCACAGCTGGCTGTGCCTTCGTGATTTCATGACGTGACACTGGTGTAGTGTTGGTCAAGGTCTGTTTGGGGTTGGGAGACCAGTGTTGGCACCGGGTCCATTATGATACGGATGCTTGGCCTTTTTGCACTTGTGACTTGCTTTAGATCTTGATTTGCCTAAGACCAATGAGTGGATCTGAGATTAAGCAAGGGATCGACCTCATGATCTGGACTGGAGCAGCCAGTAATTTGAGAAGGAGAGATACCACTGTTTATGGACACAACTGCTTCCTATGTAAAGCACAGCTGCTTCATGCGCTCTTTGATCATTTTCGTATACATTATGGCACACTTTACACAAGTATGAGTGGTGACGCGAGTCTAGGCACCACAGGCATATGTCAATCAGGCTTGTAACTGAAATCTGCTTCCTAAAGTGTTGGTGCAGTTTGTGCTTCCGGTAGTCATGGTATAGTGTAAATCATGTTGTTTTCAGGGGGACATTTTCCCTGGCATTCTAAAAAGATTAGAAAGCATCAGAAGACTTGACAGTGAGCAGCGCTCCAGGTCTACTTCGGAGGGCAAGGGAAGTAAGGAACCAACATCAGCATGCATGGTGCTGCCACCTGGTGCGCACAGGAGTTATTACTTGAAAATCTCTGGATCCAGTTTGACACCTGGGAGTATTCTAAAGGTGAGGAATCTGCAGTTGGGAGTACCTATTGGAAAATTTGGTGGTTACTTAATGAAGCATGTACTAAAAAGAGACCGAATTACAATGCTGTGTATATGGCAGGGCCCATTTATAAATGGATAGGCACACTTAATGTATTTAATGTAGCTGTACAATGCATGATGCAGCTGGGCACATACTCAGCACTGTAGGTGGAACAGAGGTGTCTCTGGTGACAGGCTGTAGGTCTTGAGATGCAGTGATTCAGGGTTTCTCCAGGATGAAGGCAATATTCTAGATAACTGCAGGAGATACTATGGACAAGGCCTGGGCTAAGAACCAGAGCCTTGGAACTTTGACCAAAGTGAGGAGTGTGCGGTAGAGCACCAAAGAGATTTGGACAAAAAAAACATTAGACATGTACCGATTCTTAGACATGGAGCTGCCTCTGCGCCTATCTCGGCTGGCAGAATTGGGGCTTGCTGACTTGAGCACCCGGGTGAAGAGCGGGAGCGCACAGCAAGAAAAGAGTCCGAGTGTTACTTTTGTGTGAGTTACGCTGTTCTTTACGATTTTGGTGTTTGCTAGTCAATTAAGACACACAACAAAGCAACTGTAATGAACTGCCGTTGAGTTTAAGATGGAGTCTGCAGGATACCAGAGGCCAGGCAAACAAAACAAGGCCAGGTTAAAAAACAAAGACTGGGTACGAACATTTATCTACAAATAGCAAAAAATACCCCTTGTCCGTTATGTGCTTAGGAACCACAATGAGAGAAATGTAAATGCTTTTTACTGTTTCAGATCTAACGAAAAAGGCCTCAGGTTTTAACGAAAAACAAATTCGCAGATGGAGGTCGGAGGCCCAGAGCAGTTGTAGCAAAAGGTACTTTCTTTTTCAGAATTTGCGGTCGTCGGACTGTTTCAGGGGGAGTGCAGTAATCGTTAAACGCTTAACGAAAATCTATAAAAATACACCGAGAGGCAGAACCGCTCCTAAAGTCGCTTTCTTGGTTTCAAGTTAGGTTCTTATTTCTCTATTACAGAAAACTGAAAAAACATATCAGCAAATGAGGAATTTCAGGTAGATTTTCACGAACCTGTTAATGTGTCACAGAGGAGCGATGCTGATCAAGTGGTGCATCGGAGCTAGGGCGCCGATAGCTGGCAAAGTCTGAGAGGGATGCGCTCTAAATATGTTCTCACAATCTTGTGAAAACTCCACAAACACTTCTTCTTTCATTTGCAATCCTCCCCATCCTCTTCCAGTCCTGATTATAGCTTTCAGCGAAACTTTTCTAACTTCTAGCTCAACAACCACGACATTATCAGCAAAACATACAAAAAATAAATATGCAGAGGACACAGAAAATTGGCCAGGAAATGGCTTTCTTCATTTTGACGTTTTGGTTACATCTCCACGGGTGAATTTTAGGTCACTAAAAAGGTAGCAAATGTCTTAGATGACAGTATTTCAGAAAAGATTGTTTCCTGGGGCACCTGCGAGGGCGCTTTCTGTCATTCTGGAACTGCCACAGCATGGAGAGTGCTCTCCATCTTAGTCACAGTTCTTCAACAGGTGGCAGCGCCCGAAGACCGAGCTGTGCACACCCTGTCTTTCCCTTGCACGGTTTTGACAGGTCACCACGGGGACAACGTGAGCAGATGTGCCAGGATGGCTGGCCCCACTGAGTGTCAGGGAAAGGCAACAGACTCACGCCTAACATATTCACGACGTGTCTGGAGTTCGAAAACTAAAAATAGGAACATTTCACAAAATAATGTAGGACAATACTTTTCCATGGCCCGAGGGGCACTGAATGACTTAATTGCGCTCACCAACATAGGCAAACATTAGCAATGCCAATAGGTCTGGCTGTATGAAGGTTGTATGGTAAGTGTAAGGATTACAAGTAAACAGCATGCGAACAGCCACGTATTTGTGTGGAAGCAAAGAACAGCAGAATAATTTAAGTGTAGGTTAAAAGCTCAGGTGACAGTTGCACTGTCAAGTCAGGCAAAATAATCCATGTTGGTTACTGACTGCCCTCCTTCCCAACCTGCTGCTTCCAGAGAAAAATAAATTATCTAGTTATCTAAGACACATTAATAGCATTACAATGTAATGTGTTTGCCCCTGAACGTTCAAGCTCAGGTAGCTTAATATATAAACAAAACGATCATAGCTGTGTGGAAGGCAAGCACTTTCTGGCATAAGTACTCCTCTACCCAATCAAAACGTACTCCTGGCACGCAATAGTGGGCAGAGCCAAAGTCCCTCTCCTGGGGATGCTCACATAACTGTCTGGCAAAAACTGCACTAGCAAGTCAGACCATAAAAAAACAGACAATTAGGCACTATGGGTAATATGCAACTTTTGCACACACCAACTGCGCTCAGTCGATTGTGTTCTGGTAACAGGTGCTTATAATCAGGCTCTGGAACACAGGAAAACTTGTCTAGAATGTTTTTCCTGTAGACCCTATCCTAAAACCGTCAAGTTCTACATTTACTGCAATCTGCTGAGACATAAGGTGAAAAAGTTCGATTGTTCCAGCAAATCTCTGACACTCAGCCACCCTACAGTTCACTGATGTATTGCATAAATGGCAGATAAAAAACAAAAATGCTCAGGTTTCTGGGCTGTAGCCCAAAAAAATCTAGAGAAGAGCATTCTCTGAAAAGATAAGAGAGAGAGCTCCTCACCTGCTATGAACAGCGCCCATCATGAGCCTATTTACCGGCATTTACAGAGTGCCTTAGGGCGAAGCATGAGGGTGCCCACTGTGAGAATTTAAAAAGACGTTAAGAAAAAAAATAAACAAAGACCAGGAATGAATGGACTAGCTTTCCACTGGCCTATAGTGGATTCATAAAAATGGTGTCCTCTCTGAAATAGCAAGAGAAACCAGGGAAAGAGATCTTGAAATTGGGACCCGCTACGAGTTGCCTACGGAGGACAAACACATTGAGGGTATTACAAACAGGCAATACAAACCAAAAGTTAAACAGCTGGAGGTATGTAGGCAGAAGGATTTCCCTTTACATAAAACAACCATCGGCAGTGCCACCAGGTCTGGCTCTAGGGAGCTAAAGGGTGCAAACACAAGCATGCACAAATGTGCACTTGTAAATGCTTCTGTTTGGATGCATTGGCACTTTAAAGCCAGATCTTCTGGCCTTGCCAGTGCTTGTTTTTACCTATCCCTCAGGGTATGATACTGTTGCCTTCAAAACACATAGGCTGTCAAGCTGAAAGCAGCACACATGCAAAGAATGAAAACATGCACTGGTAAAGCCAATCGGCCTCGCCTTAGCAAGAGCTATTTCATTTCCCAATGTGTTTTAGTCTTTCAGTTCACTAGTGCTGCTGCTGTTCACCATGACTAAAATACAGTGGTTTAGAGGGGAGTGGCGTGGCAGGAAGTGGAGTGGAGTCGAGTCGAGTGTTGTAGAGAAGAGTGGCCTAGAGTGGAACAGAGAATCATAGCGTAGAGTAGAGTGGAGGGTCCTAGAGTGGAGTAGGTTGTTGTAGAGTGGAGTAAATAGAGCATCATCGAGTAGAGTTTAGTAGTAATGCACAGAGTGTAGTAGAATAGCATGCAGTGGCGTATAGTGGATTACAGTGTTGTAGGGTGGCATCGGGTTGGAATGATTTATGTGGTATCTGCCGGCTCAAAGCTGCTGTCTCCAATGGTAAGTAATGGGTGGTCTCTAGTCCCCTTTTAGTTTTGTTTCAGATACAATAGATCTCGAAGAGAGCACAAGCCTTGCCTCAGACAAGATCTAAAAAAGAATCATTTGTTTGTACAGTGCAATTCCTGAGCTTGAGAATTTCAAGGCACTCTCACTTATGCTAATGATGTGATTAACAGAGATGAGCGTCATGCAATATATAAGCTCAGGATTTGCACATACAAAAACCGATTCATTTTGGTACAGTGCACACTGCGATTTTAAGTATTTCAAGGCATTCCCCCTTATGTGCTTTTGATGTCATTAACACATTTCAGAACAACTGGAAAAACTGTTCAAAATGTATTATTTGTACAGCACATCACGAGCTCACGCATTACAAGGCACTATCATATGTGCTAATGAGGTCATTAACACATATGCCCATATGTGACCACAGGATGTGGGCTATACAGACAAGCAATGGCAAAGCCAATAGTTCTCGCCTATGCAAGAGCTATTGGTTTTGCCAATGTGATTTAGTTATGATGTATGCCAGCATGGCTGCTGTTTAGCATGGCTAAAAGTTGGTGGTGGGGAGGAAAGTGGGGTGGAGTGTCGCAGAGTCGAATGGTGATGATTGGAGTAGAGTGTTGTGTATTGGAGTGGCATAGTGTAGCTTTGCGTAGAGTGGCATACACTGGAGCGACAGAATAAAGTGGGCTGGCGTTGAGTGCATTGGCATAGAGTCCTGCAGAGTATACTGGTATAGAGAGCAGTGGCAGTGAATTCAGCGGCATACAATACAGTGTCATAGAAAGCAGTGGCATAGATCAGAGTGGTGCATAGTAGTGCAGGGGCATAGAGTGGAGCGGCGCAGAGTGGAGAGGTGCAGAGTAGAGGGTAGTGGCATGGAGTGTAGTAAAGTGGAGTGCAGTGGTGTGGAGTGGGAAGAGTTGAGTGACGCAGAGGACAGTGGAGCAGTGTAGAGTTGAGTGGCATAGAGTGCAGTGGCATAGAATTCAGAGCAGAGTTGAGTGCCATAGAGTGCAGTGGCGTAGAGTAGTGCAGATGAGTGGAGCATAGAGTGATGCACAGCAGAGTATAGTGCCTTACAATGAAGTGGCAGAGAGTGCAGTGGCGTAGAGTGGAGTAGTGCAGAGTACAGTGCAGTGGTGTAGAATGCAGTGACAGTACAGTTATGTAGAGTGCATTGGCTCAGTGTACAGTGATAAAGAGTTCGAGTGGCGTCGAATAGACTGTTCTAGAGTAGAGTGAAGTAGCACAGAGTGGAGTGGTGCAGGGTAAAATGCAGTTGAGTAGAGTGGCACAGAGTGTAATGGTGTACAGCAGATTAGAGTTGCGTACATTGGACTGGAGTAAAGTGCAATGGCATAGAGTTGAGTGCTACAGAGTAAAATGCAAAGGCGCAGGGTGTATTGGCATAAAGAGCAGTAGCGTAGAGTGAAGTGTTGCAGAGTGACGTAGAGTGAAGTTGTGCAGAGAAGATTGGTGTGGTCTAGACAGGAGTGGTGTAGAGTGCAATGGTAAAGAGTGCAGTAGTGTAGACTAGAGTGGCGAAGAGTACATTGGCATAGAGTGGAGTGGTCCAGGGTAGAGTAGAGAGGAGTAGCATGAAGTGGCATAGAGTAGTCGCATAGAGTGGTTAAAGAGGAGTGGTGCAGAGTGCAGTGATGTAGAGTGGTGCGGAGTGTAGTGGTATAGAGTGGAGTATTCATTACGTGATAGCACACTGTCATTACAAACAACACATTTTTAATTGAAATGAACTTTACATTTGCACAGACATACAGTGTTCCTAATAAAACTATGCAGTACACAGATGAACAAGTGTGAAAAATTGCATCAACTAGTGTAATGATTTGTTTTGATCAAATTAAAGTATTTGTTTCCAACACATTTCAGAAATAACAAACAAATGTGTTTCATTGGTGTTTCTAATTCTGATATATTCTGAAATACTAACACATTTTATTTCAATGTTGTTGTGTGCTTGAAAAAAGCTTTTTCCTACCCCCAGTATTCAGCAAGATTGTCACACAAATCCTCTCATTCTGAAATCAGAGAAAGAAAAATAAAGAAGTGCCTTGGAAAGACAGCGCCTGACATTTGACCTAAGTCTTTAAATGCACAGCAAATGTGACAAGATAATAAGATTTACAGTACTGTTTACAGAAACTGAGAACTCAGAAGGATGCTGTAAACAAGGTTTGGCCAAGGGAAGGTCCAAACTGAAGCTGGACAGCCTAAAACAAATAAATAAAGCCAGCAAAGGGAAGGCAAGAAAATGTGAGGCAATGGCAAGCAACAGAATGTGTTCGTAGGTCAACTTTCTGAATGTCCCCAAGACGTCCTTGGCTAACCAGACAGCAGGGGTGTCTGGTAGGCTGTAACTTAAAAGAGGATTCAATGTTTTTACAGCACTGAACATGTGTAAAACACAACTTATCTGTTATTTAAACAGTGAGTGCAGATTAGGATGAAACCATAGGATGCACAATTGGAGGCGAGGTTGGTGTTTGAACACAGATCCCCAAAACAAATGCATAGTAGTTATAGCCTGAAGGCCATTTTAGCTCCTTAAAAAGCCAGCTAACTTTTGGATCCTGATGTTTGCCACCTCTCACAAATAAAAAGGAATTTTTGTACGGTGCACATCCTGAGCTTTAGCATTCCAAGGCGCACTCCATACACGATAATGAGGCCATTGACACATGAGAGCGCTTGTAATACATATGCTCAGGTTGTGCATAGTACAGAAAAATAATTCATTTTTATCAGCACACATTGTCATCTTAAGTATTTCAAGGAGCTCTCACATGTGTTTATAATGTCACTAACTCATATGAGAACACTCAGCTATAAGTTAGCACAGGATGTGCACCGCTGTAAAATGTTTTTTTTTCTTTTTATAGGCACACCGAGCTCATGTATTTTGTTAGAAATGGGGTCTCTAGTTGGCAGAGGTATACACCCTTGTCCAAATAGGGACCACAATCCTAGTCAGGGTAAGTCACACACAATACAAACTATCCTGTGCCTACCCTCTGGTAGCTTGGCACTCAGCAGTCAGGCTTAACTTAGAAGGCAATGTGTGAGGTATTTGTGCAGTAAATCATACAGTAACACAGTGAAAGCACCACAAAAATACACCACACAGTGTTTTGGAAAAATAGAGAATATTTATCTGATTAAAATAAGGTAAAAACGATAAAGATCCAATAAAAACAAGTTGAAATGTGCCAGTTAATGCTTGATTTTACAAAGTACCTGGTGTGCGTCAAAAGTTACACGCACGGGGACCGCAGAGGAGATGTGTGTAAAAGATAGGGTGTGCATCAGATTTTCCGGCGTGGCACAGACGTTGCGTCGTGTTGTTTCCTTTCCCACAGAACGGGGTTTGCGTCGATTTTCGGCACGCAGTCCGGGTTCCTCACTACGGTGCGGGGTTCTCCCTTGATGTCCAGGGACGATGCAGGGAAACCCTTGACGTACTGGAGAAGGTACAGGTGCTTGCCTCCATCCAATGAGGCGATGCTTAGAGTTTTCTGTCGTGTGGCAGGCGCTTTCTCGATGTTCCACTCAGGGAATCAGGCTGCGTTGTTCCGGCTCGGCTGTGCGTCGTTCCGGTAGGGCCATGTGTTGAATCTTCTGTCGCAAAGCAGGTGCTGCGTCGGGTCTCCACTCGGGGCACCGGGCTGAGTCGTTCCGGGTCAGCTGTGCGGCGATTTCTCAGTCGCAAAGCAGGCTGTGCAGCTTTTCTGGCAGGCTGTGCGTCAATATTCGGCGCACAAGGAGTTTCTGTAGCCGTTGAAGTCTTTTTGGCCCTGAGTCTTCAGGAAAGAGCAGGCAAGCTCAATCCATGCCCTTGGAAAGCACTTCTCGGCAGAGGTCAGCAAGGCAGCAGGGCAACAACAGGGCAGAAGTCCTTCACAGCAAAGCAGGCCAGGTGTGTCCTTTGGGCCAGGGATACCTCAGGTCCAGATGCAGGGTCAGTTCCAGGAAGTGTCTGAGTTGGTGGGGGTCAGAGACCCAATTTATATACCCAAAGATGTCTTTGAAGTGGGGGAGACTTTCAGTACAATCCTATCTGCCAGGGTCCCAGTAGGGGGTTTGGCAGTCCATTGTGTGAGGGAAGACCCATTCAGTATGCAGATGAGTGCAGCTGTGACTGAGTATCCTGTGTTTGTGGTTGTCCGGGTGAAATACACAAGGGAGCTGTCAACCAGCCCAGCCCAGATGTGGATTTGAGACAGGCTGCAAGGCACAGATGGAGTTAAGTGCAGAGAAATGCTCACTTTCTAAAAGTGTCATTTCTAGAATAGTAATATAAAATCCAACTTCACCAATAAGCAGTAATTTCTATTACAATTCTGGCCATACAAAATATGACCTATTTACCTCTTTCTGATTAGAATCTACCACTCAAACTGTATATGAGGGTAGCCCTAATAATAGCCTATGAAAGGAGCAGGCCTCACAGTAGTGGAAAAAGAATTTAGGAGTGTTCCACTACCAGGACATATAAAACACACAGGTACATGTCCTGCCTTTTGACTACATAGCAGCCTGCCCTATGGGGTACCTAGGGCCTACCTTAGGGGTGACGTATATGCAGAAAAAGCAGAGTTTAAGGCTTGGCAAGTACTTTCAATGCCAGGTCGAAGAGGCAGTAAAACTGCACACACACGCCTTGCAATGGCAGGCCTGAGACATGGTTAAGGGGCTACTTATGGGTGGCACAATCAGTGCTGCAGGCCCACTAGTAGCATTTACTTTACAGGCCCTGGGCACCGGTAGGGCACTTTACTAGGGACTTATTGGTAAATGTAATATGCCAATTGGGTATGAGCCAATGACACCATGTTTAAGGGAGAAAGCATATGCACTTAGCACTGGTTAGCAGGTGTGAAGTGTGCAGAGTCCTAAAGCCAGCAAAAAACAGTGTCAGAAAACTGTAAGGAGGCAGGCAAAAAGTTGGAGAATGACCACCCTAAGGCTGTCAGGTCTAACATATTTCAAGGCACTAGCATATATGTTAATAAGATCATTAACATATATGAGAGCACCTGTCAATATGTGACCACAGGATGTGGGCTATACAAAACCCAGCCAACCTTTACTAAAAAAAAAAAAATCAAAAAGAAAATCATTGTGTTAAAAAAAGCAGTGGAGAGTGGGAGGAGGGGGGTACAGGGAAAACAACAGGGGGGAGGAACAATGGAGTACCAGACAGGGCACAGGGGCAGGGAAAGGGAGGAAAACATAGTACATCAATCACGTTGGGTGCAGCAGACGGACACAGATTAAGTTGTACCTGCTTCACTGAAAGGACTGGAAGTGATGTTTGGTCAGAACTTGGCATTAAAGTAGGCTGCAACGAAGCAGTATGCTGGAGCCAATAAATAGTAAGGAATGGGCAGGCTCCAAACCCTTTTTGTAAACAATAGTGTCTAGCAAGCCAGAGGCATGTGTTAGTGCACCCACTCACAGGCTCAACCCTAAAAAGTAAAACACGTCTTAGTACAAACGAAAGACTCATAAAACTTAACTACTGTCCCCCCACTTTAAGCAGCATCTGCAGAAACATTTTAACATTCACAAAATGCAACGCAACAACCAAATGCTGAGACCTGAAGAGCAATGTCCATAGCCCATGTCCAAATTTCGAATGTTTATAGAATATTGTTTTGTGAGTGCTGTGTGTCTTGTGCAGTGGTCACATCAAGGTCTTCTCCGAGAGCTAAGGTTGTATGTTTCTTGACTCTAAAAATCATTAATAGGTGCAAACTATTTACTTTAAAATCTTTTTTTAGCCTGGGCAGCCAGTGAAATAAGCACTGGCAAAGCCAATACGGCTGGTGTTGACAGCCAACCTTTTGGCTCTGTCAACTCTTATTTCCTCATGTCTTTGTAAAACGTTATTGTGAGGGCAGCACCCAGGCTCTGGCTAATATAAAGAGAAAGATTTTCTTCTTATACAGCAAATATTATCATGTTATTCTCTAACACTGAAAGAAACTGCTTTGGGTATAAACAACCTCCCTGTGAAATTGCAGAATGCCTTCACTCACAGTGAAGATAGCCAATGGCTGAAGTGGGCAGATCCAGCGCCCCAAACTGCATGTTGTAATGAGTGGAAGAAAAGTGTGAATGACACAACACAGGAGGAAGAGTGCTAGCTAAAACCCCCAATAAGTAAGTACACAAATAATTTTAATAAAAACTAGCAAGCACACATCTTTCAAAGTAAGACAAAATTCAATGCTGGGAATAATCTATTTTGATTGTTAGGAGCCGCGGAAAAGTACATCCTTTTTAAAAACGACCAGCTATATGTTCATCATTTGTGCCCATGGATAAACACTCCCCAATAAACAATGTGGAGGCAGAATTAATTGACTCCCCACATATTCGAACCTATCCTTAAACAACACGAGGCCTGTGGTATCCAGGACAACACTGAAAGAACAAGACCAGGAGGGCCACTGGCATAAGGAACAAGCATTGGCAAAGCCAACAGATCTCGGCAATGGGCGACCTACTGCCTTTGTTAATGGGGTGTGGGAGGTGAAGGGGAGGGCGGGGGCACTGGTGAGTGGGAGGCCAGGTGGGGGTATGAGAAACCAGTGGCCTAAGTCCTTCGCTGCTGCAGTGCTGAGGGAGGAGCACAGATGGGGCAGAGCAGCAACAAGACAGCGTCTGTATTTGGGCCCCAAAGATGGTCGGATTACTGAGTAAGGGCTCTCTGGTCACCCGAGGTACTGAAGGACCAGTCCACAAACTGAACTAAAAACTAAAATCTTGTGAACATTAGGCATGCGTTTTTCTGTTCAGCTCGGGTGCCAGTCCTCCAATGAGCAGCCCAACATCTGGCACGTGCGGGCACAAGGCACACTGTAAACATAGGTACAGAAAACCAAATTCATTTGCACAGAATATGGTGCTCCAAAGAGTCTACTGGGGGAAGGCAGGGTAGCAGACCAGATCTCAAATGGTATCCCGTGCCAGCTGTGGGTGACAGTGGCCTGGCCCATGAAGTGGGCCACTAAATGCCAGAATGGGCCCACATATGTGTGAAAATTATTGTGATGTTTGCGCGTCAAGAGAACAGCGCGTGCTATCTCCGTGGTGATCGGGGAGAGCGCGAGGTTCTCGAGACGCGAGACCGAGGACAGAGAGTTTGACGGTTGAGGAGGCGGATGGCTGGGGCGACAGGGAATAAAGAAGATAACTGAAATCCAGCATTGCCTTGCACATTTATTTGACGAAGGAACTGATCTTCACATTGGCGACGAGGGTGGCTGTCGCCTCAACATCGCTTTGGCTCTCATACTAAAATTTAAATGTCTGCTGCTAAAGGCACACTTACCTGGCAGTGAAACTTCTCCTCTTACGATCCTTGAAATTGGGTGGTTCCGGTTCCAAGTAAGGCTGTTTTAACTCGGAATAAGGCGTGGCTTCCTGTATCTGCCTTAAAGGGATTGTCAGAAAGAGTTTACTTAAAGGGATTGCAACCAAAGTAAGTGCCTTTCAGTTTAAAGGAATATTTGAGTCACAGTCTTAAAGGGGAGGAATTTTTTCAAAATTTATTCAAGAGGTGAACTGGTTTTAATGAGGAAAAAGGATTAAAACAGGATTCCAGGATTTTTATAGAACTAAACTTGAGTATAAAAAGACATTGTGATTGGACTGCCTGCTGGATCGGTGATAGGCACACCTGAGCTAAGTTACTTTGCCTGTCATACAAAGTGTGCGGTGACAGGCACACTGGAAGTAAGACTTTGTGCACCAAGAAGAAGAGACTTCAGGAGCAGCGAAAGAACGTCACTTACAGGAGTACATTTCTAGATTGTGACTGTAGTACAAATAATAATTATAATGCAGAATGTAACACCCCCTCTGTTTTTTCTAAGTAGTCCAGGAGATCCCACATATCCTTGGACTAAGTGGAAGAAAATGTTTGTTCATTATGCGAGAGTGTGTGGACCGACTCTGAGTGCAGAGAGGAAGCATGCATTATTAATGCATTGTTTAGGAGGTGAGGGACAGGAGGTACTGGAAAATTTACCAGACTTAAGTGCTGAAGAGTCAAGAAATTTGAATTAATATGAGGTGTGTATTAAAAAAATGGACAAACATTATGTACCTATAGTAAGTACAATAATGGAAAGATATTATTTTGGGAAAAGAGAGCAAGGAAAGGACGAGTCGGTAGAGGAATACATAACCAGTTTAAGGAAGCTGGCAGCGTCGTGTAAATTTGGTACATTGGTGGACGAATGAATTAGAGACCAATTTGTATTGAAGTGTTGTAGCGACAAAATCAGGGAAGAGCTGTGGTTAAAAGATGAACCACCATTAGAGGAGGTGGTTATAGTAGCAAAGAGGGTGGAACATATGTTAAAGTGTGTTAAGGAGCTAAGTGGAAATAAAGTTGTGAGTGGAGAGTGTACAAAGGTTGAAGAGGTGGTTTCCGAGGTGAAAGTCAAAGAATTTGGGGCGGAAAAAAAGAAAGACGAGTTTTCAAAATTTAAAGGGGAGTGTTTTCGGTGTGGGAAAATCGGACATAAGGCTAATGCGAGCAATTGCCCAGCATTAAATGTGATATGCAATGGGTGTGGGAGAAAGGGACACTATTTTAAATGTTGTTGTAACAAAAAGAAGAAGTATAGCAATGATAACATGATAAAAGAAGTCAAGGAGGTATCCCAGGAGACGATTTTTCAAGTAAAAACTCAGATAGAGTGTGGTGAGCATCCCAGTGAGATAGTGAGAGTGGAAGATGTTGATTTATTGATGAGATTTGACTCCTGTTCACATTTGACAATAATTTCTAGGAAGAGTTATGATCTCATATCAGGGAGGAAGAGTGTGTTACGGAAAATGGATGTGTGTCCTGGTGGTTATGGGGGACAACCGATAAAAATGTTAGGGTATTTTGAGGGACGTCTTGAGTTGAAAGTGAGACATTTGGTTGGGAAGGTTTACGTGTCTAGTCAGGGTGATAATCTCTTAAGTTGGACACATCAGAGATTGTTGGGAGTGGTGTTAGATCCCAATGCACAACCACAAGTACAAGTGCAGAGTGTGGAGAGTGAAGAAAATTATTTGGTCGCTAAATTTCCTGAGGTGTTCTCAGAGGATTTAGGATGTTTAAGAGGTTACAAACATAAAATAAAACTCAAGACTGGTGCCATTCCGATAATAGCGAAGGTGAGGAGAATTCCACTAGCTGTACAAGAGCCAGTTATGAATGAGCTTAAGAAGTTACAGGATTTGGACATAATTGAGGAGGTGGAAGCAACGGAGTGGTTGGCGCCCTTTGTAGTGGCAAGAAAGAGTAATGGAGAGATCAGGTTATGTGTGGACCTCAGAGCCTTGAACAAAGAGGTGGTAGTTGACACATTTCCTCTTCCTAATATTGAGGAAATTGTGTCCACGCTTGGGGGAGCAAAGTATTTTTCCACGCTGGATCTAACCTCAGCGTACCACCTGGTAGAATTGGAAGAGTGTTCTCAAGAATTGACTGCGTTCATTACACCTTTTGGTGCTTTCAAATTCAAAAGGATGCCGTTTGGGCTGGTTTCCGCAGCTTCTGTGTTTCAACGTATCATGCACAAAATTTTAAAAGGAGTGTGTGGTGTAAAATGTTATCAGGATGATGTGTTGATTTATGCAGAGTCAGCAGAAGAGCATTGGAGAAGGGTGAAATTAGTGTTGGGATGTTTAAGCCAAGCTGGTCTCACTCTTAAGAGGAAGAAATGTCATTTTGGTCTAACTGAAGTTGAGTATCTGGGACACTTGATTACGGGTGATGGGGTAAGGCCTAAACCTGAGTTGGTCAAGACAATAAAACAGTTGACGACTCCTCAGAGCAAGGAGGAAGTGAGTTTGTTTTTAGGAATGGTAGAATATTATGGGAGATACATAGTAAACTTATCAGAGAAAACAGTAAATTTGGGAGACTTGTTAAAAAAAAAAAAAGAGTTCCGGTGGAGCAATGAATGTGAAAAGGAATTTTTCCTTATCAAGGAAGAATTGGATAATGCCCCTTGTTTACAGGCATTTAAGCCAGACAGACCGACTGTCATAGTCACAGATGCCAGTGCGAAAGGGCTAGGGGCTATTTTGATGCAGGAGAATAAAGGAAAGAAAGTTATGATTGCCTGTGCTTCTAAGGCATTGAATGGTGCTGAGAAAAATTACTCTGTGGTAGAAAGGGAGTCATTGGCTATTTTCTGGGCTCTTAGGAAGTTTAGACAGTTTGTGTGGGGCACAGAATTTTTGGTGTTATCAGACCACAAACCTTTGGTGGAAGTTTTTGGCAGTAAAGGTTTAAATTGCATTTCTGCAAGGATTAGGAGGTGGGTTATCGGGCTACAAGGCTTCAAATTTTGGGTGGAGTATTTACCAGGCTCATTGAATGTGAGTGCAGATTGTCTGTCCAGATTAGTGAGGGAGGACGCCATGGAGGGTGAGAAAGATGGTTTATCGTTGCAGGAGGGTGATGTTTGTGAAGTTTTCTGTAACGTGAGTGAGATTATGTATGGTGCAATAACCGAGCAGGAGTGGAAAGAGGCATTGAAGGAGGATGTTGAACTGAGTGAGATCTGCGTGGCGTTAGAAGATGGGAAATTTAGTACCCTTGGTAAGGTGTGGGGTTTGATAAAAGATGAATTGGCGGTGGAAAGTGGTATGTTATTGAGGGGTACTAGGCTAACCCCGCCAAGTGTCTTGAGGAAGAGGGTTATGGATCAAGCTCATGAAGGCCATTTAGGTATTGTAAAAACTAAGGAGAATTTAAGAGCAAACTTTTGGTGGCCTGGTATGGATCTGGAAGCAGAGCGTGTGGTCAGAGATTGCATACAATGTTCATGGAGTGACAAGATTTTGAAAACTCGTAATACACCGATGCATTGTAGGAATCTACCAAGTAAACCCTGGGATGAAGTTGCAATAGATATTGTCGGTCCCTTATCAGGTGAACATTCTACTCCTTACTTGATTGTAATGATTGACTTATATTCCAGGTGGGTGGAGGTTAAAAATGTACGAGATGTCCCTTCTTATAGTATGATAAGTTTTCTGGAAGAGATTTTCAGAAGAGAGGGTTTCCCTAAGTCATTGTTATCTGATAATGGTCCGCAATTTTGTTCAACGATGTTTGTAGAATTTATGAAGGAATGTGGCATTACACACAAAAGGTCAGCTGTATATCATCCTGAAACGAATGGTGCAGTAGAACGTTTTAACAAATATATCAAAGAGAGCATTCAGCTAGCAAAAGTGAACACTTTGAATTGGCGAACAGAACTTTTGAAATGGATTACTGCTTATCGGTTTTCACCACATTCTACCACGGGAAAATCTCCATTTGAATTGTTTAAGAGAAGATTACCCAACACCAAATTATCTCCAGCTTGGGAGAGCGCGAGGTTCTCGAGACGCGAGACCGAGGACGGAGAGTTTGACGGTTGAGGAGGCGGATGGCTGGGGCGACAGGGAATAAAGAAGATAACTGAAATCCAGCATTGCCTTGCACATTTATTTAACGAAGGAACTGATCTTCACAATTATCCTAGACTGTGAATACTGATGGGCCACAGTTCGTCAGGAAAGGTGAAAAAAACATAGCTGCTGTTACTGGTTTGTAGGGAATGGCAGGCACGTGGCACAGATGCTGTCGATGGGCGCATTGCTGTGCACAAGTGTGAAACTGTACAAGAGGGATGACTGCAGCCCCCCAGACGAGAGTCATATCCCAGGAACCAAGCTCACAGACAGACCAGGTCAGCAGCAAGATGTGAAAAGCAAGGTATGAACCAAGCCTTCCTCTCCAAACCGACAGTGGAGCAACCTCCTTGGACTGGCACAAACAGGGCAAGAAAAGATCAGAAAACGGCCGAAAAGGCACAAGCAGATGTCAGCAAACAAGCAGAAAGGCACAACCTGAGGGCAAGAAATGAGCAGAAAGGCACATCAGAGGGCAAGAAATGGGCATACATTGAGCAGAAAATAACAGAGGGTAAGAAACAAGCAGAAAGAGGGCAAGAAAGGAGCAGAAAGACACAAGCAGAAGGCAAGACAAGCAGAAAAGTACAAATAGAGGGCAAGAAATTAGAAGAAAAGAGCTGAGAGGCCAGAAAAGAAAGCAGCCATATGAAACAAACCAAGCAACAGGAACAATAGCACGCCTGTTGTGTGGTGGGACCTCCCACTGAAAACAAAATACAAAAGTAGTCCCAAAACAATGGCAAAAAAAATTCCATTGCATACATTAACAATAGTTGGCTGATGCTCTAGGGGAGGGCTAGACACTAAAAAGGCATGACATAAACATGGCCTTGACGAATGAAGATACTGCAAAATGGAGTGACAATGGTGCCAGCAAATGGGAAGGCCATAGGGCAGGCTGAAGCCAACGATGTAGATACAGCATGTCTCGGTTCGAGACAGCACATGTGCGCTGTCTGGAGCTGAGACCTAAAAACTGAGAACTTAAAACAAGCATAATGTGGTGACATGACAGTAACATAGATTCGATCTATTAGTTCAAATGTCATTATGGAATGGCAAATTCTGCTGCAGTGCAGAAGAAACAATTATTTTTCGTCATTTTAGACAAGGAGAGGGCAATACTATGGAGAAGTACCATTCCTTGTTTAATACATAAAATATTGGTTAATGGCCAGTCCTTGCTTAACGAACTAGTTTACAACAATCCAAATAAAAAGCAAAACAAAATAAAGATTGGGATTTTTTTCTATTGAGCTGGAAAGGCCAGGGGTTGCAACTAGAAAGTCTTGCTAAATGTTGTAAGGACCCAAGTACCCACTGTGTTCTAATATAGGACAAGAGCTCTCTTCTCAAGCAGCCATACTGCCTAACACCATTTAGAATGTGTTCACTAGGAAACCGGCGTTGTGCAGGAGGCCTAGCACCATAGAATAATAACCCAGGGTCCAGTTTTTCCCCCCAACACACGCCCCTAATACCATTTTCCCTTTCTTCAACTGACTGAATGAATCCTATAACTAATCTGTTCATTTACAGGCCAAGAAAACATGGAGGTATCAACACTGTTTTTTATTTTGTCTGTGTCTACAACTGTTCTGAGAAGTGTTCTTGGTAAGTGACAGCATTAAGCTGCTATACTCACCTTTTCTCTCTATCCATATATTTAAAAAAAACTGGTGTTGTGTTATCACTGTTTGTCTTGAAGTATAGTTCAAAGCCACTAACACTTTGTGAATCACTTACAAAATATGTGAGAATTCATAATAAAAACATATATGTGAGAATGCATCTGCAATGTGTTCTTTCTTCACAAAAGTATTTGGCATTTTGTGTTTGAGGACATCAATACATATGTTCACCTTTTTAAAATGAAAGCTGCATTTCTTTCTTTTTCTCATAGCTTCATTTTCAGAATTTTGTAGACGACTCTCACATGAGAGAAAGTTGCATTTCTGCGAGTCTATACTATCTTGAACCATCTCCAGCAACAGTTTAACAGGTCCATCGCAATCGGCAAACACATTTAGACTGCTCAGCTTCTTATATGGTTTTGCAATACTTACTAGTGGCAAGAAGAACTATGGTATGTTATTACACGCTTCCTCACTGATTGATGGTGGCTGATTTAATATGGAAACAGGAACACCAGATTTTACAAACCCTGGGCAATGTTCTCTTTGTCTGCAGAAAGACCTGTATGACCTCGAAAAAAACGAAACTTTCACTTGCTGTATGCTTGGATACATGACAGAATCATATGTCATATCACCACCTAAATTGTAACATTAGAGGCCCTGCTTATACCCTATCCCCTTTGCGACCACCCACTCAAAGCTTATTAAATGTTCTTGTGAAAAAGGGTATCTCCCCGAAACTAGTCTTAATTACAAAAGCATCTTACTTGAGAGTGCACAGCAGATAAAAAAATAAGCAAACATTTGTACTCCTCTTTCCAAGAAACATAATACATTACATTACAAAAATGGATGTATACTAATGCACGACTAATACTTTCCAGGCTGGACGATATTATTGTCCCTCCTGACATGCCTCCCAAAAAGCCAACCACTACTGCTAAAGGAACCCAAACATCTGAGGGTCTGGGCTAGTCTCAGAGTTGCATGGTATTGACTAAATCAAACTGATCTCAGCATCCTGCAACGACAGCCTACTGAAACCAAAAATGCTTTCAGGAAATGCAGCTTCACAAACTTCTTGAACAAAATACTGAGCTGAAAAACTTTGAACCATTGAATGTGATGTGTGTGAAAGAAACCAAATAATGGAAACCCAATTTTAAGGAAAGACATAAAAATGAAAATTAAAAGGAAACATTTTAAAGGAAACATACAAAGGCTAATGTGGCATTTTTAGGTTCAGGGATGGGTAATGATTAGGGTGATGAGGGGTTTTTAGTGGTCACGAACAAGAGGGATTCGGGCATAGAAAGGGGCTTTTAGGGTTCCAAGGTGGATGTAGTGTAAGGGAGGTGTGGAGTTTTCAGGGTTCATGAGCGAGTGGTGTTTAGGTGTGTGAGGTGTTTTTAGCCCCAGCCATCAATATCAAGAAAGAGAAACTCCACATATTCATGAAGCAACACTCCATAAAGAATTGACCTGGGTTAATTTCAGTGCGAGGATCGGTCATGATTTCCCACATTATCCATTATGTTCGTAAAAAGTAGCTAGTTAAAAGTAGTATGCTAATACCATCATTCTGTTGGATTACTTCATCATTTAATCACTTTGACTGATTCATGTTACCACTGTTATGTTTAGCCTACCAGACAGCACATGTTGTCTAGTTGTGAAGGACATATTGTGGGTTTACCAAGAACATACAGGGATCTGCAACCTGCCTACTATTTACCATTGGTTGGCTTTATTGTCACTCTTATTTGCTTGCTTTCATTTCATTTCATTTAAGTTTGTCCCTCACGTGGAGCACATGTTCTTTTTCATCTATGTGACTGGGTTCTATGCTTGCTACTTTTTACTATTTTGTTAAACACTCTATGAGAGTGCATGTGTTTTCCACATGTCTGCCTTATATGCTTCCCCCCTTCCACTTTGCTCGTTTGTCCATGTAATTCTTTCCCTCAAACCACACTTGTGTTGCTCTCTCATCCAATATGCTTCTTCCCTCTGTGCTCCACATAGCTCTTTCCTTTTGTAGGTACGCACATGGTTGGTGAATGCATGTGCGTGTCTTTCAAATGACACAGCAGTCAGGTATTTTTTTTTCAAAATCATGCTGCACAACACCTGTGATGCAGTGCATCATGGCTAAAGACACCGTCAACGCCCATAGCTTTTTAAGCGAGACATACTGGCTTTACCAGTACTTGCTCTAACCATTCCTAAGGACTAAACATATACTACAAGCCTTTCCACACTTTACACCTTTCTGAGAAACCAACCTCTATTGAAGTCCAAATAGGGGCCCAAAGTTCTACAACACAGATCCAGGTGCCCCCGTTTGAACATCAAAATAAGTAGGCTTCCTGGAAATACTGGAGAAATTCCAGCAAAGAAAATGCAACATTTCACTAGATTCTGATTTCTCAAGCCACAAAACACAAGCCTTCTGATGGCCAGCTGGCATGAACAGCCTGCTGAATGGAATGCATTGTTTGATGCCCTTCATTAACTAACACGAGGCAGAGGGAGGCAAGTTCTTTGAAGATCTAATTAAAACAAACAAAAACACAATCATAAACATGCTCCCTCCAGGACAGAGAAAGGAAACGAAAAAAAAAACGGTAATTCCCAAAAGCAGAAGCAAAGGTCCTTGTCCTGTCTAATAGACAGAAGAAAAGGATATGTGGGGTCCTCATCCGTTGCAAACGTATTGTCCACATGAAGTGAATCCTATATTTTTCTGCCTTGAAAACCACTTCAGACATTGATTACTTGTCTTTTACCCAACTTTGCATTTTTCCACTTTTCCATGCATCTTCTCACATCAACATATCACCACGCTCATGGATGGAAAATTTCCATAGCCTGATACACAGGACATATTGTTTAAGGTCAAGGACAAGTTTTCATGTTTATTTTGTCCACTGGACAAGTACCCCCCCACCCCACTGCAGCACAATCCGTACCAAATTACAAGTGTCTGACATTAAGGGAATATCTGTTTATCCGTATGTTTAAGTTGTGCAGATTTGGATATTTGATAGTTATTGCAAACGATTTTACTAATGGGGCATGCACACTAGGCAATGTAGTGTGCTCAACTTGCAATAACTGACAGCAGTTACAGTATTTCACATGTAATCTATACGTAACATTTTGAGGCTGATAATGCTCCCAGAACACATGCAAATACACCCAGAAACAAGAAAACAACATTAGTTTGCTTTCAAATAAAATGTTTCAACAAAAAGTGTAACTTGAATAAAAAGATGCCTGTTAAACTTTTGTGCAACTTTAAAGACAATTTATCAAAGGCAATGTTTAGTCAAATGAGTTTGATGTGCGCCAACGTATAAGAAAACAGTCTAATATTAGAGAAACGCTATAAAACAATTACGGGAAACATGAAAATTATTTAGGAGCCTTACTCTTAAAGTCAACAAACTACACTAACATGTCCTTTCACTGGTACAGATTTAATAAAAAGAAATTCACAAGAGTTTACAGAAGTAGGCCTCAAACTTGAACTACGGCAACTTTTGTAATTTCAATTTTCATATGGGCAAATACACATATGAAAATGTGAGCAATTACAAATTCACTTTCCTATACCCCTCCTTTCCCCATCCGGGAAAAGGTTTTGCTCTGGCCCTTGTCAGGAATACACTTTCAGCCTTTGCCAATGCCATAGGACAAGGGATTGTGAACTACTGTTTTCTGCCTACTTTCAGCCCCTGCATGTAGATTTTTAAAACAATAGTAAAAATACGGCCTTCCTAGATCAAAACCTTGCTATTATGAGCCCTATCATAATTAAAGAGCTGTTGATAAAGCGCTGATGAGAATGCTGCCATACTTTGTCACCTCACACCATGGCACCACAAAGAGACAAGGGGAGGCCAAAATCGCAGTAACGGCCCGTGAAATCTGCTGATCTTCCAGGCTGCTCTCCCAGAGTGTTGTACCCTGGTGGCATGGTTGACTCTAGGAGAGGGACAACAACTAATATCCCACTTATATAGGGCCCTGAGAAAGGATTTGACTGCCAGAGAGCTTCCAGTACACACCACATGCCACACTTGGGACATCTCTGTCAGCAAAAGAATGGGTGACCATACACAACGGGGTCAGGACAGCTTCCTCGAATGCCGGTTTTAAATTAACACAATGTATTGTGATACACCAGGTGCACCTGTCCGTGATCACTCTGCACAACATATACCCTGCCAGGCTCCCTCCTGTACCAGATACAACCACCTGGATGCAGATTTTGTGCAAAGTGCCCACACCTCTGCGAATACTGCGAAGGGGTATTGGCTGCCTTAGGTAGCTCTTCTGGATGGGAGACCCCTAGGGATATAGGGCAGTGCCTCTTGGGACGGATCTCATTTAGAAAGAAGCAGCAGTTAAGCTGGAGGTTCCTGATTATGGGACTTACCTTGGCCAAACATAGGATAGCTATTCAATGGTTGTCCCAGACAGTCCCAACGTTTGCGCAATGGAAGAGAGACATGGGTGAATGCAGAAGAGTGTCATGTACGGAAAGCCCGCAGGGAAGATAAACTGGCAGATGACCTGTGTGCCTGGGCTGCAATGCTTGCCGACTGGACCCCCCCTCCCAGAGTCCCTTCCCTGATGAGTGTGATGTTATTAAAAATGGGCCTCCCTCCCAGTTTGGACTGAGGGTGTTCTTGGAACAAGGAGGGGTATAGACGATTACCGCGATACTGTGATGGTACTATGCTTGATTTTCCTCTTATGTGGTGGTAAGCCTGGAACACACAGAAGAGGACCGGGGAACGGGGAGGGGATTTTCGTAATCTGTATTTGTTCACTACTATGTCTCATTTTGATTTCTTGTTAACTTATCTTTGTCTCCTGATGTTATGCAAATGACAATAAAAACCTATCCAAAAAAAGGGACAAGTGGGTTTCAGTAGATGTATGAAGCATCTTATCATTTATAGACGTAGATATTTTTTTAAATTCCACACCCTTGAACACTGATTGCTTTCTGTGAAGGTTTAATGAATTGTTTGACTCCGGTATGAACATGTTTAATGAATTAAAACAAACTTGCACATGAATTACTGCATGTTCTTTGTTGTTCTTTCTAACTGGGACTATGCCAAGAAACGTGGTTGTTTGTTTGCACTTTGTAAGGCCTTGAAGTAATGTCCAATGCCTAAATATCTAAAAAGTAATACATAGGGTTATACTTTTGGATACCCTTGCGTGTCACAGAATACTGGGTTGTGTGGTACATTTTTATAATATCCCAGAATATCATAAACTATTTTAATTTCACTGTCAAGGTAATGCAGGGGTAGATGACTTGATTTGAGGTCTATGTCTCAAGAGATTTGTCAATGCTGAAGCACTCCACCGAGATGGCAACAAGAGGCACGGAGAGTAACTCTTCTGCTGCTATGTTGCAGCATCCTAACGCCCCCTCTTCGGAGATAATTGAAATGACGTCTCCAAGAGAACAAAGTGAGCTAAGCAGGGAGGAGAAAACAGGGGAAACTTCAAGGCATAACTCTCCTCCTCCTCTGAGCATCAGGCAGCTGGAAACCTTCACTCATCTTTACTGGTGTTCCTAATGTACCTTGATTTTGATACATTTGATTTGAACAACAGAGAACCTTCAGTTTTCCTGTTAGAAGGCATGCACTGAACTTATCATAAGTATTAGAAGCCGCCAGTAAGTAGACCCCACTTTGAAAACAAAGTAGGTCAGAGATGCTCCGCTGCAGGATCTAAACAGGCAGAGGAATTACAGCTTATTGTTTTCGAATGGCAGTCGGCAACAATGTATAGAAACATACCTCTCAAGATACATTTATAGTGCAAAAACACAATTCATTTTTGCCTCGAGGTACAAAGGAAAGACTAGTAAAGTACAGCAGAGGTGATAACTACAAAGTTTTGTTAAAAAATGCACGGAAAACTATGAAAAAAGCTAAGTTATAGCTCACATGAAAAAAGTATGGGATCAAAGGCGACTGAGCTTTGTTATCATCGCGAGCTACTACGGACAGAAACAGATCTGGGTAGTTTTCATTTCAGAAAATGGTAATGAGCTCCAAGTTCAGCAAACGTTTTTATTGTATAGATGACTTATCGTTTAAATTAACCAGGGAGAGTTCAATAATCATCTTCCAGGTACCACGGAGTGCTACATGCAGCTTTGTCTTTCTTCCCATTTCTCTGACTGACGAGTACATATTAGTTACTTTCAGGGTATAGGTGTATCTGATAGAAGGTAAATTATGAGGAAGAACCATGATTGGCTCAGCTTGGATCATGACTTACACCTCATCCGCTGTAACTGGTCTTTCAGGCTAAAGTCTGTATGGTGGGGTTGAAAGCTAGCGACATTTACTCCCACGGTGATCTTTGATTTCTGAAGGTCCATAATGGGAATACAAGCTATTTTACCATCTGCCAAAAACCATGAAAGAATGAGCTTATATTCAGTGTCGGTTTTCTAGTGCGAAAAGAAACATGCTCATAAACATGGGTATATGTCATAGTCAGGGAATATACAACACTAGGTGTGAGCGCAACATTGTTATTTAACACTCACCCCAATTTAGACTAAGAGACAAACATTAAGCATTTTAATTTGTTTTTTTTAATTTGAGGTTTTATTTCAACTGCAGTGAAACTTTCTTTCTAACAGGGTACAGGGAGCAGATCCTACTAATTGTCAACAGGGACAATGGACAGTTGGGAACTGCAACACCAGCAAACAACATTGCTCTACCTCTTCATTTAGCTCCTGAAACTTTCTGTGCCGAGCTACAGCCATCGATGCACAGGCTTTTCTATCACACCACAATGAACCTTAAATGCGATGCTCCTCCCAGCATATGCAAGTACAGTCAAATATGCCCATCTGCAGCTAGCATGTGCTCAGGTATTCAGTAACTACACACACAGTGCAACAATAATATGCCAGATGGAACCATCATGTGCCAGACAAGACTAATATACAACTGTAATTGTAAGTTTGACGCAACCTCCTGTGCAGGTGTACTGCCATCTTGTGAAAAGACGCACTCATTACAGCAAAAAAGAAGCACCAAAACAGAGGCGAGAAAAGTATTTTTTTTTAAACTACAAACTGACTTACTCAAGTGCACTAGGAAGTCACAATTGCAACAAAATAACACACTTTGCCACAAAATGTATCTGACAAAATGAAGTATGGCGAACTCTAAGCATTAGTGGTGCTAAAGAAATAACAAAATTAAAGTCTTGGTTGGCATTCAAACTCTAAATAATTTAAATAAAGTGGCAGATATTGAGGAAACAGCAATGACAATTATCATTGATTGTGGTGAAACAGTACTCTTAAAACTAAATCCAACATTGTCCCCAAAATATAGCAGTGTCAACATTGTATTAGCTACACACTCATAGCATGGCCAGATGCAGGGTACTGTGAACTACCATCATTTGTTTGTTACCGCCATATAGCCTAAGGTGCTACCATAATATGGCTCAAGTACAATCAAACGCATTAAGTGCCAACTCATATTTCCATTTTATCCATCAAACAAGAGGTGTCATAGTATACCCAGATCCATCCCCAGATACCCCAGTAGAGGTCATACATCCAGTTACTGCCATTTGACATGTACCCAAATTGGTAAACATTTCCTGTTACACGCACCAAACAAAGCTAACCAGTGTAATACACATACAAACACATACATGAAAAATTAACCGCATCCACACAACAAACAGAAAATTTACTCTAATATGGGATCTGATCTTCAAGACCAGGGAGTGAACTTACATGAACCAGACAGTACTTACTATTAGTCGATACAAATGTCACTACAGAAGAGAAATCTCTTTAAATATAATATAATATCACAGAAAACAACACATGCTAGGTATCAAATGCAAGCCATTGCTAAGAGATAATAAATGCCGAATTTCACCTGTCCAGATACAACAGTCGTGTTCGAGATGCAGGCTTCCATGCACACCTACACACAGCATTTAACATGTCCAAACACATTTGACCAGTGACTACTGACAGGGGAAGGTTCACATGCCCAACTACAGCCATCACCTTGTATACTGGTGACTGCAGAGCCATGGCTTAACTGGTGGAAAGCACTTCTCTAAAAAAAGAACATCTAATAATGAGTCGATTTCAATATGGTACCAATAGCAGACGTCGAAAAATCATAAAAGTTACTAGACCTGCAGGTCGAGTAGCTTGATTAATCTACTCAACCCAACTGTAATGTACTTGACCCAGAAACGGGTCTCAAATTGTGTGATCCTAGAGAAATACTGTATTTTACAGTCGCCTTTTTCTTCATTTTCACATGAGTGCACCTTCAAATATGTGAGTTCAGCATTTCTGCTGTAAAATAATCCTCTTTTGTTGGATAAAATATACACTAAACGTTTGCTCAATGTATAATAAATCTAGTTCACATATACAATACACATGATCCACTCATGACTCGCCTTTTAGTTTACTAATAGCGTTGCCATCCAGGCAAGAGTTTTTCTCAGTTTATGTTTATACACTCACTTTTCATAAATATATTACTAAAACATGATTTGGTAGCGCACTGTCATTTACACACAGTACATTCCAAGAAATGTCCAAAAACCTTCCCACTAACTTGCAGCTTTGCTGATAAAACTATGTAGTGTATTAACAACATTCTGTGACAATTGGGTTTCAGAAAACATTTATCATTTGCACGTCACCAAATAAAGTGTTCTGACTTTTTTTCATCCTATTAAAATATTTTTTCGTCACACTTAAGTACAAAAAATGGTCTTTCACATCTACTAAAATATTTTTGAAATGTTTGTAAAGTTGACTTAGTTATGTAAATTCTGTGTGTTAGGGAAAACCTGATACCAATTCACATAGGTCAGACAGTTCACCTTACAAAATCCTGAGACTCTGCAGTCACAAGGAAAAGTATGTGCATTGCAAGAAGACATTTGACCCCTGTCTCTGAACACAGAGAAAATGTGACAAGAATAAGATTTAAAAGCATCTTACTTGTTAATTCAGTTTCTTATTGAACAGAACACTTGTTCTTTCTCCACTAGCCAGAAGGTTCGAGTGGGATCTAAAAATAGCTCGACCTCATAAAATAAAACTGGTGAGTAGATTTTTAGAGCCCTGATTAGTGTATTGTGCTATACCTCCACTTTATAAGTAATAGTACCAGGACCCCTGTAATGATGCAATTGTGTGGCCATGGTGTTTTTCACATAATTTTAGATTTGCAGCATTTGCTACATAATTCATCATCTGCTGCATAATCTGCAGATTTTAACAAAAACATTGTTTCTACGGCAAACGGTTCAAAAGTTACTAAAATGCAGTGAAACATGTTGCAGCACAGTGCAAGGCCCTTTTCAAAGGTTGACTGGTCACCTTCATGTTGCGTATTTCAATATTTTGGAATTAAACTGGTACTCAAGAGGTGCAAGTAATGCCCAGACAGAGTTAACAAGTGCAAACGAGCATTTGCAATGCAATAGGTCTTGCATTTGCTTGAGTTTGAGCTATTTGCATTGTAAATTCATAACTTGACTTTTCTTGACAAATAAATTGGTCAACCCTGCCTCACAATTTTGTCTTTTCCTGCCATATAATTCCAGTGGCCCTGCATATAACTAAAGCACTTCCATTTACCTTCTTCCTCTATCAGTAGTAAAAAATGAAAATGTTGCCATTTAGTATCCTAATTTAAATCTGCCATGCTAATTCTAATAGAATACCACTTTCACCATCCCACCGTCAGAGTTGCTGGCTGGCTAACACAACTCCCAAAAAAAGACACACGTCAGCCACAGAGGAGAAATAAATTAGAGGGATCACACAAACATATCAAGAGTGTTCAAACATTCATATGTTATAAGGATGTTAAGTTGGCCTGAATCATGGTCACAATTGTAATAAGGATATATTATTAAAGTATATACAATTATCATATAAACCTTTATCAGAAATACACTTTTGGAATTAGACTGTAATGCTCAAAACAGCCCTTAGAGGGCACCATAACAAAAATATAATTTGTAAGAAACATGGTCATGTAACCATATTGTTAGCCCCTCAAGGGCATAACCCTATGAAAAAATGTAACCAATTACTCAGCCCATAGAGGGTGTTTATTTGCAGGCCTACTGAAATGATATCATTAACAATGCCTTTACAACAAAACTTCTCCCAGCTGTAAAACAAACATTCTAGCCATGAGATAGCTGAAAAGACACTGAGTGGTGGGAGGGGTTATTATTATGGGGTCCCCACTAACCTAGTTTGGGGACCTATAGATGATGTAGACAGAGAGAGTGTTTTGAAGGTGGTCCCATTGTCCTAGGACCACCACAGGCTCAGTTATGAGCAAAAATGTTTTGTAAAAGTAATGCCCTACAAAGCATTATGGGGTGAGTTTTCATGCTGCGAATATTATAGTATGTTGACTGTAATGCTCAGAACAGCCCCTAGAGGACACCACAATAAAAATAGCATTTGAAAGAAACATGGTCATGTAACCATACAGTAAGCCCTTAGAGACGATAACCACCTGAAAAAAGAATGGGAGAAAGTTATGCAGTATATCCATATATGTAGTCCCTCGAGGGCGTAGTGCATTACACATTTTCAAGGCTAACAGGCCTATTGCAATGATATTACAAACAAGGCCCATAAAACATAACTTCTCGCAGCTGTAAAACAAAAGTTCCAGCCGTGAAAGAGCTTAAAAAGATCATGAATGATGGTAGGGGTTATTATTTTGGAGTCCCCACTAGCATAGTGTGGGGTCACAGAGACAGAAAGATAACGTTATTGTGAATGTTTCGCTGGTGGTCCCATTGTCCTAGGACCATCACAGGCTAAGTGATGAGCCAAATGTTTTGTAAAAATAATGGTCTGCAAGGCATTATGGGGCGAGTTCCTGATACACTCACCACTAGCAAACTGGAATATGGCAACGCACTCTAAGCCGGCATTACCAAGAAACTCCAATCAAGACTTCAAAGAATACAGAATGCAGCAGCCAGACTCCTCCTGGACATCCCTCGACACAGCCACATCTCCTTCCACCTCAGAAACCTACTCTGACTCCCCGTCAACAAGCGCATCACGTACAAACTCCTGATCCACACATACAAGGCAATAAACAACATAGGACCGGCATACCTCAACCACTGCCTCGCCTTCTACGTACCCAACAGACATCTCTGTTCTTCCCAGCTCGCCCTTGCTGCCGTTCCCAAGATCAGCAAAAAGCACAGCAGGAGAAAGATCCTTCTCCTACCTCGCAGTCCGGACATGAACACGCTACCTCTCAAGCTCAGGAAGACCGCATCACTGAGCAGTTCAGGAAGGACCTCAAGACCTGGCTCTTCGATTGAGCAGCACGCACACAAACAGCACCTTGAGTCCCTACAGGTGATTAGCCGTGCTTTAAAAATCACTGATTGATTGATTGATTGAGTGCAGTGAATATTGTAGTATCAGCTCTCCCGCTGTTCCGGGAGAGCCACTTTCGCTTTGAGGGTTTCTGTTTTACGTAAACAATTTACCAATTTCAAGTGTTTTGAGGGGAGAGTCACAAGAAATGACTCTGATTAGGTAACTGTGAACAATGTGACTAGGGCTCCAATACCGCTGATTGATTTCAAGCTATGAGCGTAGTGGCAGCTATGCAGCACGAAGGGAAGAGACAAAAGAAAAAAATAGTTTGCTCACGCTGAAGTATATCAGCAATCGTGCAATAATCCAGGTAACAGAGGCAGTCTGCAAGGTGTGACAAAAACAGCCTCAAGGCGGGAAAAATGTAAAGCATTTATCAATGACATCAAGTGATTTTTAAAAGGTAAGCCCAGGAACGAATTAAAGTGATAGGTGTGAGATGGGAGTGGTTAAAAACCCACAATACTCACAACAGGTCAAAGCGCTTGTGCGCTCGACCTAAAAATGACAAAATAATGAAGTAATACTATCACCAAATGTGCCATATTATACTGCATAATTTGCCTCCCCACCCCCATAATTTACTCAACCTTGCCACATATAATTTGGCCCTCCTCTGGCGTATAATTCCTGTGGCCCAGAATATTACAAATACAGCAATAACATATTTATCATTGGCCCACGGGAGATACGTGGAATGTTTGTAAAACTAGTCAATAAAACAATGTGCACGTATTTGAAATTTGTTTTGATAACTGTGCTTCTAAAGCATGCATTTTTATTTTATTTACATAGCTTTGCATTTGGCTTCTAAGTCATTTGACAGTGTTATGTGTGTTCTAAGGTAACAGACACTGCCGTTACGATGTGGGGTTTTACAACGGTAATTTGTATCGAACTTCAAATACACATTAAATTGCCTTCCGCTTTTTTGCGGTCTATGAACAGATTTTCTAGTAAGACTTTTGGCCACAGGACATACCAGGAATCAGGCACCGTACACAAAGTGCAGTCACTGCTCTTTAAGAGGCATGTAGAATAGCTTGGAAGGAAATGCTTCACATGCTAAATGATTTAAGCCAGACTTATCAACATTTAATAATATGGCCCACATTCAATTTGTGATGTGTATATTATATATAGGTATATGTTATATATGTGTATCTATCATTTGTACATGCGCACACATATGTACATATACACATGTGTGTGTGTATATATATATATATATATATATATATATATATATATATATATATATATATATATATGTATGCACACACACACATATACATATATAGTTATAATAGTTATGAATCAATAGAACACATAAAATTGCTATTGAGAACGTAGAGAGAGAGTACAAACATACCATTTTGCAAACCCATCCACAATTGCTTGTGCTGATTTTTCTGCATCTCATTGATGACTTGACTTTTGTGCTTTAAGGCGTCTGCTTCCTTTATCGAAGACATGAAATGGGACTCAATGGCTTCCTTGGAAGGACAATGGAGAAGGTCTTTTTCAGGAAAATTCTAGAAGAAATTGCCATCAAAGGCAGGAGTTAAAACAGGAAATCACAACATCTATATCGAAACATGTAGAACAATTTAAGGTTTGACAATATAGCATATAAAGCAGAACCCTTTAGCAGTTTGTGGGAAAAGAGCCTGTTCTACATAAGTATTAATTCAAATCAAGAACATTTACCTCAACAGCAGAAAATTCACACTGTGACCATTAAGGAGCAAGGAATTTAAATGTAAAGTATCGCCTATTTCTTTAGCCTTGGGTCTCAAAGTGTGTCTGCCATTTGCATGTTGATGCACACAGGCGTCATTCTCATTTAGTTTCTTCCAACATCACAATAGCTCTTGGCCATTGTTGTTAAGGAGAGGGATTCCCTGACTGCTGTTATGCTTTATCAATGATGTTATTCATTTTGACCAGTAGGTATTTCCATTACTATAAGCTGTACAACTGTTTTTATTTTTAGGACAACGTCCCACCCTTTGGAAGGGCCATCTTTTGCATTCCTTTCTCTACATTTGTCGACATCTGTGGGTTATTATTTTGACGTCCTCTTTAATTCTACTTGAACACTTGCTCTCTGACAAGGAGGGGAGGTGTAAAGTTCTGTGGCCTAGAGACTATCTTGAGCAGGCGCAAACAATTATGTGACCTCCCTCAGGCCAAGGGAAGGAAGGGAATGGTCTCAGACCACTTAGGATGAATGATCACGGCAGACTGCTTCTACTCTTCGAAAAGTTCGAGACTCAGAGAGGACTGTAGAGAGTAGAGAGTAGTGACAGCACAGCAATCTCCTCAGAAGACAGAGACATTTTTCAGGGAGGAGGGCTACGTTAGATCTATTTTGACAGATGCTAGTTTCACCCTCTACTTTGAGGCCTCCGTTCCAGTTTGGTTCAGGAGCCTTTTTGATTTGAAGCAAAGACATGCAGCTCTAAACTCCCTAATGGCTATGGGCGACACGGATCCAACACTGGCAAATATTTAATGAGTGATGAGGGCACTAACACTGCTCTTGGCTTTACTTGCCTAATCTGTGTAGGAACATCTCAGGAATTCTGACATCAAAGCATCGACAGACAGACGTGACATGCCTCTGTCTAATGTTCTCTAGCATTTGCTACCTTTCACAGAACTGGATACTTTGTTTTTTCAGAATTTATGCGGAAAATCCACCCAAAACCATACACCACTTTCAATAATACACCTCATTACTGGGGCTGGTAGTCTGAGCTACTGCATGAATGAGCTTTAACGTGTGCCAATGAGGCACACATCAGAGTCCAGCACACAGAGAGTACCGTCCCAAACAATGATCTCCTCAGTGGGAAAGGTGACTGGTAAACACCAACACTAAAGAAACATCGCTGCAGATAATCACCATTTTTCCTTCTTCAGCACTGCATCGTTGCTCGATTCATATTTTCGGAATTACAAACCTATGGTTACCTTGGAAGGAGGGTATATGGGATTTTATCAAAACAATGCCTTGAGCAGTGCTTAATTTGTGCTTGTTGTGTCCGGTGCAGAGCACCGGCACTTATTTTTGAGGGCCGGGGCTTATTTGTCTGCCTCAAGCATTTACTGCGAGCAAAAGACACAAATGGGAAAGACGGAGGAAGATAAAAACGAAAAAGCGTCACAATGGAGAAAGCAGAAAGCTGCAACAGTGAGCTGAAGGGGCAGAGGGTGCCTTTAAATGGACTGAAGAGGCCCGAGAAGGCTTCAGAATTACTATGCCTCAGTATTCCCTGTTCACGCATTGATTTACAGCAGCCATGTGTTTAAGGGAAGGGCTTTGAGCACCGACACCTTCTTATTTACAAATTAAGCACCGTCCTTGAGCCAGTCCCACTTGTGCCTCAGCTCTTGTGGCAATATTAATATACTATAGTTTTCTGATTAACAAACATTGTTCTAAATATAATTTTTAATAATGGTTGCTCAGCGCATTTTGTACATAGTTGGCTCATGCTTTCCCTGACACCTGTTTATCCCTTGCTGTTGTGTTTCTTGTGCATTGCTCATTTATTCTCAAGCCCCATAAACTCTGTAGACCCTGCAGGTCCCCTTTTCATTTGAGCCTTATCTGTACATTGATGATCTCCCAACTGATTGCGGTTAGCTGTTTCGTTCTATGCAGCTGGCCCCATGCTTCCCATATGGATTTTTTTGTACCACTTCCTCGCGCACCGGCACTCTGGCATACTTCAGACGAGTAACGGCTTTACTATACATACCTCCTTTTAGTTTCTTTAACATTTGTTCCTCATTACGGTTTGAGATTCCATAGATTTCTTGCTAGTTAACTTAGTTGTTATATCCTATTTCTTTGAAAGTTTTGCTGGAATAAGCACATAAAGGCACATTTACTTGATAAGTGTTGAAACATGACTTCGTGTTTTTGGTCTCACAGCCGGGTTCTTCCCAGAATCAACAGCGTCTTCTCCGCTGCTGTTGTGCCCAGGATGAGCATGGACTTTATTCTTTTGGACATAGTTAGGGATCTGGGAAGTGCGTGGGTCACATTAGTGAAATAATGCGGCGGTGTTTGTTTGTTTGTTTGTTTCAGGGAGAGACCCACGAATGCTACGTTCTCTTCCTTTATGCCTCTAGCAACTTCATCTCATTGTTCATATTGGAGGATACAGCTTCATATGGGAGGATACAGCTTCATATGGGAGGGTGCAGCGACTGGGAAGCAGACATCACCACTACACTAAGGTAGGAAACTGCAGGACAAAAAGAATGGACTGTCCTCTATGGACAGTACATGCAACAAAAGGCTGTACGGATAGGGCTGGATGTGATGGAGGGATGCTGCGGTCACCAAGGTGTGGATGCACTTATTCTCTGGCCAGGGAACCCGGTCTTCAGGTCTTCAATGGATTGTGCTTTTATAGTCTAGGCCCTTGCATCATGGAAGCAACTGGTTTGATACAGGCCTTCATGGTCACCAAAGTCGATCTTTGGATTGAGGTCTGGTAACCCCAGATAAGCTTGCTTGCAAGATTTGGGCCTCAGAGACCAATCCATTGAAGAACTATCCATCTTTGATGGTCTACAAACATGAACAGGCCGGGAATTAAGTTTAGACCAGCAACTGGATTAGGACAGGCAGCGCGGACTGGTAAAAGGGGCATATGCTTATGGCCGATAAAACCTGCAGCCAGATCCAAGAGGGGCTTGGATAGTTTGATTAATTTCTGACCCAGTTATACCTTGTCCAATGGGTCAGAGGCATCTGATCTATCCACTTTGGAATCCACACAAAGTGCTGGACAGTCAGCGAAGAATCCACAGTGGTCTGAGTCCTCACGAGAAAAGGTGAATGTACCATGAGACACACTTGAAAGCCCTGCCCCCATGCCAGTCAAATCAGCAAAACTCCTTCAAGAGCAGATGGACAGAGAAAGTGGTAGCATTACATACTATTTGGTGCTGTGTGCCTCCATAGTCAAGGTGAGATTGTAAGGAACGGAGCTGCTGAATGTTGTTTGGTGCAACAGTGGTCAGTGCCTCTAAGCGTTTTCTCTTCTTTTTACAACTTGTGACCCAGAGAGACTGCTGGTTTTCCCAAACTACGAGAGATCTGCCTCCTGCTCTACTTCTTGCACTGAGAATCTGTATACGCTTTCTTGATGGCACTCACCCTTCCTACTGTTATCACAAAAGCACAAAACAAGTGATAAATTCAATGCCTGATTTATTATCAGCCCCTGGTAATTGCTCTGGGATGCATCCCGGTACATTGTTTTTTTGCCCACCATGCCACCTTAGATTAGATTAGATCCAGCCATATGCAAATTAGCCTTGGTCCAGCTCCAATGGAACAGTCCAGCCCAAACTGCAAAGCTAGGTCCTCTCTGAACCAGTCTTGGGTTGCCCGGGTTCAAGCTCAGAGAGGACCTGAGTCATGGCAGTTTGGGCTAGACTAGTCTAATCTGAGGTGATATGGTGGACAAAAAAACGATTAACTGGAATGCTGCCCGAGTAATTACCAGTAGCTGAGATTAAATCAAATATTTCATCCACCATATTTTTTGTATTTCTCAGTGTGCCACCCCAAGTGCAATGGGTATGCCCAGATACGGGTCCTGTACTCACTGTGTCACTGGAACCAAGCGGCACTCGATTGAAGAGGCCAAAGTAAACCGAAATCAGTCTTGGGTTGCTTGTGTTCCAGTTCAGAGAGGACCTAGCATGTCGGTTTGGGCTGACCTTTTCCTACTAATTTCCACATGACTGGGCCTAATCTGGAAGGGTGGGCAAAAACAGGACAGACTGGGATTTGGTTCTGAGTAATTACCAGTGGCTGAGACTAATTCAAGCATTCCATCCATTATTTTTTCGCATTTCTCAAGGAGGGTAACTGCCGTCACATCCAGGTGAGGTAGTTGGCAGAGACACATCCTCAAAAGTTTATAGCAGTAGCAGCTGGGGACCCCCCAAGCCTACACAAGGATCTGGGCTCAACTCAATGGTGAAAGAGAATCGCTCAATTACATTGTTTCGTGCTGGTGGGAAACAATCCTAATCAGATGATTTCGCCTTCACTGGAGTTACAGGTAGCACTTGCATGGTCAGTGTGGGTGAACTCCAAGTGAGAGGGCCGGAGGAGGGATCGCGGAGTAGGAGGGGATGTGCTTGCTACCTCCGCAGTAGAAAGGTTAAAAAAATTAGAAGATGCATTTATATTTCGTTCTTTCTGACAGAGAAAAAAAGTCTGGACAGGAAAAAGCAGAAATCGCAATCACCACGTTTTTCTATTCTATCTGGAAAGGAGGGGCATGGAAGTAAAGCTGCTAGGTGAGGGATTGAAAGCTAACACACATGCACAAGTGTTGGCTGTATCCTCCATTATCTCTATGACAGTCATTAAGTGTCCCCATTAGTAAAGCAATCTGAAGCCTTTAGGGAGGAGATGTGACCTACTGGCTAGAGCTGCCGGCTTTGAAACCTGGGAACTTGGGTTCAAAACCCATCTTTGGTGTTTGACTCAACAATGCACGATTCTGGGCAAATCACTTAGGGGGTGATTCTAACCCTGGCGGTCGGTGTTAAAGCGGCGGCCAACCCGCCAACAGGCTGGCGGTAAAAAAAATGGGATTCTGAGCCTGGCGGGAACCGCCAACACAGACAGCCACCTTAACACTCCGACCGCCACGGCGGTACAAACAAACAGCGCGGCGGTCACCGCCAACAGACAGGCGGGAGACAATGTACCGCCCACACTATTCCAACTCACCAATACGCCACCTTTTCCGGGGCGGGAGCACCGCCGATAAAAACACGGCGGAAACAGACTACGGACGGGAAAACGCTCACCACTACGCACTCCAGGAGGAAGGAGGACAGCATGGAACCCGAATTAAACATCCTACCTGCTCTCGTCTACCTTCTCATCTACCACGAGTACGAAGTCCGGCGCAGACGACAACGGTGAGTACTGCACCTACGACACACGGGAGGGGGAGGACGAAAGGTCACGGGCACACACATATGCGACCCCCCCCAACTATGTACTCACCAATGCAGAGCACCAAGTCACAGTGACACCACCCAAACACCCCTGAAAAATGCCAGGACGTAATCATATTTGGAATAAATATTTATGTACCAAAAAGCTCCAGAAAATTAGAGTACAACCATGAAAGATATCCACAACAAAACTAATGACATACACATCAGTGTATAACTGAAGTAACAAGTCCTGCACATCCTACGAATTCAGCATGTCCGTGGGCCAAAGTCTTGAGAAACAAGGGCAAAGCCCACACAGGAGACCTGAGTCCTTTGGAGAGAACACTGCAGGGGCATCAGATGTAAAAACTACAGGCACCTCAGGGGGAAGGGAAGGGGGGGGCACCACAGCCACATGAGTCCACGACGCCAGATCCACGAGGATCCACCATGCCCACTGGACCATCCTGGGGAGTGCAAAGCCACAGTCTCTCAATGTCTCTACAGTGGGTGGGCTGCCCACTGGACCATCCTGGGGAGTGCAAAGCCACAGTCTCTCAATGTCTCTACAGTGGGTGGGCTGCCCACTGGACCATCCTGGGGAGTGCAAAGCCACAGTCTCTCAAGTCTCTACAGTGGGTGGGCTGCCCACTGGACCATCCTGGGGAGTGCAAAGCCACAGTCTCTCAATGTCTCTACAGTGGGTGGGCTGCCCACTGGACCATCCTGGGGAGTGCAAAGCCACAGTCTCTCAATGTCTCTACAGTGGGTGGGCTGCCCACTGGACCATCCTGGGGAGTGCAAAGCCACAGTCTCTCAATGTCTCTACAGTGGGTGGGCTGCCCACTGGACCATCCTGGGGAGTGCAAAGCCACAGTCTCTCAATGTCTCTACAGTGGGTGGGCTACCCACTGGACCATCCTGGGGAGTGCAAAGCCACAGTCCATCAGGTGGATGACAGTCTCCACTGGTCAAGGAGGAGGCATGGTGGGCACAGTGAACCATAAACGGTGCTTGAGACGGCGGTGCCCAGCGGAGCGGTGCTTGAGACGGCGGTGCCCAGCGGAGCGGTGCTTGAGACGGCGGTGCCCAGCGGAGCGGTGCTTGAGAGGAAGGGCCCAGCGGAGCGGTGCTTGAGAGGAAGGGCCCAGCGGAGCGGTGCTTGAGAGGAAGGGCCCAGCGGAGCGGTGCTTGAGAGGAAGGGCCCAGCGGAGCGGTGCTTGAGACGGCGGGGCCCAGCGGAGCGGTGCTTGAGACGGCGGGGCCCAGCGGAGCGGTGCCTCAGAGGAAGGGCCCAGCGGAGCGGTGCCTCAGAGGAAGGGCCCAGCGGAGCGGTGCCTCAGAGGAAGGGCCCAGCGGAGCGGTGCTTGAGAGGAAGGGCCCAGCGGAGCGGTGCTTGAGAGGAAGGGCCCAGCGGAGCGGTGCTTGAGAGGAAGGGCCCAGCGGAGCGGTGCTTGAGAGGAAGGGCCCAGCGGAGCGGTGCTTGAGACGGCGGGGCCCAGCGGAGCGGTGCTTGAGACGGCGGGGCCCAGCGGAGCGGTGCTTGAGAGGAAGGGCCCAGCGGAGCGGTGCTTGAGACGGCGGGGCCCAGCGGAGCGGTGCTTGAGAGGAAGGGCCCAGCGGAGCGGTGCCTCAGAGGAAGGGCCCAGCGGAGCGGTGCTTGAGAGGAAGGGCCCAGCGGAGCGGTGCTTGAGACGGCGGGGCCCAGCGGAGCGGTGCTTGAGACGGCGGGGCCCAGCGGAGCGGTGCTTGAGACGGCGGGGCCCTGTTCAGCGGTGCTCTTCTCCACGGCGGGGCCCTGTTCAGCGGTGCTCTTCTCCACGGCGGGGCCCTGTTCAGCGGTGCTCTTCTCCACGGCGGGGCCCTGTTCAGCGGTGCTCTTCTGCACCGCGGGCCCTGTTCAGCGGTGCTCTTCTCCACGGCGGGGCCCTGTTCAGCGGTGCTCTTCTGCACCGCGGGCCCTGTTCAGCGGTGCTCTTCTACACGGCGGGGCCCTGTTCAGCGGTGCTCTTCTGCACCGCGGGCCCTGTTCAGCGGTGCTCTTCTCCACGGCGGGGCCCTGTTCAGCGGTGCTCTTCTGCACCGCGGGCCCTGTTCAGCGGTGCTCTTCTGCACCGCGGGCCCTGTTCAGCGGTGCTCTTCTCCACGGCGGGGCCCTGTTCAGCGGTGCTCTTCTCCACGGCGGGGCCCTGTTCAGCGGTGCTCTTCTGCACCGCGGGCCCTGTTCAGCGGTGCTCTTCTCCACGGCGGGGCCCTGTTCAGCGGTGCTCTTCTGCACCGCGGGCCCTGTTCAGCGGTGCTCTTCTCCACGGCGGGGCCCTGTTCAGCGGTGCTCTTCTCCACGGCGGGGCCCTGTTCAGCGGTGCTCTTCTCCACGGCGGGGCCCTGTTCAGCGGTGCTCTTCTCCACGGCGGGGCCCTGTTCAGCGGTGCTCATCCAGCAGGTCAAGGGAGCCAGACCTGGCCTCGACTCCCTGCTCAGTCGCCCTCGGACCGTGACGTTTCTGGACCCTTCGGGGACGGACTCCTGGCCTCCTTAGTGTCCTCCTTCCCAGCTGGGATGTGGCATGTGGGGTCCACCTTCTCCGCGCTCCTGCTGGCCTTCCGCTCCTTTGATGGGGCTCTCGGGCCCTTGCCTCCCCTAGATGGTGTCGGGGGTGAAGTGGCCGCACATTGCTCCTTGGGGGCAGCCCTGTCGGTCCTCGCACGGCGGTCCTTGGTTTTGCGGGTCCTCTTGCCGGGGGGGGGCTGGACGTGTCCTTGCTGCTGATCAATGTGTCACTGCTGGCAAAGGGTGGGCTCCAGAACCCAGGCACAACAGTGACACCCGAAGCTGGGCTGGTGGTGGCTGCGGTGCTCTTGGGACTCTTTGAAGATGGATGGGGGAGGTCATCGGGGGGAAAGAGGTTAAGGTTAGCCAGGAAAAGCTTTTTAGGGCCAAGGTAAAGGGTAGGAGAAGTGGAGATGGAAGTGGAGGTAGAGGAGGTGGTTGTAGGAGAGTCAGGTGTGCTGTCATTGGGTGAAGGTGCTGGTGCTGTAGGCTGTCGTGAGGTGGATGGCTGTTGGGTGGGTGGCTGCCTGCGTTTGTGTGTCTTGGAAGAGGGGGTGACAGACACAGTGGGAGAGGACACAGGGGACGTGTACATGGCAGTGGGGGTGGTGACTGCACGAGTGTGGACTGTACTGGAGGGTGAGGTGGTGATGGAAGCACTGGCTGATGTTGGGGTGCATGCAGGTGTGAGTGTAGACGTCACAGGGAGGGAGGAGGGAGACGAGGAGGAGGGGGACACAGGGGTGGCAGTGGCTGTTGGCATGTCTGCATCTGGGTGTTGCTCGGGTGAGTGTTTGCGGGATCTGTGGTGCTTGTGTTTGGATGAGCTGCTCTTGGGTGTTGAGGTGTGTGCAGGCTGGTCTGATGGTGTGGATGGGATAGGCTGAGGAACAGGAGACAGAGACAGGCTGGAGGCAGTCAGAAGAGGGAGGCTGGAAACAGGGACAATGGCTGCCGTCAGTGCTGAGGCCAGAGCAGTGAACGCTCGTTGATGGGCAGCCTGACCCGAATGAATGCCCTCCAGGTACGCATTGCTCTGTTGCACCTCCCTTTGCACACCCTGGATGGCATTCAAAAGGGTCGTCTGCCCAACAATGAGCGTCCTTACCAGGTCAATGAGCTCCGCACTGAGGGCAGCAGGGGCAACAGGGGCAGGGGCTGAGGTGCCTGGGGCGAAGGAGACGCGCGTCTTCCTGGGCGAACCGGCAAGGAGCGAAGACTGAGGGGCTGCTGGGAGGGCGGGGCTGGTGCGCTGGGTGGCGGCTGTACCTGTAGAGGCGGGGGGCACGGATGTTGCCGCCACCCCTAGGGAGCTCCCATCCGAGGACGTGTCGCTTTCGCTGCTCTCACCAGCGGTCCCCGTCGTGGTGCTCCCCTCGCCCTCCGGATCACTGGTGCCCTCGGTGTCTGTTCCTGGGCCCACCGGGGCCTTGTGTCCTGCAGCTCCCTCGTGCTCCGATGCCATATCTCCTCCGCCTGATGATGCTAATGCACACATGCACAAGAAGATGAAGAGAAAGGGTGGGGGGAGAAAAAAGAAGACCAGGTTGAGTGCATGCAATGTCAACACCGTTGGCGGAGAGGACAGACACAGGTGCCTAATGCACTAAGCCGCGCATTCGGGGTACACTACTCAGTACTACTGACTAAGACAACAGGCCAAGAGACGTCAAACGCGCACATGGGAGATGCTGGACCTTCAATGGCTGTACTTGTCACCCTACAGAGGTGGGGGCCGGGGGCACAGGGCCATGCCTAAGGGAGAGGACTACACTACAGAAAGCGCCCTGGCCTAATGTCACCCACAGCCCTCCTCCCCCACCCAGACGCCTCCACTGCGCAGAAAGATAGGAGAATGTGCTGATACTCACCCCCTTGTGTCTGCTGTGATGTCTTAAAGCGCCCATCCAATTCAGGGTAGGCCACCGCCAGGATCCGGGACATCAGGGGGGTCATGGTGCGACTGGCACCCCTCCTAGGTTGGGAGGCCATCCCCAGCAGTGTTTCTGCGGTCTTCCTTGTTCCGCGGCGGATGTCCTCCCACCTCTTGCGGCAGTGGGTGCCCCGTCTGTTGTGGACCCCCAAGGTCCGGACTTCCTTGGCGATGGCACGCCAAATCTCGATCTTCTGATGGGCGCTGACCTATTAGACATGTACAGGGTGGAAAGGAGGAAATCATCAATGACCTGCATGTTAGATGTAATTGGCCCCCACCCACCCACTTTGCCATATGGCACATGCTCTCATCTGTCGGGCGTTGCACTCCTCATTCGCCCCCCACCCCACCAACTTACATCCACCCCAATCCACACAGGCATAGCCCATTCCATTAGCACCCGGTGTACTCACTTGTTGGTCTGGAGGACCGTAGAGTAGCGCATACTGGGGGAGGACCCCATCCACGAGCTTCTCCAACTCTTCAGACGTGAAGGCAGGGGCCCTTTCCCCAGGCGCAGCAGCCATTGTATCTTCCAGACCGAGGTCACAGCAGCACTTGCAGTATAGGTCCTCTCCTGTGGATGATCAGGTCTCGAGTGATTAAGCAGATAGAAAATGGCGGTCACGCCCGCGGCGGTGCGTACCGCGACCGCCGGCGCACTTCGTCATTGGCTCCTGAAACCCATAGGCTTCAATGTTAACCAATGCGGCTTTGCGCCGCGGTCTTCGACCGCCTACCGCCACGGTGTGCCCCGCCAGCGCATTGACCTCACATCCCATTGTCCCACTTCACAGGTCAGGCAGCCGTCATTTCAAGGGCCCACATGGCTTAATTTTGACTGCGACACACAGGCCTAGGCCTTGCATTGCCACACATACACGCCTTTCAACCCATTGCCATTCTTTAACTGTGCAAGCTGTCTGTACGTACCTGTGGTTTGCCTGACTCTGTGCTCCATGTTGTCCTTCCTAGGCACCGTCCGCTGGGACTTGCGATGAGAAGGAGGAATCCTCGCGTGTACCGACCGCTGGTGGACCTGTCGACAATGGAAGAACGCCATATAATACTTCGATACAGACTTGACCGTGCCACTATCCATGAACTGTGTGCCCAGCTGGAGCCAGCCCTGATGTCCCCCATCCGCCAACCCACAGGGATTCCCCCTCTGGTGCAGGTTTTGTCAGTCCTCCATTTTTTGGCCAGTGGGTCATTCCAGACCACAGTGGCCATGTCATCTGGAATGTCTCAGCCTATGTTTTCTAAGATTTTGAGCAGAGTGTTGTCTGCCCTGATGAAACTCATGCGGAGCTACATCATTTTCCCAGAGGAGGGTGACTTGCCTACAGTGAAGGGTGATTTCTATGCCCTTGGACATATCCCCAACATCATTGGTGCCATTGATGGGACCCATGTGGCTTTGGTACCCCCAAAAGACGATGAGCAGGTGTACCGAAACAGAAAGAATTATCATTCGATGAATGTCCAGGTGGTCTGTTTGGCTGACCAGTACATCTCCCATGTAAATGCCAAGTTCCCAGGGTCAGTGCATGACGCGTATGTGATGCGAAATAGCAGCATCCCCTATGTGATGGAGCAGCTACAGAGACAACGTGTGTGGCTAATAGGTGACTCTGGTTACCCCAACCTGCCGTGGCTACTGACCCCAGTAAGGAATCCCCGGACAAGGGCAGAGGAACGCTACAATGAGGCCCATGGGCGTACTAGGAGGGTGATTGAGCGAACCTTTGGCCTCCTGAAGGCCAGGTTTAGGTGCCTGCATATGACAGGTGGATCCCTAATGTACTCACCAAAGAAGGTGTGCCATATCATCGTGGCGTGCTGTATGCTTCACAACCTGGCTTTGCGACGCCAGGTGCCTTTCCTGCAGGAGGATGGTCCAGATGGTGGTGTTGTAGAAGCCGTGGAGCCTGTGGAGAGTGAAGAGGAGGAAGACTCAGAGGACGACACAGACAATAGGGACAGAGTGATACAACAGTATTTCCAGTAACACCCAGGTAAGAATCACCCACGCCATTTCACAATTGCTTATAGCCTCCTGCATCTGTACTTTCTGTAGTTCCCCACAGATGTTTGTCATTGATTTTTGCCTTTCCCTTCCCTTCTCAGTGCTGTCTGACTCAGTACCTGACTTCTGCTTGGTTCGCCCATGAAATACAGCGTATTGACATTGGTATGTTGTCATGACTAATTGACAGAACAGAAATCGAACAGTAATATGTAATACATTTGTCAATAATACAGCATGACTCAAAACAGATTTGTGTGCAAAATGTGATTTATTTACAGTGCTAGATATCGGTACATGTGATTCTTTAGGGTGATGGGTGGGGGTGGAGGAATATCCATGGCAGAGTCCAGTTCTCAGTCTCACAGGTGCATTGTCCTTTTGCCTGTGGAAGGATGGAGCATAGGCAGTTCATGGTTGGACAGGGTGGCAATGTGGGACAGTGGGAAGACTTGAGGGGGTATGTCCTGCAGGCGGGGGTCTTGACATCCTACTCTGTCTTTTTCTTTGGTCTCAGGCTCCTCTTACGGGGTGGTTGTTCTTCAGCAGGAGGTGGGATTCTGGGGGGCTGTCGAGGTGTTGGGACCTCCTGTCCACTAGCGCCGGCGGAGGTGGTAGGCTGTTCCTGGTCCGGGCTAGTGACAGGGGCCCTGTGTGGTGCACCATGGTCCCGCAACGCGTCCTCTATCCTGTGGAGGGCCAGGACGATGGTCCCCATTGCGGTCCCGATGATTCTCAGCTCCTCCCTGAAACCCATGTAGCGTTCCTCCTGCTGTGCCTGGATCTCAGTGAACCTGGCCAGTACCGTCGCCATCGTTTCTTGGGAGTGGTGGTATGCCCCCATGATGGTGGTGAGGGCCTCTTGGAGAGTGGGTTCCCTGGGCCTCTCCTCCCCCCCTGTCGCACAGCAGCCCTCCGAGCTGCCCGGTTTCCCCCGGCCTCTGTCCCCTGGACGGTGTGCCCGCCACCACTGCCCCCAGGTCCCTGTTGTTGTTGGGGTGTTGGGTTAGCCTGGGTGCCCTGTAGTGGCAGACACACCGCTGATTGAGCTGTCCTAGAGACAGAGGCATGGGCCCGCTGGGTGGGAGCTGTGCTGGTGTCGGCAGAGGGGGTCGGGTCTGGTGTGGCCTGTGGCTGCCTGAGGGGAACCGACTGCCCAGAGGTCCCCGATGGTCCGGGCTGGTCATCAGGTTCACTGTCGACAGAGCTGCTATCCTCAGTGTGGGCCTGTTCCGGTGGTGGGATGGACACTTCTGGACCCTCCTGGCTGGTGTGTTGTCGTTCGGGTCCTGCATGGGGTAAGAGAGTTTGGTTATTATTTCTGTGTGTGCAATAGCATGCGTGTTGTGGGTGCCCTTGTCCCCCAGTGCAGGCATTCCCTGGAGGGAGGTGTTGTGAGGGTATTTAGTGGGGGGGAGGGGTTGGTGCAGTGGTCATGCTTAGGTGATGGGTGCCCATGATTTGTGTTGGCATGCAGGAGTTGGTGTTGGGATGGGTGGGTTGTGCTGGTGAGACATTGTCAGGGAGGATGTGTGCTGGGGGTTTGGGGGTGAGGGTGGGGGTGTGGGTTGGCATGCTGGTGGGGTGGGGGGGATATAGTAGTTGAGATTGGACTTACCAGAGTCCATTCCTCCGGCTACTCCTGCGAGGCCCTGAGGATGCAGGATGGTCAAGACCTCTTGCTCCCACGATGTAAATTCGGGAGGGGTGGGTGGGGGTCCGCCGCCAGTCTTCTGGACCGCGATGTTGTGTCTGGAGACCATCGATCGGACCTTCCCCCCGTAGGTCGTTCCATCTTTTGCGGATGTCCTCCCTATTCCTGGGATGCTGTCCCACCGCGTTGACCCTGTCCACGATCCGCTGCCATAGCTCCGCCTTCCTGGCTATACTGGTGTGCTGCACCTGCGAGCCGAAGAGCTGGGGTTCCACTCTTAGGATTTCCTCCACCATGACCCGGAGTTCTTGGTCCGAAAAGCGTGGGTGCCTTTGGGGTGCCATGGGGTGGTGTGGGTGAGGTGTGGGGTGGTGTATGTGATGAGGAGTGTGTTGGTGAGTGGTGCTTTGTGCTACTATGTGGTGTGTGTGATGGTGTAGTGTGCCTCAGTGTGTCTTGCTATGGATTGTCTGCTGTGTCTCTCTCTCCTTCTCTCAGTAATTAGGGTCGCAGGGGTTTGTGGGTGATGTGGGTGTGTGTTTTATAGTTGGTTGATTGTGTGGGAGTGGTGTGTGTATGTGTATCAGGTGTGTGTATTTCAAATTGTCCAATGTGGCTGTGTTTTGGTGATGTGTGTATATTCTGACCGCGGCGGGGTGTACCGCCAATGAAATACCGCGTTTGAATGACCGCCGTGTGGATTCGTGGGTCGTAATGGCATGGGCGTATTTCTGTTGGCGTGACGGTGGAGGTTTGGTCATCTCCAGTTTATCGCTGCCCGCCGATGTGGCGGGCTGCAGTGGAGGACGGATTTTTGGAGGTTTGGCCGTTGTGGGTCAGAATGACCGTGGCGGTTGACCGCGGCCGCGGCGGTGTTATGGCGGTCTTATGACCGGCGGTAAGGGCATTTTACCGCCGAGGTCAGAATCACCCCCTTAATCTCCCCGTGCCTAAAAATGTGTAATTCATTTGTGAAATGTATTTGTGCAGCCCCCGCTTGTACGTAAGTACAAAGCTTCACAGCCCCCAGAGAAGGGTGAAAAAAAGTGCTCTTGGACAAAGTTGTAAAGAGGACAAAAAAGAACAGACCGTTATGAGTGGGGAGAGAAAGGGAAAGGGCAAGAAACAGAAACACTGATTTAAAGCAAATTAGGATGGGTATTTTTTCCACATCGTTAATTTTCACTTATCGTCTTTGCAGTCAACTGCAGGAATTGCAATTACTGATTCGTTATATTGTGCTTATTCTCCTGTTTCTTAAAGCAATTGTAACAAATGTTAGGGTTACCCAGTAATTCCAACTTAAATTAAATAATTTAATCAACTATGTAAGTATAAGATATGAACACCAGTGGCATAAGGGTTTGTGCAAAGTATTCTGTAGCAGGCTTCTTCATGCACAGAGCTTGCAATACTTAAGCATAGGAATATGGCACAGATGGGCCATATCCTCCGTATTGCGAATATATTTTTGGTCATTTCGTGTTCCTTGTGGGAAAACTTCAAAGTGAGGATGGACAATTCATGAATGTGTAGAATGCATTTTCACTAACCTGCTGTATAATGTACAGTATAAGGTACAGTGAATGGTCCAAGGGAATAGATGAAAGTGATTAAGAGAGTGAGTTCAATTGTTAGCTAGTAAACATGGCTAAAATAAGTTCTAGTTGAACAAAGTTTTATTTGTTGAAACATTTCAAGAAACTACCTTCAAATTGAAGGCTAGCTTGCTTGCTTGCTCAGTGACCTGGACACTTTTTGCCAACATTGCGCTTCTGGTTAAGGTATTCCACTGTGGTAGGTTATCTATGTCTAAAGCATCGCTGTATGGCAAATCATGTTACTGCTGTGCGATCACACGCTGTGGCTATGATTCAACTACGAAAATAGTGCTCAATAAAGGCTAGATCACTATTTTTGTGTTTGAGTTGTTACGTGCAACCTTAAGATCTCGGCACAGAGCAGACATGGCCACATCACCTGAATTGTTTCTGAAAGTATACAACTCTAACACACACTACACACCGTTCTACTGCCCATTAACATCAAGAGAAATGTAAGTTATCTTCCCAACATAGACAACATATCCCAAATTAAGAGGAAAGAAAATACTAAACTCTGTGAGGAGTATGTTTAGTTGAGGTACTGGCTGCAGAAGACGTTTTGTCAAATCGCAACACGCGGAAGCTTCGGGTGAAACAATAAAATGGATGCCCACCAACAATGCAGGACTTCAACACACTATTCAGCCATTCTGAACCTTAAAAAACAGATACCAGCCTCCGCTGAGGTGTTTGGTTGCTGTCAACACTTTAGACAGTCCCCCACCTGCCAGGAAAAAAGTCAAAACGCTGATGCTTTGAATAGAGGGAAGTTAAAATATGGTGGTGCTCTGCGCTTATAATGGGGAACAAAATACTGAGGTCCTGATTCACAAACTTCACTTTGTACTCTGTTTTGTAGTACTACAAAACGGACTACAAAGTGCTATTCATAAACTGCTTTGTATTAATTTAAATTTTTGAGTGTTTACTAATTTTTTTGTATTCACAAACAACAATTTTGAACTAATGTACACTTTTGTAGTAAGTCCCTACTTCATTACCTCTTTTTTCTATGAGAGGGTGTTGCAGTACCAGTGGTTGGCCATGTCTAGTGCTGGACTTATTAAAAAAGCTTAAGTTACTGCAAAAGTATAAGTTACAACAAAAGTGCCCACAAATAGTAAACTTACTCAAAAGTTTAAACTTACTCAAAAGTGTAAGTTACCTTTGTGAGTCAGGCCCAAAACACGTATTCACTACAATAAAATGTTTCCCCATTGCCAATGCTTTCAGACCAACAAGCCTGAAGAAACATAAAGCAGTGTCACTAATGCACGAGAAGCAGCAGCTTAAATCTGTCATAAAAAATGTTTCACACTTGCTTTTGTGAAAGTGTGGTGATATTGGCTCAATTTATTGCGTTACCTTAAAGTGTACGGTGATGTTCCAAGGAAGAGCTGTATTTGAGGCGTGCAGGTCAAACAGTAAGCCTATGGGATAATGCCTAGAAGAGAAAGAGAAAAACAGTCAACTTTATTTTATTTCAATTGTAAATAAACTGGCAATAATGTAGGTGTGTACTGAATAAACACAAGAGGTTGCAATACAAAGAAATATTATTTCAAAGGAAACTCATTGTTTAGTTTAATCATTTTTATTGATACACCAGCAATAAGATAGCATATAAATAATGATGAACCTTTAACGCAGACTGTATAGGACATGAGTAAAAATAATTACCTTGTCACGATTTTCAATCTAAGAAACATGAAAATGTTCCCAGCTAAAAAATATGAACTACCTGTCCACTAAGGACAAGAGTAGTGGTACAGATTGCATGAATATGCAAAGGTATGATATGATCAAAAACTTGTTGCACAGTATGTTACTAATAGTGTATCAAACTCAGGTAGAATCTCTCATATGACCACCTCCTAGCAGGATCTCAGTATGACACAATTTATAATCACCCATAGTGGAGAAAGTGAAGAATGCCTCCTAGAAAACAAATGTGGGCTTGTGACTTAGGAGAACCGCAGTTGCGTGTGGCTCTGTATGTTTAGAAGTCCTTGGCCACAAATTGGTGGATAAATACCAGTACATTACCAACCATTTCATCCTAAATTTCACCAGGTGCCATAGCACAGCCATTGGAGACCAGTGTAATCAATTGCTTTTTTTTGTAGTCGGGTTGTGTCTCCTATGTTGCCTGTGACGAATCAGGGCAAACTATTGACACTCTGGCTCTTTCCAAGTCCACAATAATGGCTCTTCTTCCACTAAGGAAATCTTAGTGCGAAACCTGATTGCTTTTAGAACTTTCATCTGAGTGGAAGGAGAATTTCCAAGACCTCAGCATTGAAGAAGGTTCATAACTGGGGTCTCATGTCCTCGTGGATTGAGGTTGCCAGGGTCCTGAAGATTCTTACTTTATGCCTTTGATGTCCACATTGGCAAGGTGGGGATCTTCCCGCTCCTTCCCCGAGTGGGATTCATCTCAACACATGGTAGCTTGGAGTCATAAAAAAAAAGGCCTTTTTATTTCTCATAGGCTTACATTTGGGAGGTATCAGCAGATTGATTGGATAGATCCTATCCAAACCAGCTGGCATCTACAAAAGTAATCAAAATTAACTACAGAAGAGACCTCACAGGGGAGTGGAATTCCCATAGCCCTACACCCAGGACATATTGTTTGGTGTCAAGGACAACATGTTTTAATGTTTTTTTTGCCCTTGGGGCAAGTAAGCCCAACCTCCCCGCCCAGTACCACATTAAAGAGCAGGGAAGGAAATTGTCTGCAGTTGCGGTAGTATTTGTGTCTATATGTTTATGCTGTTTAAGCTTGTATTTTTCGTTTATTAATGCAGAGCCTTTTTTTTTTTTCTAAGTCATTTTTATTAAGTTTTTATAAAGATGTAAAAGTACAGCCATTTTAAATGTATGTCAACAACAAGGTACAATAATGGGGAGATGCAAAATTCTGAAGAGTACAACATTGTAGCTTTATAACAAGGGTTCAGGAGAAGAGGTAGGTGGAGATCGATTACATGAGTGAGTTATAGCGTTGGTAGACTAGTGATGTTTGTAGTGGTGAGCTGACATCTAGCAGTAAAAGTATTTTGTTAAACTGAGGATCCACTAACTTTTGGCTGTGGGAGCAGAGTGGATAAAGAGTAGAACAGATGATAGAGACAGGACAGTAGATACAGATGAGGGGTCTGCGGTTGGGATGGCGTATATGGAGGGGGGCAGGGGAAGGGTTGGGGTGGGATGATGGTGTAAATATGGAGGTGATTTAAGCACAAAACTGTCAAGCTTCAACAAGATTTTATCCTTCCTCCCATAGTTTGTTTTCAGATATGAGTTTAGAGAGCTATCTGCACCTCTGGTAAATTGTATCCATTTCCACTAAGTGTTGGGGAGAATTTAGATAAATCTCTTCATTCAGAAAGTATGGTTTTGAGACCTGAGACATGTATATCCCATGGTATGTAGTCTTCCCTCTGTAGTTTAAGGTTGGAGGAAGGATACCTGGTGTAACAGAGGCTGAGTTTGGAATCCAGATAATCTTTAGGATTTTTGAACCAGTTTTCCCTATGTAATCACAAAATGTTTTTGAGAAGGTGCAGTCTCGCAGCATGTGATTTCAGTCTCCTGGTGCTTTTCTGCAGCTCCAGGAGATGTCAGATTTGTGGAGGCTAAGTTTGCACAATTTAGTCAGGGTCCAGTGGGTCGTGTGAGCCATCCAGTACCTAGTTTGGGAAACTGATGGGATGATTTTCTTGTGGTTACGTTTGCCCAAGTGTGTGACCAATTTAGTGGTGTCTTTTGCGAATGATCAGAGGAACAAAGGGGTGATTCCCATTTGTTTTGTTTTGATTTGGTCAGAACAGAGCTAGTAGGGGATAGAAGGGAGTGTACAGTTATTTTATTGTATGACTGCAGGGTGGTGGGTAAGTCCACCATGGAGGTGCATTTGTGTCTAGAAATAGTTGCTTTGATTTTTAGGAAAAGGTAGAAGTCTATGGGCCTGATTACAACTTTGGAGGAGGTGTTAATCCGTCCCAAAAGTGGCGGTAAAGTGACGGATTTACAACCAGCCATATTACGAGTCCATTATATCCTATGGAACTTGTAATACGGCTGGTGGTGTATCCGTCACATCTGGGACGGATTAACACCTCCTCCAAAGTTGTAATCAGGCCCTCTGTCTTTTAGTTCAACATTTTGAGATGGGAAAGGTGCCTAAGTCTTTTATTAGTAGTATACCTTTATTCGCCTAGTCCTCTATAAAAACGTTTTTTCCGTCTATTTTTAGAAGTTCGTTGAGCCAAAAAAGGCAAACAGTGAGCACCACATTTTATTAGACTGCTTACTGTCTATCTTCCAGAGAGCTTGAACCGTGCAAATAAGTATGTTTGTAGAGTGGTCTGTTATTTTTTTTGTTACAACCAAGGAAGTAGGAGAGAGAGGCTTGGCCAGTGCTTTTTCGATTTAGAGCCACGATGAAGAGGTATAATGGGAGGGGGCAAGCCAAAGGCTTCCCTGTTTAGCTAGGAAGATGTGTATCATCTCCTAAAATTGGATACGTTTAGTCCTCCCACAGTTTTCAGTAGTCTCAGTTTCTTGAGGGAAATTCTTTTTTTTTTTTTTTTTTGGATTGCATAGGAATTCGGTAAGGATACTTTCTATCCTAGTAAAGAAATTGTCCGAGAGGTTTAAAGGAGACACACTAATGAGGAAAATGATAAGTGGTGAAATCATCATTTTGATGGATTCTATTCTCCCCTACCATGTAATGAATTTGGAGAACTAACTCTCTATGGAATCCTCAATTTTGTTTAAGATCACGCTCTCATTATAACTAATGGACTCTCTAAGGTTTGGGGAAAACTATAAACCTGGGTATTTTATTTTGTCTGGGGTTCCATTTAGGCCCGTGGTAACCTATAATGGCTTTGTTGCAGTATACATTAAGGGAGAGGACCTCGGTTTTATCCCTGTTAACGAAATATCTTGTGTCCTGAGCATAGTTGTTGATAGTTGACATAATATTAGCTAAGGCTACGTCTGCCTGAGAAGTAATGATGAGAATGTAATCCGCATATGCGGCTACTTTCTGAGGACTTGCCTTAAAGGGAATGCCTGGGATCTCCATATTTTCTCGGATTTGTATCAGGAGAGGGCTCTAGAGTGATTAAGAATAGCAAAGGCTAGGGGGGAGGCATCCCTGTCTGGCTCCTTGTTGGAGTGTAAATGTAATGGAGAGGCAGCCACTGATATTAATTCTGGCTCGTGGTTCTTGGTATAAGACAAGAATCATCTTGATTAAAGCAGGGCCTAAGTTGAAGCTAGTAAGAGTAGCATGTAAAAAAGGCCAGGACATCTTATCAAATGCCTTTTCCGCATCAAGTGCTATCACACATGAAGGGTGTTCCAGGTGTGGGTCTATTTCTAAAAAGTGACTGTCGGAGCCAAATCTACCTTTGATGAAACCTGTTTGGGAAGGGTGAATGATTTGGCCTAGGATGGGTTCTAATCTGAGCGTCAGAATTTTTGCATACATTTTACAGTCAATATTTATTAAGGCTATTGGGCGGTAATTTTTGGGGTTGGTTGGATCTTTCTTGTTCTTGAGAATGACGACTATTGTAGCTTCTGCGGCTGTACCTTGAATGTCGCCTGTACTGGAGAAGTGTGTATAAAGATCTTCTAATGGTGAGATTAAGGATGCAGATCATGTTTGATAGACGGAGGTTGGGAAGCCGTCTGGGCCTAGAGCTTTCTTAGTGTTTAGTTTTTCTTTATAGCAAGAAGGTTTCCAGCCGAGAGATAGTTTAGGCAGGCTTCATAAGTGGTGTCAGTCCCTTTGGTATACAGGCTATGATAGAATTTTTCGAATGTGGCAAGGATATCTTTCTCTCTTTTAAAGGGAATGCCCGCTCATTCATTATGAAGGTTATTCTCATTTTACGATCGGTTTGTTTTAGGTAGGAGGCTAGTATTCTGCCTGCCCTGTTACGGCCACCCAAATGAATGCCTTTGAGTCTTTGGAATAGTAGATGTGCTTTGTTATTTCAGATTTTGTTATACTCATATTTAAGTATAGTTAAATTGAATAGTTGTGACTTATCTCTAGATTGTTTGGGAGTGTGTTTTATTTGATTTTCTAGTTGGTCTAGTGTTGTATTATTGTGTTTATTTTTTCTTGCCATAAGTGTGATCATATGTCCCCGGAGAGTGGATTTTAGAGCGTCCCATACTATCTGAGGATTTGGGACTGAGTTTCTGTTTGTTTCAATAGAGTGATCAATTTCTTTCTTCATGGACTCTCTGAAGGAAGGGTCTTCAGTTAGAAGGTCATTCAACCTCCATATTTTTGATTTGGGGGTGGAGCTAGAAATGTTGTAGAGCATGTTGTAGAGATACAGTTGTCAACAGTTGTAAGAATGACATACTCCTTGATGATATGTAGTTTACAACATAAATTTCTGCTATTCAATGTGGATCAATGTTGCCCACCATTATTCAATATAACAGATGTTTCCGCGGTTACCAACCCATTCCTTCACATAGTCTCTTGCCAACTACCACTCGAGGATGTGCACCAAATAATATGCAGAAGGCGCTAACACTCCCCTTCTAACAAATTTAACTGAGCAACAAACTTATCCCAACAAACATGCCACTACTTAACATCTAACTGATTAACCAGCTAATCGACTACCAAAGATCAACCTCCTAATGATAGAAATGGAGAGCACACAGTTACCCTAATGATGTTCTTCATCTACAACACAGTCTATATTTTGCACGCTCTAATGTAATACAGTGTTTTACTTTATCTTTGACTATTGTAAACAGCGAGCTGCAAATAACAATTTACTTGGATCACACTCCACTAATCTGCCTCTATGTGAACATCCTTATAAAGCACCTGGTATCATATTCTATGACTATTTCTCAGTCTTAATAATATAATATACTAACTCTATCTACTTAGACAATCTGAGACCTACCCATAATAATTAAGGTAATATCTGAAGACCTATGGAGTATAGCATCTTGCTTCCCCAGATCTTCTAGAGACCACTAACAAATGCAAATTGTGACACTGACTTTCTCAACTGGCACAGTTGTCAATGGTAGTAAGATGGTTCTACTCTCAGATGATATGTACTCTCTATTGTAAATGTTTGCTATTCAGTGATGCTCAATGTTGTTCACCAATGTTGTCATTCAGGGTTACTAATGTTTCTGCGGTTACCAATCCATCCCTCCACATGGTCTCCTGCCAACTAGCACTCATGTCCCTATACACTCCATGCATCATCCTCTCTCATGCAACCACAGCAGAAACCTGCAGGCTGCCTGTTTCACCAACATAACTGAATGTCACTCAAATCCCCCACGCTTATTCATGCATTCAGAACCTTCTTAGAACCTATCAATGCACCACCTGAAGGGCACAGACTCAGGCTCCTGTTCTAGGGTCAATGTCTCCTGGCCCCCAAAGCCCACTCTCTGTTTAGATTTCCTTAGGTATCCTTTTAGGTAAACTGATTATAATACTCCAGTTATGCTATACATATTGTATCTCTGTTCTCTTTTCAGCCAGCTTCTTCCTTCCGCTCTTTCTTTTCATGCTAATGCTACACTCTATTACCTTCTTCTTCCATTCCCATACCTGGCCCCTCCTGTACCCACCCCATTTTAGCCCCCGTTCACCACACCCTCTACCCTCTCCTCAATTCCCACCCTCTCAAACAGGAAAAACGCATGTCACTCAGGTGACTTGAACAAATCGTTCTACCTATGCATAACCTAAAGATCCTATCCCTTAATGTCAAGCGACTGAACCATTACAACAAAACAACTAAAAATCCTATGCTACACCCACAAACTTAAGGGGGACCTTATATACCTACAGGAAACGGAAGTTGCCTTAAAAGAAGCTTTCTACTAAGAAAATGGGTGGGTGATTTATCCTACGCTCCAGCCATAAAAACAAAATGGCTTAATCACCCTTGTTTCCTAATCCTCTGGGCTCTCCATTACTGCAATGGAGGCATACCCTGAAGGGAGACGGCTCATTACCAAACTTCAGAAATATAACACAGACCTCATAATTGTGAATATATATGCCCCTAATGGTGATAACCCAATGTATTGGTTAAATCTTAATAAAAAGCTTTCCAGCCTACCCGTGCACTGCAGACTCATAGTGGGTGGGGATTTTAACCTCCCATGAGACAGCATCCTAACTCTTCATACACAATAAGTTGCACAAACAAATGCTAAACCTCTGCAAAGCCCATAAACTAAAATATATCTGGAGACTATTTAACCCCACAGGTAAAGACTATTCATTTTTTCCTCACCCCCACAACACATTCTCCCGCATTGATTTCTTATTAGTTGACGAAGCACACATCCCATCGACATCTAATCCCACCATCTAATCCCACCATTGAACCAGCTGAAAAAGGTGTGAAAATCAGACACAAAATCAGAACATCATCTGAATATCATATCATATCCTATATGTTAACCTAATTATTAGGGGTAGGTCTGAGATTGTCTAAGTAGATAGGGTTAGTATCTTGTTAAAACTGTGACACAGTCATGGAATATAAAGTCAGTATGCACGGTTGCTTTATAAGGATGCGTGCCCAGAGGCAGATTAGAGGGGTACAATCCAAGTTAATTGTTAATCACAGCTTGCTGGTTATAGAAAACAAAGATAAAGTGAATCACTATATTACATTAGAGCGCACAAAATACAGAATGTGTAGTAGAATAAGACCATCATTATGGTAACTGTATATTCTATCTTACTATCATTAGTTGGTTGTTCAGTTGGTTGTTGTTGCACCAGGCCCATTTTACAGGGTCATCCCTAGTCCTTTTGCCTCCTTCCTCCTAATTTTTCTGACCAGTTTTAGTTGGCTTTAGGACTCTGGGCACCTTACCACTGCAAAAACAGTGCTAAAGTGCATTTGCTCTCTGTGTACATTGTACTGTTGATTGGTTTATCCATGATTGGCATATTTGATTTACTAGTAAGCCCCTAGTACAGTGCACTAGAGGTGCCCAGGGTCTGTAAATCAAATGCTACTAGTGGGCGTGCAGCACTGGTCGTGCCACCCACATTAGTAGCCCTGTAAACATGGCTTAGACTTGCCACTGCAGTGTGTGTGTGCAGTTTTAAACTGCCAATTCCACATGGCAAGTGTACCCACTTGCCAGGCCTAATCCTTCCCTTTTACTACATGTCAGGCACCCCTAAGGCAGGCCCTAGGTAGCCCCGGGGGCAAGGTGCAGTGTATGTTTAAGGTAGGACATATACTAGTGTGTTTTATATGTCTTAACAGTGAAATACTGCCAAATTCGGTTTTCACTGTGCAAGGCCTATCTCTCTCACAGGTTAACATGGGGGATGCCTTTAAATATCCTTAAAACACAGATTCCCTTGGAGAGCAGATAAAAATGTGGAGTTTAGGGTCTCTGAACTAACAATTTAAAAATACATCTTTTAGTGAAGTTGGTTTTTAAACTGTCTGTTTGAAAATGTCGCTTTTAGAAAGTACGCATTTTCTTGCTTAAACCATTCTGTGACTCTGCCTGTTTGTGGATTGTCTGTCTAGGTCAGTTTGACAGTTGGGCTGTTTTGCATCTCTCTAGACAGTGACACAAAGGGGGGCGGGGTGTAGCCTGCATATCCTCATGAGCCATCTGAGCTAGAGGGGAGGGAGGAGTGGTCGTTCACACCTGAAAGGACCGTGCCTGCCCTCACACAATGCAGTCTCCAACACCCTGGTGTGTGTCTGGGGCCTGGCCTGGACAAGGAAGGATCTCACAAACACTTGAGACTTTGCTTGCAGTTTGCCAACTTCAAAGGCAGAGAGGGGTATAAGAAGAAGACCCAAAACCCAGACTTTTAGAATCTTTATGGAATCAAGAGGAACCTCTGCCCAGGAGAAAAGCTAAAGAGCTGGAGGAGGAGTACTGCCCTTTTGCTGGATTTCTCTGTTGGACTGGCCTGCAGTTGCGGCTTCTGCCTGAAAAGAGTGCAAACTGAACTTTGCTGTGTGTCCTACTTGAGAAAGTTCTCCAAGGGCTTGGAGCAGAGCTTGCCTCCTGTTGGAAGTCTCAGGGACACCAAAGACTTCAGTTTGCTCGACCTGGAGCACTGGGAACTGTGTGTTTTGTGCTGTTCAAGAGGAGAAACCACTGAGCCACCGCCAACAAAGCCGCTGGCCTGCACCGTGACCTGCAGACACCGCACAGAGCCGCACTGCCCCGCTTCGCACCGCGACCCTGGTCTCACCGACACCGTCATTGGACGACTTCAACAAGCCGCTGCCCACACAGTGCCTTGGGGGCCCCGCACTCCGGCATCGCCTGCTCACACTGCAGCTTGGGCATCCCCGACGATGACGCTCCTGCTGACACCAGTGCCGCTGCCTGCACCGTGGCCTGTGGACACCGCTCGTGAGGTACACAAAGCACCATCCCGTCCCGCGCCATAGCCCTGGTCTACCGACGCCAGCACCATCGACTCCAGTGTCGTCACCAGGATCCCTGCCTGCACCGTGGCCACCGCTCGTGAGGTACAAGCAGCACCATCCCGTCCAGCACCGCAGCACCGGTCCACCGATGCCAGCACCATCGACTCCAGTGTAGTCACCAGGCATCCCTGCCTGCACAGTGGCCTGTGGACACCGCTCGTGAGGATCACGAAGCACCGTCCCATGCCGCACTGCTGGCTTGGACCCAACAATGACAGCGCTTCACCAACGATGACCCCACTGCCTGCACCGTGAACTGGTGACACCGCATGTCGCACCGCCCGCTTCACACCGCAGCCCTGGTCTCACCAACGCCACTGGACGCAGTCACCAAGCCGCTGCCTGCACCATGACCTGTGGGCACCACACATCACATCATCCCGCTTCGCACCGCAGCCCCGACGCCATCCACGCCACCGCTCCTGACTTCATCAGCCCGGAGTTCGATCTGCAAAGCGTGTCAAGGGCCCGACGAACCGCGCACCGACTCCAGAACTGACAACCCGATGTCAGCGACACCGCTCTCCAGAGCTCACCGCGAGGATAACAACGCCCTGCAATTCCAAATGGTACTGTTTTGAGGGTCTTCCTGCAACACTGTGGCTGGCTTGCACTGTTGGTTTTGTTGATCACAACGCCGTGATAGCCCCAGGTGGAGCTATCAACTTCAAGGAACTGTATTTTTGAGTAAATCTTGCAAAATTCATATCTTTAACACTGTATGTTGGATTTTTATCATTTTGGTCTTTTTCTACATAGATAAATATCAGTTGTTTTTCTAAAACTGGTGTGGTGTCCTTTTGTAGTGTTTTCACTTATTACTGTGTGTTATGTGCAAATGCTTTACACATTGCTTCTGAGATAAGCCTGACTGCTCGTGCCAAGCTACCAAGGGGGTGAGAGCAGGTGTTATCTGAGCAGGTATCTCCCTTATCCTGACTAGAGTGAGGGTCCCTACTAGGACAGGGTGCAAACCAACTGCCAACAAGAGACCCCATTTCTAAGAGTAGTCTATTAGCTGAATAATCAGTTAGAAGCTAAGTAGGGGCATGTTTGTTGGGGTAAGTTTGTTGGCACATTACATTTGTTAGAAAAGGAGTGTTAACGTCTTCTGCAAATTATTAGCTGCACATTTTAGAGTTTTCAATCTACACACTGAAGGATTCTAGGTCTTTAGGATCCTCAAATAATGTGTTTTTTCCATTGGGGATTGCCTTTAGACGTGCTGGTCCAATGAATGAGAACAAATTGATGAGGCTTTTAGAGTTCTATGAGAGAACCACGCTTGGCTGAACAAAACGGTCGGAACCACAACTACGTCTTTACCATGCATGCCTTTACCACGCATGCCTTTACAACGAATTCCGCTGTAAAAGCATGGCTATTAAAGATATATGTGGTAAACACATGTGTGGTCCAGCCATCCATCCCTCCCCATTAACTTAAAAAGTACCCTAACCTCCTCCCTCACCCCCTCTGAGGCCCAAAACTACTCCCCACCCCCCCCCACCCCCAAACCAAAGCCTAAGCCCTTCCTGCCCTGAGCCCTAATACCCTTCCCCAGCAAAAAATAAAACATGAATGGTTCAGGGTAAGCCTGGTAATGCTTGCGTAGTTATGGTCTGTGTGGCTCCGGCCACGTAGTAAAGGCCATTTCCCAGCTTTTAGGGATTGGCATAAGGAGATAATTGTTTTCCGCTTTTCAGCAGTGTCTTTTGAGTAATCTTGTGATATCCCAATGGATGCCCCTTGCCATTTGATCCTTTGTTTTGTCTTCACTTGGGTAATTATGGACTCTGTATGTGAGTATCAGAGAAGTCTGAAGACGGACAAATATTTGGAGGTTACCTCTCTTATTTCTATCCTCTAGTTCTGTGATGTGTTTCTTTAAGTGTGTTAATCTTGTTGAGGTTGTTGCCTTTGCTTTAGGTGAGGTGTGATCATGGTCCTCTATATTACTTATGCACGATTCTACTTCGGAGATTCTTCAGAGACTCTGCTGTTTATTAGGGTATAGATTGTTTCAAGGAGGAGAGGTCATTTTACGTGGATTCCATGGTTGTCTTTGTGGACTGTGCGAGGATGTGAAGTTGGTCCAGTTTTTGCATAATTAGTTCTGGTGTTGCACAGTTATCTGTTTTGGGTTTAATAGGGGACTCTGGCGTGGAAAGTTCCTGTTTTGATCTTTTTTTTCACGGGTTTACAGTCTTTAGTACCACCTCTGTCCTGTGTTCTGGGTTCGCCCTGGTGTTGCAGGATCCTCCTTTGTTAGGTGATCGGAGATTGATTGGTGTTTAGTAATACACTTGTTGAAGAGTCACCTGCTACACTGAACATCATTTAATGAGTTGAACAGTGTTTGATGAATCTCTTGAGGTCACTTGTATCCACCGGTGAGGGCGTATGGTATTACTCCATGTCACTCAGTGCACATCTTGGCTTATGGTGGGAGCTTTCCCCTCAGCTTCCAGAAGTGCATGATAACAACTGTGTTGATAGTGCTCTCAGTTGTGAGAGGTGTTCCAAGTTCATTACTGCTCCCACCACCACTGCTATTACTAGGAGTACTAGAGTTTGCAGTAGGGGTTGTGGTAGTGGGAGGTTTGGTGTTTTTCTTTGGACAACTGGCATCAGTTGTCCAATGGCCTTTGACTTTACACAAATAACACCAAGGCTTTTTAACTTGATTTGAAGAGGATTTGGACCCACCACCCCCACCAGAGGATTTTTGTGGGCCTGATGAAGACTCAGTTTTACTTTTGTCCCCACCCTTGTCAGAAGACTTACCATCCTTCTTCTTGCCATCCTTGTCACCCCCTGTATGAACTTTTCTGTTCACTCTTGTTCTGACCCATTTGTCTGCCTTCTTTCCCAATTCTTGGGGAGAGGTCAGATCTGAGTCCACTAGATATTGGTGTAACAAGTCAGACATACAGTTATTCATAATATGCTCTCTCAGAATAAGATTATACAGGCTTTCATAGTCAGAAACTTTACTGCCACGTAACCACCCCTCCAAGGCCTTCACTGAAAAGTCAACAAAGTCTATCCAGTCTTGTGAGGACTCTTTTCTGGTGTCTCTGAACTTAATCCTGTGTTGTTCAGTGGTTAAGACAAATCCATCCAAGAGTGCATCCTTCAAAACTGCAAAATTGTTAGCATCACTTTCTCTAACAGTAAGGAGCCTATCCCTATCCCTACCCTTTCCATTGAAAGATAGCCACAATATAGCAGCCCACTGCTTTTGAGGGACCCCCTGTACCATACAGGCCCTCTCAAGTGCAGCAAACCACTTGTTGATGTCATCCCCCTCCTTGTAAGGGGGAACTATCTTGTGCAGATTCCTGGAATCATGCTCTCTAACAGGATTACTATCAGGAATACTGCTGCTGCCACCACGGGGTCCAAACCCCAATCTCTGTCTCTCCTTCTCCAGGTCTAGGGATGCCCTGTCTAGAGCCAGCTGTTGCTGTTTAAGCTTCAGTCGGGTCTCTTCCACTCTCAACTTTTTGAGTTCCCTTTCTAACATGTTGTCTTCAGGGTGGGTGGGTTGGGAATGTTTGGACACTGAGGATGAATTGGAAACAACAGAGGGAGATCTGTCCCTAACAGCTTGGACTCTGACAACCTGGCCTCCAGGAATAAAAACATCCCTACTATGATGGGAGCTCCTATTACTACCAGCATTGCTATGTGGTCTGCTGAGGGGCAGATTTGGAATAGAACCCTCCCCACCTCCCTCAAGGGGTTCCCCTGAGTCAGAATGGGAGCTATCTATTAACTTCTCATTTGAAGTGCCAGCTAGGGACTCATCATTCACAATGAGCATGTTATACAGAAACTCTCTTGTAGGGTTCTTTCCGATCACTAAACCTCTATCTAAGCAGAGACTCCTTAGGCTCTTGAAATTTAAATTGTCATAGGTAGTATTGACCATTTTAAGAGCAGACTCTACAGCAGACATGATAAAAGAAGGTTTAGAGACAGTGAGAAGAGAGAAAAAGTTTCAGAACTTTTTAAAGAACAGAGAAAAAAACGTTTTCAAACTTTTAGAAACTTTTTAGAAGTTTTAGAGTACTTTTCAGCACTTAGTAGAAAATGCAAGGGAAGCGCGTTGGAGGCACCGGGGAGCAGCATTCTGGGGCAGGAGCCCTTTAAAAATTAAATTGCGCACCCGCCGTCGCGGGACGCGCGTTGGAGGCACAGGGGAGCAGCATTCTGGGGCAGGAGCCCTTTAAAAATTAAATCGCACTCCCGCCGTCGCGGGAAGCGCGTTGGAGGCACCGGGGAGCAGCATTCTGGGGCAGGAGCCCTTTAAAAATTAAAACGCGCTCCCGCCGTCGCGGGAAGCGCGCTGGAGGCACCGGGGAGCAGCATTCTGGGGCAGGAGCCCTTTAAAAATTAAATTGCGCTCCCGCCGTCGCGGGACGTGCGTTGGAGGCACCGGGTAGCAGCATTCTGGGGCAGGAGCCCTTTAAAAATTAAATCGCGCTCCCGCCGTCGCGGGAAGCGCCTTGGAGACACCGGGGAGCAGCATTCTGGGGCAGGAGCCCTTTAAAAATTAAATCGCGCTCCCGCCGTCGCGGGAAGCGCGCTGGAGGCACCGGGGAGCAGCATTCTGGGGCAGGAGCCCTTTAAAAATTAAATTGCGCTCCCGCCGTCGCGGGACGTGCGTTGGAGGCACCGGGTAGCAGCATTCTGGGGCAGGAGCCCTTTAAAAATTAAATCGCGCTCCCGCCGTCGCGGGAAGCGCCTTGGAGGCACCGGGGAGCAGCATTCTGGGGCAGGAGCCCTTTAAAAATTAAATCGCGCTCCCGCCGTCGCGGGAAGCGCGCTGGAGGCACCGGGGAGCAGCATTCGGGGCAGGAGCCCTTTAAAAATTAAATTGCGCTCCCGCCGTCGCGGGACGTGCGTTGGAGGCACCGGGTAGCAGCATTCTGGGGCAGGAGCCCTTTAAAAATTAAATCGCGCTCCCGCCGTCGCGGGAAGCGCCTTGGAGGCACCGGGGAGCAGCATTCTGGGGCAGGAGCCCTTTAAAAATTAAAACGCGCTCCCGCCATCGCGGGAAGCGTCCGGGCCAAGGGCGAGCCCGTCATTGCCAGGAAGAGGCAGGGCAGGGCCACCCCCCTGACATCCATCCAAAGACGTCTGGGGTAGGCAGCTCATAAGTCCATGGCTGCCTGAAGGTACTGTGTCGATGCTTATTTCTACAAAAAGGACTTTACTGAGGTTTCCAGCTATACTGACGGGGTGGGGGCCAAGTCCCCCCTTTTTAATAGGGTAGTGTGCTCGATATTGCCCGCCAGAGTCCGGAGGAGGCTGGGCTGGGCCCCCCCCCTTCTCATTTCCAGTAAGAGATCTGCTTGTATTCAAGAGAGTAAAGCTTAAATCTTAACATTTGTTACGTCTAATCTGAGAAGCCAATACTCGTTATTCAGCCCTACCTTCACTAGACCTTCCTCCAAAATCTTCTATTACAAATGCTAATTGGATATAACTTGGAGGGCTTCACTCAACAAGTTTACAGCCAGCGTGTGGGATTCTCCCACCCCACAGCGGAGATTGACAAGCAGGGCCAGTCATTCTCGAGGCGGGCCCTTTAATAAAAAAATAACAAAAGTACCTACCTGTACTCAAAAGGACTTTACCTCCTAGTCTCCTCAGGGTTTAAGTAATCTGTGCCTGGCACTTTAGGCCACTTCAACCAACACCATCAGGGCAAGAATCCGGAGGCCTAGAACTGGTTCCAGTAGAGCCGAAGCATTAAATAGGTGACTAAAGACATGGGAAAACGCAAGGCATCAGAACCCCCTAGGGGGAAGGAGAAATCCACAAAAAAACTCAGGAATGCAGGCGAGAACTGTACTATAGCTGAAATTGACGATCTCATTGAGGAGGTAGAGTCATTATTAAACAATAGGACTACCCCTCGGGAAGGTCCTGATAAAAAGATTACCTCCTACTACACAAAGAAAGCTGAAATAGAGAAAGATAAACTGACCAAGAGTGTTAGCCAGCAAGAGGGGAAGGTATCGCCCAATATTAGGACAGGTAGCCCCAAAGATGCCATAACTCGAGCCATTCACCCAAGCACCATAGATAGTATCAGGAAGAAGGGCCACATGCAGAAGAGTGATGTTGTGTGCTCCAACAAGCACGCAGTCTTGGCAGAACTCGTTACTAATAAAGTACAGAATGCACAGGAGGGGGAACCTGTGGATGAGCTAGATCAAACCATCCCAATAGTACAGTCAGCTAGAGAGAAGATATCATTACCCAATAAAAAACTAGAGAATTATTTAAAACACAAAACAAGAACTCTAGTAGATCTTTATGATCTACTTTCTGGCTTAATCCAAGAAGTTAGGGAGTTAAAACATGAAGTAAGAACCTTATCAGATATTGTGGAAAAGGGGGGGGACAGGGGAACCCACAGAGCTCAGAGTGAAAAGGAGAACCCCTTAGCACCACTTCATGCACAAGGTAGATCTACACGTCCTCAGTTTGAATGCCCACCCCAACCCTATCCCAGCTATAGCCAAGATTTTACATCGGTCACAGGGATGCATGAGAGGGGTAAATGAGGGAAATACTGGATTATGTAATTATCCTATAAGTAAGGCTGGAGTTCTACGCCAAGAAACAGGGAACTTTCGAAGAGAACCCCGCCTGGAAACAGGGCTACAAAAAGAAAAGGTGGTACCTACCTCGAAGCCCTATTCCCTAGCATATAATGATCGTATCCCTCCCACCACATGGAGCCGTTACTTTGAGGGGGAAAAGAGTCCTACTAGGACCAATGTTGTTTATCTGGTAAATGTTCCGAAATTGGCCCAAAATAGCATAGAAGATGTGGATTCCTTAAAAAATAAGCTTATACACTGGATTAGGTTCAAAAGACACTGCCTATCTATAATCCGCTCAGATATTACGAGGGCAGAAAGAATGCCAGGAGAGACGGGGAAGCAGGACGTTGTTGCACTGACATTTAAGGACGGAAGATTAACTGAAGGTCTGATTGATATGGAACAGAGAACCACTGCCCCCAAAATTAATGCTATGAGATTTAGCCTGGACCCATTCATTACCAAACCCATAGTCCAGAGGGTCAAGCATAATAATGGGGGAATGCAATTGAGAAATGGAGATTCCAATCTTGAAACAGTAGATTGACTAACCCAGTTAGATCAGGCACATGTGGGACCAAATGGGGACTCAACAGTAGCTGAGCCCCATGAAGGGAATAAATATCATGCTAGAGGGGTAGGGAGTATAGGGGACTATTTGCCTCGTAGGAAGGAATTGACCACATCCCTGAGCCCCATTTTTAACGTCACGACCTTATAAGGAAGGGGAATAGTCACTATGATCTCCTGGAATGTAGCAGGCCTAAAAAGTAAGCTCATAGATCCTGAATGGCAGGACTACATCGATCATTATCATGTCTGTCTCTTCCTGGAGACCTGGCTTAAGGACCCACCGCACAAATTGGGATATAAAACCTTTTTTATTAGTGCAATTTCAGCACCCAGAGGGAGGCCGTCTGGGGGGTTGGTTGCATGGGTGAAAATTTCACTAAATATCGAGATACGTACACAAGTCACAGAGTCAGAGGATATTTTGTGGTTGGTATTGGGAAATAAAAATAAGGTGATATCCCATTTGTTCAATGTGTATATAAGGCCTGGAAGGACAAATCTGGAGTCACCTGAAGTAGAATTATTAGATGGCTTGCTCAAAAAGATTCCAGTAGGAGAGACAATTATGATAGGGGGCGATTTTAATTGTAACTATGAACCTATAATTGGACTTGAAAATTTAGCAGAAGACGAAGACCGAACGAGAGCAATTCCCCATCTAACAATAGAAAAAACTGTCCCTGGTACTGTGGCTGCCCTGCAACTTATGGGCCTCACACTAAAGCACGGACTGAGGGCGTGTAATGGCAGAGTGGGTGAAGGAGGCCTTAATATGGATACTTTCCAGAGAGGCAATTCAACCTCGAAAATAGACTATATTATGCATAGCATAAGTACATGGGAAAGATTAGTGACTTTTAAAATAGACAAAAGGAGGGAAAGCGATCATTTTCCGCTGATAATCGAACTCAGGGGCCACCTCCTGGATCTGGAACATATAGAATATGATAAGGTGGAGTTACAACCCACTCTTAGCAATAATAGAAGGATTGTAAAATGGCCAGCAATATTAGGCAACTTGGGCGTTATGACAAATATCTATAATATATATGCTGATCTTTTGGAGCCTCATGCTCATAAAAAATGTATTGATATCCCCATTATGGCCATCCATCAGTCAATGAGCACTGCACTAAGACCTTACCTAACCAAACAGATACAGCAAAAGCACAAAAAGGAGAAGGTACAAACCACCCCATCCAGTCCATGGTATACCACCAAATGCAGGGAGGGGAAAACAACATTGATAGAGGCCCTAAAACAAAAAAAAAACACTAGCTGTACAACAGGCAAGGGCTAGCTATATGAAAATACTGGCTACAGCCCAAAGTAATTGGGAGGATCAAAAATGGCAAGATCTGCTGGAAGCAGCCAAACGTAATGACGCAATGACCTTCTGGAAAATAGTTACTCACAGCAGTAAAGTGGGGATATTCAATACAGAACATCATATAGACTCCAAAGCGTGGGTTAACCATTTTACATACCTTTATTCTGATCCCCCCAACCTTGACTTTTATTCCTCCAAGCATAAAATTCTAGCTACTTGGGGCATTCTACCTGATATACAATTCAGCCTGGAGGAGACAGTGACTGCCATTAAAGCAATCAAGCCAGGAAAAGCCCCCGGTTTGGATAAGATCCCTGGAGATATGTTCAAACATAGTATAGAAACTTGGGCACCCTATATAAATCTACTAAGCAACGCTATAGCAAGGGGAGGTCCAGTGCATGAGACATGGAAAGGGGCAGAAATAATCCCAGTCTATAAAAAAGGATCTAGGAAGATCCTGGGAATTATAGGCCAATCAGCCTCATTGATGTTATGCAAAAAATCTATGCTAGGCAGTTGCTGAATAGAATTAGCTGCTGGATAGAAGAAAACAGCATATTGACTATATATCAAGCAGGATTTAGACAGCAGACAAGTACAATCAATCAGGCCTTTAGGCTACTGGCAATAATGTGGAAATACACCAAATTAATGAAGGGCCACCTCTATATTGCTTTCGTGGACTTGCGTGCGGCCTTTGATTTGGTGCCAAGAGACTCTTTATGGGCTGCGTTAGGGAAACAGGGCATGCCAGGGAGTCTCCTGTGCCAGTTAGAGAGGTTGCACGAAAACACATTTGCAAAGGTTTGGTGGGGTCCAAGGGGAGAGTTGACAGACCCAATACCCATCAAGAGGGGGGTGACGCAGGGTTGTGTGCTTGCCCCAACTCTCTTTTCATTATATATTAATGATCTGGTTGAGTACCTAAAACAGAGTAACCATGACTCGCCAAGACTGAATGGCGATCCAGTTCCTGCCCTCCTTTTTGCAGACGATACCATCTTAATATCTCAAACTCCCATGGGCTTGCAAACCCTTCTAGGGAAATTTAGCGAGTACTGTAGCTCTAAGGGACTAGAAATAAACACAAATAAGACTAAATATCTGACCGTCAACCCCCATAAAGCACTCAAGAGAAACATTCTGATTAGAGGGCAGGAATTGGAACGAGTAAAAAACGTTAACTATCTAGGGATATTGTTGGACGCCAAGCTGTCATGGGCGCCGCACGTCAGTAAAGCTGCAATCTCCTTAGTCCACAGTTCCATGGCGATTAGCAAAAATTATAAAAGCTCAAGATCCAGGATAGTTTCACCAGTATTTGAGATCTATAGGTACAAAGCACAGGCTGCTGCCTTATATGGTGCTGAGCTCTGGGGAACCACAAACTTAACCCCGCTGGTAACCCAGGAAAACAATTTCATGAGGGGGGTATTGGGATTGCCTCCATCTACTCCATTGATTCCTCTAACTTATGATATTAATATGAAACAAATAGGCAAATTGGCAGCCCTGAGGCCATTGCTCTACTGGTGTAGACTCTGGACAACTCCTGAACAGATCCAATATAGGCAAGCACTAATCGAGATCATGGACCTGGACAAGACCATCTCCCTTCCGTGGCTTCACCACATAAGATATTGGTTTTACAATCTAGGGCTGAAATCCTATTGGGAAGAACCGCATACACTCACAACACAATCTAAGATTCGATTAAAGCAAGTATATTGGGACTTCTCTCTAATCAGCCCCCTCCACAGCAAGGACCTAGGTAGACTGACCTCAAGTTTCCTGGATATTAAACCAATACTGAGAGCTGAGGAATGGATAGATACTATCCAACCCAGGCGAGCAAAAGTATTATTTATGAAGTTTCAATATGGGATTCTCCAGGTTAGGGTTTTTACTTCTAAATGGGGCCCCCAGAGTGGGAGTAGACACGAGGCGACATGTGGGTTGTGTAATATGGAGACCTCTGAAACGGCGGATCATGTTCTCTTAACCGGCAAAGCTTATGACAAACTAAGGAGAAAATGGATTCGACCTATTTGCAGGAACGTAGCAATCAGAAACTATAACGAAGCGGCTAGATTCTTGAGATCTAGTACTATTCCATTTGTTGTTTTTGGTATAAGCCGGTTTCTTTTAGCAAATTCATTTATCAGAGACAAGGCGGGCCTGAGACTCTAGATGTTCTAACCCAGATAAACCCCTACAGTTAAATTTATGGTGCCTGAAATGGCAAATGGGAGCTCTCTCTTGCAAGATAATGGACTCCGGATATACATTATGCCTAGGATATATCTTCAGCTAATTTACACAAAGTGAGAGCTTAAATGACCTTTTTTGTTTTTTTCCACTCACGGAGCTTTTCATTCCCTTTTTTTTTTTTTTTTTTTTTTAACAGTCGCTAACTGTTATAAAATGGTTATCTAGTCTCTACTGATAGCCCAAGGGATATTGACAATGCTTGGGCAGGACACGAACTATAGAAACATTTGGCTTCTTAGTGCTAGGACTGTTGTTAACTGATGTATTTTAAGTTTTTTTTAGAAGTACATTCTATTACTCATGTAAATATTCTTTTTTTTTTTTTTTTTTTATATAGTATTGGTACAATTATTTAATATTTTATGACAATGATTATTTTGATGTTTTATCCTTTTATGGCTGATAGCCGAATAAAGGCGTGTGAAATGAAAATGCAAGAGGAGAAAAGCAAAACGTTTTGGTTAAGTGTACATACACTGAACTTGTTTTGTATATTATTCTCTTATGAAAAGTACACAATGACAAAGTGGTAAGTAGTTACAAGTACTTATCCCACCGCTGCACAACCAATGTAGGAGGCTGGCCTGGCTTGTAGTGGGTACCAGAGGTACTTACACCTTGTGCCAGGTCCAGTTATCCCTTATTAGTGTAGAAGAGGTGTTTCTAGCAGCTTAGACTGATAGAAGGTAGCTATGGCAAAGCAGCTTAGGCTGAACTAGGAGACATGTAAAGCTCCTACTATACCACTGGTGTCATATGCACAATATCATAAGAAAACACAATACACAGATATACTAAAAATAAAGGTGTTTTATTTTTATGACAATATGCCAAAAGTATCTCAGTGAGTACCCTCAGTATGAGGATGAGAAATATACACAAGATATATGTACACAAACCAAAATTATGCAGATAATAGCAAAAGGAAGTAATGCAAGCAATGTAAAGTTACAGTAGATTGCAATAGGAGCACATAGGTATAGGGGCAACACAAACCATATACTCCAAAAGTGGAATGCAAACCACAAATGGACCCCAAACCTATGTGAGCTTGTAGAGGGTCGCTGGGACTGTAAGAAAACAGTGAGGGTTAGAAAAATAGCCCACCCCAAGACCCTGAAAGGTAGGTGTAAAGTGCACCTACTACCCGCAGAGAGCACAGAAGTCGTGATAGGGGGATTCTGCAAGGAGAACAAACACCAGCAATGCAACAACAGTGGATTTCCGGACCTGAGTACCTGTAAGACAAGGGGACCAAGTCCAAGAGTCGCGACAGTGTCGAGAGTGGGCAGGAGCCCAGGAAATGCCAGCTGAGGGTGCAAGGAAGCTGCCACCGGATGGAAGAAGCTTGGTGTTTTGCAAGAACGAAGAGGACTAGGAACTTCCCCTTTGGAGGATGGATGTCCCACGATGTGAAGAAGCTTGCAGAGGTGTTCCCACGCAGAAAGACCGCAAACAAGCCTTGCTAGCTGCAAGGGTCGTGGTTAGGGTTTTTGGATGCTACTGTGGCCCAGGAGGGACCAGGATGTCGCCACTTGGATGAGGAGACAGAGGGGCTGCCCAGCAAGTCAGGGAGCCCTCACAGAAGCAGGCAGCACCCACAGAAGTACCTGAACAGGCACTTAGAAGAAAAGTGAACCGGACTCCACCCAAAGTCACAAAAGGGAGTCCCACGACGCCGGAGGACAACTCAGAAGGCTGTGCACTGCAGGTTAGAGTGTCGGGGACCCAGGCTTGGATGTGCATGAAGGAAATCCTGGAAGAGTGCACCGGAGCCGGAGCAGCTGCAAATCATGCGGTACCCAGCAATGCAGTCTAGCGTGGGGAGGCAAGGAATTACCTCCACCAAACTTGGACTGGAGAGTCACTGGACTGTGGGAGTCACTTGGACAGAGTTGCTGAGTTCCAGGGACTACGCTCGTCGTGCTGAGAGGGGACCCAGAGGACCGGTGATGCAGTCTTTTGTTGCCTGCGGTTGCAGGGGGAAGATTCCGACGACCCACGGGAGATTTCTTCAGAGCTCCTGGTGCAGAAAGGAGGCAGGCTACCCCCAGAGCATGCACCACCTGGAAACAGTCGAGAAAGCCGGCAGGATGAAGCGATACAAGGTTGATAGTAGTCGTCTTGCTACTTTGTTGCGGTTTTGCAGGCGTCCTGAGCAGTCAGCGGTCGATCCTTTGGCAGAAGGTGAAGAGGGAGATGCAGAGGAACTCTGGTGAGCTCTTGCATTCGTTATCTGGTGAGATCCCCAAAGCAGAGACTCTAAATAGCCAGAAAAGGAGGTTTGGCTACCCAGGAAGGAGGATTGGCTACCAAGAGAGGTAAGAGCCTATCAGAAGGAGCCTCTGACGTCACCCGCTGGCACTGGCCACTCAGAGCAGTCCAGTGTGCCACAGACACCTCTGTTTCTAAGATGGCAGAGGTCTGGGACACACTGGAGGAGCTCTGGGCACCTCCCCTGGGAGGTGCAGGTCAGGGGAGTGGTCATTCCCCTTTCCTTTGTCCAGTTTCGCGCCAGAGCAGGGCTGGGGGATCCCTGAACCGGTGTAGACTGGCTTATGCAGAGATGGGCACCATCTGTGTCCATCAAAGCATTTCCAGAGGCTGGGGGAGGCTACTCCTCCCCAGTCTTCACACCTATTTCCAAAGGGAGAGGGTGTTACACCCTCTCTCAGAGGAAGACCTTTGTTCTGCCTTCCTGGGCCAGGGCTGCCTGGACCGCAGGAGGGCAGAAACCTGTCTGAGGGGTTGGCAGCAGCTGCAGTGGAGACCCCGGAAAGGCAGTTTGGCAGTACCCGGGTTCTGTGCTAGAGACCCGGGGGATCATGGAATTGTCCCCCCAATGCCAGAATGGCATTGGGGGGACAATTCCATGATCTTAGACATGTTACATGGCCATGTTCCGAGTTACCATTGTGACACTGCACATAGGTAGTGACCTATGTACAGTGCACGTGTGTAATGGTGTCCCCGCACTCACAAAGTCCGGGGAATTTGTCCTGAACGATGTGGGGGCACCTTGGCTAGTGCCAGGGTGCCCCCACACTAAGTAAATTTGCACCCAAACTTCACCAGGTGAAGGTTAGACATATAGGTGACTTATAAGTTACTTAAGTGCAGTGGTAAATGGCTGTGAAATAATGTGGACGTTATTTCACTCAGGCTGCACTGGCAGGCCTGTGTAAGAATTGTCAGAGCTCCCTATGGGTGGCAAAAGAAATGCTGCAGCCCATAGGGATCTCCTGGAACCCCAATACCCTGGGTACCTCAGTACCATATACTAGGGAATTATATGGGTGTACCAGTATGCCAATGTAAATTGGTGAAATTGGTCACTAGCCTGTTAGTGACAAATTTGGAAAGCAGAGAGAGCATAACCACTGAGGTTCTGGTTAGCAGAGCCTCAGTGAGACAGTTAGTCATCACACAGGGAACACATACAGGGCACATACTTATGAGCACTGGGGCCCTGCCTGGCAGGGTCCCAGTGACACATAGACTAAAACAAAATATATACAGTGAAATATGGGGGTAACATGCCAGTCAAGATGGTACTTTCCTACAATTACATTCACTACAGATGTTCTCAGTTCATCACATTCAAAGTCATTAAAAGTTACATAAAGGTCTCTATATAGCCCTGGTTTTCCAGGAGACACCAGTGAATACTTTGTGGGGGAGGTCAGTGGTAATTAGCTGGGATATATCAGGGTATAATTCACTGGAAAGATTCTAGAAGCTGCAGATCGGAGTGCGGTGGCCATCTTAAGGTCAGGCACCGAGAAGGCTGGCTTCCAGGCTTGAACATGGAAAAGTGTGTTAGTTTTAAGTTGAAAACGCACCTACCGGGGACCATGTAAGTTGCAGGTGATTGGCGAGGTTCCCGATCAAAGTAATCAGATTTTTGAGGGGGCACTAGCGGTGCGATTTTCTCTAGCCTGGCCAGTGTCCCTATGTCGGCCATTTTAGTTAGGGACAGGCATACCGCTGGTTTAGAGCCGAGGTTTGGGACACACAGCACCATGCGGTACGAATCTCCGTTCTGCATGCTGCAAAGCCGGTTTCTGACATGTCTGCAGCGTCCCAGCATTCTCAAGAAGTGCAAGAGATTCGGCATGAAGGTGAGGAAAGTTCATGGGTGGTGGTGCAAGCATTTTTTTGTCAGGCGTGGCGAAGCTCACCATCAAGGCGGCCATCTTTTTGGGTGGAAGCCACACCCACAAAGCAAAGCCTTTATTATTACGGTACGCTCTCTAAATACATGTTGTAAGCTCGGACTCCACTTCTGCAAGTGGTTCCAATAAAAATATGTGCACACCCATTTGCAAACTTTAACAATAGGAGGCAACATGTAATGCTCCCAGATTGCTCTCTGATTAGATGCAAATATTAGCAGAAGCTTGAAAGCAAAAGGGTGATTCTTTGCTTTCAAAATAAAATTTTCATAAAAGAATGCAACTAGGAAAAAATTTGAATTTTTAAGTACTATTTATTTGAACCATCATTCAGTAAAATGTTTTGATGGAGGCTAGTATTTCCAAATAAAATAATAATGGAAAACCAGTTTCAACAAGATTATGTTAAACATGAAAATAAACAAGCACTGGCAAAGCCAATAGGTCTGACATCAGTGGTCAGTCTTTTGGTTTTGTCAATTCATGTCTTATTTTGACATGACTTTTGTAAAACTTTATAGTTGTGGAATCTGCGGGTCTCAAAAATTGCACATTTACACAGTAGTTTTTGGCACTGAACAAAACTTCTTTGTGTGCTGATTTGCTCCTTGTGAAAGAGCAGACTGCTATCACTCACAGTGAAGGAAGCCAATAGATGGACAGGGAAAGAGAGAGAGAAATAGAATTTTAATAAAAACAAAAAGGTCTTGTTTAACGCCAGACCTATTTAGGGGACCCAATTATTTACATATTCCATGAATTCACAAGAATTTACAGAAGTAGACCAGGAAACCATACTCCTAGATAATATTTGTGAACTGCATTTTATTACGAGCAAAGATTCAAAAATATATTGAGTGTTTACAAGCTCACTTTCCCTTCAACCACATTTGTTCCAACCCTGCAAGAAAGTTTACTTCTGCCTTTGTCAGGAGTAAATATCCAACCTTTGAAGTTACTAGGTTTGCTAAGACTAAAAAGGGCATTCAAACCCTGAGGACCTTTGTTTACCGCTACCTCCAGCCCAAGTATGTAGATCTGCAGAAAAGTGACAAAATAAGTAAATTCTTAGCAGTCAAGCTCTTCTACAGTATTAGCCTTGAGTATAATCAGAGGGGATATAATCAGAATTCTTATACAAGGAGATTGCTGTCATAATTTGTCACCAATGAGCATGGAACCAAAGGGACAAGTATATTTTTTTACAGGACTAGTAGATTTATGAAGAAAAGCATCCTATGGACAAGTGGATATTTTATTAAATTCTACACCCCTGGCTCATCTCTTGTTCTAAAAGATGTCACAGTCATGCTGTTGGAGCATCTGCGATGGGCATCTTGCTCACTAGCTGCAGTCTGAGTCTGCTTAGGAATTCACAAGTGCACCTTCCCTTCCACAACATCACTGTTGCTCCACCTCTCCCAGGGGTCGGGTTCTTGCCCAGGAAACTCGAAGTCACAGCAAGGTCTCACCTGTGCATACTTTCTACCTGTACCGGCACTGAGAACTCCTCACCTGCAATCTTGGGCAAGTCTCTCTTTTGGACGTTATGGAGGCAGCACCATCTAGACAGGCTGCTTCACCCCCACTCCAGTGTTAGAAATTGGGTATCTAGTTGGCAAAGGTATGCACCCTGTCCAGGTAGGGACCACAATCCTAGTCAGGTTAAGCCAGATACACACCCTAAATTAACCTGTGCTCACCCTCTGGTGGGTTGGCACAGAGCAGTCATGCGTAACTTATGAGGCAATGTGTAAAGTATTTGTGCAAAACCCAAGAAGTAACACACTGAGGACATCACAAAAACACGGCACACTAGGTTAGAAAAATACAGTATATTTTATTAACAAAACAAGACCAAAAGGACAAAAAATCCAATACGTGGAAGTCAAGCTATAATATGTTAAAGAATAAATGAATCTGTGGTGCTTAGAAGCAGAAAGTGCCAACCGGGACAATCCGGTCGCATGGACGGGCCAAAGTCAAAAGTTCAGGTAGACCGCGATGGAGGGCAGGCCGGCTACAAGACCCACTGCTGAGCAAGAATATCTTGGTCCTTGAAATGCATTAGTTCCGATTAGCATAACAATGCTGATGTGTTCGCTGTGGGTCTGCGCTGAAGGAAGCAGTGAGGCGATGCATAGCTTCCAGGCCGTGCAGAGGGGATGAAGCATCGCATAGTCGGTAATGTGGTGCTCCGGTTCTCGCAGCAGCGGTGCGCTGTCATCCATGATGATGTGGTGTCCTTGATCCTCGCAGCACCAGCAATACGGTAATGAAGCGTTGGCGGTGAAGGCAATGTGTCGGTTCCGATCAGCATGCTGAGGTCGATGTGCAGTTCTTTGCAGGGGCAGCCAGAAAAAAAAACACTTCCATAGGTCCAGGACTGGGGTGGCAGCACTTGGCAGGGCAGGACTCATAGTTTGCAGAGTTCACAGGCTGTAGCAGGATTGAATGAAGTATTTCTCACGCAGACAGGAGAAAAGCAGGGCAGCACAGCAAGGAAAGAGTATAGCAAGGCAGGGATCCAGCAGAGCAGCAGTCCATTAAGCAGCACAGCAGTCCTCCTTCTTGGCAGGGTCTTCACAGGTCCAAAAGTGTACTGATTTGGGGGGGTGAGGTCAGAGACCCACTACTTATACCCAGTTGTGCCTTTGAAGTGGGGGTAACTTCAAAGAAGGGTCATTGAAGTGCACAGAGGTCCTTTCTTCCCAGCCCTGGCTCTAGACTATCAATAGGGAGGTAATCCGCCCTTTGTGAGGGGGGAGGGGACATTTTTAAAATAGTAATGTTAAATCCAACTTTACTAGTAAAGAGGATTTATCAGTACCACTTCAATGATGTAGCTACTCCTTCTCAATCACGGATTACAGCTTAAAAGTGTAATAAGGAATTCTCAATGTTAACCTGCGAGAGGGGTAGGCCCCACAGGAGCAAAAAATGAACTTGGGTTTTTTCATTACCAGGACATGCAAAACGTAAGCCTTTTGCTTACAAAGCAGCTTGCTGGAAGCCCACTACAGTCTCAGGAGAGAATGGCCATCTCCAAGCTAGGCAAATTCCACCTCTGACCCTTAAACTTATTCTTTAAGATCAGAAATCAACCTCTTTAGGATAACTAACAACAAAAGAACTTGCTTCTTGTGTAAATAAATTTGGTGAACACATGCTTAAACTAAAGTTACCCTTCCATTTAAATTGGAAGTCCAAAAAATCCCAGTGGTGTTGCAGGGGCTACTCCTCGAACTTCATTACTCTTACTGCAAAAAGAACTTCAGCACACCAGTTATCAGTGTAGGTGAAAGGCATCTGTAACCTCTAAACACGTGGAAAAGGTTATAATATAATTCATATTTAAATGGACTACAATAATGATGTTATTCTGAAATTTTAATTGGTATTGTTCAAGCTAACAAGATTTGGCAAATCCAATAGGTTGTGCCTACAAGAGCCACTGAATTTGTCAATGTCGTAGCCATGATGTACAGCAGTGCAGCTCCTTAGAAGCATAAATAAAACTTTTTTTTTTTAAAGCACTATGACACGGTCTGCGCTAATGTGCTTTTTGTTTTATGGTTTAAATCTCTTTTATTGAATTTATAATGCAGGGACTGTACAAGACACCCACCTACAAGACAACCACAGGCTGGTGGGGAACAGGTAACATAAGGAGGGGTGGGTGCAGGGTGTGTGGGACAGACCTAAATCTCATTAGTCAGTCTAATTGCGGGCACCTTGGGCTGTGTCAATTAGATGTAGAATGCGCAGGTAGGAAGGGCAGGTTAGTTCTCGAAACTCGTCCGACAGGTACTAAATGCATGGTCTCCAGGTTTTGTCAAAGAGGGGCAATGAGCCGGTCACTGCAGCTGTTAGCTTTTCCATGCCCATAATGGCCCATAGCCGGTGTAGCCAATCGTTGTGTGGGACGGTCGCGATGCCCCAGTGGGAGAGCAGAAGCGATTTAGCAGCCCCCAACGGCAGGGTAGTTGCTCTTCCATTAGGTGTGCAGAGTGGGTAAGTTTGAGGATTGGGAAGGCCCAGCAAAACGTAGCTTGGGAAGTGCGGGATAGCTGTATTATGCATGCCATCTACTGCATCAAGGACGGATTGCCAGAAAGAGGCTATCCCTGGGCATTGCCATAATATGTGAGTGATTGTACCTCTTTGTCCACACCAGCGCCAATACTTGTCGTCTCTGAGTGCTTTCCACTGGGCCACACGTGCAAGAGTGTAGTACATGTAGTGTGCTATTTTTACAAACATTTCTTTGGTACTCGTGACCTGTGCTTTAACCCGTGCACGGTGAAGGACATCCCGCCACTCCTGATCTGTAAAACCGCGCTCGCATTCCCTCTCCCATCTACGCCTTGCTGGTGTCTCGGAAAGTGTGGGCGCTGAGATCAGGAAAAAGTAAATGTCAAACAGGAGCTGCTTATCTGTATCTTTAGTCAATAGCCATTGCTCAAATCTCATGAGAGGTCGGCCAGCATGTGGACATATCTTGGTCGAGGTCACCCAGTGGTGGACAGCTACATATTGCCAATACGCAGAGGACGGAAGACCGTACCCCTCTTGGATGGTGGAGAAATCCATTACTTCATCCTTATCAAAGAGATCGCCGATCCGCTTACAATTTGCTTCCTGCCAGGACAGGAAGGCGGGTTCGTCAAGGGCGGGAGGAAATCCGGGTTGCCAATGATCAACGTTTGAGGGGACACCGGTGTAGAAAGCCCCTTAGCAGCCTGTACCCTGTCCCATGCGTTTAGAGTGGCCCTCAGAATTGGTGAGACATAGCCATTCTATCATGTAGCGCAGCTGTGCCGCTTGGTAATAACTCAGTAGATGCGGAACACCCCAGCCCACCTTCAGATTGGGGTAGGTATGCCTGAGGCCTTGACATTCTGGCCCTCCTTCCGCCCCATATGAAATCCCAAATAAGTGTTTGCATTTTGTCGAGGAGAGTAGGTGGGGGCTGCAAAGGCAGAGTTTGCACGAGGTAGAGTATCTTGGGCAAGAGTGTCATTTTTACAGCTGCAAGCCGTCCTAGCCATGAGAGACCATGTGACTTCCATTTGGCCAAGTCGCAGCGGGCAGTGTCAAGGATCTGGTTATAGTTTCTGTCTATTGTATGCTTTTTGTTTTAAAGTGTATTAATACAGCTGTAGTAATGTTTTTGTTTATTTTTAGCAGTGTGCACCCACAGGCAATCCTGAGGGACGGAAGTCAGGAGCAAAAGATACAGTTGGGAGAAGGGGACATGAGAGAGGGGATGGGGGGCATACGGTCATTGGGGGGGAATACGTTCAATGAGGGGGGCAGGAGAAATAGGAGGAAAGCAGATGGACAACAGAGGATGGTGGGAGACGCTGGGGGCAGGGAAAAGGACAACAGTGAGTGGGTAGCAAAGGCTAGGGGCAAGCAGAGGGACAATGGAAGTTTGTTGGGAGAGACTGGGGGCTAGCACACAGATAATGGAGGGTGGTCAGAAGGGGCTGGGGGCAAGCACATGGACAACGGATTAGGAGTACAAGGGCCCGGGGCAATCAGACTGACAATGGAGGGTTGAGCCAGTGATGCCAGGGCAAGCATACAGACAATGGACAGAGGGTGGGTGTTAGGGACTAGGGGAGGAAAATGGAGGTGGGGGAAGTAGATGAGGGAGACAGCCGAAAAACACAAACACTCTTGTACAGTGCTTAAAAAGAGAAAAAAAACAGTGCCTGAAAAAGTGAGCACTGGAAAGACACAGTAATGTGTCCAGGATCCAGTGGGGAGACAAACACTTGAAGAAGAGGGAAAGCTCACCGAAGCTGACGAATAACAAGCAAGAACATTAGCAATAATGAAGCCAACCTATGGTAAGCAATGGCAGCCTCTGAGCCAAAAGTAAAGTAATGAAAGGTCCCACAAGAAACAGCGCATGCGGCGATTTAGGCAAGACCCAAAAAAGGGAGTGTTCCTCAACGAGTGTCGGGTCCCCTTGCTCCTGCATTTTGGGGAGAAATCCCCTCTAAGAAAGGCAGCTGTCTCCGTGCACACAATGTTATGTGAAGTGTGTATTTAGTGACTACTACGATTTGCAAAGAAGAAAGTACAAAAATGTTGGTGATGTCGCAAAACTAAAGGAACATAGAAAGTGAACAGACTGAACTGACACTATTAAGTGGAAAGGTTTATGTGTATGGAATGCCAGAAATGCCCACGCCGGGGCCCTTCTTTTTTACATAATCTAGTGGAAACCGCGACTAGCTTCTCGAAATTCCCCATGATCCTATCAAGTCTGAGTAGGCCTTGAAAAGGTCTCTAGACTAATGTTTTTTTTTTTTTAATATAATGACCGGAGTTAATGACCCTATGTTCTTTTATATCTTGTTTCGAAAAACACAGACACCCTTGTAAAGCCGCGGTCTGCAGTTACATGGCTCCGTGGAAGATTTCTGAGATGCTGAGCACAGTGATGCGTTTGAGATCGAGCCGGCTGGAATGGAGTACAGCGCGGCCTCATAAACAGGCAGCCCGCTGCAGTCTGGCACCAACTTCAATGCAACCAACGATCGTGGGGACGATAACGTCCTCTCAGTGGGCGACCTACACCCACGACTGGAACTCGAAGTACAAAGAGCATACTGGGGATAAAAGTCCGACGACATGCCTTTCTTAGTGGATTAAAGCATCTTCTAAAAACCACTCCAAATGGAACCGTACTATCGAATCTTAGTTCTAACAATGCAGGAGGCCACAAGAAATATAAAAGCAGAGCTGAAGCAAAAGGAGAAGCCACAATTTATTATCTCAGTTTAGAACAGGATAACTAAATTCCATCTGCTCTTATGGCGATTACAAAAAATATGACTCAGCCAACCAGGAAAAAGGTACATCGGAGCAAACTCCGCCCCCTTACAGGAAACTATGTTCGACACTTCGTACCCTGCCCTCCTCCCACTTGCTAATTTAGTAAAGTAATGCAGCTGGAGCAGAGTACAATAAATAAGGGCGCAGTAGACAATAGCTGGCCACGTTCCTCTGCCTCATCACTATATGGATAATTATAAGGGGTTTCAGTTCTATATTTAAATATCTTGCGATCAATAACATTTTATATTTTCAAAAAAATAAATACGATTTGTTTCCAACAATTTCTGCTGTGGTAGTGCTTACAGCATTCCATCAAATCCATCCAGAATGTTTATTCAAACGCCTATCCAATTTTTATTCAAACGCCTATCCAACGACAATCCATTTTATAGCGTGCACTTTCTGATGGTATTGAACCCTGATAGCCACCAGATGGCAGCAGTGTTACAAAGTATTAGTGCCATGAAGTAACGGAGGGCTTTCAATTTTCGCCAGTCGTTCACCTTCGGTTCTCAGAACATATCCTTGATATTGGTACAAAGAAATAAAGAGATTTAAGGGTTCTAAAAACTCGAGTCACTACAATGCAGGAAGCAACTGCGTAAACAATAAAAATGTTTCTAGCTTACACAATAAGAATTTTAAATTCTATTAAGGGCACGGAGGCGAGGACTATGCTTCTCTCTTTTTTACTGCGTAAACAAACAGCAGCCAATTACTACATTAAAAGGAAAAAATGCTACATGCCCCATGAACCCATAGGCCATGATAGTCACATGCTACAATCAGTAGCCACATCGCTTTATTAGAACTGATACCTCCATTCTGTTCTCCTCTTTCTTTGCAATGTAAGAGAATAAAGGAATAACCACTTTCTCGACTGAACCATGTCCAAACAAAGACAAAACTCTCCCAAACTTAACAGAAGAGAGCAACCCACATCTTCAGATGAAGAATGCGAACTGTGCGCGAGATTGAAACCATCCTTAGGAGTACTGTGACATTTGCTTCAGGAAGACTAAGAACTACCTCCTTTCAAGTGTGTTTCAGGACTGTCCCTGAAGGAAATAAGAAATCAGAAGCCTTAATAACCTCACCAACGGGTATTGTAGACATTAAAGATCACATATAGGGCGGGACACTCCATCATAATAACATCGAAGAACACATGGGAAATGTACGTATATCTTAAGTCAATTTGTAGACCTGAATCCAATCAGGGTGTGATAATCCTCACCTTTGTGTCCTTAATAGAAATTAAAATTCTTATTGTATAAGCTAGAACATTTTTTATTCTATGTCAGGACCGGAGGCTGAGATTATGCTTGTTTAGAGCTGCGCTAACACCACTGACGACACATCCACAATAGGTTTGCAAAAAAAAGAGCCTTAAAGGTAGATTCGGATGACCAATCTGCTGTCTTCAAAATGTCTTCTAGGCGTGATCCTAACGTAAAAGACTTTGAGGCCATTGCCCCCTGACAGAATGACCCACAAAAATTGAAATGTTGATCCCATGTAAATCCCAGCTTCAGCTAATAACCAGTGCATCCATCTAGCCAGTGTAGCTGCTGCTACCGGTCTATGAGGCTTTTGCAAAGCAATTAATAACTGCCCCTCAATTCAGCCCGGAATTCACTGGTAGCTGCCTCATAAGCTTTAAGGCACTGCACGATGCACAGTTTTGTATTATCAGGAAAGGCCGGGTAAAATACTAACCTAGTGTAACATTTCGTCAGCCTAGAGATAATAAAAGAAGCTCCGTCTGGGGAAGAAAACCCTTACTGAAAGATCCAATGCCTTGCCACCAGATACTCTCTTACACGAGATCAGGCAAAATAACATGGTCAGTTTGGCCAACAACTGCTCACGGGAACAGTATTTATTGTCCGGCCAATTGCTTAGGAAATTTAAGACAATATTAACATCCCACAAGGACAAACATTTAGCCTGGGACGGACTGCAAATGCAAATACGTCATTTATGGGTGAATGTCCCGATTAGATGGCCGATCAGTAAATATTAACTGACCTATACGCCAGACCTGAAGCTGCCAAAGATGAAAGGAAATTAATAACCAGAGTTATATCCGCCGTCGCAGCAGGAATGGAGTTCCGTTCACTACACCAAGTTGCGTAGATATCAGGAACTCCAGTCTGCCACTGAGTTGATCTCCCCGGGAAGGTATTCTGCTATGACAGAAATTTGATTCTGAAGACAAAAGTGACAAAAATCCCTGGTAATTTCTAACATTCGAGATTTCATCCCCTCAACTTTCTGACATATCAGACTGTTCAGATGTTGTCCATCTTCAGCAGTATGCAACAATCTGTTTGTTTCGGGGACAGCCTCTTTATCACAAAGGAGCCCGCTAACAGCTCCAGACAATTGATATGGAGTTGGAGCTCGGATTCCAACCACAGTGAAAAGGACCCAAATCTTGCTCCCCAGCCCCATCTGCTGGCATCCGATTCCAGAATGATAGCGGGAGAACTGCTGAAGATTGCTTTGCCATCCCAGGCATCCATGTGTTCAGGCCACCAAGTCGTCTCCATTTTGGCCTCCTGGGAGAGGTGAACTTGGTCCAAATAGGACAGGGCCTTCTGCAGGTGTTGAAGTTTGAGTCTCTGTAGGGCCTGGTTGTGAAAGGGGCCTGAGAAAATGGCTTGGATGGAGGACGCCAGGAGATCAACAATCCACGCCAACGATCTCAATGATATTGTCGGGCTGCACAAAAAAACACCTCAACTCTTCTTGATACCCTGAAACTTTTGAATAGGGAAAACTAATTGTGCCAGAAGAGCAGATGGCATCTTTTTGCAAGAGCGTCTTGATTTCTGTTGATATGAGAAATTGCTCTTGTAGGGAAAAAGACTGTACATGAGAAGGATTCAGCTGGAAAGGGGTAGACTAAAAGTCCAGTTTGTCGCTGTGGAGGGATTCGAGTATCCAAGGGTCTTGAGTCAAAATCAGTCACTTGTGAGCAAGTAGGCTTGTCCTGCCCCCAGAGTTCTCAGAAAAAGGAATAATTCACACCTGTATAACTGGTACGTGCTTTGTTGACCTCTATTGAATCCACTGCAGAAGCGTGGACAGCCTCCACGTGACCGGGTGGGGTAGAAGGTGTTAGAGTAGCTTTGGTCCTGCCAGTAGCCCCGGCCATGGAAAGAGATATCTCTTTGGGAGCATTGGGGATAACCTCTGCCTGACAAGCGGATCCTGTATCGTCCAGCCCTGCCAAAAAGGGTATTGCTGAAGACCTTTTTTTAAAGACAATTGGGCTTTGTCCAGCATATTATTAGTCACAGCAAATTTTTCTAGGTCCCTTGAGCAGAAGACCCTGGGCCACTGCTCCTGTTTCTGAGGAAGCTAAACCAGTGATCTTCGGATCTAAACTTAGGAGAATAGACCATAACCTCTCTGTGGAGAAGGCCACGTTGGCATTCCCCAGATGGCAGATTGATCATTGCACCCATCCTACAAGGATGTCAGGGTCTATGGGCTCACTGGATTCTTTACCCTGAATGGCTATGACTAGGATCTTTGTCAAAGGTCCGGAAATGTTTTTCAGCTTATCCTGACAATTACGCCAGGCTCTGTCGAGACCTTTCTTGGGGTCCTTCTCCCACTTCTTCATAAAATTGACCATGGTGGGGTCTACTTCGGGCATCTCTGTTACCGTGCCCTCAAGGTCAGGCCTGGGGCATTCAGTGCATTGCCTGGCACGGACCTCCTTGTCAAATGCCTGTCAAATATTATTTTGGACATCTCCCCCACCTTTTGGGGGTGGGGGGGTGCAATTGGATGATCAAGAGTGGACAATCTTTGTGGGTTACAAAATTAGGACTCTTTGTACTTTGGACTGTGATTCAGTTCTTGTCCCTGATCATTTTCTCTTACTGGGTCCTGGGATGTCAGCGTGGTCATTATCGCCGTGCCCAGAGGACAAGGAATCAGAATCCGAATGATAAGAGGGATTGATCATGTCGTCAGGGAAAAAAGGAATGGGTTGGGCAACGCTATACCTATGTTCCTCCCAGACTGTCTCAGAGTTTTTCAAATGCCTCTGAGTGGGCGATTCTCTTGGATTTACCCTTTCCTTTATTAGGTTTAGTAGAAGGGGCTTGGGGGCCTGTTGGGAGGTTATCACCCCCGCTGACAGGCAAAGCCTTTGAAATGTTGCACGAGGGGTCCCAGGGCTTTGGCTAAGCCCTTATTCACCGACAACTGAACGCTCCTGTTAAGTGCTTCAGCCAAGTATTTGTCTAGGCAGGGGGCATCATTACCCATATATTCTAAGTCCTCCTCATATTGAGCCATCATTTCTTTCCCCGGTGTACAGGTTATCAAAGGCAGCGAAGATGCAATATAGGATGGTATTTAACCATCAATAACAAGGAGTGCTCATCCCAGCAGTTGAAGTGTGCTAATTATTTCTTTAGAACATGGAGGGAGCCACCTGCAAAGCACTCTAGGCAAAGCCTGGTGAGGATTTTACAAACCTGGGCACATTCTAATGCACTGGGGCATGATAGGAGCAATAAAGGTTTGACTCTTGCTGCTCTAGGTGGGAGAATTAGCCTCAATTGGCTGAAACTGGCAAGATCGCCGTTTCCTGTAATTCCTAAGATCAAGATGCTGCGTTCAAAGGAACTGCAGCAGCTTTGCACATGCATGTGTATGCTAAGACTCAAAAAAATTGAAATGGGACAAAGGCTGCCTGGTTCGACGGCCCTGTCCGGCTTCCACTCCACAGAAAGCCAGCGAAGGTTACCATCGGCCTGGAAGACCAACCACGCTCCCTGTTTGGAAAGAAACAAAAAACGTCAGTCACGCTCGCTGCAAAGCGCTGCATGAACATAGCAAGTCACGTGGCCATAAAACGCACAATAGACATTACCAACCACCATGGAGAGGAGGGGCGGCCTCGAAAAAGGTGCGCACCCTCGTCTTCCCACAATTTCAGCAACATACACCTTGAATCGAAGCCATAAGACAAAGTCACTTAACTGGCTGTGAAGCAGCAAAGAAAGAGTACAAAATGGAGGCGGCAGTTCTTATAAGGAGATGTGGATATTGATTGGAGCATGTGACTATCATCTAGTTCATGGGGCATTTAGTTTTTTTTTTTAAAGTTGTAATTGGCTGCTGTTTGTTTACGCAGTAAAGTGAGAGAAGCATAATCTGAGCCTCCGGTCCTGACATAGAATTGGCATCCACCACTTCAGAATCAAGAGAGACCCAAGTGCTGTGTAAACACGAAGCAACAACTCAGTGACTTATCCCTTTTTCACCACTAGGCAAGTGATCTTTACTTCCCAACTTCAGTAAGTGAAAAGTGCTAAACCTTGCAAACAATCCGTCCGTCAGGTGGCCAATTTATTTTTGTTTCTGTTCTATGGGGAAAGAGTTTTAATGTTGGAGGCAACTTGTGATTGGTTGCTAGCATCGGTCATTTTGTTACACAATCCTCTCGGCGACACTTGTTCCTTAGTTAGTTTTTTAATGCTTTTTAGTCCCCCGAATTATTATTATAGACAGTGCGTCTTATCCTCACGGATCAGGGACACAGAGACAGTCGGCAGCTTATGGAAACAGGGAAGGGCAATATAGAAAAGACAGCTTCCAGATGCCATAGTTAGGTTATCCCCATTAAGACACTTGTCGCCAATGTAGAGAGCTAGAGCCGTAGTGATGGAAACGTCTGTTTCAAAGGGATCCCGCAGTCTATACCCGAAGAGCGGTAATCCACTGATTTTACGTGAAAAATGCACCAGCACACGGTCACACCTTCGTAGATTAAACAAAATATGCCACCAAAAGAAATCAGAACAGTACAAGGCTGCGAATATGCAGAGTGCACATTCTTAATAAGAATGCTACAGTGAGACGGAATTTCCACGTTTTAGACCCACTGACTCATTTCACTTGAACCACATCTACCAACGCCTGCAAAGATGAAATTTTAAACGAACCCCAGGACTGAAAGATGGTGTTCCTGGAGACATGTAGGAAGTGATACCACAACTCTGACGCCATGACAGAAAAGTATACACCAAAATACAGCCACGCGTTTTCTCTACACTTAATTACAACTGTGCTTTCTTATACAGAACCACACGATGACTCAATGGCTGTTTTCCGTCCTTTCTCCTGTGCAGAACATTGCAGTCCAAGGCACTTCTGCGAGATCACGATATCAATATGTGGGGGGCCTGAGTGAAGGTCGCATCCCCCAGAGAACATCAGCACGATGCACTTATATGTCTAATACCTCTGATCTATTTTCAGCTTTTTATTTTGAAAAACGAGGCGGAGGGAAAAAAAGCATACAACAAAAGGGATAACTGTATAGAGGGGAGTGACTTATGTTGGATGCTCTGGGCCAAAATGAGTATGAGTGACAGGTGTGGTACATAATTGTAGATATATAACTCTCCACGCGATTTTTTTTAACACGAATGGAGAACCACACAAACGTCAGCTCAATACACCGGTTTGGTCTGACGCCTGTGAGGCCTTATGCACTGGCACCCCCTACTGGCCAGTTATTATTGGAGCACGTACAATTGCTTCTCCAACACAAAAAGGCAAGTGGGAAATGTCACACACGTCAAACTAATTTTCATGCAAAACAAGAAGGAACTGATAGCCTTTGGTGACTTATTCAATTAAATGTGTGAACACGGAATACTCAGGAAGCGTAATCCTGAGGCCATCTCGGGCCTCCTCAATCCATATAAAGGCCACTCCCTGCCCCTTCAGCTCACCCTTGCAGCTTTCTACTTTCTCTCTTTGTGACGCTTTTTCGTTTTTCCCTTCATTCATTTTTCCCATATGTGTCTTCTGCTCGCAGCAAATGCTTGAGGCAGAAGAATACGCCCCGGCCCTAAAAAATAAGTGCCGGTGCTCGGCACCGGATACAATAAGCACAAATTAACCACTGGACTACTGACGTTTGTATGTTGAGCAAAGTCTATCAACTTACTTAATTCCCCCTCCTAAACTATTTGGTTCTGAGGGCTAATGCATTTATTCTCTTGGGCAAACAAAGATACTTCTTGTGAGATAAAAGGCGCAGGCTTTGCATTGTCGTTGTACAGCATTCTGTCTGATGTATTTGTTCCTCTGCACATGATTCTACGTGTTCTCAGCAGTTTTCTCTCTGTTTTGCAGTGCCTGTCTTTTATGCTTAGCAACAGCTCACTGCTTCCTGAAGCATATTGTAGTCGTACTGCTCTCATAATCTTCTAATGTTTTCTTTAAAAAAAATATGAAAATTATGAGAAAATACAGGGGCAATAATGGTTATGAAGCGGCAACAGGAACGTTGCAAGGCCTGTAGTGGCACGACCAGTTAACTACCGAGGCCGGAATGTGAAACAATGTAAGGTATAGTTTCATTTTTTATTTGATTATTTTTCCTGAAATTTTAAATATAACATAACTATTTTTTTTAAATATATAGGTTTAACAAGTACACCTCTCTCCTGATGAGTGTCGTTGTTCATCCGAATACAGAAGAGAATACCAGGCAACTATAATTAGCTGCAATCTAATTTCACAACATATACGTAATGCACATTCATGCAACAGTATACAATAATTTCATAAGGCTAGTGTGAGACTATGGTGCACCATGCCACTCTGTGACTGAAGATTCATTTAAAAGTGACACTTCCTCCTGTCTAAGAGAACTTGACCTGTGCTCTCCTGGCACCCTAAAAGAACGCAGATATACCTTTGCATTGCAGGATGAACAGTTAGCTATGCAAAGAAGAGGCCTGGGCAGGTTAGTTGAAGACATTTGTGCATAAGGAGAATGGAGTAAAAGCACGAGTAGAAATACAGCGATCGATCACTGCATTGCTACTTGGAAAAATAAATGTAATTCTTCATTTTCTGTCACAAGAGCACATGGCTTAGACTTAACATTTCCCTGTCGAGGAGAATACCATGTGGATGGGTGAGGCAAGGGACCAGTTAAAACAGTTACCCTAGGGATACCTTTCTAAGTTTTCTATTGTGATACTTCATTTGTTTTTAAAAAGGATGCTCTCCCTGGAAAAATACCAGGGTGACTGACCTGCCGGAAGTGACAGAAGAGCTCAACATTGTTACTGACTAGGAACTCTGGCTTTGTTGTGCCTATCCAATTTCTACGCTGCTGAATGGACCATAGGTCGTCAGGCTCTCACCCAAAGCCTGTAGTGGCACGACCACTGAACTATCGAAGTAGGGGTGTGATATTGGAAAAGGGTATGCCGCCTTTACAACGCATCCTTTACCACATGTGACCTTCAACACACAACCTATTAAAATTAAATGGTACACTCACAAAGAAGTACTTTAGCACCAAGGTGAGTATTTTTTTTTATAAATGAAACAAAAAAGTAGGAATAGGGGTTGATAGAGGTAAAGGGTACTACATGTTTTTAGGGGCAAATGGTAGTAAGGGTTTAATAGGTATAAGGGATGGGTAGGAGCAAAGGGTGGTATGGTGTTTTTAGGCTTTAGAAATGAATAGGGGTAAAGGGAGTTGAAATAAGTTTTTAGGATTCAGGGGTGGGCAGGGGAAAGGGGTAATAAGGGTCTGTCAGACTTAAGTGATGGAGAAGAGTAAAGGGTGGTGAAGTGCATAGGGATAGATAGGTGTAAAGGACGCAGTAATGGATTTTTAGGTTTAAGGAATGGTTTATGGAATAGATTTGGGTTTTAGGTTTAAGAGATTGTTAAGGGAAATATTTTTTAAGGCTTGGAGAATATATATATATAAATATATATATATATATATATATACACACACATATATATATATAAATATATATATATATGCATTCACTGAAAAAAATATAGGTTACAAGGACATAATAATAAGACTCACATTTTAAACGTATAAAACCATAGAAATTCACCTGTTACAGTTAGTGCCTAAGGTAACCATAACTCATGCCGCCATGCACAGTTTTGTCATAATTCTTTTCACTGCAAATATTACATTGATATTAACAGTGATGTTATCAAAGATGTCATGAGTGCTATAATTTGTGGAGTAATTAGCAGTGCATGGTGAGGAAGCCCACTCTTTTTAAAAACATTTTTTTTTAAATATATTCGCTGGATCTGCTGCGAACCGCTGTAAAAATTCCCCCCCAAAAAATTATTTTAGCACCAGAGCTAAGGGGTCCCTTGTCTTTTTTTTTTAATAACTTTTTTAGTGTGATTTGGCTAAAGCTGAGTCCCAAGACAGCTGCCAACACTTCCTGGTTTGAAGCGTTGGCGGCCAATCAGATGTTTGCATTTCCCTGCACAAGCTCAGAATTATTCGAGAATACAAATTTATTCTCCCTTTAATATCTCACTAGTGGACGGATTTACACCAAATAAACGAAAGCATAATCTGTGTACTGAAAGCTAGCTTTCTGCCAAATTTGGTGTATTTCTGTCCAGTGGTTAGGGATGTAGTCGTGCCTAAAGGTCCTAACGGAATTAACATGGAAAAGCAACTTTTTTGACCCTCCCATTTTTTTCGGCCCCGCTTGATGGATCAGCCCAAAACTTTCTGTGCTCAACAAGAATCCGCGGGCCCTTTTCCGGAAAAATTTTGTGAAGATTCGTCAAACAGTGCCAAAGACATAGTCAAGTCAAATAACGCTTTTTCTATGGCAACATGGTCCTAACTAGAACTACTTAGTGGCGACTGCCACTAGGAGATATATATATAGTTTTGTGTGTGTAAATATGGAAGGCATTACAAAACGCATCAGTCATCCTTTGGCTCAAGTTGTTTTTTTTTCAATGCAATGAATGGAATTCCTAAATGAGTCGCTATTGAATGATCTATCACAGTGGCAGTAGCCACTCTGTAGCTATAGCTAGGACTGCCAGAGAGAGGGATTCCACAGATATTTGACAGTTAGTGCCTTTGTGCTTGTTTGACATGTCTCAGTGAAACTTTGCAGATATAATCCTTGTCCCACACTGGCGGAGGAAGGAATGTAAAGAGTGGTCCCATAACATGTTTGGGCACCAATGCATTTTTCCACAGATTTTATACTTGCATAGCGGCCAAACGCCATGTCGGATTTCCATAAACCTTAACAGCTTTAAACGTTATGGTGCGCAGATGATCCTTTTGGATACAGGTAAGTATACTTTTTAGGTGAAAAGCCATTTTAACTTAGTGATATCTGTTGTGGCAGTAGTTTTGTGAAATTTCGTGATACTTCTCGGAAGTACTACAGTACAGACAATGACAAGACACTGGGCCTGATCAAGACTTTGGCGGATGCGATACTCTGTCACAAACGTGACAGATATCCCATCCGTCGTATTACAAGTTTCTTTATATCCTACGGAATTCGTAAAACGGCGGGCGAGATATCTGTCATGTTTGTGATAGAGTGTCTCATCCGCCAATCTCAAAATCAGGCCCCTTATATGATTGGCTAATGACTGCTTTACAAAAGTTAAAGGAGGCCATGTTGGTTTTAGGTACACTTTGGCTGTGTTCTGCATTTTGCCCTTAGATATAAGTAAGTATTAGGTTTGATATTTCCCACTACCTTTTATCATTTTATTAAAGTGGTAATAGGTAGGGAAAATATTTATAAGTTTCTATATATTTAAAAAAAAAAAGTACAAAGTACTGCAGTATTTAAAAAATAAATCAAGAAATACATATGTTAAAAAAATCAAATAACACTGTTCTACCCTAAAATTTACAAACATATTGTACGACAGTGCATTTTCAATTTTTAACATATTTAAATCTTCATTAAAAAGTCAACATTGACACTCCACTGTACAGCACTCTCATTCACTGTACTGTACGACACTCCACATAACACTACACTCAAAGACACTAGACTGTACAATTTCAAACACACTTTTATTAAAAATGAAAAAAGAAACTGAAATTTAATGAAAAGTTAAGGATAAGTTATAGTTAGGAAAACTTTATTTATTCTTTCTATACAAACTCAACTTTAACTATACAAACATTTGAAATTCAAAAGTTATAGTTACAATTTACAATTATAATTTATGCACCACCTTCAATTTACTATAAGTCAGGCACCTTATTTTTTTTTAAATGTTTTATTTCATGTTTTTACCCACATACAAACATTGTGGGGCAACAAGAGGATCCCTATAGAAGGAACCCAGAAATCAGATATCTTTGCAACATAAACATGATATCTGAACATTTCATGGGTAACGCAAAATATGTAATCTGTACATTAGTAGTAGTATATGTTTGGATCCCAAGCCGAGAATCATACAGACTTACCACCTCTACAATTAACAGTTGTAACTGAGAGAACGGGCAGGATGGATGTGATAACGGTGGGATGGGGAGGTAGACACTGCAATTCGATGTAAGGATAAAATTTCACATAACATTCGTGGGACAGAGATGGCAGGTCTGAGAGGCTAAGTCAGTGCTCACCTTTGTTAACGGGAACGAGGAGGTGATGCCTGAGGTTCTAGCGGTGAATACAGGTGACGACAATGCGTAGGGCTGGTGCACGCATGCCTGAGTGCAGGGTCAGCGGGTGTTGGTATGGACCTCTGGAAGGGGAGTCCTCCAGGTCTATATGTTGAAGGTATTGGGCAAGGATTGTTTCCCATTCCTGGGATATAGGGCATTTGCGAAGATGTAGCATTTCTTCATACTGGAGGGCTGGTCCCTCGGCCTATCCCAATTGCGCATACCATTCTGCCAAGCCACCAACGTGGGTCCATGTTTGGCCTTCCACTGCAGTGTGAGTATTCTCTTGCTGTAAACGAGGGCAATTCCTGCAAATCGAGTACACATAGAGTGCCTCTTTCTCTGTTTAAATATGACAAGTGCACAAGCCTACCAGGTGAAAATGTCTGAGTTCAGTACCTTCATGCAGCGCAGCATGGATGGCGCTCCAGTAAATGGGGAGGGTAGGGCAGGACCACAGCATATGGCATAGGTCCGCATCTGCAGCCTGACAGCGGGGGTCAGCCATGTGAAAATAATCACGAAGCTGTGCTGGGATCAAATACACTTAGTGTAGGATGTAAAATTGTATGTTTTTAAATCTAGTGTTCCTGGAGGCAGTTTGTGGAAAGGTCAGCGCCTGGGCCTATTCTGAGTCATGGAAGGCTCTACCCATGTCCTCCTCCCACTTCACACACAGGAGGGTGAGGGAAGCACCTGTGTGGGTCCTCAGAGCTCCACAGAGTGTAGCAAATACAACAGACAACAAACCTGGTGTTACAGTTGATGAACCTTCTGATGACATGAACCTGTTTGGTGTTGTACTTAAAGGTTGTGAATATATTGTTAACCAGTACAATCTTGATAAAGTGTAACAACATCTCTGCATGTTCATACATTGTGGCATCCCTAGTATCCACAAAGTATTGTACAGCCCCAATACCTTGTTCTTTAGGGATACAGGTATACATAAAGCATCCCAAAGGGATCGTGGTAATTCCTCTAGGTGCAGGGCCTCGTTGTACATTGTGGCCAGGCAAGAAGCCGGACTACCCGCAAAGGTGCTGTAATATTCTAAGAGGAGGCCATCAAGGCCAGGGGTTTTGCTCCCTGCCAAGTCCTGTATCACTTGATTGAAGTCAGTGGTGGTTAGAACAGATTCAAGGGCCTCGCGCTGCATCGCTGAGATCTGTGGTAGAGGCAGATATGTGAGAAACAAGGCTTCTCCCCGAGAGGTTCCCATTCTGGAGTTCAGTAAATGAATACCTGTGGAATTTCCTGAGAATAGCATACTGTGTGTTCAAGGTTCGGCCTGTGGGGGTTCAGAGTTCAAGGAATGGAGTCTCTCCATGCTCCTGACTTATCAGCCAAGCGTGGAGGTAGCCATAATTGTCACCCCTACTGTGGGTTTTAGCCACATCAGCAGTAAATTATAGCATCAAAAGCATTCTAAGGGAGGCACGTGTTGACGCTTTGCCTCTTGCAGTGCAGCCTGACCAGGTGGGTCGGATTCTGCACCCCGTTCCTGCTGCGGTATGGTTTGCTCAGCCTCCTATATCTCTCTATCCAGGACTCTGTGAACACACACACAATCTTCTGAATGCATACCCATCGTGTGACCATGTTGAAAGGCATCCCATTCCAGAGTCTTGTCAGACGCCGCACCTTCATTCTCAGCAAAGTAGCTGCGTATTTATATGTTTGATTTCAGCCTTCCGAAAAGCTGGTCCAGTCAGGCAGTCCATCGGTAGGTGCCAAATGAGAGGTAGGAGGACGTGGGGCCCTTCACTGCAAACCTATTCTCTGGACGTCGTGGTCTGAATCTATATGGCCCGGAGCGTGGGCCAGGAGTGACAGAGGAAGGAGGAACAGAATCCGACCAACGGGCACATAGAGATCGTGTGGCACTGAATAAAAAGAATAAACCCGGGAAGTGGGAGGTATGGCCCTCCATGAGTCACCCAGGGCCAAGTGTTACCCAGTTGTAAAAGCGTTCAGTCTCAGCGCTAGGGGTGGCACACTGTAATGGTGGGTGGGAGCCATCTAGGTGAAAGTCTAGTACACAGTTATAGTCAACCCTATGTATTCAAGGCACGTGCGTCTTCTGGGCCAAGACGTCTGACAGCCTGGTCAAAACGTGTCTTGCTCAGAATTTGAGGCGTATATGCTCCTCAGGAGCACCGGCATACAACTGAGTCGGCCCTCCAGGAATACATATTACCCCTCATTGTCAACAGTAGTATCGGAGACTTGAAGGAGGGTTCCTGGACAGATCCATAGCAAGGAGTAGGTAGTAGCATAAACTGATCCCTGCTAGCGTTTCTGGAAACATGGTAATTCCGTCACAGTGTTGTACTTCTACTGAAGGAAGGCAACCCACGCCTGGTGCCTCTTGAGGTATGCATACACTGAGTAACGTTTACGGGATGTGTGCATCCCCCTCATATTTAGGTTGAGAAACCTAGTGGTGGATAGTGGAGTTATATCACAAAAAAAATAAAGAATGGGTGTGTGTGATCCTCTTGTGTGCATGGGCGGGCCAGCCAATGCCGCCCTGGAGCCATGTCTGAGTCACCTCATCATAAGTGAAGGTGCATGGTAATCCACCTCTCTGGAACTGGTGAGGTAAAATGTGTGGGTAATAAGGGTGGGTGTATGAACGAAAATGTGCAAAGCCGACCGCTACCGGCACAACGCCCAAACTGGTGAGTAAAATAACCAACAATAAAGTGTGTAGGGTGGCCATGCGGTGGTGTGAACGAGAGCCGTTGCGGTCCGCCTCTTCAATTTGCAGTGTAGTTGTGTTGGGCCCAACATGGAAACTGCTGCCAGAGGGGAAAGAGAACCATGCAGGGTTGGCCACCCACAGGACGTTGGTTAGAGGCCTTGTGAGTTGCTGATCGGCAGAGGAGCTAGCACGTAATCAGCTAGGGTGCGAGGCAATGCCCATAGTAGGTAGTGCAAAGTGGGTGAGCCTGTAATGAGTATAGCAGCAATGTCGTTAGGACTACTGAGTAGAAGATGGTCGCTCTAGGAGGGTGGGGATGGGGTAAGGGGGGCAAGCCAGCGGGTGGGAATATGGAAAGACAATGTGTGCCATATTCATAGAAACAGGTATAGGATGATTCATACTGATTGATGAAAGATAAATATAAGGAGTCTATAATTTGTTGTGTAGTCAAATAATGTTTTCAGCAGTCTGAGGTGTCACCAGAGGAAGTTGAGGAGTAGTTTGCGGAGACGAGTCTGAATCTCCATCAGAACAGAATATATGGGGACCATTGTTGAGGCCAGATGGGGCTGATTCAGTATTCAGATTCGCTACAGCCTTGAGGTCTTGTCGTCGGTCTTCTATGATTAATTCGGGTGCCGAGGCCTGGAGCTTTGAAAACTTTGTAAAGTTGCTTCTGTGAGCTCAGCTCCAGTGAATCTTTTGCAGATTTATGTGTGGTGGAGCCTGAGTGATGATCTATCAACTCCCAGACCTTTCTGGGGTCGGAGCAAAAGAGGGGATTACATTGGTCCTTTTTTTGAGGTGGGCTGGAAAGAGTAAAAAGTGCTGGACTCTCATTTGTCGGAGCCACTGTTTAGCCTCTAAAAAGGTAGCACTTTGTCACTACACCACCACTGTACAGTCTGGGAAAATCATAGTGTTTGTGATCAAGATGTAAAAGGCCTGCCATTCAGGCAGCTCACAGGATGGCGCCCTGGACTCAACAGTTCAAACGTTTGGTGAGCATGGGGCTAGGTGGGGTTCTAGGTTGCTGCAGGTTGGTATGTTATGGAGAAGAAAGGTGTGAGGTCTGAGAAGGGTACGGAGGATTTGAGCCAATTGTCCAGGAATTTCAGGGGGCCATTGCTCTCTAACCCTTCCGAAATGTCCAGGATGTGAATATTGCTCCTACAGGAATGTCCTTTGCCATCATCCGCCCTGTGCTCCAAAATCTGCATCTGCTCCTGTAGGTCCCGGATAGCTTGTTGATTGTCTAATGTTTGAGGATGCACTGTGGTTAGGGTCTTCTCCCCTTCAGGCACTCTATCGGAGAGTTTCTGATGGTCGTCTCGGTGGAGAATTAGTTCTGAAACCAGAGACCCCAGAGTGGATTTCTGGGAGTTTTCAATAGCTGCGAGTACCTGGCCCAGTTTGTCTCGAGGGGGGTCAGGAGGGTTATTCGTGCCACCTACCTAGACAATATGGTATAGGGGGGTCAGGCGCCACTAGTTTAGTTGTTGGCACGCTGGTCTTCAGATGGCCCATGATGAGTGTTTCAGGGGGCAGAGGGTTCCCTGAGTCTTTACCGTCGTAACAAGGCTCATGGGTGCAGAGCTTCCACTGCGAGTGAGTAGAACCAAAGGTGAGTACGCTGGTAGAGAGAGGAAGGTAAGGTAGGTAAGCAACACCGGGGGTAGGCCTGCAGAGCAAGCCAGCATCTAGGTGTCTTTCAAGCTCTGGCCGCTCCACGTAAATTAACCAGCTGCTGCGCTGTACCCTGAGCTTGGCACAGAGGGTCTAGTGCTATTTAGGGTGCCCACCCCCGGAGGGTGCCGCACGTACCTAGCACCTGGAAGGATGGGGTTCCCCCTGCCGTTCAGGTCACTCCACGGCATTGGACATATGCCAGTTGGTGGACTTTCAGAAAGCTTGCGTGCACTGAATGGCTACATGGTCCTTGTTGAACACATTTCAGCCCCCCAGGGTGGCGTTGGGATATTTGGTGGCACACTGCACAGAGGCAACGGCACGCCTTGGAGTGGGTGTCAGTAGCCATGCTTAACAGGAGGTCCCTCTGCTACGAAATATGAGAGGAGAACCCGATGGTGCTGGTAGCTGGGAGGGCTAGCACTGGATTTGATGCGGAATAGGCAATATGTCCACAGCCCCATGTATGGGCCCCTTAAGCATCGATGACAGCGCCTCAACTCCTGCTGCCTGAATAGCCAGTTAAGTACTCCATAATGCAGGCACTGAGTGCTGGTGGGATGAGGAGGGCCCCAGCTGCCACAGGGAATAGCGTGGTGGTGAGGCCCGAGAGATCAGTGGTGCAGTAGGGGGTTGTCCAGAGCACAGTGGGCCCACCGCGGGCTTAGGATGGCGGCAATAAGGACATGGAAGCAGCACAAAACCTCACTGCTGCTCATGTGCTGTACCTGAAGGTTTCGCAGAGTGAGTCCCCAGTGCAGGCAAGCGGAGGCCGCAGTCACTGCCAGACAGCAGGGGGTGGGTCACAGCTCAGGGCTGCAGAGGCTGGTCAGGTGAATCTTTCCTATGGATCTGGAATGGCAGTGGGGAGTGGGTGTAGGCTGTATGCCTCTGGAGGGAGCGCCGCTCCGAAGCAGCTAGTGATGTGCCTAGTGGTCGGACGTGACCGTCAATATTCTGGGCTGCACTGCAGGGCCTGGTAACTGGCACCTTTCACACGTCATAGCAGTGAGCCTCTAGTTCTGCAGCTTCTGTCAGCTCATGTCGCCATGCTACATGGGGGATCGCTTTCCTGTCACTGGCAGGCTCAGTGGCCACTCACGGTCATCTGGCTTGTTCAGGTCCTGACGTTGGGTCCCATGTCCCCCCCCCCCAGAGGCGAGTTCACTGAACAGTCGCTCAGATCAGTCCAGATCATAGGGGGGCAGCAGGAACTCTGGTGACCTGCAGGTATGTTATGGAGTTACCCCTGGGGCCCAATGTGGGGTGAAGATGTCGGGTCTATGTTGCAGAATTATGGTGATAAGGCGAGTGGCGTGGAGTGCTCTCAGAGCACGTCCGCATTCGTGGCTCACCTGGCCACACCCCACAAATCAAGCACCTTCATACAGATTTGTCACCTCACTTGCTGCACTACATTAACTATAACTCGCCACTGTACCATACACTATGTTTTTAGAAATAATGTCAGTAAAGATGTTATAAGTGTTGTTATGAATGCTATGATTTCACATGCTGTAAGTCATATAATATGCAAAGGTATAATCAGAGCATGGAGGAAGGGTGGGTTTTAGTTAATGTAGTGTGGCAAATCCAGGGAGAGGTGGATGTTCTATATATGCGCGCCTACTGGCACATGCAAATGACTCTAAATTAAGAATAAGTATGGATAATGCACCATTTAAAAAACTCACCCTCATTTAAAACTTTCAGGCTCGTTCATGAAAATGGCAGCATTTTTTCATGACAATCACAATCCCTACCCAATCTCTGCAAGAGACGAAACTAGACTTTTACATGACGATACAAATCAATCTTGTGTGCTCACCATTTTAGTGGCGTTCCTTCATATTCAAACCATATTTCACCAATATCTTCCTGTCTCATTCCTTTCTGGAAATGCTTCTTAACTTTATCAGTAACCAACATGAAGTAGCTCACTCTTGGTAAAAGTAACTGAAAAAGACGTGAAAGAATACTTTGTAACGCAGCTTGTCAGAAATGAAATTTATACAATACAGTTCATTACAACAAACAGCATATGTGCACTTCCCGTTTTTTAGGACTCGACCACCAGTGGTCATGCATGCTACGAAATAAAAATTAATTTTTAAGCAAGACAAATGAGACAAGCATTGCTCAAATGGAAGTAAAGACACATATTTCTAAACTTGCGCAGGTGATGTAATTTTGTGAGTCGTATTTCCAATCTTTCTTCTATGGACAAATTAAAGTTCTTACCAGCATGTGGAAAACGCACACACAAACATACGGTTCGGTCCACACTTAAAGAACTGTAGAATTTCTAGAATGTCAAAAGGGCATGGTAGCATAAGATTTGTTTTCGCAATTTAGGTTGCACTAATAGATCAAATAACTTGAAATTCAATTAACAGTAGCCTCCAAAGCAGGACGGCAAGAACATATTTCAAGACTATCTTTCGCTTATGCACAGGTGATTTTCATGACATGTGGAAGATGTTAGTTCGGCTGTGCAAAGTCCGAAAGTCTCTGTTAATTTAGATAAAGAATGCACTAGAAATGCTCTTTTACGGGAATATCTTTATAATCTCATGCGGAGCATGAAGATGAATTTAAAAGGCTTTGATCACCGAATATAAAATTAAAAACCATATCTAAATACAGGTTGTGGAATTGCCTACTGAGGCCATTAGAAGAATTTGAAGAATTTGACAGCACTTGAAAGCACAAGAGGAAGGGGCACCTAATGCATAAGAAGAAAATAAGAGACTGCCTTTAAAGCAATTAGTGGGTTTCAAAACGAGGCCAAGCCTGGCATTTCCATTTAAGGATGGATTTGAAAGCATGCGGCCTAGTCATTGCACTGGAACAGACGAGAATTCTCACTACAACAAGGAGAAAGCTGTTCTACGTTTTAGTCTGAAACCTAACATATTAATCCAAAATCTGGAAATGGAAGACACATTTTATTACTAGGATAATTACAGCCAAAAGACAAATATAAAACAATGGTCCTACAGGAGGGAGTAAAACCCTTGTCTTCCTGGTAAACAATTTTCAAACATGTGCAAATTTAGTCAACAATTCATATTTTATTATATCTTTACAAAGAAACACAGTCATTCTTATATTTTGAATTCAATCCTTACAGTGCTCCTATAGTGATGGCGCAGTGAAAGTGAATGTAGTGAAAAACGTTTGTGCAATGTGCTCTGTACACTATATACAAGATGTGGTTAAAATATAAATTCTCTGCAATCTTCTATAAGCAGACTCATATTACTCCAGAGGTCCAGAAGTCATTTTTTAGTCTCTCAAGAAAAATCCACACTATCAAAATTATCCTATCAGTCTGTCCTCCCCCTGTAAACTCTCAGAGATGCAAGCAGCCGTCCTCCGGTATGAAAAACAAACTATATGGAGGTTTACGGGGAGAGGACAGACTAATAGGATCTAAAGTCAATGGAGGATGAGCTAATTAAACAATCAACCTATGACAGAATACGATGACTGACTGGTGCTACCTATAGCAAACTAACAGTCCTGCTGATGACCCCGGATAGATTGATCTACATAAATAGGGGTCGAAACGTCGACATTTTGATAGCTTGAAAGAGCCACACCGTTTTTTGTCCTTTTAAACAAAGATAATCATTTCTCGGAGGTTCAATCTTTGTCAACCAGAGGCCAGAATCCAGTTTTTTTTTTCAGGTAAAGTCTTTTAAAAATTACTTTGAAACATATAGCCTCTGCCTCCCTAATTACAGGTGCTCTCAATACATAAATGGCGACATATGAGCAAACAGGAAAGGGAAGTTGGTAAGGTGGTGCAATAGATTTGGCATCAACGAAAAAATTATATCCTAGGCCTCTTTCTCAGGACTTGCAAGAGCTGCCTTTCCACTGCTGAAAACTGAGGCACAACAACTAGAGAAGGAACGTATTTTATTGAGGCTGAGGGTTTTGAGGCACTGGTAATTGCTTTACAAATGAACCAAATGTCCTCCGCAGGAGGGAAAAAGGACATATAAATACATCTATGAATCCTGAATGGAATGATGACCCAAACTGAAATCAAGCAAGATATCCTCACTTTTAATTCTGCAGATCTGTTTCTGGCAGAAGTGCTGCACATACAAGTCTTTTCATAAACGTTAGGTCAGTATGTGGCATGAATATTTGCAGGTATCCCAAATAATTATAGCCTAAGCATTTACTTCCTGACATTTTTAAATGTCCATGACTCCATCCACGTTCAAGACATCTACTTGACATAAAGTGAGTTGAAGTGAAACTAAAATAAGTGACATGGAAAAATATTACATCGGGGCATATAGTATGTTACATTGGTGCTGTACAGTTGTGACATGTTGGGTTCTACATTTTCTGCCCCGCAGTGCCATAGACGTCAACCATGGCACCAGCAACCAAAAACTGGAAAGAGGCCATTGCTGTGGCCTGAGGCAAGTTGGGGATAGAAAGGACCCAGGAGCAGATAGAGTAACAAAAAAATTAGGACGCAAATTACTATGGACAAGGGAGTACAAGAAGAAATATGAACAAGGTAGCACACAACAGGATGGTGTACAGGCAGGAAGCCAGAATAAAACCAGGACAGGGGGAACAGTGATCAGCCACAAGCACGGTGTGAACAGTAGGGAGAAATCCTGAGCAGGATGCAGAGGTGGATCAGAGGTTGCGGGAGAGCCGAGCATGTTAGTAAAATAGTCAGTAGTTGTCTTCCCTTGAAAAACAAAGCAAATAAAACAGGGAAAAACACAGGGGTGTCCCCCACTGAGTAAAGTTAAGAAAATAAAGTAAAATGGCATAAAAACAGCTGAAAAGATGATGAAGGGTGTGGAATGGGTGACACAACATTGCATACTGTGCATGTCATGAGCAGCTACAACCAGTGTAGCACCACTGAGCTGCCACATTCCTGCCAAGTTCAGGGCTTTGTTAGGACTATAATCACTTTACACCCCTACGCTACATATGCTTGTGTCACCAGAAACACGCTCATGCCCTCATTACAACCCCCAGAAAATCGACTGACCTGGAAGGAGACAAGCACCCCAACCTCTGCAATCCAACATTTGCTAAGCACCACCACCTGCCATGAATGGTCTAAGAAAGGACACACATGAGGAAACTCACCAAAGCAAGTTAGTGACTCTGGCCTCTGTACTGAAGAAAGGAGGTATATTAACCTGCTACCCAATGGGTCTGTGTGAGATGGATTTTATATTAGAAAGAAGGTTTCATGAATTCTGTTAAATGCCAGGTTAACAGAGGGGGTCAACTTATCTACCAGTCATTCCGAGAGTGCATTTTTAGCATGACTCCCATATCCTTTCTATGGACTCCCTTTCTTACCATCTCCAACAATCATTTCACTTCCTGCCAATCCACATCCCAGAGTGCCGCAATGGACACATTGGCAAACACGCAGGCAAAGCACACATTCTTCTCAACTAAATGTGGCTATTGGTCTCTAACATTAAACACTACACAGCAAGCATGATTATCTTTCCACTCGTGGTATACTCCAGACAAGCAGAAAGAGCTATCCTGCTCTCACTGCCACCTTCGAGATGGCACAGTAATGCCAAAGAAGTGATGGCACTATCACCACAAACCAGATGAACATCTCTACTGTTGGGAATTAGCCTTTGCTCCTACACTTTGGGCTGTGAAGAGTTACAACATTGTGACCCCGGTACCTTCCACTGCTCAAGCACCAGCTACCCAACGGTACATATATGCGTACCACCAGTAATAACCTTGCCAGCCCCAACAATCCATCGTCGGGAATTCAAGGGCCCCACACCTGCTCAACATGAGCCTCTGCAGTATGAGCATCGTGGGTCTTTAAACTGGCAGTGTACAAAACTGTGCCAGGGCTTATCCCCCTCAAATCCTGCCCAGAGCCCCTACGTCTGGAACACCACTAGTCTGCATGAAAAGCTAGACTTGATCCATGCCCACGATATATTCTGCATGTCTGTGGGTTACACAGCTGCCACTCCGGGGTAGCCCTTAAACATAATTCCATCTAAGCGAACTGTTTTAGCTCATACCTGTACTCAGTCACTAGTTACTTCTGCATGGACTAGATTGACTCAGTTTTGTGCATATCATGGGATGCTCCTCTAGTGCTCCTTTGCGGACTGCATACAGACTTCTTCAACCAGGCTGTTGAGAGCATGGGTTCCCTCACTTCTCTTCCCTCCACTACACACTTGGACTCAGCTTCCTAAATCAAGATAACAGCACCACTCTGATCAATCCTGCACAAACACAACACGCTTCCCATATAGGTCTTAAAGCAATTCAACACACTTCCAACTAAGCCCTCCAAATACTGTCTGCTGCTAAAACACTTATGAACCTTTTCAGGGTTATTAAGGGATATATAAAGGCAACTACAACTAAAATATACTACTCCTCGGGACGTGGCCAAGATGGCGGCGTGAGCTGACGTGTTCATCCGAGCTCTGCCGCCCAGGTCCCAGTGAAAGCCCCGTGACCCTGTCTTGTGGAGCCCCGAACCCTCCTGGCTTGGTGACCGGGACCGAGAGGCAGCGGGCGCCCCGAGAGGAGCCGGGAAGCCCTCAGAAGAAGGGGGCGGCGGCGTTGGGCCTTGCGGCCTGGGGCTGCGCTTGCAGTCGGCGGCCGCTGCGCACGGCAGTCGGCTGCACACCGGTGAGACGCGAAGCTGCCCGGGAGGGCATTGAAGGGCGGAGAGTGGTGAGCTTCGCGCCGGAGGCACCGGCGCGGAGGTAGGCGTGGGGCGGGCCTCCGCGGCCATTTCCCTTCTGGGCCATTTAAGAGCGGAGGCCCCGGGTGAGATACAGAGCATCATTGTGCATTTGCGCTCCCGCTCCCGCTCCCGGTTGGCGGAGCTTGGACCGGCACTGGGAGGTTGGGCCGCTTATCGGCGATGCGGTCGGCCTGCGGTGGCCCGGCCTGGGCTTGGGGGGTGTTTGAGACCTGCAACTGGCCTGTGAGCATTTGGGAGCGGTGGAGGCTGGAGCTGGTGGCCAGAGTGTGACGGGCAAAGAGAGAGGGCACTGGTGGCCTGACCCACGAAAGGCAGTACGAAGAGGCTCTAGACGAGACGGACACGTGGCCCCAGGGAGGAATTTGGGGCGATGGCGTCCTCCAAGCCAAAACGAGACCAGTCGGTGAGAGAAATGTTGACCAGATCCCACCCGGTACAGGGTAGACCAACTGAAGGGACGACGGCAGCGTGTTCTCCTGAGGTACGAGGGGAGATGGAGGAGGATGGGGAGGCCCGGTCACAAAGAGTTTCCTTACCTCCTTGTTTGACTCGCCGCGGAGTGACCTGCAGGAACTTCGTAGAGACATTTTCCAAGAGGTGAAAGAGCTACATGCGTCTGGGCGAGCGAGTGGCTCAGGTTGAAGATGGCGAGATCTCTCGCGGCGAGGAGCTGGCGGGCATGCAACAGGAGGTCATACGCCTGCGGGACCAGCAGGAACTGATCCAGACTGCAGTTGAAGACTTGGAAAACAGGTCGCGACGGCATAACATCCGCATCAGGGGTGTGCCGCTCGGAGCAGAGAAGGAGGACATTAGTGAATTTGTGGTGGCGCTGTTTGACTGTTCTTGGCCTAGAGGGTGCCCGGGAGATTACGCTAGACAGGGTTCATCGAGTGGCCCGCGTTGGCGGGACTGGGGAGCGCCCGCCCGATATCCTAGCATGCGTCCATAACTATGGGCTTAAGGAAAGCATCTTGCAGAGGGCCCGCAATCTCCAGCAGGTCCATTTTCGAGGGCACACGCTCCAATTTTTTCAAGACCTCTCGCTACGGACATTGCAGAGGCGGTGAGAATTTAAGCCCATCACGGAGCATTTACGGGCGCACTCTATGTCTTACTCTTGGGGGCACCCTTTCCGCCATATCTTCCGATGGGAGGATCAGCTCCGCCATGTGAAATCAGTGCCGGAAGCGAGAAAGATTCTGAGTCTGGAGGGAGACAACCAAGAAGCTGGCACATCTATAGACGCGGCCGACGGGGATCGACCACGCTGGCAGCGTAAGGAGAGAAAGAGGAAACAGCAGCGGCCTACAACATCGGAGCAGGCGTTAAAGCGGCAATCTGTACTGAGTAGCGTAGCCGCTGGAACACATGCTTAGCGGCTGGAGGGCTGGGATGGTAGCTCTGATGTGGGTCACATCAATTTAGGTCATGTGACCACTACGGCAGGATCCGGGCGGTGGAGCCGTTGGACTGTGCACGGCGAACTTGAGTGGTTCTGCTGCCCCTGTTGAGACTCTGCCTCTTTGGAGATGAGTGCTAGAGGACTTAGTGGTTGTGAGCACCTGTTGTGCGTTATGGTTGTATGTTGGTGTGCTTCCCCTGGAACTTGTATACAAGTTGTCTTGGCTGACTGGCCCTGTAGTTCGGAGCGGCCTTGGAGCTGTTCTAGGCGTGGGCTCCCCCGGCGGGTCCCCCTCGAGCGATACTGGTACTAGGATGCATGTCTATTAAGTGTCTAAGCTTGAATGTCCGTGGTCTTAATAGTCCGGCTAAGAGATTAGCGATTCTGTTGGCGCTTGAGCAGTCTGGGGTCACATTTGCCTATTACAGGAGACACTTTTACTGACTAGGGACACACATCGCATGCGCTCAAAGTGGTTTCCTAGACAGTTCTGGTCCTCGACCTCCATGAAACATGCTGGGGTGGCGATACTGCTCTCGAAGACCTTCTCTGGGGAAGTGGTAACAAAGATACATGAAGTGCAGGGTCGACTCTTGGCTCTTAGACTACGGGTGGGGGCTTTCTGCTTTACCATTGCTTCTTTATACGCTCCCAACGCGCAGCAAAAATCCTTCCTGAGACAGGAGGTTGCCCCAGGGCTCACGACACCGGATAGTGCTGTTTAGTGGGAGGTGATTTTAATCTGGTAATGGACAATGAGCTAGACTGATCTGGGCACCGCTTTGGACAGACGGGAGCATTGATGAAGGCAGGGCGACAGTGGTTGGCCGAGTGTGGACTCGAGGATGTTTGGAGGAGAGCATATCCTACGCTTAGGGACTACTCCTTTTACTCGGCGGCTACCAAGACGTACCCACGTATTGACTTCTTTCTGGTCTCTCGGGAATTCACCTCTCGAGTTGGGGAGACCACAATAGAACCCAGGGCCCTAACAGATCATGCTCCTATCACTGTAGAGGTCAGTGTGGATGTGGGCCGGGTGGGCAATCCGAGCTGGCGCTTTAGGGATGCGATCTTGCAGAATAGGGATACAGAGGAGTCACTACGGCGCGCGATTACGGACTATCTTAGCCTCAATGATGATAGGACTACCCGTTTAGAGACTTTGTGGAAGACCCTGAAGCTAGTGGTGCGGGGGGAGGTAATGTCGTTATCAGCGAGAGATAATAGAGCAAGGAGACAGCAGAGAGCGGAGCTCGAACAAAAGGTGGCAGCATTGGAGCGATCCCATAAGTCCACTGGTGCACCTAGAATTTGGCGGGAGCTGGAGAAAATGCGGCAGCAGTTGAGTCGGCTGGATTGGGACAGGGCGGAATATGCGATAGCGCGGCTTAAGCATAAATATTACATTGGGAGTAATAGGTGTGGAAGGCTCTTGGCGCATTGGTTGAGAGCACAGCGCTTGGCATTAGCGATAACAATGGTCCGCTCACCTTTGAGGAGGGAGGTTCACACAGATGATCATATCGCAGAAGCGTTCGCTGAATATTATCGAGTGTTATATGCGGCAGACGATCAGAGCGATGCAAATGCGGCGGCATTCCTCACGGGGATAGCAATTACTCCGCTTGGCGAGAGGGAAGCGTCTTCCTTAGATCAGCCTATCAGAGTAGAGGAGGTTATTTTGGCAATCTCACGGCTAGAGGTGGGGAAGTCCCCCGGTCCTGATGACTTTACGGTGCTCTTTTATAAGACCTTCTGCGCGGAGCTTGCATCGCTTCTGGTGCGGCTCTTTAACTCTTTTCAGGTATCTGGAGCCCTCGTGCCCAGTATGTCGGTAGCTACCATTGCGGTGATACATAAGCCTGGGAAGTACCCTGAGGAGTGTGCTTCGTACAGACCGATCTCGCTTTTGAACATAGACGCTAAGTTATTTACTGGAATATTGGCCCACCGCCTTAATCCCTATATGCCGGGTCTTATAGATCCGGATCAGGCGGGCTTTATATTGCATCGTCAGTGTAGTGATAATATGAAGCGGCTTCTCCATTTGATAGATAAAACTAGCAGATCCCATAAGGAGGCGCTGCTCCTCTCTATTGATGCGGAGAAGGCGTTTGATAGGGTCCATTGGCCTTATCTCTGGTGTTGGAGTGCTATGGACTGGGTCCGGGCTTTAGGAGGTGGGTTCGGTGCATCTATCGCTCGCCTAGGGCTGCGGTCCGGGTTAATGGTACATTGTCTTTGCCGTTCTCGATTGGGCGGGGGACTCGACAGGGGTGTCCCCTCTCACCCCTTTTGTTTGCGCTATATATGGAGCCCTTTGCGCAGCGTTTACGCGATAGCCCCTTGGTCTCTGGAGTTAAGTTTGGAGGGGATAATCATCTCATCACTCTGTACGCAGATGACGTGATTCTTACCATGGCTGAACCCGTGGCCTCTCTGCCTGCGCTAATGGAGATAATTGGGGAGTTGAGACGGGTCTCTGGGTTCCGGGTGAACATGCAGAAATCCCAGGTCCTCAGTTTGTTTGTGAACCCAGAGCACGAGAAGGAGTGGAAGACTCAATATCCCTTTCTTTGGTCGACATCATGACTCGCTTATCTGGGTATTGATTTGGCACCCTCAGTTGCGAAGACGGTGAGATTGAATTATGTAACGTTAGTTCGGGAGGCGCAGCGAGATCTGGAAAGCTGGGCGAAACATAAACTTTCCTGGCTGGGCAGGGTAGCGGCAGTGAAGATGACCGTGTTGCCGCGTATACTATACGTGTTCCAGGCGCTTCTTCTGGATCCTCCGTCTCAGGCGATAGCGACTCTTCAGTATGCAGTCCTCAAGTTTATCTGGGATGGGCGGCCGCATGGCTTCCTAGAAGACTTTTATACTGCTCTAGAGCGAAGGGGGGAAGAGGTTGGCTGTCCCCTGCCTTCTACAATATTATCATGCGGCGCAGTTGCGTTTTCTTTTACAGTGGAGCCGTCCACTTACTGAGAAACATTGGTGCTTCATGGATCAGGCGGTGGCGGGGTCTCACATTTGGAAGGAGCCTATACTCCTCCCCGATTACGGGAGCGACGTTACGTGTCTGGGACGTAGTGGCATGTTGAGTGGGGCTTAAGTCGTTCCCCTCCCCTATGACCTAGATAAGTGCGAACCCTGATTTAGATCCTGGGCTGCAAGTAGAAGGCCTGCGCCGATGGTATGATTTGGGCTGTAAGAGGGTGGGGAGTCGGTTTGATGAACAGGGAGTGGTTTCTTTTGATCAGATGCAGGAGACATATGGTATGACAGAGGCAGATAGGTTGATGTATTACCAGGTGAGGCATTGGGCTCTTTTGCCGGCGAATAGAGCACTGATGGATAGGCCGCTCACACCGTTCGAAAAGTGGCTGTTGATGAAGGAAGATGACAAGCGAGTGCTTTCAGAACTGTATAGATTCTTGCAAGGGGTGGAGCGCCCGTCTAAGTCTAAAGGGCAATTGAGATGAGAGAACGAGCTGGAGAGGGAGTTCTCTGTGGAGGAATGGGGCAATATATATTATAGAGCACATCATACGGCCTATAATGCAGCGGGGACGGAGACGGCGTATAAGGTGGCTTCCTATTGGTATTACACCCCAGCCAGGATACATTCATGGGATCCCACCAGGTCCAGCCTTTGGTGGAGGGGGTGTGCTAATACAGGCACACTGGTGCATCTGCTTTGGCATTGTCCCAAACTTAAGAGATATTGGACGAGCATCTTAGACGATATTGACAATGTGTTTCAGACCGAGCTTCCTAGATTTCCATTGTGTACACTGTTGGGTCTACCCAACCCCCTCACTTTTCCTCTACGATCACTGAAGGGGCAACAGATGATGCTGGCACTTAATGCGGCAGTGCAGTCGATACTAGCTTTATGGGGACGGACAGGGTACCAACGTATGTGACGTGCCTTCAGAAGCTGTGGTTTATTCTTGCAATGGAGAAGCTTACCCTGGTTTCTCAACAGAGAGTGGGTGGCATAGGTACGTTATGGAAGCCATTTCTTCAGATCTTATCAATAGAGTTTACTGAGCTGACATGCCCGGCTTATTTGAGGGTCTTGGGGCTGGCACGAGCTTCTTAGAAGATGTTTGGCCTGGTGGGTGGGGTGGGGGGGGACCTGGGTGACGATGCTGTGAGAGGAGGGGGAATGACTTGGGGGAGGAGAGGGACATAGCTGTATGGGGGGAGAACAGTTCTTGTATTGTTAATTATTTATATGTTTTGTTTTCTTATGTACGAAGCTCTGAGCTCATTAGATCTCTGTCTTTGCCCACCTTGTTCTTCTGAATGTCAGGAGGCGGATGAAAAGGGAGATCTCTCCTGGCAATAGGACAGTGATCATGTGCATGGTCTCCTGCGTGTCAGATTGAGACGTTGTAACTAGGTGGACGAACTGTTGGCGATTAGGACATTGTGCTTTGTACTTTTATATGTTAAAACCAATAAACAGATTTGATCCAAAAAATATACACATCTAGAAGCAATTTGTATGTGAATAGTGATATTACTTCAATTATAACAAGTCATTCAAAATGTTAAATGCAACAGTGAAGTTAAGGATTCTGTGATAAATTTGTGCTATATACCAATATTATGGAATATAAATCAACTTTCAAATATGAACATTGTGATTACAAAAAGTAAGGAAAACACCGTGCAAGTTGAAATGCTAATGTTTTAAATGTGACATCCAAGAACAACATTTTCAGCTATCCTTAACAACTGAAAAAACTAACCAATACTCCTGAAATTTGGCAATTGAGTGACAGGTGTCCAGCATGGATTTCAATCTCGACCAACAGGAATATCCCTCTATTTTTTCCAAACCATTTTTCACTACTTTTCCTCAAAAACATTGGAAAATCAACAAACAAAATATTAGATTCTGCACAAATGTGATACAAGTGTATCCATAACAGTGGCACAGAAAAGGACACCGGTGGAGCAATCAAGGAACAGGTACATGACACAGTGAGCATCATACACAACTTCTGTAGCATTGGCAAAGGGATGATCTGTAAATGAATCTAAGGAGACTGGGGGATGGTGTGCAAGGGAGATGGGAGGGGATTACTTAGACAGGGCAACAAAGGATCACTGCCCCTCTAAGACAAGACAGGATATCCCATCCAAAGAACCCTACACCTTGTCAAATCTCCTAGGACAACCACTTGCTTCATAAATCCTCACACCGCGCTATCCCTTTCAGTTACTCATCTCTCCCAAATCTGTTTCCCTTCTCGATTTTAAGTGACTTAGCTGCAATTAGAGTTCTATAGATCAATGAAACAGCCTTTTTGAACAAAGCCTGTGGTAAATACATGTGTTCCAGAGGAGGAAAAAATGAGGTATCACTGTATCACCCGTTTTGTGTGCAGTGATCGTGTGTCTGGAGTATAAATATCAAAACACTTCTGTATCTCCCAATTTAATATCCTGCTGGAATTGAACAAAGAGCTTCACTGAGTCACAACCCCATTACTTTTACAAAAGACAAGATACTTATTAGATCCCAAATGCGAAAACGAGACAAGTGCTTTACCACATTCAGACCATCACATCTCCCCTAAGGCATGTAACTGGTGACTACGTCTTTCTAGTAGACTTCACAGTCTAACCTAGTCCAGTAATAAGGTCACCCCTTCCCTTCCTGCACAGTTCCGTAAGATAACCGGGATAACTGGGGTTACCTACTGCATGTCTTTTAACCATAACAATAGTTTCTGTAGGGATGAAAATGTGTACTTGTGGATAAACTGTGTTGCCCAATAATTTTGTGCATGTCCATCAGTACAATCCTCCTATCATACACCCACAATACAGTGCGCGTAGAGCTATTCTGGGCATGATGCTGTTTCACAGTAGGGTGAATAGTACATTATCAGTCCCCTTAAAGTGGGCTTATGGTGTCCAAGAAGGTGTGCTTTAGAGTATATTTTGTTGAGTGTTGTGCAGAAGTTAATTGTAAGAAACTGAATTGTTGGTTGACTGGGTCAAGGAACAACCACAATCCTCATCAGGGTGAGGCCCAAACCAACTCTACAATAAGCTGTGCTCAACCCTCTGGTAGCTTGGCACAGAGCAGTCAGTCTTTACTTAGAGGCAAAGTGTAAAGTATTTGAGCAACACTTCAAACAGTAATAACGTGACAAACACAACACAAAGAGGAACCTGAATGTAGTTAGAAAAACTGAGACTTTCAAATAAATCAACCAAGACCAAAATGACAAAAACTCAATCTGTAGAACCGGAGCTATGCAATTTTAAAGATTTAATTAAAAATAGCTGCAAAAAGTCCTAAGAGCCAACTGTGGCTATCTGGTCAAGCCATACGAGGACAGAGTCACAAGTTCAAACCATCCACAATGGAGCACGGGCCAGCTACAAGGACCCAGTTAGGCCCACTGAACAAAGTACCTTAAATCCCGGTTTGCAGAGAATTGCAAAGATCCACATTGAAGATGCGTCATGCAGCTTAAGCGATGCGTAGGTTATGAGATGTGGCAAGATTGTGATGCAAGGTCCTGGGTTGCAGGGATCCCGTCGACAAAGGCTTGCGAAGTGCCAAGGATATGTCATGCAGTTGGGATGATATGTTGATTCCAAGGAGTTGCGAGGCTGTGATGCAGAGGCTATCGTCGTGACTGCTGTTGACGAGGGCTGTGAGGGCCTGCGCCAAGAATACGTCACAAAGTGGCTATTCCGATGAGGCGGCAGCGGTTGCAATGCAGGTCTTTACGATGGAGGATACCCATGCAGCGGCAGTGATGCATCAGTTCTGCTTTGGGTTGCGCAGTGCAGCAGAGGTGATGCGTTGGGTCCACTGGATCCAAAACAGGCTGGTGGAGAACCCTAGGCCCACTTCCAAGGGTCCACGACTGGGGTGGCATCACTTAGCAGGATAGGCTTACAGATGGCAGCGTAGACCACCGGCAGTCTACCAAGCGGTCCAAGGAGAGGACGGCATAGGCACACGGCGAGCGCCCCCTTTGATGTATGTTTGACTATAAGGGGACACTCCCCCCCCCCCCCTGGATACCAGAGGCCAGTAGCCTCTCGGGAAAGGGCCGCCTCAAGGTAATCCCTTCGGTAAGGTAGACTTTTTACATTACACCTCTTAAATATTTAAGTAGAGTTTTCCTCCTCTAACGTGAGGTTTAGGGATCCTAGGCCTTGATGAATGCCCCGAGACCTTCCTTGGCTCACTCCTGAGGGCAGAAACATGTTGGCTACTGTTTGATAGATAGGTGACCCTGTGAGTCCTTGTTCTCACAGAGGTGTCCCAACCCTTGTTTTAACCACACCAATCAGACACAATCATTAAAATTGTTACTCCTTACAGATGTCTGCTTAGGTGTTTTTATTTTTTGACTAGATTAGCTGGATCCCGATTTTTCCAGAACAAATGTTTATTTACGCACTCCCTCCTGTTCCTTTAACAGCGACGTTGAGTCCACCCAGGTGGCACCGTCCTACCTGGATGGGGCTAGGTGGTCAAATGATGAAGCATGACACTATATAGTGTGTGAGACCACCTAGTCCGTAAAGGAAATTCCCCCGCTCCCCCCACACCTCACAGCTACTCACTGACTGACCTATCCAAATAGGAACACGAACAACCAAGGGCACAAATCGTGCCTTTAACGTCTTTCTCTATAGAACCCCATACTTCTTTTTGTGTGTTTTTTGGTTACAGATGGCAGAGTCTAGGTGCTGGAGTCTAGGTTGTTGGAGCCTTCTATCTCTGAGGCTCAAGTCAGGAGGCCACTCAACTAGCCCTTGGAGTCACTCTGGGGTATTGGGTTCAACAAATGCAGGTCCAGTTCTTCTCACCCACACAAGATGATGAAAGGCAGCAGGTCAGCACAGCAGGGCACCAGTCCTTCAGAGTAGCAGTCCAGCAGAGTGGCAGTCCTTTCAACAGCACATCAGTCCTCCTTCCTGACAGGGTATCCACAGGTCCAGAAGTGTACTGAAGAGTTGGTGTCTGAGGTCCAGTATTTATACCCAATTGTGCCTTTGAAGTGGGTGAGAAGCTTCTAGAGGTTTCCCTTTGAAGTCCTCAGGCATCCTGCCTTCCCTGCTCTGGTTCCAGACTACAGGAGGTATGCAGCCCTTTGTGTGGGGCAGGACACAGCCTATTTAAATGTAAGTATGGCTGTGCCCAGCTCCGCCCTCCCTTCATTTCACCTAAGCTCTCTATTGTGTGCGGCTGTCTAGGAGGAATACACAATGCTCATCTTTCAAAAACACCCAGTTATGAGACCCAGAGACAGACTGCAGGCACTAAGGGCCTGATTATGAGTATGGCGGGCCAAGGTCTGCCGTATCCGCGGTGGCAGTCAAACTGACGCAACCTTGGCAGTTCAACCGCCACATTACAATGCTAGCGGCGGACCGCCAGCACACCGTGGCCACCGCCTGTATGATGGATCCTGACGTGTTGGTGGCGGTGCAAGTCATGGTCAACCACAGCGGTGCCAATGTCAGCGCCACCGTGCTGATTATGACTTGCCTTTCCATGGGCGGGATTCCACCATGGAAAGGCTGGCGGAAAGGCAGGGACGGGGCCACAGGGGCCCCCATGCACAGCCCATGACATGGGAAGAGTATGGGCCCCCCTTTGAGCACACTTGGAATGCGCACTGTCTGCCACTGCAGTCAGTGCGCACTCAGAGGATGTTGCCGGCGCACACAGTGCAGTGCCATTGGTCTCGGCTCTCCCTAAGAGCCGAAGCCAACGCCACCGCACTGTGTCCGCCCACCGGCCTGCCGGGGAGTTCTCAATACAGCTTTGCGGTCTCCGCCGGCTTTGCTGTGGCTTCCCACCATCGTATCAGAGGTCTGGAGGTCGGACTGCCAAACTGCTAATGAGGGCTTAAGTGTCACAACAGGAAAATACCAACTTTCTAAAAGTGGCATTTTCAAAATTGAAATTTTAAATCCGACTTGACCATAACTTAGGATTTTTCATTACAATTCCAAAGACACAAAACATGAACTGGTTATCTGCTTTCATTAGGAAATTACAGCTTCTAAAATGTAATAAGGTAACTTCAATGTTATCCTATGGAAGAGGAAGGCCTTGCAGTAGTTAAAAGCAAAATTAAGAGTTTTTCACTGCCAGAATATGTAAAACCAAAAAGTACATGTTCTACTTTTTGAAAATACTGCAGCCTGCCCTCTGGACTGTCCAAAGCATACACTAAGGGTAACATATGCATTATGCAAGCATTGGGAAGGTCAGTAGGTTTTGCCTATCTTCTTGCTCTGCTCAATTCTGGACCATATTCAGTGTGCACGCTTGGTCAGTACATGCTCACTGACACACATCCAGTGTGCGTATGTCTCATAGACACACAGTGTGACAGGGCTAGAGAGAGGTTACCAGTTAACTCACGAACACAATTTTTAGTTAAAAATAAGAGATTTAAAATAAAAAAATTAACCAGTTCAGCTACCACATCTAAATGCAATGCTTGAAAAAGGAAATCCCCGAACTGGAAAAGTTGTATTGTGCTGGACTCGAGTAAAGTAGTAGCCCTAGAAACAGGTGACGTACACACGAAAAATAGACCCCCTTCCCCCCCCACACACCCACGTACCCAGAGAGGAGCCACAAATACAGAGGAGGCACGCAGTGAGAGCACAGAGATGAAGCGAGAAGCAAAACAAGTCTAGGATGCATGTGGAACACACATAGGTTATATCACTTACTACGCTACAGTTACAGCAGTTTGAAAAGACAGGTGGGAAACACGCACAAGTGACAACCATTTACTGTGGGATGAAAATGATATCAGTGATGCTCTCAGCAGAGAGGTGGGAGGGGCATCTGCGATCTCATCCCGGAGTTTCACATTCTAATAGTGGCAGATGGAGCCCTGCACAGTTCCTCAAAAAATGTAATAAACTTCTGCACACCTATGCAAAATCTATGGTCTCTGTTAATGTTTTTTTTTTTTTTTTTTTTTTTTTTAACATGGACAGCAGTTGACGTGCAACATGGCTTAATGTAAAAAAATAAAAAATAAAAATTAAAAAATACTGCTATGACGTGGCTAGCATCAACCTCGTTATTGCAGAGGTGTGAAATTTAATAAAATATCTACTTGTTTCTGGGACAGGTTGCTCATAAAGTATCTTGTCCATTAGCAAAATCCACTTGTCCCCTTGGTGCCATGTAGTTCAACGACAAATTATGGCAGCAGTCTCATAATATAAGGGTTCTGATAACAGCCTCTCTGATTATGCCAGTGCTCACACTATAGTAGGGTTGAAATACTAACAAATCCCTTATTTTGTCACCTTTCCACAGATGTACATACTGAGGCTGGTTGTAGCAGTAAGCAGTAGTTCTAGGGTTGGAATGCCCGTAAGAGTCTGGGCAAACCTAAAAACTTATATGGTTTAGGGGTTTTCACCAGCATTTCTCAAATATTTTCGCATACTGAGAAAGCTTGGAAATGTATTCCTGATAGTTGGGAAAAAAGTAATTGGAGGGAAAGTGAACTTGTAAATGCTCAACAGATTTTCACATGAGCAAATCTACACATACATGTTTGCTCAAATAAAAATGCAGTTCACAAATATTGTCTAGGACTACCATTTCCTGGCCTACTTCCGTAAGTTCTTGGTAATTCATGCAAGTTGTAAATCTGCACTAATGCAAAAATATATTATTTATTATAAATATATATTTTTGTGACTCCCTTTAGGAATTGGGTCCCTTATTAGGTCATGAGTTAACCAAGACTTTTTGTTTTTATTAAAATTCCCTCTCTCTATTTATCTATTGACTGGCTTCACTATGACTGACTGCATTGTTCTCTTTCACAAGGAGCATACCGGCACACAAAGTAGTTGTGTTGAGCCTAGGAAATACTGTGGCAATGTGCGCTTTTGAGACCAAAAAATAATTTAGCTTTTTGCCATAATAGTGAGGGCCCAGCAGCTCCTAAAACAATGAGGTTTTACAAAAACCATGTCAAAACAGGACTTGCACTGACAAAACCAAAGGCTGATGACTAATTTTGAACCCACAGGCTTTGCCAATTCTTGTTTATTTTCATGTTTCCCTTAACCTCTTAGCTGCTGGGCCTTTCCACCCCCCAGTGCTGAGCCCTTTTTTGGCGATTTGGGGTAGTTTGCACTTAGGCCTTCATAACTTTTTGTCCACATAAGCTATCCACGCCAAAGTTGCGTCCTTTTTTTCCAACATCCTAGGGATTCTAAAGGTACCCAGAGTTTCTGGGTTCCCCTGGAGGAGACCAAGAAATTAGCCAAAATACACCGAACATTTTTTTTCAAAAAAATAGGGAAAACGGGGTGCCGAAGAAGGCTTGTGGTTTTTTCCCTGAAAATGGCACCAACAAAGGGTTTGTGGTGCTAAAATCACCATCTTCCCAGCCTTCAGGAACAGGCAGAGCTGAATCAGAAAACCACATTTTTCAACACAATTTTGGCATTTTACTGGGACATACTTCATTTTTACTATTTTTGGTGCTTTCATCCTCCTTGCAGTTAGTGACAGGAATGGGTGTGAAACCAACACTGTTATCCCGGAAAGCTAAGTATTTCTGAAAAGTAGACAAAATTCTGAATTCAGCAAGGGGTCATTTGTGTAGATCCTACAAGGTTTTCCTACAGAAAATAACAGCTGGAAAAAACAGCCATTTTTCTCAACGTCTTACTCTGTAACTTTTTCCTGCAATGTCAGATTTTTTTAAAGCAATATACCATTACGTGTGCTGGACTCTTCTGGTTGCAGGGATATATAGGGCTTGGAGGTTCATCAAGATCCCTAGGTACCCAGAGCCAATAAATTAGGTGCACCTTGCAATGGGTTTTTATTCTATACTGGATATACAGCAATTCCTTTGCTGAAATATAAAGAGTGAAAAATAGGTATCAAGAAAATCTTTGTATTTCCAAAATGGGCATAAGATAAGGTATTGAGCAGCAGTGGTTATTTGCCCATCTCTGAATTCTGGGGTGCCCATTCTAGCATGTGAATTACAGGCCATTTCTCAAATAGACGTCTTTTTTACACACTGTCTTACATTTGGAAGGGAAAATGTAGAGAAAGACAAGGGGCAATAACACTTGTTGTGCTATTCTGTGTTCCCCCAAGTCTCCCGATAAACATGGTACCTCACTTGCGTGGGTAGGCTTAATGCTCGCAACAGGAAAGGCGACATGGACACATCACATTTTTACATTGAAATCTGAAGTGTTTTTTGCAAAGTGCCTAGCTGTGGATTTTGGCCTCTAGCTCAGCCGGCACCTAGGGAAACCTACCAAACCTGCACATTATTGAAAACTAGACACCTAGGGGAATCCAGGATGGGTTGACTTGTGGGGCTCTGATCAGGTTCTGTTACCCAGAATCCTTTGCAAACCTCAAAATGAGGCAAAAAAAACACTTTTTCCTCACATTTCGGTGACGGAAAGTTCTGAAATCTGAGAGGAGCCACAAATTTCCTTCCACCCAGCGTTCCCCCAAGCCTCCCGATAAAAATGATACCTCACTTGTGTGAGTAGGCCTAGTGCCAGTGACAGGAAATGCCCCAAAACACAACGTGGACACATCACATTTTCACAAAGAAAACAGAGCTGTTTTTTGCAAAGTGCCTAGCAGTGGATTTTGGCCTCTAGCTCAGCTGGCACCTAGGGAAACCTAGCAAACCTGCACAGTTTTGAAAACTAAACACCTAGGGGAATCCAAGATGTGGTGACTTGTGGGGCTCTGATCAGGTTCTCTTACCCATAATCCTTTGCTAACCTCAATATTTGGAAATAAAAACACTTTTTCCTCACATTTCGGTGATAGAAAGTTCTGGAATCTGAGAGGAACCACAAATGTCCTTCCACCCAGCATTCCCCCAAGTCTCCAGATAAAAATGTTATCTCACTTGTGTGGGTAGGCCTAATGCCTGTGACAGGAATAGATCACACAACGGTCCCGATCACCTCCCTCACAATTTACTGGAAGGAGTTATCCAATGGGACTCCTCCAACTGAAAAATCACTCCAGGAGTCTGCGCCATTGTCCTATACCTCAGATGCTGTCTCAGTATCTGCTGTCTCAGTCTCTGATCCTATGTCAGAGCTGTCCTCTATAACCCGAGTGACGTCAGCAGCAGTCATCCATCAAGATGCCATCTCTGCTATTGGCTAAACTGTTGCTCTAAAACACTAGCCTACATAGACAGTCACAAAATTGCTGGTGTGTGTGATACGTGCAACAGTAGAGGCCACCTTACCTGTGCTTCTTCCCTCAATCAGCACGTTCTTTCAAGACACTCAAACACCTTGTCACATACCACTCATCACAGTCTTTATCACCTCCTGCGCCCAGTCCAACAATCATTATTGGTGCTCCCACTCCCATGTCCTCCTCCTCGAATTCCCTGATTACCATCCAGCAAACGTGCTCTTCATCTCTCCATAGCCACCCAACACATATATTTCATTTGTATTATAGCGCAGGTAGTGGCTGACTACAAATGTACTCAGCTATTTACATAAAATACAGATTTGCTCTTTGCAGTAGTCATATAAACCTTCTGCGCTTCTTTATGGCACTAAAACTGCCACTAGACAAAAGTCTGATCCTTTTGTAGCAGAAACATAATCACAAGACTTACCTGACTTTTTTATTGCTGCCTAAAAGCTACAGTTAAAATGCGTCAGTTGAAGTATGTGCACTGCTTTGAAGACGCAAGCTGCAACTGCAAGACAACTGGTGGCATATATATATATATATATATATATATATATATATATATATATATATATATATATATATATATATATGTACTGGAAGATGCAGGATCACAAGAAAACAACAGCCAGCCAGGGCAAAAATCTGGATCCCAAAGGATACAAAGAGCCACAAGAAAATGTAATATCCAAGAAAGAAGTGACTCAAACAGATGATCTCATTAAAGAAGAAAAATATATTTCTAATACAACGTTTCAGCTTCCGCCTTCCTTGTACTACCTGAGGAAGGCGGAAGCTGAAACGTTGTAGTAGAAATACATTTTTGTTCTTTAATGAGATCATCTGTTTGAGTCACTTCTTTCTTGGATATCTATATATATATATCTATATATATATATATATATATATATATATATATATATATATATATATATATGGGATATATATATATATATATAGATCACTTTTATATATGGGTCTGGTTTCCTGGGGGCCAATCGCAGCCCCCATGGAAACCACACATGCACTGACAAAAGTGATCCATATAGATATATATATATATATATATATATATATCTATATAGATATATCTATCTACATGGATTTATCTATAGATATATCCATGTAGATAGATATATATATCTATATATATATATATATATATATATATAGATCTGTATTTTTTTTGGTAGTTGTAGGGTTTCCTGGGGGGCCAAAATGCCCCCCAGGAAAACCCTACAACTACTAAAAAAAAGTATTGCCCCCACAGAGAGTCGCCCTGCCCACGGGCGACCCCCTGTCAATTTCTTTATTTAAAAAAAACAAATTAGCCCCTGGGGGTGGCGCGATCGCGCCCCCCAGGGGCCACCAACCTTGAAATTTAAAAATATGGCCCCTGGGGGGGGGGGGGACATTTTCTAAGGGGGGCCGACCCCCCAAGTGAAATGCCTGGTGTCTAGTGGCGTTTCCTGGCCCTCGATCGCAGCTGTTCTGTGATCGAGGGCCAGGAAACGCGTTCAGGAAGGCCTCGTATGAAAGGGGAGAGTCTCCCCTTTCATACGAGGCCTTATCGAACGTGGGGAAGGGTGTTTGGAGCAGTTTTCCCCTTCGGAGCAGGAAGCGGCCCTACGGAAAACAACACTGTGACATCAGCGTGCCTCGCAGCGCGCTGACGTCACAAAGGGGCGTGTGGGGGGCGGGGGGAGAAACGGAAGCGCTTCCGTGTCTCCCAGGGCTTTAAAAAAAATAATAAAAAAATCCTCAGGTGCGAACCCCCTCCCTGGTGTCGGCCACTGGTCGTGACCCGCACCAGGGAGGTAGTGCGGGCGTCGGCCAGTGGCCGACGCCCGCACTTAACGGGTTAATCTTGTTGAGACTCGTTATATTGATTTTATCATCATGGATATATTTTTGGGAATTTTGGAAATACTAGAATGCATCAACACATTTTACTAAATGATTCTTCAAAGAAATGATACCTAAAATTTCACAGTAGTTTAACAAAAATGCTTTTTCCCTATTTGCATTTTTTAATGAACGTTTTGATTTTGAAAGCAAATAATCCTTAATCTTGCTTTCAAGTTTCTACAAATATTTGCATCAAATCAGAGAGCATTCTAGGAGCATTATATGTAGGCCCATATTGTTAAAGTTTGCAAATGCGTGTACACATTTTAATATTGGACCTACTATCAGTAGAGCAGTCCAAGCTTACAACACTTCCTTAGCGAACTCGCCCTAATAATAAAGGCTTTGCATTACAGAACCATAAATACAAGTTCAAGAATCATTAACATATGGACACAAATGTCTAGAATTAAGCTAACAATGCTCTTTCCTGATCCACAAGGTGGTAAGCTGGCAGCCAAAGGGTTTGTGCTGCAGGAGGTTGGGCCTACTTGTCCCACGGACAAAACATATATGAAAGCTTGTTGTCCTTTGCCCCATACAATATGTCCTTGGTGTCAGATTGTAGGAATTCAACAACCCTGATGTCATTTTTTATTTACTTTATAAGCTATGCTCCACAGCAGCTCAACTGCTGTGAAACATGTAAAAACATTAACAAAGCTAAGACTTTGCATAACCGACACCTGATGGCTTTGTCAATGCTTTTTTCCCCCCTTTGCGTTGTTTTCAGTTTCAAGTCCACGGAAACAAACCAGTAAATTAGGCTGCAGGTGGAATGGCACTTAACAGGTTAAATCTGGGAGCCAAGTGATTGCTGTCAAACTTCTGGAAGTAATTTAAAAAGAGATTTGCGAACTACATCAGCCTTATTTTCCGAAACAGATTCTGTCTGTTTCTTGGTGAGTTAGGTATATTTCCTCTATTTCCCCAAATGAGAGGTGACTTCACAATCGGGTATTCCGGTGTGCATGTATTTTGAATTGAAAATTCGATCAGCTTTCTTTTTGTTACTTGTATGTACACAATACATTTGCATCGCATTCAGGCTTATGGGTAATTTAATAATTTAAAATTACTATTGGCATGTGATTGCACATCGCCAGGAGTATATCATGGGGACAGTTTTGGACTTTAACTTGCTGATGCATTCTGGGAGTTACAGTCTTGATCCACTTGGAATGCGGAGCATTAAAATATACGAATGCACAGGGCTTTAAAAAGAGAGTTGACAACTACAAACGTTATGTCTTAATATTTAGTTATGTCTCAGCTCAGCATCCTGTGATTCTTGGCAACTCACTCTGCCTACGACAATGAATGTGCCCTTGTGTAATGTAACTGGTGCTCATGTAAAGCACTGCAATACCTTCGATCATGTTTGTGCTACGGAAAACTGCAAAGCCAAAACAAAAAGCAGCAGCAAGGGAGGTTGAGGTGGACGGTTCAAGCAGGGAAGCAGGAGGGTATGGGGAGACGGGCAAGCAAAGAGGATGGGAGAAAGCAACTGTTTGCCCACATGTTCTCCACCTCCCTCCCCCCACCGGCATTCCTCCGCACCATGCAATGTTTCTTCGAGCTATGCAGATGCTGTTTATGAAGCTGGCATCACTGGTGACCAAGTATGTTTTGAAGAGGTGGGGTGCCTCTATTCAGCCACTGTGTTAAGACTGGCAGATTTTCCAAACATTTAACGATTTTTTTTTCAGAAGCGCGCAACAATGAGCCCTCCCCACACTTGCAACCACTCCCATCCCCACCACACACAAGAAAATAAGAGTAAGGGGCACGTTTATTTAGCCGATGTATTAGGACAGGCAGATCTAACTCTAAAGCAAGGAAGGCAGGTCGTCCTTGCCCACACTCGGACCCCCAACGAGTGCATTTCCAGCCGGGCTCTGCTCTGAAATGGTACTGCCTGGTGGCAGTTGTTTATGGAACGGAGTCTGGGAAAAATGGGGCTGCATGCACGCGTGCAGGAAAGTCATAAGTAGCTGTCAATAGTGCAACGGGAGTAGTGGCACAGGGTCAGAGTGCCAAAATGCACTGTAATTAGAGCACCAAGAAATTCACAAAATGCATATTGTTCAGCTACCACACAAATACAACATGCATAATAAATTCAGTATCATGTATATGCACCACACATAAATGTGTCATCCATGTCTTCAACACTTCTGAACTCAATTGGAAGAGAAACTCGGTGGGAGGTTTGTGGGGTGGGTTTAGCAGTACAGGGGAGTGAGAGGAGGACGGGAGAGTGCAATTAGAAAGAAAAAATACTGTGATTCGGTGTCAGAAGACACAAACAGGCTGGATTACTAGCTTCAGCTCCCAAAAAGATATGCAGTCGACAATCGTGCTGCATGACAAAGAAAAAAGTAGCTTGAGTAAGAGGGATCACATCTGCAACAAGAATGAGTACTTGGTCCACATTCCACAGAATTGAAAATAAATGAAATAAAAATAAATTGATGAGAAACTAACATGAAACAACACGCCCAAAATAATAAAAAGCAAGATAAACAGAGTGGCAAGTAGGAAAACAAATGGAAAGTTGGAGGCGAGCACTAAGCCCCTTTTAAAGATTTTTTTTTTTTTACTTACAAAAGACTTCACAAGCACAGCACAAGCACTGTGCAGGCAAAACCTGAAAAAAGAAGGTTTGGGCCTGGCTAAATGTTTATATTGCAGATCAACATGGCAGTTTTAAACTGCACATATAGGCAGCAATGGCAGGCCCAGGACATGTTTTAAGTGCTTCTAAAGTGGGTGGCACAATCAGTGCTGCCGGCCCACTAGTATCATTTAATTTACAGGGCACAAGTAGTGTAGCCAATTTGACCATGCTTTAAGGAGGGAGCACAAGCACTTTGGCACTGGTAAAATGCACAGAGTCCTGATGCCAACAAAAATAGGAGGAGTGAAGGCAAAAAGTTTGGGGATGAGCCTGCAGAAAGGGCAAAGTCGAACAGCAGTATAAGACGAAGAGAACTCCAATGCCACGCATCCTTCACAAATTCATCAAGTATCCCAAATAATTGCCCTCTAAGGTCATCATCACAAGTTGAGTGGTATATGGCGGGATATTAACCACATTTGGTAAATACTATTACCACAGGGCAAGCTACTTACCTTGTGTGGAAAAATACTCCTACTCTAAGGGTTCAAGAGGAAAACAAGGAAGTGTGCATAGTTTGTTTTTAACACAACAAATTCTGCACTCTTTGCATTTTTCCATGCCCATTCCCTAACTAATTTTAGCAGGCTTGACCTGCAGTAATTTATTAGGGAAAAATGCAATAGTATGACAATTTTCCCATTACTCATAATTCTGAAGCATCGGTATTCAGCTCTTAACTTGCAATGAGGGCCTAAGAAGACTGCCCTATCTCTCACAACAAATGTCCCACCCATATAAACCCCTGAAGGGGAACTGGGAGTCAAGCCTTTGGTGACAGGAAGGCAGCATAAATAATCATGACTTATTCCAATTAACACTAAACCCAAAATATTGAGCAATGATCATGACTACTATTATTAATGTTAATTCAACAGGTCATTCTTTGCACCCCATTGCGATTGGCCACAAACATACTGATGGTGGTCTGCAATTAAAACTGCCCCCACCTGGACAGTTTCCCCGTTAAGAATGTATTATCACTTCCTCTGAGGTAGAAGTGACTTATCAATGGTATGCTACCGCAATTGCAGTCAAAACCGGTGATATATCTTCTCACAAATATCAATTAACAGAGAAAACGTCCCTTTTATGCCCGTAGATACAACCGATTATCAGCATTCCTGCCTCATCCTCTGTTAGGCCAAACCACTTAGTACTCTCCTCTCCTCATATTTATTAAGCCACCTTACCTGCTTTACTCCAGATTTCATAAAGTCTCTTCTGCACAGAAATACCCGTGAAACATCTTCAGTCAGTGATCTATATTCTATGCTTTTTAAATTGTTGTCTTGGTAGTACACCTGTATTATTACTATCAAAATAGTTTTTGCAGCCTGAAGAGTTCCCTCTCAGCCTTAGTAGCCAACATTACCTTCTCCTTCTCTATGACAACTCAGAGATCACACAGCCCCTAAAAAAACTGCCTTGCAAACCTTCCATAACACCACCTTCAATCAGACCAGCCCAATTTTCTGTGTAGAGGGATGATCAGTAGAATCGCTGAGCCTATCCACCAACTACTTATCATTTAATTCCCTTCTGTTAAAGCTCAATTTCATGCCGGCTTGACACCATATGGACTAAAGACTCCTCATATTGGAAAGGGGTCTGAAATACCACAGGCAAGGAATCATAAAACACCAAACATATGCGAGGTTGGCAGTGGTGTAAGAAACTTATGCACCTCAGAGAAATATAAAATAGTTTCTTTCCTTGGGTATGCTTGACACTGGATGTTCACAAACCTGAAGGCTGATGTAAATCCACTCAAGCGTACATCTCCTTTTGTAGCCTAACAACAGATCCAGACCTATTTGCCCTATCATCCAAGGTCAAGTTGAGTTCCCCTCCAACAATTACCACTCCATCTGGGAACTGTAATAAAACGTGTCCAATTTTACTCAGTGAAGCCAATTGAAGTGTCAGAGGGATACAGACCGACATCAGAGCCACCTGTTTCCCACCCCAAGTGCTAGTAACTTGTAGCATAATAGCACACACTTCATTTGGGATAAGGGCCTCCGATTTACCCATCAATATAACAAGATTCAGATAGTTTGATGTGAATCCTCCTTGCACCAGGGTTTAGAGCACCCGTCTAAGCAGTACATGGCCATTATTGCGACTAATATGTGTCACTTCAGGAATACAACATCCAGTCCATGTCATCCTGCTCTTCATCTTACCCCTAGTCCATTCACAGTGCATAAAACGAAGTTCCACTTTCCAAGCGTCCCCACAGCCATAGTGTTATGTCCAAGCTGCTACTGGTCAGCAGCCCATCCTAGACACCATACTTCAACTCCTGCCATCCGTATCCGTGAGTCAGTTCACAAAGCAACCAAATACTTCCATCTACGCTGGCTCAAAACTACTTTCAACCTCAATGCATGGTGTGCCTGTTGCCCAAAGTGTTGCACATCAATGTTACCAAACAGATAAGAAGGAGGAAAGAAAACAACCATTTCCCTTCATACTGCATTATTTTGGAACCCTCACAGCAACAACAAAGGCCCAGCTCTTGAACAGAAAGGAGCAGTAACTACATTATTATATTAAGACAGCAGGTTACCTCATCTCTGCGACACTGAATAACAAAGAAAAAGGAAAAGGGGGGGGTAGGAGAAAATAAAAACAGCTCGAACCAATGTATGAAAGAAGTTTAACACAACACTGTATTGAATCTACTCAACGAGAGGGCAAGAATTTTGCAGTTGGGACATCACTGTTGGGCAGCAGGTGTCAGATCCCGAATTCTGCCTCTTGGCTACCTGGTCTACCACAGACTCAGCACACACACCAGCATCCCACGCTACACATTCAGTGTTGAGTTAATTCCATGGGCCCTCTGTTGGTAGTCACCTCTTGCACTAGCCTCACACCAGACCCAGACACCATGAGAAGAGATGAAGTGACACAACAGTTAATCCACACAACAAGAAATCTGGTAGGGAACAACTTCATATTTGTAATGCTCCTGGCTCTGGCTCTACACTAATTTTATACTGCTTGAGTTAAGTTAGGGTGAATTTAAAAAATACTCCTCCAACCTCCTCAATCCTTTTGGGGGAGGGGTTGAGGGGCATGCACTCATCCTGCAGTGTAGTATGCCGCCCCTGCCTCTGTATTTGAGTAAACAGAACATAATTGCCCTAAGTGGGAGAACCTGAGTTCTATGTGCACTCTCCAATATGAATATTTGACAGGTCACTTGGTTGGAGTGTGTTCAGGGTAAGAGATTCAATTAGAAAGTATGCACTACAACCCAACACCCGCGCAGGTAACCCAACAATGCATTGATTGTTCCTGCAGGAACACCTCTCAGCATCTTCAGCACTACTGTTGTCTTTATAGTTAGATCAAGTCCTAAGTACCACCCACATTTGTTTTCTTGAGAGACAAGTGCCCTGATATAGGCTTTACTCCAGTGTCCCTACTCTGACACTTTATGGTTATCTGTACAGATCAGTTTGACACCCATCTTCAACAAGCCTATCTTCTGTTCAAATGCTGATATCGGTTCTTATACTGCAGCCAGAACCTCTTTTAACAAGGGGTTTGAGATAGTAAGCAAACTTATTGCAGGTGACGGCACAGTTGATTGAGGCCTTGAGGAGATTCTTCTGAAAAGACATTTTGCCAGCTCATTTTGCTGCATATAACATGTTCCTTTGTCAACGCTCATAATACTAGATCCAGAGCACAATAAGTGGGAACTCATTCACCAAGGAGAATGACCAATCTCTTACAGGACAGAGCAGATGTCTCCACCATGCTCGTTGTAGGCGTATTTGTCCACTTTAAATGCTTGCAGTGAAGCAACAGTACTCCTAAAAACCTCCCTCCACTTGATACAGTCACAGGGCAATTACAATAAAAGGATGAGTGATGTTCTCAGAGCAACGGCCCACCAGCCAGATTCAAGGCCACTAGGCTGTCCCTTGAGCTTGTTTGCAGGCTCAAATTTCCTACTGTCAGAAAATTTCCAGGAGGAAAATCCATCCAAAAATGAGAAGTTACTGAATGGACTGCATGCAGTAAATTTGATTCTGTGGTAATTCCCCAATTAAGTAGTGGACCTAATGGTGCAGTTTTTTTAAACGCCCCACCCATTGAGTTACCGTTTCTGCTAGTAATGGTATGTCAGGCACAGACGTTACAGTCACATTCACCAATCACTCGTACTGAGTGAAACACAAATGCATTGCTTTTATTCACATTTTCTTAAGGTAGGCTTCCAAATGGGAGAAAGTGAAAAACTGAAGTAAGCAATAATCATCCCTGTGAAAAGGTCGCCATCCTCCCTAAGTTTCTACAGGATAACTGTTTGCGCAATCTCAGATTTCACCACAGGAAAAGAAAAGAACACACAACCACACATGGCTATTGCTCAAAAGCCACTGTTTTTTCTCAATTGCTGTTTTAAGATGTTACAGTCTGTCACTGGTTAAAAAACATGTATAGCCACTTACACTTAAAAAGATGAAAGCATAGTCATTACAGGTAATGGAAGACAGATGACTGTGCACTTGTCAACCATCACATGACCTCCTCAGACTCAGTCAGAGCAGCTGGAGGTCCAGATGTGCTTTACTGACATCCTAGTCAGATTCGGAATAAAGAGTAAAATGCAGGCAAATCTCACAGCTGAAATAAAAGATGAATCAAGGACGGGCAATGCTGGGTGATTGCATGACACTTCTTGCATTGTATGTCATGGAAAACTCTTAGAATGTACCAGCCTATGATTCTATGCTGAAATATTGCATGAATTTCTTTTCCATCAACTGTCTTTTTTTTTTTTTAAAGAAGTCTTTAAAGAGTGTCTTTGTGGAATCGTTTGCCTGAGATGTATTCCCATTGCATTTCTGCAGAGTATTAGACCCGTCAGCTTGAACCTAGGACTTATCCAAGTCCACTGCCGCCCAGAGGTTTGGACTTTCACTCCTGGTTGTAAATTAATGTTCATTACCATTAAGGATAGGGTAGATGTGAACAGACAAGTTGGGAAATATGGAAAACATGTAAAACAAATTTAAGAATTAAACAGTCATGACCCGATTGGGCGTGACTGTTTAATCCCAATATCTGTATGGCACTGCCCCCACAAAGAATGGGAGTAAGAAGGAAACTTAGAAGCAGTGGAAGAACATCAGCCCACTTGGGGGGGTGACTGTTTAATTTTTATAACTGTTGAGCCAACCCCCATCACACTATGAAAGAGTGTCAATTAATGAAATAACAACGTACACTGAATTGTGATGGGGTTAAGGTACTAATGGTGTTGAAAAGTTTTATTTGGAATGATTGGTGATTATTTGTATTTGCTTTACATCAGGAGGGAAATTGGGATCATCTGGTGTGCCTCCGTTGATCAGTCACAGTGGACATTGTGGATCAGCAACCATGTGATGGACTATGCGCAATATTTGTAGCGGTATCCTTTCCCATTATGATGAGAGGAAATGTATGGAACATTTGAGCTGGATTTATAAAGGTTCAACTTGCATTCAGGTAGATAGAATATAGAAATTCGCAATGAGACCTCTCCAATAATGTATTATAATCTTTAATTGATATTGTGGGCTTATATCAGTATGCTGCTTTTTACAACATAGATGTTTTAAGATGGCTGCCATTTTCATTTTTGCACTTACACTTTGTCAGTGTGACTTGTCTATATTTATTTTTAGATATTGATGGTCACATGAAGGTTATAAAGTGGGATATGGGGATCAGTGCACTAACACTGACAAAGGCTTAGTGCCGAAACACAGCTGTGTTTTTTGCCAAAAAATGAACTTTTAATTATACGCCCCGTGGCCCGTATTTCTCTTGGAAAGGTATTTGGTGATTTCTGGTTTCTACCCCACGGACATTTGTTACCTACCGCACGAGACAGAGATATATATCGTGTGCGGAAAAGGCATCTGAGTGGTAAAGGCATGTGTGGCAAAGAATGCTGCCCAACTTAGAGCCACGCAAAATCCCACAGAATTAATTAGCATATCTCGAGGGGGGTGCATCTACCTACTCTATCCAAGGAGGATAGACAGCTGCTTGAGGGAGAAATAACAGAGGATGAGATCTCTGAAGCCATCACAGACATGCGCTATAATGAAGCTCAGGAGGATGAAGGATTCCTCGCTGAGTTTTATAAATAAAATAAACAGATAATGACCCGACTAGTGCATTAAGTCCGTAAACAAAAAGGAGCCCTGAATATAACAAAGCAATTATCAGCCTTATTTTAAAGATGGACTAATATCCCACCCAATGTGCCAGGTAAAGTCCTGCATCATTAATTAATACCAGCATAAAGGTACTGTCCAAAAGTGTTAGCGACCTGGCTACAGAAGGTTTTATCAAACCTTATCCATGACTGCAGGTAGGATTTGTACCCGGTCGATTATCCAGGAACCTTTTGCGATTATTGGAAAACGTACTGTAGCGGGTGACAGGAAAACTGTATGACAAAATACTGTTATCCATGGATGACGAAAAGACATTCGACTGAGAGAAACTAAGGCCCATATTTATACTTTTTTAGCGCCGCATTTGCGTCATTTTTTACGCAAAAGCGGCGCAAACTTGCAAAATACAATTGTATTTTGTACGTTTGCGCCGTTTTTGCGTCAAAAAGTGGCGCAAATGCGGCGCTAAAAAGGTATAAATATTGGCCTAAGTACTTATTCTGCACACTGATAAGAGTAAGGATAGGTCTGAACTTTCGGCAAAGGTACAGCGGCTGCACTTCGACCCCGAGGCACAAATTGAGGTGGAGGTCCTATGTCACAGACCTTTGCTATACACAGATGAACACAATAGGGCTGCCCCGTAGCCCCACTTTTATTTTTACTAGGCCTTGACCCATTATCAACTGCCATTCATCAAAATGACCAAATAAGGGTATTGAGACAGTAGTAGGACACACCAAAATTATGTTCTATACAGACGACATAATTCTTGTGCTTAGTGATCCCAGTGGCTCACTGCCTCATCTTATAACATTAACTGACGCCTTCTTGATTTTCTCCAAGTAAGAGTGAAATACTCCACATAATCAACAGCCCGTCCATGGTTTTATCTGGAAGGAATCTCGTTTTAAATACTAGGGCATTCTGGTCAGTAAAAGTTTGGAAAACATGGTCACATATAGTCTGCAATCGCTAGTGACAAAAATGGAAAATGAATTCCTTAGATGACCCTCTCTTCAACACTCACTAGGGGGCTAATACAGACAGTAAAAATAGTGCTGGCCCTCAGGTTTGGTAACGTTCTAGGAATGATGTTGATTCTTGCGCTTAAAGGATGCTTCATGCTTGAAACAAAGGCATCAAAGCGCTCATATGGGCAGGTAGGAAACCCAGACTCATACTCTCAAAACTGCATGCAGATATAAGGACGGAAGAACTACAGCTACTATGCACCCGTATTATCTTGCACATCACTTATCGCAGCTGGTGTATTTACTGGTTACTAATGATCGGCAGCTAGCATGGGTATCTGTGGTGCACGCTGCAGTAAAGGCACCACCTGAACTGTGAATATAGTAATGAAGCTACGGTCTCTAACGCATGCGCACCTATAAAGAAGGTGACTGGCTGAGCTGGCGATTTTCACATAAATTACTGGGTGTGGACGGCTGTTTGTCCAATATGGGCATTATGATAGAGCTTAAGGTGGTTAGATGTATGCAGTGGGACAGGAGGGGGATATAGACACGAGGGCACCTTTTCGAGGGGGGCATACTTAAGTTCTTTTAGACGTTTTGTTCAGACTTTACACTTCCATGATCAAAGCACTGGAAATATAATCTTTTATGACACTGTTTCAGAAACTGGCTTGAACGAGGTCCCATCAAAAGACTCAAGTAACTGTTTCAGAAATATGTGAATACATGGACGAGTCCAGAAGTACAGTTTTCAATATGTACAAGATCCTCATAAATGCATTATACTCGACCAACACGAGACTCAAGATTAAGAGATACTGGCAAATGAGATAAATGTGTAATATAGAGATGTAGAACAGTTGGTTCCTATGGACAATCATGACTGCACCTTGAGGGAAGCCAGAGTGAAATACTCGTCATACACATTTAAAAAAAAAACCGAATCGCATGAGACGATAATTGCGGGAGATGCACGAGTAAGGAATGTGACCTTTACCACATACTATGTTCCTGTGTATGACTGACACAATCCTGGAAGATATGGCACACATTTCACAAAACTAGTCTATACCTCTTTGTAGAAATGGCTATTATTATGTACAAGGCTGAAGGTTGTAATATACACAGAGAAGAGAACAAAAAGGAAATAGCAATTGTCATAGTTATAGTATTGCATAACTATCTTCCCAGTCCACCCGTTCATCACTAGATCCAATACTGTATCGGCATAAAGTCCATATATAACACAATATAAATAGCACTATAATACGTAACCTCTCATAAAACTAATAAAGAAATGCATGTAAAAAAAGAAAAATCGAACAACAGATAAGTCCCTCGGCTATGCTATGGAAGAGGGAATGAGAAGTGGTAATTGCTCTTATCCAGAAAAGCTAGAACAAAGCTCACCCGAAACAGAAGCCATAAAACGTCATTTGTATTTCCTTTTCACGCCAGCCTTACCACAGTAAAAGACAACATTTCAAATGAGTCTGTGATTGTTTCATCAATTGTAAAACAGAGGATTTGGAAGTATATGACCCTCACAACACCTGTATTCATGTTATTGTAAATAAACTATTTTTTCAAAGAATAGGGTGCCAAAGTATAGTGCACCTACACTGCATAATCAAAACGGGATTCTATAAAATGTTTCACTAGGGTATCAGGGTCAGTCTGGCCTACAGGCCAATCTGGCACTGCCTGAGGAAAAGGTCCGATAGGTCAGTGAGTGGGCCCTTCTCGGGGTGGGTGTGGGTGTGGGTGTGGGGGGTGGGATTGGGCTTTTTTATGGACAGGTGGGCCAGTTTTTACTGTTCCCATACACTGCAAAACACCTAAACAGTATGCCTTTACAAGTTAAAACAAGTAAAAAAAATACTTCGCTATTTGGAAACGTGGGGCACTTTTTAAGCTACCTGATTCGCTAATGAGGGACACTTTTATTTTGTTGCCTGGGCTTCTTTCCTGTCCCTTCCCGACCCTGTGGGGGATAAGAAAACTACAATAAAATGTGCCTTCCTTTGCTAAATTTTGACAAGGCATTTAAAAGTATGTTCAACCAGCTATTTATAAATTAAAGCCACGGCCATTGCACTTAAATAGACACACTGAAAATTGTTTTATTCTGTGATGCTCTGAGCTCAAATAAAGAAGTGCTAACATTACAAGTTTGATGTGGTGGTTTGTTGCCTTAGATCATCATGAAATCAAAATGCTGATATCTGAAAATCTTGTTTCATGCATGGTCTTTTCATTTGTTGATGATTACGCTTATCTGCTGCGGAAATATGAATGAAACTTTGGAATTGCACCTGTGCTTAGTCATTTATAGCATGTTTTTTATTTTAACCACATTAATGGAATTATTAGGAAAGGAGGAAGGAATCGAATACTCTAGAAAGAATGGATTGTGGGATCTGAGGCAAAACAGCGTCACCAAGTGGTATCTCTCAGACCTATAACAATTATTTTAACTTGTGGCAAGGGTAACAGATCATGGCAGAGCAGAGATTGGAGTCTATGTAGAACTGTCCACAAGAAAAAATAATTTGTGTCTAATGGAAGATTGCATATGTTTGCTGCAAGTTACCTGATGGTAGTGTGAGGGAAGCATAGACCCCTGTGTTTGAGGAAAGAGATTGCATGGTCATGCTGTTTGCATTGCCACTTCCCATTATGTGGTGGAGAGAGACATGCACAACTGTGAACTGCAGTCCATGGTGTTTCTTTTTAGGGAAATTTAATAATTAGTTTACGAGTATTGGTCGGGGTTCAGTAAGGGGGCAAGTAGCGAAAGCTGCTTGTGGAAGAACTACCTATCAGGAATCGGGTTATGGAAAAGCTTTAAAGGAATCACTGATTTGTTTTTAAAGATTCCTGTTTGAGAAAATATCTGGGGGAAACAGGCAGCGGTCTGCAGGATCACTGCCTACTTCCCCATACCTCTATGACACTTATTTCCTGGGGCAGTTGACATCATTCAGCTATGGGGAAGGTACCCAATGGGGACTCCTGCCCCTTAGCTACCACCTCATTTAAGGTGTCAGTGAGCAATGAGTTGCACCTGCAAAAGGTCTTGTACCTCTAGTCCCACGTTTCCCACCAAAAGGCTCTACACAGAAACTACGGGGGTCTCTGAACATCGGAACGCTGATAGCCACACATACAGCAAAGGTCCATTACAAAGCTCTGCGTGACCCAACCTCAATCAAATATTATCAAGATATCTGTTACCCTTTATTGGCATCTGCCACAAGATAGACAGAGACTCCTAGCATTCTAGGATTTTCCCTGATGAATTCACCAATGAAACCCTTATTTATTATGTAGGTCTAACTCCTTGTATTGCCAATAATGAGGGTGGATATTAGAAGGCACCTTTAATTACCTTGAGAAGGAAGAACCTTCTCTTGTTGGAAGTCCTCCTTTCCTTCTCCATAACTGTGTTGGTTAAATCACCTATGTTCTTTGACAGGGTTTTCATCTTTCTAATTCACAAATTTAAAAGATTCTTCAATGGAATACCTTGATTATCCTATCAGCAGTCAACAGCCTAACATTTGTAGTCTATACAGGGAGTGCAGAATTATTAGGCAAATGAGTATTTTGACCACATCATCCTCTTTATGCATGTTGTCTTACTCCAAGCTGTATAGGCTCGAAAGCCTACTACCAATTAAGCATATTAGGTGATGTGCATCTCTGTAATGAGAAGGGGTGTGGTCTAATGACATCAACACCCTATATCAGGTGTGCATAATTATTAGGCAACTTCCTTTCCTTTGGCAAAATGGGTCAAAAGAAGGACTTGACAGGCTCAGAAAAGTAAAAACTAGTGAGATATCTTGCAGAGGGATGCAGCACTCTTAAAATTGCAAAGCTTCTGAAGCGTGATCATCGAACAATCAAGCGTTTCATTCAAAATAGTCAACAGGGTCGCAAGAAGCGTGTGGAAAAACCAAGGCGCAAAATAACTGCCCATGAACTGAGAAAAGTCAAGCGTGCAGCTGCCACGATGCCACTTGCCACCAGTTTGGCCATATTTCAGCGCTGCAACATCACTGGAGTGCCCAAAAGCACAAGGTGTGCAATACTCAGAGACATGGCCAAGGTAAGAAAGGCTGAAAGACGACCACCACTGAACAAGACACACAAGCTGAAACGTCAAGACTGGGCCAAGAAATATCTCAAGACTGATTTTTCTAAGGTTTTATGGACTGATGAAATGAGAGTGAGTCTTGATGGGCCAGATGGATGGGCCCGTGGCTGGATTGGTAAAGGGCAGAGAGCTCCAGTCCCACTCAGACGCCAGCAAGGTGGAGGTGGAGTACTGGTTTGGGCTGGTATCATCAAAGATGAGCTTGTGGGGCCTTTTCGGGTTGAGGATGGAGTCAAGCTCAACTCCCAGTCCTACTGCCAGTTCCTGGAAGACACATTCTTCAAGCAGTGGTAGGAAGAAGTCTGCATCCTTCATGAAAAACATGATTTTCATGCAGGACAATGCTCCATCACACGCGTCCAAGTACTCCACAGCGTGGCTGGCAAGAAAGGGTATAAAAGAAGGAAATCTAATGACATGGCCTCCTTGTTCACCTGATCTGAACCCCATTGAGAACCTGTGGTCCATCATCAAATGTGAGATTTACAAGGAGGGAAAACAGTACACCTCTCTGAACAGTGTCTGGGAGGCTGTGGTTGCTGCTGCACGCAATGTTGATGGTGAACAGATCAAAACACTGACAGAATCCATGGATGGCAGGCTTTTGAGTGTCCTTGCAAAGAAAGGTGGCTATATTGGTCACTGATTTGTTTTTGTTTTGTTTTTGAATGTCAGAAATGTATATTTGTGAATGTTGAGATGTTATATTGGTTTCACTGGTAATAATAAATAATTGAAATGGGTATATATTTGTTTTTTGTTAAGTTGCCTAATAATTATGCACAGTAATAGTCACCTGCACACACAGATATCCCCCTAACATAGCTAAAACTAAAAACAAACTAAAAACTACTTCCAAAAATATTCAGCTTTGATATTAATGAGTTTTTAGGGTTCATTGAGAACATGGTTGTTGTTCAATAATAAAATTAATCCTCAAAAATACAACTTGCCTAATAATTCTGCACTCCCTGTAGGCATGACTTTGTGGTAGGGCTAGAATGAGTAAAAGAGGTAATTGAATGGGTGGAAAAGGGTAACTGGTGACAGACTGTATGATCATCTTCTTTTCTTTACCTCCTCCACCACCCATTCCTGACGTTTCCTTAAACACACAATTGCGTGCTACACCACAGACCAACAAGCTTCCATGCCTGGATACTCTGTTTATTCTTTTTTACAAGGGCAAGCATTCAGAGTCGACTAAGCGCACTATGGCTCCTGCGAGGGTCAATTGAGGTAAGTGCCTGAGATGTTCTCCCTTCATAAACCTCTAAAATGAGGATGATACTAGCAGCCCTACTCCTCCGCTCTTGAAATTACAAAGAAGACTCAAAGGGAACCTCTAGCATAACAAATCTATATCCTTCAATCCACCCAGCCTATCTTTGTCACGTCAAGGTTGCTATACAAAGGGAAACAGGTATTGGAAGTAACTATCAGCAGTAGATACGTGAGCTCCAATCAATGTAGCAAATGTCAACTCACTAAACTTGAATGGCTTCTCTTCCACATTCCAACTCTACACACACTCCTCAGGATTCACACTAGAATAGATTCTCCCATCCACATATAATTAAGTGAACAAAGTGGCACATTTCTATTGATATGCTTTTAAATCCTACAGCTCATCTCACCTTATCAACTCAAAATAGCCGTTCACACGCTTGTTTCGAGATTGCACTTTGCGAATGCCATACTGGCTGTGTGTCTACAACATCCACTCCTCTGCCCAAAACTATCCTCCACTTAGCAACTAGACAGGTTAATTCCACAAAGTAATTCAAGGCATCATCCCCTTTCTTCGAGACCTTCATTAGCTCCCCACTGTGCCAGAATACAAGTGAAAACATGCTGCCTAGTTCACAAAGCCATCCCCTTCTTGAATGTCCCTGGAAAAGGTGCCACAGTGCCACCCTGAAGAGGGTAGTGTACATGAAAGGTATCTCTTGACTCCTTAAGATGGCTACAGTTAGGGGAAAAAAAAAAAAAAGTAAAAAAAAAAAAATCTCCTCTACAATATAGTGGGTCGATTGAAAATGGAGATCATCAGCAAGGCACCCAACTCCAACAAAATCAGGGAGGAGAAAAGAGGCATACATAAATCAAGAGTTGGAATACTAGAAGACAATAATTGCTAAAAAAAGATTGCCTGAAGAAAACAATCATGGACAAAAATAGCAAGGGAGTAAATAATGCAAGAAAAAAAGCATTGAAAACGTGCTGAGACATCATCATCTCTTGAGCCCCTCGTTATATGTGCTTAAACATGATCTGACATTACAGCAAAAGCCTACTGCATCTAGGATTAAGAGTCTCAGATATCATCCTATGGACATACCACCATCTTGGAAAGATTGTTTACAAGGTTTGTCCACACTCCTTTCCTGGCATTAATGGAAGAAGCTCAAGTTTGACATTGTTTATACCACAATGAATTCTGCAGTTCCATCAATACACTTAGGGGGTCATTCCGACCCCGGCGGGAAACCGCCAAAAGACCGCACCGCGATCAAATGACCGCGGGGGTCATTACAACTTTCCCGCTGGGCCGGCGGGCGATCTCCAAAAGATCGCCCGCCGGCCCAGCGGGAAAGCCCCTGCAAAGAGGAAGCCGGCTACGAATGGAGCCGGTGGATTTGCAGGGGTGCGACGGGTGCAGTGGCACCCGTCGCGATTTTCAGTGTCTGCAAAGCAGACACTGAAAATCTTCATGGGGCCCTGTTAGGGGGCCCCTGCACTGCCCATGCCAGCGGCATGGGCAGTGCAGGGGCCCACAGGGGCCCCACGACACCTGTTCCCGCCAGCCTCTTCCTGGCGGTGTAAACCGCCAGGAACAGGCTGGCGGGAAGGGGGTTGGAATCCCCATGGCGGCGCTGCAAGCAGCGCCGCCATGGAGGATTCCCTGGGCCAGGGGAAAACCGGCGGGAAACCGCCGGTTCCCCTTTTCTGACCGCGGCTTTACCGCCGCGGTCAGAATGGCCCGGGAAGTACTGCCAGCCTGTTGGCGGTGCTTCCTCTGCCCTCCACCCTGGCGGTTTGAAACCGCCAGGGTCGGAATGAGGGCCTTAATGTTCAGTGCTGCAAGCAAATCAGTTCACACCCCTCTCAGTAACTGTGAGCACAGATATATCAGAACAATATAGGCAGGGGGGATGCCCATCCAGGAGCTACATGTGTCCAACAAAGCCCTGTCAGACAGCGCATGGAGCGCTCCCTTTCTCCAGTAAGATCTTGGTACTGCTCTAAGGGATGCTCTGTGCATACATTTAGGCACACGGGCAAAACATCACATTTTAAAACTTCTCCTGCCTCAAAATAATTATTTTCAGGAACAGGCCCATCTACATGGAAATCTCTCACCACCCCCCAATAAAAACACTAAATGAACCTAAGTCCACATACAGGTTTTGGAAGGCAACCAAAAGCACTCTTGTGCAGACAACTACTAACCTAGAATCCACTTGACGTTATAGGGTGTCTGCACTGGCTCAGTCATCTCAGTCAGTCTCCCTCTTTCTATGTTTCGACAATTACTACCCTTCACCATTTTGATGTAACCCCACTGTTATTTGTAAAGTGCCAAAATGCCTACTGATTCGGTCGTGCTATACAGGTGTTAAAAAAAAGGAAAGTAAAAACAATGCTCACCTTCCATTTATAATGACATATTTTTATTTATAAATGACATTCCCATACTGATCAAAAGGTAGCTAATCCTTGTTTCAGATTATTGATATTGATACTGACAGCAGGCACAATCCCCTGATGGAGTTGAAGCTCCGGGTTCAATTTGACTAAGTGGATTTGAAATCATGTGCTCAAGGCAGTCTGATAATTAGAAAATGCACTAGACTTGGACGAGACATTTTCGATTGCCCATCTAAACAACTCACTAAAAGAGGAGCCAACCGTCATTGCTAAAACCAACCTTATAAAAGCACATATTCAAACAGAGGACTGCCTCAAGAACCGAGGATAATACCTCTGGAGGATATGCTAGAAGAAAATGATACATTGCTTACCCATATGGCAAGAAGAATGTTGAAGTTTAGTGAATTATGGAATCCAGAGTACAGATTATTAGGGCACAGAAACAGCTTCATAATGTTTGAAGTCAAGCAGGTAAACTAATTGCTTGGTTTAAAAAGTGCAAAGAAATATTGAAATACATTCCTGAAATTTGAGGAAGTACTGGTACAAAGAATCAGGGAATTATAGTATAGTATAGATACTTGTCAACTACTTTCTAATTATGTGAATTAAGAACTAAAGATGTTAAGGATTTACAATGGGTTGCCTGTTGAGTTCTGCATAAAGATACCCAGTAGTATCACAGATTACATGCAAAATGGGTTTAGTAGAGTCAGACCTAAGGGAAGACTGCACCCAGAATTAAAACATTTATCCACTACACTCTCTGATTAGGAGACCTTGTATTATTGAATATTTTATTGAACATGGAAATAAAAGTGTTGACAAAGATTACAGCTAAAAAACTTTTGATGATTACTGAGTGGGGGTTACCGAGCTGATTGTGGTCTTATCATTGAATGCAGAGACGGCCTCAATATTGCTAAGGGGCCTTTTCTGTTCTTGGTGCTGGAAAATATGTGCCTGGGTCTTATTTTTTATGTCATGTATCTGATGATTGTACACCAATCCAGTGACCAGAGTACAAGTTAACAGCACCATATGTAGGAAGTTTAGAAAAGGGGCTCAAACAGGGGTGTCCACTCTGCTTTTTATTTCCTAAGGCACTGAGCCATTGCTGTGTTGGGTAAGAGAGCTGTTAGTCTGGGGCTTCGATGGTCCTCAATTTAGGAGGACAGGATCCCTCTGTATGCTGATATTTTACGTGTGTAGAAGATCCTGACAATTTACTTCATAAACTGAAGTACATAGTTGAGGTATACGGTAGATACTCTAGAACCAAGATTATCTGGCCGAAATCCTGCATATTTCTGTTGAGTGACTTGTCGCTTTGCCCAACACTTTATTCCACTTAAAGTACACTTCCAATATTTTAAATATCTGAGAATTGTAATTTCATGGGATTGGCATGGGTTTTGGAACGGACAAACTCCAACCTCTTGCAGAGATTTGGTGAAGATGTAACATGTTGGAGCTTCACGCTGGACAACCTCCTCCGGAATTGTGGAACACCAAGAATTTCATTGGACAGTGGAGTCCCTAAACGGTGGGAACTCGCTGCCTGAAGTTAAGAATCATTGTAGAATCACAGAAATGGAAGTTGTGAACAAACTGGAATTTCAATCCCAGACTTATTTTGCCTTTCCTATTACCAAAGGTACTGAGAACTGAGGGATATCCAAACATTTTCTCAATCAGGAAGTTCAAATCTACCATTAACACTAAATCCGAAGCATTTGGACGTAGAGCTGTAAATTCTATGTCCGGACCGGAGGCTCCGATTATGCTTTCTCTTTCTTTAGTGAATCAAACAGCAGCCAATGAAATACAAGTAACAGAAAAAACTACACATCCCATGATGCTCAACATCCTATCACATGGTCCAATCACTATCCATGTCCTTTGCTATAAGTCCTTTGACCTTTGATGTCACTGCCTCTTTATTTGCTGCTTCGCAGCAGATAAGTACATGATTTATCTCTCTTGTGTATCTGCATGTTTATTTATCGATTTAGAATGTTATTTTAACATTGTTCAGCGTCGCGATTCAGCGCGCTTCATTTGTATTGTTTCGAGCGCTTCTGCGCTCTGTTTTATTGGCCTTTTGCCAATATTTCGCTGGCCCGATTCTCGTGGAGTGGGGGCGGGAGCGGAGCTGCCTCGGCAGTCTCCTTTTCATTTTTACTCATGCACGTCTCGACGAGACGATTCCTTTCTGTTTGAATCGATCGGCTCGTGAGAAGTGCGGCGAGGGCGTTCAAGTGCCCTTTTTGAGTCTAAACTCTTTGCTCCCTGACGCCCAGCAGAGTGACTGTCTGGGTAGTAAAATAAATATCAGGCTTCTGCCTAGAGTGCTTTTCAGGCAGCTCCCTCCACATTCTATTAAGGGCTTTTATTTGTTTATTGCCTGAACTGGGGTTTTTGCACTCCCCCCTTCCTTGATCCCTATCTATTTCATATAAGGTATTTACCCTATTAATCTGAACATGGCTCAATGGGATGATCAAGGAGCTGAATATTACACAGATGATTTGAGCAATCAACTAGAAGTTGATATAGTTGAAGCCCTTGATTCCAGGGTTCAACAGTCGGTAAATGATGCTCTGGTGAGAGCTTTGGGCCCCTTTTCAGGGCAATTATTTGACTATGCCCGTACACAGGGTTGGACGCAAGAACAACAACCTCTCCCCGAGTCCAAAAAAGTCAAGGACAAAGCTAAAAACCTGGACCCTAGGGCAGAGGTTAGTAGTCTGCACGCAGACACATTTGAAAAACTACGTAAAAAACGTAGTGGGGAGCATAATTACAGTTAAAAAAAGGAAGTCTTCCTCCCTTCCTCGTCTTCTGATAAAAATTCCTCCTCTGATGATTCAGATGATTCCGACGCTCCTAGACCTAGTAAAAAAGCTAGAAAAGCGCCTCCTCCCAGTCAGGTTCTAGACTTTGATCCCACGGAAATCATTCACCCCAGAGCATTTAATTGGGTACCCCCACCCGAGGTGGCTCAATATGTCCAATCTAATTTACGTAAAAGCTTCCACAAGGAAGTGCGATCACGCTTAAAAGCGGAATGCCCTAGACCTGACCTAGAGGGCAAGGTTTCTGAGACTCCGGAAATAGATCCCACAATGGTCACCTTTTTGCGAAAATTTTCTAAAGACCCCAAAAAAGGTTTGGATCGCTCCTGGCGTAATTGCCAAGACAAGTTGTTGGACCTTTCAGGACCCTTGACCAAGATTCTTGAGATGGCGTATGTGGCCAAGGAATCTGGATCTCCTGTGTACACTGATGTACTTATAGTGTGGGCACAGAGATCCATTTGTCTACTTGGGAACTCGAATTGTGCTATTTCTGTAGAACGCAGAAAATCCGTGTTAATGCGTATTGACCCTAAATTGTCTGATCTTGCGTCTTCGGAAGCAGGACCTTCAGCTGAAGGACTGCTCTTTGGATCTTCTTTTATTAAGGACTTGTCCAAGTTTTGCTCCACTTTTTCTACACTTGACAAGGCTCAAATGTCCCTTAAGAAGGTCTTTAAACGAGGCCTTTTTCTCAGGGCCGGTCGTTATGGGGGACGTATGCCCGGCCGAGAATCTTACAATAGTCCCCAGAACTACTACCCGAGAGGCAGAGGTGGCTGGTACGGAGATCAAGACCCCACCTTCTACCCCACACGTTCTAGGGGAGGACGCCCCCGTTTCCGCAGAGGTCAACGCAGAGGGCAGCAAGGAGCCATACAGGACTCAAGTTTCGCAGGTGAGCATTATTAATTTTTCTCAGATCAAACTTGGGGGCAGGGTAGCATTATGCTTGACAAATTGGAAACGGATATCGGGGGATCCTTGGATTCTCCAAACAGTAGAGGGTTTTCGCTTGGAGTTTGTCAGTACCCCCCAACAACTATCTCCTCCTATACAAATGTGTTTTTCCCTAGCAAATCAAAATTTTATAGACAAGGAGGTACAAACCCTTCTAGACAAAGGAGCCGTACAGTTTGCATACCCTCACCCTTACGGTTTCATCAGTCCTATTTTCGTAGTAGACAAGAAAAGAGGAGGTCACCGATTAGTCTTAAATCTGAAGGATTTCAATCATTGGATCCTTTACAGACACTTCAAGATGGAAGGCATCCACATGCTAAGAGATATCCTTTTAGAAGGAGATTGGATGGTTCGTCTGGATCTAAAGGATGCATACCTGTCGATTCCAATTTTCCCCCCTCACAGGAGATTTCTACAGTTCCAATGGAAGGGACAGTACTTGGAGTTTCTAGCCCTTCCATTCGGTCTGTCGTCAGCCCCGTGGTTCTTTACGAAGCTCCTGAGACCTGTGATGGAATGGCTCAGAGCCAAAGGAGTCAGATTGATTATATATCTGGACGACATTCTGTTGATGGCTCAATCCCCTCAAGTCCTCCTAACTCACTTGGATTGGACCATCAATCTTCTGCAGGATTTAGGTTTCCTTATCAATGTGCAGAAGTCCTTATTGATACCCTCTCAGGTGATAGAGTTCCTGGGGTTCCAGATAAACTCCATATCTTGTCAACTCATTCTTCCCTCTCAGAAGATCCGCAACATCAAGAGGAAATTGAGATCGACTCTATCCAGCCAGACCGTCTCCCTGAGGAATATTGCCAGAATAGTGGCCTTACTAGCTTCATCTATTCAAGCGATCTTCCCTGCACCCTTACATTACCGAGCACTTCAAAGGCTCAAGATCAGGCATCTACAACAGGGTCTGAGTTACTCGGAACAAATCCCCTTGACTGACGAAGTTCGATCAGAGATCCAGTGGTGGCTTCATCACATGGAAGCTTGGAACAGCAGGGCAATTTTCGGGTCCCATCCAGAAGTGGTGATAGAATCCGATGCCAGCAGATGGGGTTGGGGAGCACGCTGCAACTCCTTAGTGACGGGGGGCAGATGGTCAGAATGGGAGCAGACCCTACATATCAATTGCCTGGAACTTTTAGCGGGATCTTTTGCCATAAAGAGCCTCTCCCCTCAGAAAACAGATTGTTGCATACTCTTAAGGATGGACAATGTATCAGCAGTAAGATATGTCAACAAACTAGGGGGCACGAAATCCAGAATTCTGGCGGAGATTGCCAAAGACTTCTGCCATTATTGCCTAACTCAGCGTCTAGTGGTCATTGCGGAATACCTTCCTGGGGATCAGAATATCATAGCAGACTGGAATTCCAGATACCTCTCGGATTCCAGCGATTGGAAATTGGACCCTCTGATTTTCTCACAGATAATCAGGGAGTGGGGCAGTTGCGAGATAGATCTCTTTGCCTCGCGGATCAATTGCCAACTTCCAAAATTCTACAGTTGGCGTCCAGATCTTTATGCACTAAAGAGAGATGCCTTTCTTCAGGATTGGTCCCAGTTTCGGGGTTATGCCTTTCCTCCATTCCTGATGATTGCCAGGGTTTTGTCTCAGGTGCGGAGACAGAAGACAGAAATTGTTCTGGTGACCCCTTTTTGGAGAGCACAGCCTTGGTTCCCTATAGCTCTTCATTTAGCTTGTGCGTCTCCTTTTCTGATTCCGCCTCGTCTGAATCTTCTGTTGAGTCCGGAGGGCCTTCAACATCCACTGGTCTTGTCAGGGAAGTTGGTTCTACTAGCCTGGTTAATTTCAGGTCGAGATGGAATACCCCAGATGTTTCGAAGCAAGCTGCGGAATTCATTAAACAGGCCTGGGCAGCTAGTACCCATAAAAGATATGACTCAGCTTGGCGCAGATGGTCTAGTTGGTGTGATGCAAGGGGTGCCGATCCAGTGGAAGCACACCTTGGTATGACTGTTAACTTTTTAGCAGAACTAGCAAGTTCTGGTATGGCTTATCGGACAATTAATAATTTTGAGAGGTATACGTCTTTCCAAACCTCCTCAAGCTAAATATTCTGTATTATGGGATGTTAACATTATTTTAAAATCTTTGGACTCTTGGCCTACCAACAAGTATTTATCTCGCAAACAACTCTCTGCTAAACTGAGAATGCTTTTATGCCTTATCTCATGCAAGAGGGTTTCAGACGTCAGAGCTCTGGATCTAGCTGGTAGAGTTTTTTCCCCAGAAGGGGTCACTTTTTCAGTGACAAGAAGAACTAAAACAAATTACAAGTCAGTATCCTTCCCTATTTACACGGAAAATTAAAAATTGTGTGTAGTCCAATGTTTAAAGGATTATGAAGTAGTCACGGAAGAATTTCGACAAGATTCTAAAGGTCAATTATTACTTTCTTTGCAAAAACCATTTAAACCAGGGACTTCAGCCACTCTGGCCAGATGGTTGAGATGGTTGATGAGTGGAGCAGGTATTGACACTTTCATTCATTCGGTGAGAGGAGCTATGGCTTCCAAATCTTTTGCCCTGGGTTCCCGGTTAGAAGACATTATGAAGGCAGCAGACTGGTCTTCAGAAAACACTTTTCGTAAGTTTTATCACAAACCAGTGTTGGACGTAGCTACTGTAGTAATGGAACAGCTTTAAACTAGCATAATCGGAGCCTCCGGTCCTGAAATAGAATAAAAAAAATTCTAGCTATCGCGTCAAGAATTTCAATTCTATTAAGGACACGGATCACAGCACAGCAAATTACAAAGGAAAGCGGGGAACCATCACCTGCCCACTATCCAATGCAATTCGTTATAGGTCTCAAAGTGAACTTTGAAAGTCAAAAACACATTCCCACTTCACAATATGCTCTGTACTCTGTGACCTGCATTTATGCAGTAACTATGCCTCTGATTTTGCAAATCGTAGACTTTGCAACCACAAAAATGTTGTGTGCATAAGCCCCAAAATCTAAAAGGAATTGCCAAAAGACTTTGAGAAGCCCAGAAACAGTTAACACAATGTGGACGAGAACAATACCACCTGGTTTGAAAAGGAATGCAGGCAGAAGAAAAAAGAACTAAATGAAAGATGGAAATATGGATGTGACCTGCCTAACTCAAGTTGGTCCGGAATAAATTCAGGCAAAAGTTTAAAAATAAAAGAAGGTTCAAACAGGGAACTTTACTGGGCCACCAGGGACAACAAATCTAACCCGGTTTTGCAGGTTGATTGGCATTGCAGGCCCTTTAAAGTACAGAGGTTCTGTCCTTCATTTGAAAGCAAGGTTTATCCATCTTAGGCAATTTTCTGACAACAGCACAATCCAGAATCCTTAAACTGAAATGAATTCTTCAAGCAATTTGGACAGCCTGCCTGTAATAGCGATCTACACAAGCCCCCTTATTATTTTTTTTAAACATTACAGAAAACCCAGGCAATCTTGATTGATTTTCCTAAATCCAGATAAAGAATTAATTTCAGAGTCTGAAAAATAACAATGATCAAGGTGAAAACCTACCTTGAAAGAGTTATTTAACAAGTTTCCAAGAACAGTGGAACCCACTTTTACAATCATTGCTCTTTCAGATGAGACACAGTGCAGCTTCCCAACTCCTGGATACATTCAACCATATTGACAATCTACAAAACACCAACGTGGAAGACCCTCATTAATACCGGAAATAAGCCTAACTGATATCAAAGCCAAAACTATAACATCATGATGATATTTAAAGGAAGATTTACCCAAAGAATGTCAATAACTGATCTGGGGTTTTCAATTACGTATGCCCTTAAAAACTTACTGGATGACCTAACAGTCAATTGAGCAGAAACATCAAATCTACATAAAACATGGGAGTTCTAAGATTAAACTAAAGAGTATCATGGTAGAGCCTCTATGGAAGATCTATACATGAGTCTAGCTTTCTCTCTCTCTCAAGAATCAAAATGCTGGAGACTGTACTGGGTTATTTACTAGTGGTAGTTGCCCATGTAAGTACAGCCAAGAAGATGATTTGCTCCTTGACCACCTCTAATTCAACTGGTACAAAAAAGAAAGAAACTGATGCTTGGATGTTCCAATAAAAGATCCCAAAATACAAACGGTAGAAGATAAGTTGAATTACTTGCACTGGAACAGATATCTGGCTACGCGATGGAGAGTCGTTTCCCTGCTTGTACAGGCGCATATGATCAGCAGAAAGAAATAGATGAAAAAGACAAGAATTATGCTATAAAGGACTGGAAAAGCCACCATGGTAAGAGTCTAAGAATTTAAGAACAATAAAACGTTCTCTTTGTTGCAGAGCTAAATTCTGCTTTAATACAATTGGTTTATCACCTTGAATTCCAAAACCACAAGGAGCTCTATAAATAATGCAATCGCAAATGAGACTTCAACATAGACACTACAAGAGTTTGGGAACACTGATTCTGCCAATTGGTCACATATCCTGGCTTTCCTACAAGGAAGTAAAGGAGATAATTAAAATTAATCGTGGGGAAATAGTTCAACATACACCAACATCAAAATATCACGGGTTTTCTCACTTTGCTCAAACATTTCCTTTCATTCAGACTTCATCAAGATCACCCCAATTCTACTCTCATTTAGGCAAGAGTTGAAGGAACACACCTCTTTAAAGAATGTTAAATGTGCTAAGAAGGCGTTAACCGTCCATATCCATATACCTCACCTTTCACTCATTGGCTTTATGCTGGTCTTTGATCATGCACAGCGCTCCTCTGCCATTTGATAAAGTTCACATCACAGAAATACCACACACACACACACATACATACATAAATATCCCCATTTCAATGTAACTCTGCTCACAGTGCAATTTTCATCAGTCAAGGGATGTAGTAGTTCTTTTACCTTGGCCAATTCTGCACTGTAGTTTGTAACAGGGAGCATCTTCCCTTTTAAATGTGACCAACACTACTTAGAAGCAGTCTAAAGTAGGTGGCATGGTACATCCTGGCACTAAAGTTAGCCTTGCCTAAGGAAGGGAATAAAGATATTCGTGATGGATTATGACATTACTGAAGTTGAGACACAGAAATGTTAATCCAGATGCCATCTGTTTACTACGGAAGACTGACAAAGTACTGGGAATAAAATAAGGCCATCTAGAAGTTAAGAATTGGCATTAACTGAACACTTGCCATGGTCTGCAAACCAAAAGGCAAATTGTATTAAAAAAACTGCCCTCAGGGACCCTTACACATAAATGATATTGAATTTGGTAACCTATTTCTTCCAAGCAGGGTGGAACATAATAAAACTTACAAAATGTGCAGAATCGTGTGTGGTTAAATACTTCCTACTCTACCTCTTTTCTTCCCACTCAGGATAAAGAATTATAGGTGAAGCATTTCCAAAGTCTTAGAAAATCACGCAGAGTTTACCAAATCTGCTGTAGTAGATATCAGATGTTTTTCATTTGTGTTTAAATCCCAGGGTACGTTAATGAACCACTGGCTCTAAAAGATCCACTGCTGTATAAATAAGTTACATGCCAAAACATCTGCACGAAGTACACAAACTGTGATGTCTGAGTCCAAGCAATGCATGGGGAGAAGGTGCAATAAGTAAACTTTGCCGTAATTTGCATGTTGTTTGCAAAACTGGAAGACAATGTCCACGTGGTAATTAATCCACACCACTACTTTTGCTCTGTTGCATTTTGACACAGGGGAGCTCCAGGTCATTCCAGTCATAAGTCTTTTCTGCACCAAATCCTTATTGTGATAGTCCTGCCAGATCAATTGAAGCAGGTCACGACTACAAATTTGAGAACACATTAGGCTGTTAAATAAAGACAATGGACTGCACAACTCTCTTTTTGTTTTGGATGATTTGCACTCTAAATACTTCTTAACACTGTTGTAGTTTTTTTTACCCTTGACCCTAGGGTAGGTCGCTTCCCCCCCCGCCGCTGCAGCTCCACCTGCCCAGGCTCCTGACACCTCCCAGCAAGACCAGCAAAACCGTAAGTACTCCCCCCACCCAGCCCCTCGCCCAGCCCCTTGTTACTCACCTCTGTTTTTCTGAACTCCTGTCTTCTGCTCTCTCCTCCAACCTTTCTTCACACCTCTGCTGTCCTCTCTCTGTCCATTTCCCTTCGCTTTCTGCTCCTCCCTCTGGTAGCCATCTTCCTCTGCTCTCTGCTCCTCTTCTGCAGCCCACTTGCTGCGTGTTCTGCTCTTCTCCGGTGTCCTTCTCTTCCTCCTCACCGCACTTTCCTCGTATTCTGCTCTTCCTCTGTGTCCCGCTCCTCTTCCTCACCGCATTTTCTTCCTGCTCTGCTCTTCCTCTGTGTTCTTCTCTTCTCCCTCACCGCATTTTCTTCCTGCTCTGCTCTTCCTCTGTGTTCTTCTCCTCCTCTGCACCCCGTCCTGCGTGTTCTTTCCTTCTTCTGTTTTCTTCTGTGCTCTTATCCTCCTCTGCACCCCGTCCTGCATGTTCTTTTCTTCTTCTATACTCTTCTCTGCGTGTTCTTTTCTTCTTCTGTGTTCTTCTGTGCTCTTCTCCTCCTCTGCACCCCGTCCTGTGTGTTCTTTTCTTCTTCTCTCCTCTTCCTCTGTGGTCTTCTCTTCTATTCCTCTCTTCTTTTCGTCTGACTCCTCTCCTCCTCTGTAATCCTCCCTTCCCTATCTTCTTTCCCTTCCCCTCTATCTGACCCCCCCACCCTCTACCCTCCCGCCGCGACCTCCCGCTCGGCCCTGCCCCCCGCTCCCATTCGTCGCTCCCCCTCCCGCCTCCCGCCCCCAGCTGACCCCCACCCCTCTTATGGCGGCCGCGCCGCTGGCACGCCAAAGGCAAGCCCGTCTGTGCCCGTCCGCGCCTGGACCGCGCCCAGCGCCACGACCCCTGGCCCCCAGCACTCCCAAACCCCGCAGCACCGCTACGACCCCACCTCCCTCCACGCACTCAACCCGGGACGCTCCAGAACCTGCTTCCAAGCCAACCCGAAACGCACTCATGGACCCTTCGCATGTCTTACCTACAAACACACCTTCCACCGCGACTGCACCCCGCCCGGCAGCCCACGCGCCAATAATCATCTCAAATGCATCCTCATCAACGTACGCTCCGTCCACAAGCACGCCATTGAACTATGGGACCTCCTGGACTCCACCGGACGTCGCCTTCATCACTGAGACCTGGATGAACGCCTCCTCAGCCCCTGACATCGCCATAGCCATTCCCGACGGCTACATAATCACCAGGAGAGACCGCACCAACTAAGTCGGAGGAGGAATCGCCATCGTATTCAAGGACTCCATCAACGTCACCACCTCCACCGAAGACACCCCCCTCGCCGCCGAACACATGCACTTCCAGATCCACACCGACCCCAGGACCACCCTCAGAGGAACTCATCTACAGAACCCCTGGACCACGCGCCCTCTTCAGCGAATCCATCGCTGACCATCTCCCCGCACGCCCTAGCCTCGCCGGACTACATCCTCCTCGGAGACCTCAACTTCCACCTGGAGCAGAACAACGACCCCAACACCACCAACCTGCTCGACAACCTCGGTCTCAAGCAACTGGTGAACACCCCCACCCACATCGCCGGACACACGCTCGACCCCATCTTCTCCACCAGCAACCACGTATCCTTCAGCCACTCCTCCGTAATACACTGGACCGACCACAGATGTGTCCACTTCACCTTCAGACGACAAGACTCTCCACCTCCGCACACAACCCATCCCACGCAGACATTGGAACAAAATCCCCACGGAACAGCTACTCTCCACTCTCAGCGACAACCAACCCACCTTCTCCACCAACCCCAACAACCCAGCCCTCAGCCTCACTCATTGGATCACCAACGGCGCGGACAACCTCGCACCCCTCAGACGCCTCCCAAGACAGACCAGCACCAGGAAACCTCAATGGTTCACAGACACCCTCAAGGAATCCCAAAAAACCTGCCGTACCCTCGAGAAAGCCTGGCGCAAAGACCACACGGTAAAACATGTCTGCCCTCAAAAACGCCACCCGCGAACACCATCAGCTGATCCGCGCCACCAAAAGAACTTCCTTCACAGACAGACTGGACAAGAACACTCACAACAGCAAAGAACTCTTCAACATCGTCAAAGAGCTCTCCAATCCTAACGCCAACTCCAACTCCATATCCATCACGCCCTCACAAGACCTCTGCAACTCCCTCGCTACCTTCTTCCATCGTAAGATCACCGACCTACACGACAGCTTCGGACACCAGACCCAGCCAACCACCACAGAACCTACAACCCCAGCCATCACCCTCAACGCCTGGACTCACATCAGCGCAGAGGAGACCAAAGCTACCATGAACACCATCCACTCCGGTGCAACCTCGGACCCCTGCCCCCACTTCATCTTCAACAAAGCCGACGACATCATCGCCCCTCATCTCCAGACCATCATCAACAGCTCGTTTGCTTCTGCCACCTTCCCCGAGAGCTGGAAACACGTGGAAGTCAACGCCCTCCTGAAGAAACCTACGGCGGACCCCAGCGACCTGAAGAACTTCCGCCCCATCTCGCTCCTCCCCTTCCCTGCCAAAGTCATCGACAAGACCATCAACAAGCAGCACACCAATTTACAACAACCTACTCGACCCCTCCCAGTCCGGATTCCGAGACAACCATAGCACAGAAACTGCCCTCATCGCAGTCACAGACGACATCAGAACTCTGATGGACAACGGAGAAACAGTCGCCCTCATCCTCCTCGACCTCTCGGCTGCCTTCGACACCGTCTGCCACCGAACCCTAATATCCCACCTCCGCTCCAACGGTATCCAAGGACAGGCCCTGGACTGGATCACTTCTTTCCTCTCTAACCGCTTCCAAACAGTCTACCTCCCTCCGTTCCGCTCAGACCCCACCGAGATCATCTGCAGCATCCCACAAGGCTCCTCGCTCAGGCCGACTCTCTTCAATGTCTACATGAGCCCCCTCGCCGACATCGTACGCAAACACAACATCAACATCACCTCCTACGCCGACGACACTCAGCTGATACTTTCCCTCCCCAAGGACCCCACCAGCGCCAAGACCAACCTGCAAGATGGAATGAAAGACGTTGCAGAATGGATGAAACTCAGCCGTTTGAAACTGAACTCAGACAAAACGGAAGTCCTCATTCTCGGAAACACCCCGTCCGCATGGGACAACTCTTGGTGGCCCGCGGCCCTTGGCACCGCACCAACCCCCTCAGACCACGCATGCAACCTCGGATTCATCCTGGACCCACTTCTCACCATGACCAAACAAGTCAACGCCATATCATCTTCCTGCTTCCTCACTCTCCGCATGCTCTGAAAGATCTTCCGCTGGATCCCCGCCGACACCAGAAAAACTGTGACCCATGCCCTCGTCACAAGCCGTCTGGACTACGGAAACACCCTATACCCAGGAACCACCGCTAAACTCCAGAAACGTCTTCAGCGAATACAAAACGCCTCCGCCTGCCTCATCCTCGACATACCCCGCAACAGCCACATCTCCACCCACCTGAGACACCTGCACTGGCTTCCCGTCAACAAAAGGATCACCTTCCGGCTCCTCACCCACGCACACAAAGCCCTCCACAACAAGGGACCCGAATACCTCAACCGTCGCCTCAGTTTCTACACACCACTCATCAACTTCGCTCCGCCAACCTCACACTCGCCGCCGTCCCTCGCATCCGCCGCACTACGGCAGGTGGGAAATCCTACTCCTACCTGCCGGCCAAGACATGGAACTCCCTCCCCGCCAACCTCAGGACCACCCAGGACCACCCTGCATTCCGGAGGCAGCTCAAAACCTGGCTCTTCTAGCAGCAGTAACCCCCCTCCCCTAGCGCCTTGAGACCCTCACGGGTGAGTAGCGCGCTTTATAAATGTTTTTTTTTTTTTATATGTTTTGGAAAAGTGAAAAACCCACTCTGTGTAAGGTGCCGAGGTGGAAGTATGGAGATAGAAACTACTGAATATCAAAGGTCCAATTTAGAAAGAAAGGCAAATCTCATGAAACAACGTGTGTGTCTATGCATGAGAGAAGCTTTGTTGTCCTGTATATTCACAAAAATCCAAGACATATGCACAAGTAACCAACAAATTGCAGAACTCACAGATAGATGTGTATTGAATTCGTAAACATGTCTACCATGCAACCACTTCCTAGGATGCAAAAACTCTGCAATACTAACATTCTGTATAAGCATAAGTATGTAATTAGAGGAAACAATGACAAATAATTTGATCCCCTTTTCAAAGAAAATAATTTTCCTGTTTCACTTCTTAACAAGACGGAGATGAACCATACTCTTTAGACAAAATACTCTATAGGTATTTGGGTAAAGTAAAGCTGAAATTACTCAAGAATATTCAAGGAGATCCTCTACAGCAAAAAAAAATTAATCACATACGCTCAAACTCAAAACTCAACTGTGATCTAGCATACCTTCTTGATAATGGGTGGAGCTCTGCCAAAACATCAGTGAATGTGGGGGTGGGGCCTCTTTTTTCGGGACAAAATTATTTACAGTGCTCAAAAATCTATTCCCCCGCTGGCTATGGCCAGTTTTATTTTATGAGGTCCAGCTATTTTTAGATTCCACTCCACTTCTGGCAAGTGGACAAATAACAGGTATTCTGTTCAGTCAGAAACTGAATTAGCAATTAAGATGCCTTAATTCTGTTCACATTTGCTCTGTGTTAAGAGACAGAGGTCAAACGTCAGTTTGTCTTCTTGCAATGCAAATACATTTCCTTGTGACTGCAGAGTTCCACGATTTTGTAAGGTGAACTGACTGACCTATGTGAAATGAAAGGCTTTTGGTAGCAGGTTTTTCCTAACACACAACATTTATATAACTAAGTCAACTTTACAAACATTTCAAAATATATTTCAGAGGCTGTGAAAGACCCATTTTGGTACTTGTGAGAAAAAATATATATTTTAATAGGATAGAAAAAAAGTCAGAACACTTTACATGGTGATTTGTAAATGATAAATGTTTTCTGAAACTCAATTTCCACAGATCATTGTTAATACACTATATAGCTTTATCAGTAAAACTGCAAGTTCCTTGGAAATTTACTGTCTGTAAATGACAGTAAGCTACCACATCATGCTTTAGTAATATATTTATTTAAAGTGAGTATTTGAACATAAACTGAAAAACACTCCTGCCCTGCTAGCAAAGCTTTTAGTAAACTAAGAGGCAAGTCATGCATGGATCATGCACACCCTTTATGTGGGCTAGATTTATTTTACATTGAGCAAACGTTTAGTGTATTTAATCAAACAAAAGAGGATTTGTTACAGCAGAAATGCTGAACTCACATATTTGAAGGTGCACTCATGTGAGGAAGAAGAAAAAGGTGACTGTAAAATACTATGGCCCTGATTCTTACCTTGGCGGGCGGCGGAGGCCGCCCGCCAAAGTACCCCCGCCAGAACACCGCACCGCGGTCGTCAGACCGCTGCAGTGATTCTGGGATTTCCACTGGGCTGGCGGGCGACCGTCAAAAGGCCGCCCGCCAGCCCAGTGGAAATCAACCTTCCCACGAGGACGCCGGCTCTGAATGGAGCCGGCGGAGTGGGAAGGCGCGACGGGTGCTGTTGCACCCGTCGCGTATTTCAGTGTCTGCAAAGCAGACACTGAAATACAAAGTGGGGCCCTCTTACGGGGGCCCCTGCAGTGCCCATGCCATTGGCATGGGCACTGCAGGGGCCCTCTTACGGGGGCCCCACAACACCCCATACCGCCATCCTGTTCCTGGCAGCAGAGCCGCCAGGAACAGGATGGCGGTATGGGGTGTCAGAATCCCCATGGCGGCGCAGCTCGGATTCTTATGGGCAGCGGAAAACCGGCGGGAGACCGCCGGTTTTCCTCTTCTGACCGCGGCCAAAGCGCCGCGGTCAGAATGCCCTGCGGGGCACCGCCAGCCTGTTGGCGGTGCTCCCGCCAACCCTGGCCCGCCGGGGTCAGAATGACCCCCTATATTTGCCTTGGATCACACAATTTGAGACCCATTTCCATGTCAAGTACATTACAGTTAGGTCGAGTAGATTATTCAAGCTACTCGACCTGCAGGTCTAGTAAAATGTTTATGATTTTTCTACGCCTGATTTACTCCGATAACGGGAGACCCAAGGTGGTGCCATCCCAGCCAATAATCATGGACTTGGCATCTGGATATGCAAAGTCACTGGATAAAATACAGGAGTCAAACGCCCTTCCTTGGATCCTAGTGTGGGATTTACTAAAACGTTCCATAGCTTTTTATTGCTCTTACCTTGTGCATCTTAATAAAACAGAATGACTCCAAGCAGACTAACTGCAAAAGGGGGATTAATTAAACTACAAACTGAAATGGTCACTGATCTCAGACTCACTAATCTCAACCTCCAACCTGGTAAATGTGAAATATTTTAGTAATACAAGCTTGTACTTTTACCTGGCCGACACACAGCGTTTTTTTTTTAAAGAACAGTGGAGTGATAGATGCAAAAATTGGCAAGGCCTGTAGACATTTATGCATGTGATAGCTCTATAACAATGACAATCAGCTAAAAACCGCAAAGTCAGTTACCAGTGGCTGAGAGAAACTTAGGCATTCCAGCCATCCCCAATTTAGTTTTTTCCATTTCCTCTTTAATGGCTACATACAAGACCAATCATGGACATGCTTAGAGACCTTAGGCCAATCATTCATTCTTATGGTAAGTCGACACTGACCTAGCTGCATGTGAAGGTACAACAAATCGGATAGCTCTGGCCACCAGCGGCACACTGTTCATCTACACCATTATATTCCCCATTATTCCTTCTTTATGACTCATCTGAACAATCAGGATAAGGGCCTAATTACTAGTGTCAGAACCGCAACATTACAAACCTTGGCGGTCAGACTACCAGCTGTGCCAGGACCCATGATCCCGGCGGCCTGGCAGTGGCTGAGATCGTAATCTGACAGGGCAGTGCTGCCCTGCGGACTACGACCCTGTTCTCGGCTGCCATGAAAAGGCTGGCAGAGAACAGGTGCATGGGACCCCACTGAGGTTTCCGCCCGTTGACCTAGAGGAAAACTCATAATAACTCTGGCAGAGAGGTCACCACGATGCCGGCGGCCACCCTGCCGGGAGTTTGGTGGATAGGCTTTCCCATCTGTCAAACTCAAAATGAGTCCCTAAGTGTCTTGCACTTTTTGGCTTTTTATATGGTGACCCATACCGGGAATATTTGATTTTGCTGTTCCTCCTTTCTGTCAAACTTCACAAATATAGCGCTCGTCGGGGCAGGAAAAGGTGCTCTCTGTGCACCACAGGCAGCATCAGAAAAAAACAGAAGGGCAGTTGCTACTACTCCAGGAATAAGGCCCTATGCCCATCAAATCAGAATATCCATTTAAAGACTTTATAGGAAAATACTGTTATCCCTCAAAAGTTTACTTTAAATAATTAAAGTCCTAACCATAAGAATATATAGACAGTAAGGTGGGACTGCTTCTTCCACATGCACTTACATAGTATGGCTCTGCTTCTCGTTCTGATACCTCGTCCTGGTATAATGTGAAGCAGGTCGGTATTCGTCCAAACCAAACATCTCGAAGCACATCTTTGTCATCTGTCATTATTCCAAGTATTGATGCAGCACATATAGAGCAATTTGTTCAATTCCCTGTCCAGGAAAGGAAAAAAATAAATCAAGATCAACAGGCACCTTATTTCTTCTGTCATCCCTCAACCGTGTAAGGGAAGGGGGGCATTTTTTTACATTCTGACTCAAAAATAAGAGGCACTATTTAGAGAAGGGAAGGAGCTACAGTGTTTTCAGTGGGACTCAGAAGACTGCACAGATTTTAAGATTTTAACTCTTCAAATTCTTATTAATTTTCATCTAGCAGTGGCAGCCCAGCTACACCTACAAATGGCATTTGTATTTAAAAAAAACAAGCCTTGGCAAAGCCAATAGGTCTAGGGTGTTGATCATCAGCCTTTTGGCTATGTCAATTCTGGTTTTGCTTTGTCATGGATTTTGCAAAAACATTATTGTTATGGATGCGGTCAGCCCTATACAAAAAATGGCTAAAGCCAAATAAAACGTTTTTGGTCTTAAAGAGCACACATTGCTATTGTAGTCCATAACTGTTAAGGGAAATACATTTTGTGTAGATGTGCTCCCTGTGAAAGGGCCATCAGCGTAAGTCCACATTTGATAGGAGTTTCTCCAGTGGTGGACCCACGTCGGGGATGTTTCACGGTTTTTATTCAGCTCCTGGGTTCAGGAAAACACAAGTCACTAGAAGGGTCTTTCCAAAAGCCATGATTGAGAAAACTGGTATTGATCTGCATAAGGTATTTGCTCCCCAATCTGTGGCTTGAACGGAAAATGGTTTGACCCTACCCTCTGACTTTGTTTTAAAATTTGGGAGTGCTGAGGATTGTGTAAGCAACCTCTGAGTGATTACAGGTGAGTGTGAAAGGGGGTTTGTGCACGAACTACCAGGAGTAAAATAGAATAGAATTTCTGGTCAAAGCATCTCTTCTTTCAGAACTGATAATTTTCTCATGAGTATGTGGTTATTTTCAAGTCACAGTGCCTAGTTTGCATCAATAAGAAGCAGACACAGTATGAGAATGCATGGATCCCAGGATAATAGCATGTGTGCTTGCTTGCTCATGCCTTTATGAATTAAGGTCCCAACCAGTAGACTTTTTTTTATGGGGGGGCGAATGTCTTGTGCAGTTTGTACAGATTCAGGAATGTATGGTGTAGGTAGTCATGGACCACTGTTCTCGGTGCCAGTGTTGAGCCAATGTGATTTCTTGGGATGAAAAGGGACAGAAATGTATTGTTCTTGCTCATCGCCAGAAGATGCAGTCAGCTTAGTTCAGTGGCATCCTTTTCTGCACAATGTACCGCTTTGTGACATCATACCTGTGGTGGTGACTTTATTGCTGAATTTTGCCCTGTTCACAAGGTTTACTTTGGGTGTTGTTACTCACCAACATAGAATTAGAAAATGCGAGGACCAAGGCAATCCCTTTGAAACAGGCATGAGCAAAGCCAATAAGTCAGGCACTGGCAGCCATACTTTTGGCTTTGCATTTGTTTGTTTTGTCGTGTTTGTTTTTAAAACGTTATTGCTGGGGAAACCTCTGGGCCAACAACAATTTAAAACTAACATAATTTGCAGAATAATAAAAAAAAAGTATTGACAAAGCCAAAAGGCTGGTGGCCAACACCAAGCCTTTTGGCTTTGCCAACGGTTGTGTTACTATGTTGCCACTCACATTATTTTCTTTGTATGCAAGTGCATTTCAGAGATAAGCCTGCAACTTGACTGGGGATAATGCTCACTGTAAGTCCATACTAAAAATTGTGCTACTACTCTCTCAACTACTAAAGAAATCTGTCATTTTTCTCTTTCACTCTCTCTACCTTTTTGGATTTAAGACTGCCATCTTCTCACATTTCTGTTACACCAATATGATCTCGCTATGGTTGCTAAATGTTAATTTGATGAAGCTAGACAGACTTCTGACAGCATTTTTATGTGTTCAGCTCCTACTCCATGGTCACCCTCTTGTCCTTGCTCGATGCCCATCCCTAACCCAGACCTCTCAACTCAACCACAATTGGGAGCTTTTTCACACACCCACAAATCCGTAACTTCACCCACACCTAGAATAGGATGACTCACAGGGAACCACTCCCCAGTATTCTGAGACTTCCTTTCAGGACTGAATTGCCCCCACTGTAATTCTCTTTAGTTCATATTTCCCGTGAAGTAGCATCCTGGTAACCTCAATCAGTGGAAACAAGACTCTTTGCGGGTCGCCTCAGGTGTTGCCTGCAGCAGCCTCTTAGTTTGGGCCCTTTGGGGAGGGGTGAGTGCAGGGGCTTCACAAGAAGCCAGTGTGAGCACTGAATAAGGTGTGTTTGCAGGCACTCGCTAAAAAGGGCGACGTGGGTAGAATCTTCCTGCAACAGGTCTTACATCAAAGCTGGGTCATGCAGGGACGCAGACATATGGCTGGGCAACCCAAAGGCATAAGAATATGACGTCTCTAGCAACACCTATGCAGACCCTGGTTGTGGTAGCCTCTTCTCACCATCTCCAAATCCCCCTTTCTTTACCATGTCACAATATGGCCTACTGGTCGCACTTGGAAAGGAATACACAAGAATGAGGCAGAATTTAAGATGGACGGACTGCAACACAGTGAGGAAGAGCATGGTAAAGGGTGTGGGGGAGGGGGGCAGACAAAAGAGGGACCAGTAAACAGAGCAACGATAAGGAGGGTGTAGAGATAGGGAGACAAAAAACAGAGCAGGATGTAGTAAGGTTAGGTTTCAATACATTCTTTTTGTATTTTCAGAACATAACACAGAAAAGGAAACCTTTCCCCTTTAATTCAATCCCTCCCAAGGAAGTAGACTGGGTTGGGGGTAAATCAACAGGAACTACATCGACCTTCTTCAAGCTTAATAAATTGACTGCCTTTCAAAAAGACGAGTGTAGAGTCTTTTCAGTCCCCAATATCGTTCTGTGTTTTAGCAGGGTTAGAAGAGAATCAGGAAGGTTACAGGAAGTGATGGTAGAGAAGAATGACATGAGAAATTAACAGAATTGAAAGAACATTCAAAGGAGGGACAGAAGCTAGCAGCACTGTGTACTTGGGTCTGAGAACCACGAAGATCCAAACTCTAAGATAACTATGTCAACCCTCATCTGGGTCCATCTACTCCAAACTCCCCAGAAAAGTGCAATGCCATCAACCTCTTCTTCAATTGAAAAAACAGAGAAGAGCCCAACAGCACTTCTCATCTCTTATGCCCAACCCTTCTTGTAGAATCCTCTAACAGTCATCTTTCAAAGCCCTCTCTCTAGCAGATCTCACTGAAATTCTCAACTCCTGGATACCCACTTCTTATGAAGATGTCTTAACACCCTCTTTCATCAAAGCTCACTTAGGGGACGCTCTCTCACCCCTACTCACCACTGTCAATGCCTCCTTCACACAAGGCATCTTTCCAAAAGCTCACAAGATGTACCAGATCCTCCCACTGTTAAAGAAACCTATTCAAGACCCTGATGGCTTACCAATTACTGACTCATCACACACTTACTATTCATCAGTAAGCTCACTGAAAAATCAGCCTATGTTCAAATCCAACATCACATTAAAGCTAACCATCTCCTGCACGACTACCAGTAGGCCTTCAGACCATGCTGCAACATGTAGATTACTACTTCACACATTGTAGACAATGCCCTCCTTACTGCCTCCTAATATTGCTGGAGCGCTCAGTTGTTTACCACACAGGCGACCATTTCACTGTCGATATGTGCCTTGGAGTCTCATTTGGGAATCACCAGCAATGCCCTGCACTAGTTCTCCTCATAACATATTTTTCCAATCAACACCAATTTATTCACATGCATACAGTACCTCCGGGTCCCAAAGATCCCCATCACCTGTCATCCATACAGTTCCCTGTGACATTCAGTCCCTACATGGAGCACCTTGGTGTTTTATTGACAGATAACACCATCAAGATTCACCTGTCTGTATAAGAGACACATCTTCACTTGAAAGTCTTCTCTGCTACAGACATTCAGTGCCTCAAACACTAGCTGCACATCATCCTGACCTGGATGACCAGTGCCTAATGAAGCCCAACACAACCAAGACAGAATTCCTGCTTTTTGCCAAGACCAACAAACAAGAAACAGTACAAACTGGGTTCAACGTCATCAACCTTGAGTGCTTCATCCCCAACTCTCACTGAATACCAAGTCACTTGGATTGACCTTAGACACCACCCTCCAACCCTCCAGGAACACACTGAAAAAAAATTACAAAGCCAGATTGGTACCAGCTCTCTTGTCTAAATAAAGTGAAACCAATTGTTCCAGAAAGAGCCTTCTGAAATGCTGTCCAATCTCTTGGACTTCTGCATCTGGACAGTGGTAATGCCCAACTCCATGGCCTCCCAGACTCCAAACTTTCAACCGTTAAGAGCATCCAATACACCTCAGTACATCTCATCCATGGCCTGAAGAAATGTGATCGCATTCCCCCCAATCCTGATGGAACTCTATTAGCTCCCCCTTGCCAGAATGCAACATCTTCAAAACCAGCTGCATCATTTACAAACAATCACGACCAGCACCCCCACTTATCTTGCAGACGGGCTATCATCCCCGGTGCTTCTTGGCACACCTACAGCCAAGACACCACCATCTGAATGCAGAACAAGAAGTCTAAAAGAGAAAAAAACAAGACAACCGGCCTCGTCCAACTATGCACCCATGATCTGGAACAACATCCCTGTAACCATCAGGGCTGCCCCTATGCTGCTCCATTGGAGGAAACCGTTGAAGATACATCTCTTTAAAGAACACTACATCACAATGCATTAATTGTCCACAAACCAGCAATCTCTCCTATCACTTGTTGACTTGGCTTGCTTTAGACCCTGTACAGCGCTACACTGGCATTTGGTAAGGTCTGTGCTTTAAGAAATACCACAAACCTACAGACCTACATACATACATAAAAACATACAAATCAGTTGTAGCTGGGGTGGGCTAGTCTCAGCAAGGGGAGTCCAGCAAACTTTAATTTTTAGAACAAATTGAAATGTTTGTTCATTCTACTATGGAAAAAACATGGTTCCATTCATCGTATTGTAGAATGTGCACGGATTTTAAAGACCAAGGGTGCACCTGTAGCAAGAACATTTATGACATTTCTGATGGCAGAAAAGACCTTTGGAATTCAACACAACATTTGCAAGAAAGAAGAAACAGAAAAGGGACCCCACCCTAAAGAGACACTACTAATGGTTATGCTTTTCACATCATTTTCTAGCACATTTTTAAATGGGGAGTGCCTGTTACTACTTTAAATCATAAGGTAGGTGCAAAATGCAGGTCAGTTGTCTAAAACGTGACTCTCTAAGGTCCCTGTGATACAAGAGATACCTCTGCTGCATGAGTCCTCTGCCTGCAGATGGTTGAAACCTTATTAATAAGGTCTTCTGCTCGGCACCGTATCCTTATGATTTCTGTTATCTGCAAGACAGATTTGCTATCCAAATACTGACCCTTAAAATTCAGTTCTTACCTAAGATACTTTTTATATTAAACCCAAGACTGTAAGAGTTCTATAATTTCATGGACAATTAATCTCTCCAAAGTTTAAACATGTAAAATATACACCTTGAGAGATACCCAAGACTTGAGTCTATTATATATCCGTCACACAAGGGATTACTGTATGAAGTATGAACAACTAGGCTCTGTATAACCAAGGCAGAGACGTAAGCCTTTAAAGCGTGTCTAACATGAGGGAAATGATCTGAGATTGAAAGCTGACCTTGTGAGGTATTTAACCAGAGAGACTGATTTACAGATTTCCTGTCTGAAGCATGCACCAGTTCAATCTCTAACTTCAGGCTCAGTTTCCGACTCCGCTTAAACCTTTAGAATTTCTGCAATTGGAAAATTTGTTTTCAAGCCCTGAACCTGTAAAACCTGTGCAGCCTGGGTCATTGCTGTGCAGCTAAAGGAGCAGTTCTGTTGTCAGAAGAACAGGCAGATAAGCTCTTGGTAAATTAGGCCTGCAAGGTCCCTAACTCTAAGGGACTCAGCCTGTATGATCTTGATGAACTCTGGGACAGCGCTGAGGTTTGAACCTATGAGATTTGTGTAATCCATGGAACTGAAGTCTGAGGCCTCTGAGGAAGATCTGTGCAACAGGAGAAACTGCTGTTAGGCCTAATTTTAGTAGAGCTTTTACAAAATATGTTATTGTTTATGTTTTTTCCAGCATAATAATTTTATCAACATTTTTTTTTAAATAGTGTGCACCACTGAGCGGTTTTAATTTCAGATGTGCATAACTTGAGCGACAGCTCTGCTGTCTGGTGACCTGCACTGTAAGATTAACGTAACCTAGTAGTTCAGTTTGCTGTATACAGCACAGATAATCTGTGTACCTGTAATAGTGGTTCTGTAATCTTGAGTCTTGTTGTCTGAAGCTCAAGCCTGTAGGATCTCAATACCTGGAATTCAGCTCTGCATCTATATTTGGAGTCTGTGCAATATGCAGCTTTTGGAAAATTTTGTAGCCAGAGTCTAAAAGACCAGTGTAATATGGTGATCGGCTGTCTTCAGTCCTTTGGATTTGAAATATGTGCAGCTTGAAGTATGGACGTGGTGTCTGATCCTTCTTTAAGCTATGTCCAACATGAGTGGAAGTGACAGTGTTGTAATTTGAGGGCTAGTTCTCAAGTCTGAATTTTGTTACCTAAAAAACTGCTCTGTTATCTGAAGATAATATCTGCCTAATTTGGATTAATATGTGCATATTTGATTTTCTCCAAATGTAGAGTCTATGGTATCTTTATGGATCTCAACACTGTGTAAAAATGTTTCACAAAATTGAGCATATTTACATTTAAGTTAACACAGAATCTTTCTGATAATGCTGAAGTATCTCCAACATTTTGCCAACATAAATTATGTGTTAAAACTCCTAAATTATGGACATTCTAGTTTTTTTACTACTCTATATGTGAGCTGAATTTCCACCCGATCTTCTGCGTTTGTAAACTAGGAATTGTAGCCCTTCTATACTGGTGAGTTTTTGCAAACTGTAGCTCTTCCAGAGTCTTCGGGAGGGGACTTACCCTACCTCCCAATGGAGACTGGAATTTAATGACAGGAGGGCTCATGCGACGTCTCCAGATGCTGAAAGGCTACTCATGTCCTGACAGGAGGGGAGCTGCAGAAAAACTTACTGCAGCAGGTGGATACCAAATTCAGCCACTGCAAAAGAAAGACGCTGATGAACGCTTGGGTGTTTCTTCCATTAGTGTCCTGCGTACCCACACTGTTCAAGTTTGGAGTGGCCTCCACGTGGTTTTTATGGTGGGGGTATCTTCCCTCCTTTGCTCTCATCCCTCAGCTGCAGATGAGATCATGTGTGACCTGCAACAATTTCGAAGCAAACCCGCAAGTCCTGCCCATAACCCGTCCAGAACTCTTGTGCATCCCCTCCTTCATAATCGAACGCATGCAGTGTAAGTTGATGGTAATTATGAGTCACTAGATCTCCTTCCACCTTACCGTACAGCAGGAGTTACAAGACTGCATGGAGGTGAAAGGGATTATGCAGGTCAGTGGCGTGCAAGCTGAGCATATATGGACCTAAACAGGATGTGCCAACTGGGTGTACTAAAAACTGGCCATGCTGCACTAACGAATAAAGGAATTTGCCAGGATGTGCTTATCATGAATCCTTGAAAACTCGGTATGATCAGCTAATTAGGCACACTGGAATCAGCCATGTTGTACTAGTTAAACGTAATGGGAAAAGTAAATTATATAATGATACCCAATAAAGGACATTGGTCATGATGTGCTAAACTAGCACAAAATCCTATAGTAAAAAGGGACACTAAAGGTTACTGAGTGTGATGTAATAACTGGGTGTAATACAAATGTATAATAATAATAATAATAATAAGTGATAACTTGGCAAATAGGAAACTAGCAAGGAAGGTGGCAGACTTTGGCACTTCATTTCTGAGAAATGCTGCAATATGCTTTTAAGTGCCATCAAGTGTGTCAAAAATACTTCCGGTGTGCCCCCAAATCCCTCAGTATAATGGTGCTTTAAACATTTCAACATCTGATTAATATTAGTGGTTCATTGGCTTTAGAGGGTATTGTTGCCACTGGATCTTCCAAAACATTTTTGAGGGCGTTGCCACAAACTCCTTAGTAATGTAGTCTATGTATACTATCAATAATGTAAATCAGTTTTAAATGCAGAATTTAGCACTCAAATATCCACATATACTTAAAGAGATAAACAGACCGGTGTAACTGGGTGTAATTCTGAGAAAAAGTCTCTCCACAATGGACCTATAAATGCACGTTTTTTCCAAAAATTGTAGATCAGTGAAATACATAAGCCCATTAAAAAGGGAATGGTGAGCTGTGCAGGTAGCACCCTCCTTTTGGTTTTGAAAACGTGACTGGTATACTACCTCTTACACGGCTGCTTCTGTCCATTTTCCCTCTCACTACTATTTCATTCAATTTTATTTTGTCCACCCTTTGTATCCAGTATTCTGGGCAAAAAATGACCCATAGTCATCACTGGAGGTTGACGAGCCAAACAAACGTTGAGCCTACCTCGAACGAAATGTCTGGCTCTGGCTTGGCCCTTGTCCCATGGAAACAAGTGAGCCCACTCGGAGTCTTGCCAAATCATTCAAGCACTACCCCTCTTGCACTCCAGAGTGGTTTTTCTAAGACAAAAACTGCTAAAACGCAAAAGAGCTAGGAATAGCCATAAGATTTAAAACTATGCTTTCTATTTGGGATGTTTCTACAGAAACTGGTGATCAAAAACAGAGACATACATGTTTGTCCGATGCCATGCTACACTTCATATGTGACTACTTGAAGAGCAGTTACTCAAGAAGCAAAGCACGTCTTAAGTACAAGCGCTTTAGACCTTAACTATGATTTGGAAGCATGCTTTGAGTTTTCCAAGTAATGTATGTAAGATACATGAATGCACTGTAAGGTTGGAAATAGCCACCTATACGAATAATTACATGAAGAACAATTTATATAGCACTTACAAATAATTCTTTATAGCTACTCAAATGAATCATTTTAAGCAACATTAGAATAGCTAAACATTGAGAAAAACCAGTGACGTTCTATACTTATGTTTTGTAGTTTGCAATATACTCCTTGATGGTGTTTCATAACTGTTAGAAATGGGGTCTCTAGTTGGCAGAGATATACACCCTTGTCCAGGTAGGAACCACTATCCTAGTCAGGGTAAGTCACACACAATCCAAATTATCCTGTGCCCACCCTCTCGTAGCTTGGCACTGAACAGTCAGGCTTAACTTAGAAGGCAATGTATAAAGTATTTGTGCAATAAATCATGCAATAACAGAGTGACGACAACAAAAAAATACACCATAGAGGTTTAAAAAAATATAAGATATTTATCTGAGTAAACTAAGGTCAAAAGGATCAAGATGTGATAAACACAAGTTGAAAGATCACTGTTGCAATGATAAGAAGAGTCTTATGTCTTTAGACATCAACAAATGTCCCTTGTGTGTACAAACTACCTGGTATGTATCAAAATTACACGCACGTAGACCGCATGGGAGAAGAGGTGTGGAAAAAAGAAGGCGTGAGTCGGATTCCCTGGCACGCACAGACGATGCGTTCATTCTTCCCAAGCTGCAAGGGCTTTGCGTTGATTTCCGGTGTGTAGTCCTCACTGCAATGCGGGGTCTTTTGAAGCCCAGAGATGATGCGTAGAAATCCTGGATGTGCAGGCCAAAATTTTAGGTGCTGCGTCGATCCAGTGTGGCGATGCGTCAGAGTTTCTGTTGCACGGCAAACGCTGCGTCCATTCCTCCCGCAGGAAGTCGGGCAGCGCCGTTCCGGCTGGTCGATGCGTCAATCCGGTATGGCTGTGCGTCGAAGATCCGGTCACAACGCAGGCGTCGATCTCCACTCAGGGAGCTGGGCTGCATCTTTCTGGTTCGGCAATGCGGTGATTCTTTAACCACTGGGCAGACTGTGCGTAGATTCGGGCAGGCTGTGCGGCTATTTTTGTCGCATAAGGAGTTTCCTTGGAGAGTAGAAGTCTTTTTGGCCCTGAGACAGGAACAGGAGGCAAGTTCAATCCAAGCCCTTGGAGAGCACTTCTCAGCAGAGCCAGAGGTCAGCAAGGCAGCAGGGCAACAGCAAGGTGGCAGTCCTTCACAACAAGGCAGTCCAGGTGAGTCCTTTGTGTAGCCAGGCAGCTCCTCTTGGCAGGTTGCAGGATCTGGTTCAGAGTGTCTGTCCCAGGATGTCTCTTGAGTTGGTAGGGTCAGGGACCCAGTTTATATATCCAAAAGTGCCTTTGAAGTGGGGGAGACTTCAAAGAGTGGTTTTGAAGTGCACAATGTCCCCTCTCAGTACAGGCCTGTCTTCCAGGGTCCCACTAGGGGGTTTGGTAGTCCATTGTGCGATGGCAGGCCACTAGCCTTTGAAATGTAAGTGTCAGGTCCCTCCACCCTTCCAGCCCAGGAAGACCCATTCAGTATGCAGATGAATGCAGGTGTGACTGAGTATCCTGTTTTTGTCTGGGTGAAATGCACAAGGGAGCTGTCAACCAGCCTAGCCCAGACGTGGATTGGAGAAAGGCTGTAAGGCACAGATGGATTTTAAATACAGAGAAATGCTCACTTTCTAAAAGTGGCACTTCTAAAATAGTAATATAAAATCCAACCTCACCAATAAACAGGATTTTCTATTACCATTCTGACCCTAGTACATATGACCTGTTTACCCCTTTCCGATCAGAATCTACCACTCAAACAGTATATGAGGGTAGCCCTAATGTTAGCTTATGAAAGGAGCAGGCCTCACAGCAATGGAAAACATGTTTAGGCGTTTTCCACAACCAGCACATATAAATCACACAGGTACATGTAATTCCTTTTACCTACACAGCACCCTGCCCTATGGGTTACCTAGGGTCTATCATAGGGGTGACATATGTACAAAAGGGGGAGTTTTAAGGCTTGGCAAGTACTTGTAAATGCCAAGTTGAAGTGGTAGTGAAACTGAACACACAGGCCTTGCCATGGCAGGTCTGAGACATGGTTAAAGGGGCTACTTATGTAGGTGGCACAACCAGTGCTGCAGGCACACTAGAAGCATTCAATCTAAAGGCCCTAGGCACATATAGTGCACTTTACTAGGGACTTACAAGTAGATCAAATATGCCAATTGGGTATGAACCAATGTTACCATGTTTTAAGGGAGAGGGCTTATGCACTTTAGCACTGGTTAGCAGTGGTAAAGTGTGCACTGTCCTAAAATAAGCAAAAACAGTGGCAGAAAAGGGGAGGGTGGCAGGGTAAAAGTTGGGGGATGACCACCCTAAGGCTGTGGTCTAACAATAACTTACTGAGCTATATTACAGAGATCATAACTTGCTTCCGGCAGGTAACACAAGGCTCTCAGTAACAGAAGGCACAACCCATTCACCTGTCTACATAAGATACTAATCTGCCCCTTGTCTTTTACATGCCGTGCTTAGCAGCAGGCACATTAACCCTCTATGCCATTTTAGTAGCCAAGCCTGCGGCAAAAGAGATTTCTTCAACTGGTGCATTAACCAGAGTTATCTGAATGTTAGTATAGAAGGTATGTTACTGTGTACACGAAGATCTCAGCAGCAGGTGCTTTAACACACAGATATTTTCAAAAGTAGTCTACTTGTGGTCAAGTATGTGAGCCGTAACAGATGACAACTGGCCTTACTGCCAATTCCTCTGAGGCAGAGTTCTCACTCTACCACCTTTCAGACTGCCACCCAAAACCCCTCCTCCCCAAATGTATGGGACTGAAAGTAAACGTTTTATGTTCCAGCACTGCTAATTCATTTTATTTTTAAACACAATTCAGCATTGTCCTTGGATGTAAAACAGAAAAGAGAAGTATTTAACCACACAGTAGCTGAATTACACAACGTGTAACCAGAACAGTTGAGCTCAAATCCCACCTACCTACCTAACCAAACTATGTGATCCAGGGCAACTTGCTTTACTTTGCTATGCATAATGTTCCTTCAGTAACCTCTTTGAGAGCACCCTGAAGTAATTCCGTTCAGGATCTGAACTACACAGTACCTGCACTTAATATAATATCAAATAACCTTGCTACACATGTAATAATACAGGCTTGATGTACAGACAACATGATAATCTGACAAGTCTAGGGTAACGCGTGGCATCGTTGTTAGGGAATGGGGGTATTCGTGAATGATTCTTTAATTTTTTTTTAAAGATTTCTATCAATAAATGTTGCTCAATGCAGCAATATAATTGTATGTACGTAATTGGGACTTAGAAATACTGCAAAACATATATATATTTTTATTTTAAAGAGCGTCTATCATATTTTCTCACGGCACCTGTTGTAGGATTAACGTGCTGAACCTTTTGATGGCTCGGCTCGTGAGTTGGCTCTTTGCTGAAACCAGGGTCTGCGTTGTCTCGGGTTCGGCTCTCTTGTTGAAGTCATTTTGAAATTGATGCCTTGCAAACCTCTGAGTATGGCCGAATACATGTATTAGGTTTATGTAATCGAGGCAATTTCGTTTATTTTTCAGAATGATGAAAGGGGAAGTGACATATAAAATTAAAAGACAACTTTCACGAGTAGCTAATGGCAAAAATAACGAACAGTGTTTATGCGGGCACTTCTGCAAAAGCTCAGAAAAGACAGTTATCAAGCAGGCAGACAAACCTTTTTAACTGCACACTTTGGGAAATGTTCTTACAGTTGTAAAGAAAAAAACAGTGAACCACTATAACAGATCATTTGAATGAATCTGTGTGGTAAATCAGACCATCACTGTAAATTTGTATAGCCTCTACTAGTAAAAAATATATATAATAATACGCACCCTATGCACACTAATGCGGGAAATGCTCAACGGAAAATACGCCGGGTAGTAAGGCCACAAAAATATGTGTGGTCGGGTGGCTTGCAGCGCTGGACTAAGTTCACGTCGGGCTAAAATGTCCAACCCTGACACTACAGTCGTTAATGAGCGACCTACCAAGGGTAGTTACAATACTCTTCGACTATACAGGTTCACAGCACCTGTAGTTCTACCTACTGGACACTTGACGCACCGAAATAAATCTTTGTTGACATTACGAACAAGTAAGAATTGACACTTCTGGTGAAGGTGCATTATATTCAGAATTGGGCTCGCGATTCATACCACGTTGCCACATGTCAGCTACTTACACGGGCGGTCCGTGAATCCAGCTTAATGTCCACAGTCCGTTGTTGATCTTTCAAGAGATGTCACTTGTCTATATTTTCACCACTTCCGGGTCGCTTAACAACCGATCCCCAACAGAAAGTATTGTGGGAGTCAGAGGGACTGGTAATGTGTAAAGAAGGAGTTGATTGGAGGAGTCGTCGTACCTCAGCCAATCCCAGTGAGCCTCAAGGAATCCGAAATACTGATTTGCCGTGGCGCCTCGAGGGTGTCTGCTCGAGCGAGCCCTTCTCCTCAAGACCTCAGTGTGGAGGGCGCTGCTCTCTTCAGCTGGGGAAGTCCCCGGCCCTAGGTGGTGACTCATTACGGACATGAGGTTGTCTCAGCCGGCACACCAGATGCTGCCGCTTCTGGGCAGGAAGAAGAAAGGGGTCAGAGCTGAGGCTCACAGTGTGGAATGGTCGCACCCAGCCGTGATCGTTTTACGACTTATAGCCTGCTCCCGGCTGGGTCTGAAGGGCCTGTTGACTTCTCATCATGTGTCTGGGGCACGGGACGCGCTGCTGTTCCATTTGTTAAGTGACTGTTACGTTCTCACTTTGTTCACTCTGATTGCGGTTGCAGACGGCCTGTGAAACAGCGCGTGGAACTTTTGTTTGGGACCCATTCCTTACGACACCCATGCTTTTGACCTTTTACATGACCCTCATCTACAAGCCAGGTTCTGCTTGGTACCCATGCGCACGTTGCTTTCTGCATGCCATCTATATAGAGATTTAACTCGCATGGCACCCTTGCTCACATTTTGCAGGGCACACAAACCCACGATGGGCGTCCGTGTTGCGCACGGTCAGACTGCGGAGTAAGTCCGCACTTGTTAACGGGGCACAATTTCATAACTCTTGTCTTTGCAATGTCTTAATAAAAGGGCTTTTTTATTTTTTCTTTGAAATACACAAAATTCCAATTGGCTGCGCATCACTATTTCCATCCAAGTATTTTTGTAGATTGGAAAATTAGTTATGTAGCTGAATGATATTCTGACGGTTGAAAAAAATAAGACTTTAGTTTTGAAGTATAATTTCCATAAAGATTTAGGCTTCTCTAGTGACCTTCGTTATCTGCCGAATTTTCATGCCTATGGGTGGTCATTGGTTTTAATACCATTCAACAATGGGATCCTTTTCTCCTCCTTTTCGGCGTGATTTTTAACATGAGCGCACGTTTTGGAAGTGCATTTGCTTTCAGGTGCATCTCAGGCAAATCTACTGAAATGGGCTTCTGTAAGACGGCGAGCTACAGCAATGGCCATTAAGTAACAAAGACCTAAATCTTGCTCGCTTTACCCAATGGTGATCAGACAAATAACGGTCATGGTTTACATCAATTCTTGTGGCTTCCAGGACCTGATAATCATTGCTAATTGTTGGTGCTGTATGTTCCAAAGTGTCCGTTATAAACTCTCGTACGTTTTTGATTTCTAAACTTTTCTCTTTGAGACAAGCGAGTAATTTAACGTGATTGTTATTTTTTTAGTTGTAGACCGCTCTGCCAATACAGTTATAGCACCAAAGAAACCATCACACAGTACTTCGATCGCATTGCTACTCTATAAAGGGAAGAGCCAGCCTTTTAGTTGTTTAATAAACGTGAGTTTTATGGCTGGGAGTGTATATGAATTGGAAAGGAATTTCATAATCTGACTGCATCTGCTGAAGTCACATCCCCAGACCTTTACAAATTTTGAACAATGTGTAGCAAAAATGGATTGTATGATCATAGGCTTTGTACAGGCGACTGCCATTTGAATGTTGCAGCTAATGAAGGAGAGGATGCTTCTTAAGCTCTCTTCTGTATAAAAAATTGAAATATAATCCTATTGCTTAACAGTCGCCAATGAAGTTAATAGCCTGGGAAATATGTTGTCACCTTTCTGTTCAGTAGTTATTTTGGCCACACTTTTTTTTTAATCTGCTGAAGAAGTGTTAGGATGTTTTCTATTGCGCCTAGGTAGACACGAGTAGCGTAATTTAATTCTTAATTGGATGTTTGTATTGACCACCTGTATATGGTATTTCAGATGGGGTAATGCTCATACTGTTCTACATAATACATAGGGCTTTCCTCACTGCAGTGAAAATTCAGAAGCTCTTTTCCTTGGCTGCCCCTGAGTTCCCTGGTGCCATACCCAGGGCTCGAAAAATCTACCCAACCAATTGCTATGGCAAGTTTTATTTTATGAAGTCGAGCTATTTTTAGATTCCACTCGACTCTTCTGGGGAGGGGACAAAGAACAGGTGTTCTGGTCAGTTAGAAACTGAATTAGCAATTAAGATGCCTTTAAATCTTATTCTTGTCACATTTGTCTTGTGTTCAGAGACATAGGTCAAAAATCAGTTTATCTTCTTGCAGTGCAAATACTTTTCCTTGTCACTGCAAAGTTTCAGGATTTTGTAAGGTGAACTGTCAGACCTATGTGAACTGAAAGGCTTTTAGTATCAGGTTTTTCCTAACACATAACATTTATATAACTAAGTCAACTTTACAAACATTTCAAAATATTTTTCAGTAGCTGTGTGAGACCATTTTTTCTTCGTCCGTGTGATGAAAAAAATATTTTAATAGAATGAAAAAAGTCATAACACTTCATTTGGTCAAGTGCAAATGATAAATGTTTTCTGAACCCCAATTCTAACAGATTATTGTTGATACACTATAGAGTGTTATCAGTAAAGCTGCAAGTTAGTGGGAAGGTTTTGGACATTTCTTGAAATTTAATGTCTGTAAATGACAGCGCCCTACCACATCATGCTTTAGTAATACATTTATTAAAAGTGACTGTTTAAACATAAACTGAGAAACACTCCTGCCATGATGACAAAGCGATCAGTAAACTAAGAAGCAAGTCATGCATGGATCATGTGTATCCTATATGTGGGCTAGATTTATTACACATGGAATAAACGTTTAGTGTATTTAATCAAACAAAAGAGGCTTTTTTTTACAGTAGAAATGCTTTAATTCACATATTTGAAGGTGCACTCATATGTGAGAATGAAGAAAAGGGTGACTATAAAATGCAATATTTGCCTAGAATCACACAATTTGAGACCCGTTTCCGGGTCAAGTACATTACAGTTAGGTCGAGTAAATTATTCAAGTTACTCACCCTGCAGGTCTAGTAACATTTTTAATGATTTTTTGAGGCCTGATAGCACACAAGGTCACCTGACCCAAATGTTATAGGGCTTTCCAAAGCTTTGGCCTGCCTGGACTGAGGGTTCCACAATATTTGAGATCACTGAAAGATTGCTCCTGGATACCCCTGGTCTGTAATCCTGGGTATTCCCTAGGCTTAAGACTGTCACTAAAAACTAGTTTTTGTGGACATAGCCTCTCTGTTTGCTATGAGGAATATCACCAGACGCTGGAAGTCTGCTGCTCCACTCCTATCTTTTGCACACTTTAAAAATCTTGTTTTACCACATTAAAGTGCTGCACACATTCCAAGCACAATTTAAACCACCCAAAAAATGTTTACTCAATCTCTACATACTCATGTTTTGAGGTGTTTTTTTTTGTCTGTTTTTTATTGTATTTTTGTGGGGGTGGGGTGTGGCCTTCTGTTACCTTAGTACAATTTAGGGAAAACAAGGAAAGAAATGTAAGCGGTCACACATAGATAAAAACGGCAGATTTGAGTGAGACTGCACAGCAGAAAGTACCTTCTCTTATCACCTTTTCTTTGGCCATGCTCACTGGGCTGCTTAGGGCTTTCTGAATCTGGGGGTAGAAAATGGAGATGGCTATCTTGGGGGGGGGGGGGGTTCTTCCCAAAAACTTAAAGGATTGTGTAAGGGGAGGAAGAAGGCCTGATCAGGGGACTCTGGCCCCATCACTTAACCAGGAACTGGTCTGTGGGAGGGAGTGGGGAGAGATGCTGTTCAGCTCACAATCTTCTTGTATATAGACTGGCCCAATACACACTTTGTAGTTCCTGGTCAACACTGTAGGTCTAGCCTGATATAAAGCACACTTAAAAAAGCTTGTTTTACTACCCCAAAACAAGTCATATAAACACTCCGAAACACAAAAACAGATTAAGCAACCTCTACACACCGTACGGCCTAAGGAACTTGAGTCTCTTCAACAACATCAAGAAAAGTTAGAAACCTTAAAAAAAACATGGATTCAGACCTATTAATGATGCTGCATGCTGACAACATCACAATGTGTGCCTTGTACACAATGAAAATACTACGTCAGATTTTCCCATCGCTACATAAACTGCAAGCCATCTTCACACTCTTAATCTCCAAACTTGACTATTTTAACAGCCTACTCCTTGGAGTACCTGCATTTGTTACACTCTGAATACAACTCATCCAAAATGCTGCCACAAGGCTTCTGTGTCTTCACTCAAGAGAACGCATGGCTTTGGTCCTGCTGTTGCTCCGCTGGCTATGTATAGCTAGGAGGGCAATGTTCAAGGCACACTGCATTGTCCACAGAGCCTCCAGGAAAAGGGACCTTTATACCTACAAGTTAAATTCAAGCATTACAAAACAAACAGAAAACTGCACTTTAGGCTTTCACCATTTATCACTATAGCACTTGGCCATAAGAAATCCATAGAAGACACTGTTTTCTCACGGCATGCTGCCAAGCTCTGAAACTCGCTACCAGTTAGCAAGAGAAACACCCAGGAGAAAATATACCTCTGAAGACAGTTGAAAACTTGACTTTTTCTTAGATAACTGCACCACTCACATCCCAATAACAGAGCCCAGAAAACAGTTGCACACTCAGCTGCAATTCTCTGCTTACAACCCATGAATTGCAAACAATTCAACTAGCAAACTACTTTAATTATGCAGATAAGCAAAAAAGAGCTGATCTGTGGTTCGCCGTGGTATCATATAGTTTGTACTTCCATTTATAACCGTTATGGCTCACAATGATACTAAAACCATATTACACAAAAGTCGGCAACGAGTTGTAACTTATGACTCTTAAGTTCACACAAGGCATATGTGCTATGAGGGTTGTTCATCACCAGCACTGTACAACTAAAAAACACAAACCACCAAATGAACAGGCATGGAATAACAGAAGAGATCTGTCACATATTGCTGGACACTTTGGAGGAATTTAATATAGTCCATTCACTGCAGGTCCCACATATCTTTACAATCTGACTGCTTTTTTACATCTCACAGAGACACTCTGATATTGGATGATAGTAACAATGTCCACCCCAGCAGATCTCTCCCTCCAACCATGCCAGCTCAGGACCACAACTGTACACAAAATATTAGATTGGACAACCCAGGACAGTAACCAGTTAAGCAGGCTATATCATATGAAATACCATAAAGAACCTGCAAAGCTATCGGCATGCTGAAAACCATAAAACTGCATGTCTGTCTCTTACACTTTTTCATCCATCAAACTGCTGCGTGCTGCATCCCATAAAACAATAGCCACACCTCGGTGGTCATCACCCACAACATGGAAACACTTCCTACATAGTATTAAAACAAGCATTGGTAAAGGCTATAGGTCTTGCCTGTGTGAGAGCTATTGGCTTTGCCAGTGTCTTTTAGCTATGTACAGCAGCGTGCCTAAAAGTGGTATGGCGTAGAGGAAAGTGGAGTGGAATAGGGTAGAGTAGTGTGGTGGCGAGGCATAGAGTGGCATTGTGTGGAGTGCCGCCAGGGAGCAGAGTGGTGTAGAGTACATTGGTATAAAGTGGAGTAGCATAGATGGGGGTAGAGTAAAGTGGCGTGGTGTAGAGTGGCATTGAATAGAGTGGCATTGAATGGAGTGGCGAGCTGTGGTACAGTGTGGGATGGAGTAACTTGTAGTGGAGTTGAGTGGCACTGAGTGGAGTGGTATAGAATGGAGTGGAGTAGTACAGTTGAGGGTGAAAGTAACTAAAGCGTCAACAGTGATGGCAGATAGGGTGGAATCATAAGCTGTATGCCTGTCTTAAAAGTAGGAAAGCACATTGCAGGTCCAGATATAATATCAAAACTCTTTTAAAATAAAGTAGTGTGTTGCAAAACGAGGAAGAATAAGTACATGTTCCATTATCCTAGGAGGAACTAACACAAGAAGGAAAGAGAATCCTATGGGAAAGAAGCATTTGAAAGACTGCCATGAGAGTAACAACAAAACCAACTAATTGGTATACTGTGGGTGGACTCTAAACCCATTGAATTGTAAACAATACATCTTGAACACTGTGCAGGTGAGACCTAACAACATACTTTAAACCATACACAGTGTAGCATGCTACTCATGTAAATAAGTGCTTTAGCACCCCACATAGAGGTAGTAATTGCTATATAAATTGTGCAATACAATGCTGGGTGCTGGCAGAACGTTCTTCTCTGTGTAGAGAGAAGTGTGACCTCCATCTAACCCCAGTCGCAGCCCTCTGGGATCTGGGATGCATTTGTCAAGAAACATAAAATCCTTTTTTCTAACAATGAACTAACCCCCCTTGCTCCCTCTGGACAGATGCACCATATCAGCTATTGTTCCCTCCTGAGATGAATAACATAATTTCTTTCTCACACTCCTATATACAGATACTATTCCCCCGTATACCCTGATAGACATCTACCATAATGCTGCTATATATTTATCTCCTTGACTTCCCCTCCCATGATGCACTGTCTGCAGTAATGATGTACTTACTTAATACTGCCCTCCATTGGTCGTTTACTAAAGAGTTAAAAGTTTAAAACAAACTGTATGCTATGTTAATCATTACTTGAAATAATTCACCACGATTGTAGATCTATTTTTGGATAAATATGCATTGTAACTTTTATGATTTATTACTATACAATTGTAATCTGCTACCAGTATTGTGGGTATTAGTTATGTACAAACAGTAAAAAATGGTTAAAATAATGACTTGACAATTCCATGATTAAAAAAGGTGATAGACATATTGTAGAGAAGTGCTCACTCACTGTGGGTTTGCCCTGATGCGACAGGGGTACATAAAAGAGGGAGGTACCCCACATGAGTAAACCATTGTGCTAATTAGAAAACATCTGTTGCCTGAATGTGTCAAACCAAATGTGACTCGCGATGGCTTAAATCTGATATTTTACATGTTTAAGAAGGAGATACCTGCAAGTGAATCTCAGCAGGAAAAATGCACTGTTTTGCTAAAAACGATATGTGCATCTGAGTATAGAGCATAGATAAGCATATAAGTGAATTTTATAGAAATCTGAGGTAAGAATTAACAGTGAAATTCAGAACGGTATTCTAACATGCACCCAAACTTTTAAAATGTTAAAAACAGCATCAGAACGGGGAGAACATCAGAGCAAAGAAATAATTACGGACCCTCTTTAATTAATCAGGGGCAATGGAAACATTTTGTGAAAGTGATTGAAATCTGTTCTATAACCTGGGTTAGAATTGGGGACATTTTCAAAGAGGGAAAGCTAAAATAAAGTTTTTGGCATAAAAAATGGACACTGTTGGCATGCAAGGCACTTCCCAGGTATCAAATAAAAGCACACAAATATATGAAAATAAGCTTTCAGTGCAAATGATGTAAAACATGTGTATGTACAAGAATAATCCTAGTTAAACAATGAAAGAAAGAAACGTGCAATGCATCAACAAAGCATTAATATGTATAAGCTAAATCAAAGTTAAAATGCATCACCATGGGGGTTAAATCCATCACCCTGGCCAGCGCAGACTGGAGAAACCCTTGAACAGCCAAGGAAGGAGACCTCCCACATGGGATGAAAAATGTCTCGGGCAGCGCGTCCGCTCCGCAGGGGAGTTCCTGTCTTATTGCCAAGTCTCCCCATCAAACAAGCTAGTAAAGTATTCTAGAACACCTTCTCCTCTGTTGTGAAATCAAACTCTGGCTGTACTTGGTCTGTGTCGAAAACGCACAAAAGAACTGGCCAGGCCCAATGCGCATTTCAGAGACAGAGATGTACCTTTCTCTGATGAACATTCTCAGCCTTGTACACTCGTATTGCCCATAATATGTTCCACCACTGTTATGACCCTGTTCTGGTGAGAAAAGCAAAAACATGTTCAGTGTGGAAAACACGCTTTGTGTGGAAAAACCCTGTACTGCCGTGACGGTAACTGAAGCAGGGCACAAAATGGAGTCAATGGTCAAGATGGAATCAGTGGTTAAATACACATAGCATTACAGCTTGGTTGGCCTTCAGAGGGATTTTTACCTGCTACTCTCCATAGCCGGTGAAGGATTTCTCACCTATTCTTAGCATCCAAACACACTATTTTGTCTCTTTGAGGTAATGCCTTTACACCACCATACACAATTTTGATAAACAAATGGGGGATCCTGGTGGGGCATGATAAACTAGCATGTTACTTAGCAGACATCCCAACTTTTATCTAGATTAAGGACTCCAAGTTCTATCCTACTTGAACTCAGAATTTAGAGACCTGGCCTGTCCTCAATCCATGAGTGCCTTGAGTTTGGTCAGATATACTGTTTGCCTCATTTTGATTTGTCTATAATCATGGAAGAGTGAAATATACCAGAATTTAACACTAAATCAGCGAGTGTCCAGGGGTGGGGGGTGGGGCACTTGGAGGGATGCAACAGAATTTGTTACAGATGAATGATACTGCCAACAACAATTGACCTGTTTGTTTAGGTTGTATATCACAAAATACAAATAAAAGCAATTGAAACTAAACCCCAGGCCATGGCCCAGATAGAAGGTGCCTATTTAGGGGAATTCTCGAAATTAGGTCTCCTAATGCCTAGTAGGAGTAGGTGAAATCTGGGCCTTTAAAGGGTGTGTGGATTCTTCTGAATGCCTTCTTTGATGGCTGATCCATTTCTTAACTTGCCCCTGTGGTGTCCCACCTTTATATTGCTCCATTGCTCCTGCACCTCATCAGCGATGATTGCTTCTCCAGATGGTATGTCATCCATTTAGTGTGATTTCACTCATTTGGCAGCACCTATGCCTTGCATATACCAACATCTAAATTACTGGATCTGTATGATAAAAGTGCCCACAGTGCCCCGCTGACCCTTTCCCTAGCTTCACAATATGTAGATGCCTTTATATTTTAACCCATCTCATCTTCCTCCACCCTACAGCCAACCAGCAGATCTTAGTAGGAAGAACATCTAGTTGCCACAACTATAGCAGACGGTATCCAGAACAACTCTTATGCATCCAAAATGCTGTTTGCTTGCAGATGGCGTCAGTGCTGCGTGTACCTTGGTTGTCAGTGCATTTAGGGATTGTTACTTTCACTTCTGGATGTATTCCATATGACTTACTCCCTTTTCTATAGGTATCTCCGACTGCATCTCTATTCACACTCTGCAAAACCACATGCTTATGTGTTCCGGCAATCACCACACTATGTTTCGAGTAGGTTTTTGAATCACACAATCTCACCCACACCTCTGATATAGGCCAAAGTACATTCATCCCCTATCAGTTGCATTCCTAAGGGTGCAAGGAACCCAATTCAAATAGAAGCTTTACTTAGCTTCATCAAGGGGATGAAGTGATATCTCAATGCTACATTAAAATACAATACAATACAACATACATCACCCCTTCCCTTGCAAGAATACAACCAGTCTGCATCCTGCAGAGATTGTCTCTTAGACTTAGCCCATGCACATTACCCGTGGCACACCGTGGCTAAGCAGCAGTGGCACCATGCTCCTGTTAAACACAAATACCCTTCACTTCTCACACTTGTAACCATAGTAAGGATATCACTATATGACTTGGGAAGCTCCACAATACCATAAGCTCTCACTGACACAACAAGGCGCTCAAAAGAACTTGGGGCTTGATTTAGATTTCGGTAGATGGGTTCCTCCATCACAGCGGTGACAGATATCCTGTCTGCTCAAATATAACTCCCGTAGGAAACAATGGGATTCATATTTCGGTGGACTGGATATCTGTCCCCGTTGTGACAGAGTAACCCGTCCGCTGAAATCTAGATCAGGCCCATAGTGTACAAGGTGCACATACACCTCTTATAGTACCTGTGTAAAAGTGCAATGGATGCACTTCTCATTGTCTCATAATGCCCTGCCATCTGCTCCCTTGAGTCATGATCTCTTGCCCCACTCCAATCCAAAACAACCTGCCCTACTCCAATCTGCCCCAAACCAACATTATCTGCCCGCTGCAATCTGCTGCACTCCAATCCAAAAAAATCTGCCCCACTCCAATCGTAAACAGTCTGCCCCTCTCCAATCCGTTTCACTCCATTCTTCCTCACTTTAATACAAAACAACCTGTGTCACTCCAGTCTGCCTTATTCTAATCCAAAACAGCCTGTCCCACTCCAGTCATAAACGATCTGCCACAATCCAAACAATTTGCACCACTGCAACCTGCTGCACGCCAGTCCAAAACAATCTGCCCCACTCCAATCCAAAACAATAGCCCCACTCCAGTCCACCTGACTGCAATCCAAAACAGCCCGCCCCACTCCAATCCAAAACAATCTGCCCCACTGCAGTTCAAAACAATCTGTCCCACTCCAGTCTTCCCCAGTCCAAAACAATCTACCTGCTGCAGTGTGCTGCACTCCAATCTGAAACAATTTGCCCACTCCAATGTGCCCCACTGCAGTCCAGAACAGTCTGCCCACTCCAACCCAAAACAATACGCCGCTCTACAATCCAATCCACTTTACCCCAATCCAATCCACCCCACTCCATCCTGATTCGCCCCACTCCAAACCAGTCCACCCCACTGCAGTCCACCCTAATACAATCTGTCCCATTCCAATCCAAAACAATCTGCCCTACTTCAATCTTCCCCCCTTTAATCCAAAACTACCTGCACCACTCAAATCCCAAACAACTCACTCCAGTCCAAAACAATCCGCCCCACTGCAATCCATTTTACCTCTCCCTAATCCAATCCACTCCACTGCAATCCAGTCTACCCCACTCCAATCCAATTCAGTCTACCCAACTGCAGTCCAGTACACCTCACCCCAGTCCAATCCACCCCACCCCAATCAACTCAGTCTGATCCACCTCACTTTAGTCCAACCCACCCCACTCCCATCTGATCCATCCCACCCCACCCCACTCCAATCCATCCCACCTCACTCCAGTCCAACCCACCCTACTCCAGTTCAACCCAACCCTCTTCAATCAGGTCCACTGCTACCAAATCCACCTCACTCCAGTCCACCCACACCACCCCAATCCATCCCACTCCAGTAAAATCCACTTCACTGTAGTCCAGTGCAGTCCACATTAATCCACCATACCCCAATTCAATCGGCCTACTCTAATTATTCCCCCCCACACAATCAAATCCACTACACCCCAGTCCAGTTCAATCAATCCCACTGCAGCCCACCTCACCCCAATCCACCCCACTTAAACCACCCCACTCAAGTCAACCCCACTCACTCCAGTCCATCACACTGTGTCCCAATCCACCCCATTTCACCCCATTCGAATCCATCCAGCCCACCCACTCACTGCAAACCACCAAATTCAAATCCAATCCACCCACTCCATTCCAGTCCACTCCAGTCCAATCTAATCAACCCCACTCCAATCTACTCCACTTCAATCCAATCCACCCCAGCCCTATCACTCCAATCCAAACCACCCACCCCAATCCAATCTAATGCACCCCAATCAAATCCACCCCAGGCCAATCCACCCCTCTCCAGTCCACCCCTCTCCAGTCCACCCCACACCAATCCACCCCACTCAGTTCACCCCACTCTACCCAATTCAATTCACCCCACCCCACTCTACTCCCTCCACCACATTTTGCTCTACGACAATCTCTGCCACTGATCCACTGAACACTACTCAACTCTACGTCACTCTACACCCCAGTACTCCACTCTGCAACACGGCAACAAATTCACTCTACGGCACTCTTCTCCTCCACACCACTAACTTTTAGCCGTGCTAAACAGCAGCCACACTGATGTACAACTTGGCAAAACACATTGCCAAATCCAACAGCTCTTGTACAGGCGAGACATGGTTTTGCCAATACTTGTTTTAATGGTGCAGTTTAAGCACTTTTAATCATGATTGCTACACCATTAATAACACCTTTAACTTAATCTCTCGATTCCACATCACAGGCGTCTTGATTCAACATTATACATACTTAAACACTTGGGTCACAAAGGTAAGCTACACTTATGGGGTACGTTCACACTTTTGTGTAAGTTCACATTTTTGAGTCATTTTGTTACTTTTTTATATTCACAAAGTCTGAGTGTAAGTTACTACTAAAAAATAACAATAATAGTAAGTCCAGCACACATGGTCAACCTCTGGTACTGCAACACCTTTCTATAGAAAATAATGGAGGTAGGGACTTAGAGCAATTAAGGTAAAGTTAAATTAAATTACTTAAAATAGTTACAAATATATATAAGTTAAAGTTAAAAACATAAACAATGTACATATTTATTATTTGATTATAAAATATTGTAATGACATTTTGAATTTGAGAAAATGTGTAACAATAGATTTTATGTAAAAAAAAATGAAAAACTTCCTAGTAAACACGAAGGAAGGTTTCAGTTCTATTAAGGTAACGGAGTTGGGGATTATGTCTTGCCTTCTTCCTTTATTTCATACAGCAGCTTCAACGCACTATAACAAAACTGCTTTTCCCATGAAACCTAGGGAAAAGAACTACAGGTCCCATGACCAATGAGCCAGTCCCAGTTCAATGCCATCCCGGTCGCTCCCCTTGTAACATCCTCTTTCTTGGATGCGACAAGATATGCTGATCTCCTCTTCCCTCATTCCTGTTTGGATCCTTCAGTCCCTATTGAATAAAATGAACAAAACCTGGTAATCTATTGCAAGCAATTATTTGCATAACAGTATCACGGTCGGATAATCAAAAGAGCCTTGAAGAGAATCTTAAATAATAGAGCAACTACACTTAGGCGCAATAAAAACATTTCTCAACCTTTCATAACTTTGAAATTATTCAGAATACTCAGTCGCTAAGAAAACATTTTTAACATTACTTAGACCTTGGGCTGTAAAAGTCTGCTAAATCTTCATGAGCGGAGTCTAGGGGTCAGGTAATGGTCTTGACAAGCATGGGTGGGATTAATCCTCGCCTCCCTGTCCTTAAAATAATTGAAACTTTCCTTTATGTTTACTAGGCAGTTTTTCATTCTGTGTCAGGACCAGAGGCAAGGATTATGCCTGTTCAAAGGTTATTCACCACCAATGAGGCCATGTCCAATACCGGTTTAAAGTAAAACTGCTTGAACATGGAATCACAAGACCAATCCGCTGGACTGATTATGTCCTACAATTGGGCTTCTAAGTGGAAAGCTTTGGAGACTATTGCTCCTCTTACTGAGTGAGCACCAAATATCGAGATGTTAACCCCTGCTTCCTGCATTATCCACCAAATCCATCTTGCAGTGGTGGGAGACAAGACTGCCTTATGAGGTTTCCTGAATGAAATAAGTAATTGTCTCTCTCCTGGAGGTCTGAACTCCTCTGTCATTTCCTCATATGCCTTGCGACAGCGAACTACACTAATTTGGGAGATCAGTGAAAAGCCGGGTAAGACACCACTTTGGGGTTGGTTTTTGTCCGCCTAGAAATATGGACCATCACTCCATCCGGAGTGAAAGATCGGTCCGGAATATCCAGAGCCCTCACATCCGATACTCTGCGTCATGAGACCAGCCATGAAAGCATGGCCAATTTTGCCGATAGCTCCTTGCGGGATTAAAGTTTGTTCTGCGGCCAAGACAGAAAGAGGTTTAGAATGAGATTCACATCCCAAAGAGCAAAGTAGCGCAGCTCGGGCGGGAAAGTCAAGTGTATGCCCATCATTAGTTTGCAAACAAGAGGATGCCTTCCTACCAGCGAACCTTCCAGAGGAAGGTGGCCTGCTGAAATAGCTGACCTGTAACAATTTATTGTTCTGTACGCTAACTGTCGGGTCACAAGGGATGCCAGAAAATTCAGGATAGGGACCACTTGTCACTCCATGGGATTGTAGTTGTTTTGAACACTGCAACCTACCCACCTGAACCATGCTGACCTGTACTGTTTGTTTGTTCCGCCTGCCCATGCCGCTGCCAGCATACTTTCAGCTTCCTCTGATAATCCTGGGACTCTCCAGCGTTGCCTGAAATCCGCCAGGTCATAAGCGGCAGTCGGCCTAGTCTCACCAATGGGTGACAGTTGCCCAGGGGATCCTGGAGGAGATGCCGAACGTGGGGTAGAAGGAATGGAGAATGCCAAGAAAGTTCCAGAAGAACCGGAAACCAGACTTGTGACCTCCAGCAAGGAGTGATCAGGACTACCTTGGCCTTCTGCCTGCGAACATGTGCTGTCAATCTTGTGATCATCGCGAAAGGGGGAAACGCATATCCTTGTTCCCTTGACCAGTCCTGCAGAAATGCATTGGTTGCTATCGCTATAGGATCTAGCCTCCAACTGAAGAAACGAGGAACTTGGTGATCCAGCGTGGAGGCAAACAGGTCAATCGAGAATGGACCCCAAAGGGGTCCAGGTGCCACAGACTCGTGTCCGACCACTGTCTAGAGTACCAGTCCACTACAGAATTGGAGGCGCCAGGCAGATACTCTGCTGTAAGGGAAATATTCTTGGTGAGACAAACTCCCAGAGATCTCTGGCTAACTCTGCCAACATCTTAGACTTGGGACTCCCCCCCACCCCCAGCTTGTTGATATATCTGACCGCCGATCGGTCGTCCGTTTTCAGCAGGACAGTGCAATGGACCAGATCCCTTGTCCAACACTTTATTGAAAAGGACCCCACCATGAGTTCTAGGCAGTTGATATGCAATTTTCATTCCTTGTCGGACCATTTCCCGCCCGTACAAGAGTCCCCGCAACGCGCTCCCCATCCGGTCTTGCTGGCGTCCAATTCGAACACCAGGTTGAGATCGGAACCAAAATGGCTCTGCCCTTCCAGCCCTCCATATGCGTCAGCCGCCACCTCATCTTATCCACCATTTTGTCTGTGAGGGGAACCCTCTCTGAGCATTGAAGGCCTTTGTGTAAGTGAGAGGCCTTTAATCGTTGCAGGGCCCTGTGGTGGAGAGGGCCCGGAAAAATCACCAGGATTGAGGATGATAGTAAACCAACCACCCTGGCGATCTGTCAGAGTGATGTTGCGCTCTTCGCTATAGTTCTTCTGAACTCCCTGTGTATTTTTGTGATCTTTCACATAGGGAGGCTCAGAGATTGCTCGACTGAGTCTATCATGAATCCTAGGAAGATGGCCTGATGAGCAGGAACCAGCAAGGAGTTGTGTCTGTTGATGATGAAACCCAAGACCTCTAAAAGATTGACTGTGACCTGGAGTTGGTTTGATAGACTGAGTGGACATTGATTCATTATGAGGATATCATCCAGGTACACTATAAGGCAAAAGCCTTGAGCTTTTAAATTTTCCATTACTGGCTAGAGGACCTTGGTAAAACACCAAGGACAGGCCGAAGGGGAGGGTCTTGAATTCGTAAACTTGGCGCCTCCGCCTGAAATGCAGAAACCTGCGGTGAAGGGGAGATATTGGAACCATCAGATAGGCATCCTGAAGATCCAAGCGGCCCATCCAGTCATTGGGTCTCAAGAGGTCTCATAGAAGATGGATACCCTCCATCTTGAAATGGTGGTACACTAGCCAGCCATTGAATTCCCTGAGGTAGATTACCGGATGTTGCCCGCCATCCCGTTTCTCCACCAGAAAGAGATTGCTCAGCAAACCATTGGGTTGTCATTGTGACTGGTTATGGCATTCTTTTGTATAAGATCTGCTACTTCCTTGTCTATTAAGGCGGCTTGATCTTCTGCATATTCATTGGCTGTGGGGAAACTGGCTGCACCGGGGTACCGTAGAACTCTATTTGAAAGCACTGAATGGTTTGCAAAACCCATGCATCTGAAATGAACCTTTCCCAATTGTGTTTGAGCCATGCCAGCCTGCCTCCCAGATTTATTTGGGAAGAATTGCAGAGCCTTACCTGACTGGGCTTGAAACTGTGCTCTGGAGGAACCTCTATAATTTCGTCCTCTGTAGGGTCTCCAGGGGTTGAAGAATTCCCCTTGACGGGGCTGGCCTTGTGGGTGTCTGAGGCCTTTGGAGGGGGCTCTGGCTATAGAAGTGGCCGGTTGAGTGCTCTCTGCCACGGTGGGCCAGATGCAAATATTAAGGTTGACTATTTTCCTAATAGATGTTTGTGCTTTGTCTAGCGAGGTGAACGCCGCTACAAACTTGCCCAGTTCCTTTATACAATGCTCCCCAAAGGGTCCTGCCTGCGCCGCGAGGCCCGCCTCCATAGATGCCAGGTCGCCTAGCTTCGGGTCAACTTTAAAGAGGAAAGAACGCCTTCGTTCAGTGGAGAGAGTACAATTGGCATTGCCCAGAAAAATTATCGCCCTTTGGGCCCACCCCGATAGGGTCTCTGGCGAGATGGGAGAACCAGTGGCCTTGGCCTCCTCTGCCAAGTCCAGAATCGTCATCGGAGGCCAGTGACGTCCAGCAATTTATCCTGGCATGAGCACCAGGATCTATCAATCCCTTTCTTAGGGTCCTTGAAGAATTTCTGAAGGAAGATGGCCATGCAGGGGTCCAGTTCAGGAGTTAGCGCCAGTTTAATGGGGAGGGAAGGGCACGGGCATTCTGCCTTGAGACAAGCCCTGACCTCTTTATCTAAGGGCTTGTGAAGGTGGCTAGCCACATATCTGGCCACCTTGTACAAGGGGGACCAGTCCGAAAAGCTTGGATGGATGAGATCCTCTGGCTCAAGCATGTCTGACATAGGCTTCTGGACTTTGGGGCAAAGGACGCCAAGGGTGGGACGGTCTTGCTTCAGCTGATGGATCACCATCATCTGGCAGAAGAGGTAGCTCTATTGGGCCTTGAGGACTGTCCTCCAAAGAAGGATTCGGCCTAGTAAAGGCCTTCTTGAGGGATTCAAACATGCCCAGGTCCGCAGGTTTTTCATCCTTGCGCTTCTGAGGTGAGCGCTTCAAGAGGGAAACCCCCGAGGGGAGGTTGTCCAGGGCACCCGCTGTAGGTACGGGGCAAGCGCAGGCCAGTTCAAGCAAGCGGCGTTGGAAAGGTTCCATTGCCACTGCCACTGCTTGGTGTATTGAAGCATCAACCGCTTGACAGAACTCATCATCTATTGGGAGCACTTGTAGGGACTCTTCCTCCATATATTTGTCTCTTGACCAAGCGCGACCGGATGGGCCAGAGGCGCAGGAAGGACTTCGTGGGCTGCCTGAGGCGACTTTGGAGCTAGCCAAGTAGCGAATTATGCAGCGCTAAGCGCTAGTCTGGTGTAATCCCACTGGGGCCCCCCACACCCTTTGGATATATAAGGGCAGTAAAGTTGTAGTTATGACAGAAAAAGTGTACCTGGGCAAGGCCTCCCAGGCAGTAAATGCCGTGAGAAATGCCTAGCACCGAAAGCGCTCAGCGGGCGTCAAGGGAAACTGCCTTGCACGGAGTATTAATCAGGCACTTCTATACAGACCCACGAACTGTGGGCATCAGGCTTCCAGGTGGCTCGGGTTATGAAAAGCGTGTGAGGCTAAAGCGACACCTCTGTCAGTTTCAGTTTTTGGAAACTGACAAGCGAGCACCCGATGGGCAGCCTGCACTATGCCCCTAGCCGCAGGAAAGCCATTTCGCTCTCGTGCAGCCCAAGTCTTCTCTCTGCCCCTACAGGAACACTGATATGTGTTAGCGCTGCACTGCCTATGGCTGCGATGAGCCAGCTGCAAAGAAAAATCACTGAATTAGTCACTTTCACTGAAGAGGAGAAAAAAAGTGTCTACTTAGCTGCTGGAGCAGGAAAGAAAGAGGAGGTCACAAGGGGAGCGAGCCAGATGGTATTGAACGGGGACTGTCTCCTTGATCATGGGACTTGTAGTTCTTTTCCCTAGGTTTCAGGGGAAAAGTAGTTTTGTTATAGTTTGTTGAAGCTGCTGTATGAGATGAAGAAAATATGGCATAATCCTCGACTCTGGTCCTGACATAGAATTAATTACAATTAATCCTAACATCGCTTTCAGTAATCATTAATGCAAATTTAGGACATATTTTTTGTGCATTTCTTTTTTTAATTTAAACTTCAGGAAAGTGATAGTATCTGAATGTAATATATTTCCATTCATTAAAGCTGTATTTAAAAATTAAACTGTACAGTAGCATTTTTATGTCATTCTTTAAAATAAATATATAAAATTAATTTACAGTAATATTTAACGTACAATATTTGTAATATTTATTTTTTGTCAACCAGGCCACTCATTGATATGCTGAGTATGACTAATTTGGGTAACTGCAACATATGTTAATTGTAGTGCAGTGTAAGAAGTGGCACACGTCATATGAAGACTTACGGAAAAACAAGTTATCAAGTGTTATTGGAATATACAGAGAAAGATATGCAAGAGCAGGCTCAGATCAGAATAGTCATGTACAGAGCTAAGAATATGCCTGAGCAGAAAACACATAAGAATGACCAAAGTGGCATGCAGTGGTGGGCCCAGAAGAAATGTGCAATAGACAGGGCTTTCAGACACAGGCATAAGTGCAAATTGATAATCACACGTGAAGAGATGTTTTCTGGAGAAAATATATTATTTTACGGGGACAGGTAGGAGGCAAAGCAGGAGGAGGAATGTAATGAAGGAGGCAGTGAATGTTGAAAACAGGCTGGTAACAACTACAACTTAGATGTATAAAATATGTCCCATGATGTATAAATCTACCTTTCTTTGCATGTGTTGAATCCCTGATTTGAACATAATAGAACACAGATAGGTGCAAACATAAGGAGGCATATCTAAAAGCAGCACAAATAGAAATAGGGACAATGCCATGCAGAGACACATCCATGTTTGAACGGGCACAAGTTGGAAAACTTACAGAAACTAGCCGGGGCACAAGTAGGGGCAAACAAAATTATATGTAGAGAAAAGTATGCATGAATACTCACATTGCCATATAAAAACAGAAGCAAGCCAAACAACAAGTAAGGATGGAAAAATCATGAGACGACAGAGATACATGCAAAAAGAGGCTCATGCAGGTATATAAATCATTGCATACACCGATGGTAGTGTACCTAAACAGATTCATTCAAATATGAAAGTTGTCAAGTAGATCAATGTACAATCTCCTACACATGCACAAAGAGATGCTTAGCCAAATCCTAAATAACAGTTCCTATTATAAAATGCATTTGTGCCTCTACCACTTTGTTGATCTTGTGAGTGTACATCCATGCGCAATAGGATCCCAACTTCGGTTCTGCCCCTGTTCAAATAGTTAATAGTCACAGTGCTTCAAAACGATGGAGACCAGTTGTCATTTCATCCATAGATGACAACAAGGTTACCTTTCAATTTGGCTGTTGAACCACTAAGTGATGCTTTCTCGAAGACAGTTATCAATTTCCAGGAGCAGAGAGACAATAAATACCTCTTCCTGAAGATACAATGTACAGACACCGTTGACACACTAATCTAGTATGTGTCCAACATAAGTGCATGGATGTCTTGGATGAAATGTAAACTTAAGCCACAAAGGTGAAGTCCTCCAGATTGGATTGTTAAACAAAAGACATTAAACATCTTCTATAAGATTATGAGATCAGCCCAACTACTAACTTTTAAGCCAGATGGATCATTTACTCTAGACACCCATATTATTAAAGAAATCACTAACAGTGTCTAAATTCAACGGAAGCTGTTTCATCACATCAGACCCATCATCGACAAACTGGATTTCAGAACCATAGCACAGACACTGGGAATGTTACACTAATCAGACTGCCTAAATCACACCTAAACAATGCCAAAGATATAAATTTCACCAAACTACTCTGGTTCCAAATGTTCTCAGATATCAAATACTAGCATATCATTCCATTTACAAGGCAGCTTGTCTCACTTACTTAGCCATACAGCAAAATATCTGGAAAACAATGACTTTAAGAGGCAAACCTACATTGCTTCTTAAAAGGTTCTGTTGCAAAAACGTCCATCCTCTAATGCACTTTCTCAGGGAATGTCACTGGGATCTGGATGGCCCTTTGCACCCTAGTATGATGTCTTCCTCTATTTCAGATACAAACTAAAGGATTGTCTAATTGACCTACTGTCACATTGCCTATGTTGGATAATAAAATATACCATGTTGATCATGTATGTGATTTAAATTGTGTTTAGAAACTGTCTGCTCCCCCCTGTTTTTTGCCTTAAAAAAAGCCACATTTCTGCGCGCGCGACCTGCTAGCTTGGAAGTGTGGATTCAGCGTGTCTGTATCCAAGATGATTCTGAATAGAGCAGCAGCTGCCTCCTCCCTGGCCACAGGGACTGGACTTAGCTGCTTGGCTCTCTGAGTCCCTGTGAACCTGAGCCCTCCCCCTCCCACACCTGCTCTGGCCCCTTAAGTTTGTGGAGGGAAGCCCAAGACAGCCACCTCCATTTTGTGAGCCTCAGCATCTTCCCGGTGTCCTAATACAGCCCAGTAGGATTGCAAAAAGACCTAGGTAAGAAGCCCCCAGACTTTTCTGGGTAAATAGTATTATTTGTTCAGAAGCGTTTATTTCAGCTACCTGTGCCTGTTTTACCGTGGACTGTCTGTGTTTCAGGCCGCCTGGCCTTTTTAAAGTGGTGATTTTTTTTAATTAGTTTTTGCCGTGACTGTGTGAATTACCTTGCTAGTTTGTGGCACATGACTTCATAGCCCCCCACCTCTTTTTTTAAGTAAAAAGGCTACATACAGCTTGCAGAGTGTATTTTAGGAGACTGTTTTAATCTGTTTCTGTGATTTAAATTGTGTTTAGAAACTGTCTGCTTCCCCTGTTTTTTGCCTTAAAAAAGCCACATTTCTGAACACGCGACCAGCAGTATTCCAGTGTTTGTTTTTAAACAATCTCTCCCTTATCTGGAAAGTAGACTCTGCTAGCTTGGAAGTTTGGATTCAGCGTGTCTGTATCCAAGGAGATTCTGAATAGAGCAGCAGCTGCCTCCTCCCTGGCCACAGGGACTGGACTTCAGTTAACTTGCTCCTTATATAAGTTCCTATTGGTTGTTGCATATGTTGTTGTGATAGGTTGTTGGGAGCTGGTCTTTCCATTGGTTGCTGGCTCCAGGGCTGGGGCTGTGATAGGTGGAGAGGGCTGAGATTCTGATTGGCTGTTGGTTCTAAGGCAGGGGCTGTGATTTGGACTCATGATTAGGGCTATGATTGGTGGTTAGGGCTGGGTCTCCCATTAGTTGTTTGAATCAGGGTTAGAAATTGGATTGGTTAGGATTAGGACCAGGTTCGTATTGGCCAGTAGGGCTATTTAAGCATAGGACTCAGGGCATCTCAGCCCGGGTGTCGAGGCAAAGGGTGGAGAGGACATGGGCAGTTGCCTGTTTGGGCCTGTTCGGGACAGGTATGGCCTAGGGTCAGAAATGCTGCCCAATTCACTATTGACCAGGATTGATTTCAGTCCCTACACATTCATCAACATGCAGACACATTATCTGCAAAGACATCCAACTCATGCATCACAAACTGACCGCAGACAGATTGCAATGTCCCATCACCCAACACAATACCCATTATACAACACATATACACATATCCTCCACAACTACAACAGTCAAACACCTGAATTCTCACAACAAACACTACTCTGTCCACTCCCACTAACACAACCTGCCATCACCCACACAATACAAAACCACACTACACATTTCTCTCAGTCTCAGCCTTTCAGATACACACTCCCTGTTCATACTAACCAACAACACTATCCTCTGTTTGCTCCACACAGACCACCTTTCATCATAACAATGACCAAACCCAGCCGTCCAACACACCATCTACAAACACCCTTCCCCTCCCTTCACCAATTACACACAACCATACAATCCCCACACTTTATTCCACCACACATATTACCTCTTCCAGTCATCACAACTAACACTAACTCCCCTGACACACATCCATCGCCTCTTACACACCTCGCACATTCATCTCCAAAACACATCAACACCCCATCTAGCACTCTAATTCCACTCACCTGCACTATCCCACATACAAATCCCTCACCAAAAACAACATCAATATCCCCTCTCACTATTCCACAAAAACAATACAGACCACAGACATCAGCACATCAAATCAACACAAACTTTCATTACACTTATCGTCACACCCACTCCCACCCTCAGGACTACACAAAGAATACAAGTCCCGTCCTAACTTTCTCACTCTTCAGAAACACCTACCACAAGCACCCCAACCCAGCAACTTTCATTCACTCGCCTCTCCTCCATTGCACAATTTAGAGCCTTACATCATGATCCACATGCTCCTCCACTACCCCTAACCCATACTCCATCCACCCTAAACAGACACAGACAAAATAAACAACATGCCACTCTAAACAACCTTGCATCCCCTTGTCTATTACATAAGACTACCCTACAAAAAACAGTACACTCTTCATGTCTCTCTCTGCCACCAAGTCCACCACCCACACACACAGACCCAACAAAATGCTTCCTTCACCTTCGGGAGGAGGAACACTATATTGAAAAGCAAGACTATGGTGAGCCTCACACAGTTATCACAACTAACAACACTCCTGCTTCAAGCTCATATTATACTACTTACCCTTCTCCTAAACAAAACAGCACTACCACCAACACACCTTTTCTAAATTGCCAGCTCATAAATGCTCGATCACTCTTAAAAAACAAGCACCACATCTACGACCTGCTCACAGATACACAACCTGACTTACTATTCATAACGGAATCCTGATTGGGGGATGACATGGCCCCAGTGTTGCACGAAGCCCTTCCCCCAGGCTATCAAACCATCACACAAAACCGTATAGGCAAGAGAGGAGGTGGACTAGCTATTATATTCAAACAGGCAATAAACCTCAGAAAAACAGACAACATTTCCATACAAGGTTGTTGTAGTGCTTTCCTCTTATCTAGTTTCTAAGCACTAACATAACACAACAGAAATGCACCTCTGAGGTCAAAGAAGACTTTTATGGTTGTTAATTCTTCCCCAACCACAATATTTATGTATGACGAATTAGTAGCTTTCAAGTCCGCGTTAATCAAACAAAATATATCAGTTTGCAATATACACAGCAGGCTATATTTATAAGATATTGAAGGCAAAGCAAAACAAATACTTCACCGTGTGGGAACTATCTACAGCTTCATCTTTCTAAGGTCTGCAAGCTGATGACCCCTGTCAGCCGCGAGAAAGAGATTCATCTACCCACACGGGATTGCTGGCAGCTCGCGCCAAGCTCCAGCACGAGGTCCGGCAGATTCGAATCTGAATCTCTGCAGCCTGTTACATTCGTTACAAAGGTGTGCCCCCTCCTCTCAGACCTGGGAAACTGAGCAAGCCTTTTGGAGACTGGCCAGGTCTCCAAGACTACTCCTGTTCCCAAGCTCAAGCGAAGAAAAAAACAACACCCATGTACTCTCTCTTATCATATCTAGTCTACTGTGAGAAAAACATCTTGGTTCTCTGGTGCAAAAACACAGCTTGGAAAAATACAGCTTGGATTCTCAACTGCAATGTCTAACTCCACGTTAAAGGCAATAGGCAGCTAACCTAGATATCAAATGCAATGTCATGTTAAAGGCAATAGGCAGCTAACCTAAATATCAAATGCAATGTCTAGTGTCATGTCAAAGCCAATAGGCATCTAAGCTGAATACAAAATGCAATGTCTTATATCATGTCAAAGCCCATAGGCAGCTGAGCTGAATATAAAATGCAATGTATAATATCATGTCAAAGCCAATAGGCAGCAAAGCCAATAGGCAGCTGAGCTGATCATGTCAAAGCCAATAGGCAGTTAAGCTGAATACAAAATGCAATATATAATATCATGTCAAAGCCAATAGGCAGAATATCTAATAGCATGTCAAAGTCAATAGGCAGCTAAACTGAATACATCATGTCAAAGCCAATAGGAATGCAATGTCAAAGCCAATAGGCGGCTAGACTGGATACAGCATGTCAAAGCCAATAGGCAGAATACGGAATGTAATGACTAATGCAATGTCAAAGCCCATAGGCGGCTAAACTGAACAAAACATACCATGTGCTACTGGTGAACATTGAGCAACTAATATGCGCAGTGGTGAAACACAAAGTCATTGGTCAAAACAAAATTCAACAAATGGCAGTACATTCCGCCCTTTGACCAATGAATTTTTGTTTCACATATCTCTTGTTTCAAACAAAAACAAAAAACATCAGCACAAACAAAAAAAAACATTATGATCAAAGCAATCCCTGTAAAGCAATAGAAGTGAATTAACACATTGATTTCATAACCTTTCACATCAGATACATCTATACAGAAAAGACTGGGCAATTTTTATACTCTGAGTGAGTCTCTAATTCAACAGTGTTAGCAATTTGATGTGGCATGAGTTCTGCTCATGTAAAGGTGCACGGTCCACCTGAAAGGTTTGCTGGAAGGTAAGCAAAAGTCAGAGTTCCATACGAGAAGGGAAAAAAAAAAAAAAATCACAGCTTAGTTCCAGTGGAAGAATGCAATCAAACAAGTTGAACTTGAACTGAAGGCGCAGTTTGCGCAAAATGGATCCATGGTGTTGGCACTTTACTCAGCCAGGTTCAGGTTGGGGGTTCGGTCCCTTCCCCGACCCCACACGCACACATCGGAAGGGGGACCACACAGCACACTCAGGGACAGTGGCGAAACGTGGTAGGATCTGCAAAAGAAACAAGTATGACTTTTCTTGCAAATAACATTTTTCATTTAAACTGCACCCTTCCTCTTCCTTTCCCTGTTTTATAATCAGCAGGACGTTTTTGAGGCCCTTTGTTATATTTTCTGCAGGTTCTGGAGGATCCCTTGGGGCTTCAGCCCACACATCAGCACTGAGGTTTTTGTCTGCTGCGCCACAGCTTCCCTTTTCTTGCACTGTCAGAAGGGCTGGGGCAGACTCATTCTTTACCAAACCTCCATTCACTGCATTTTTGCCAAGTTGGGCCATTCTGTCTCCAATTTGTATGAATGAATCAGATTCTTTTCTAGGTATCAGCATAATTTCGATTTTTCCTTGGTAATTTGCAGCAATCACTCTCCCTAAAACCTGATCAATTTGCCATTTCTGTTCTGGTAACTTTCCTCTCCCCAACTGCTCTGTGACCGCTTGCATGACAGATTGCTTTTGTGCGTGCTGCACAGTTTTTATCAAAACTAGGGGAATGTGCATCTCTCTCATCTCTGCCCACCCGTAAGTGGCTTTTTCTCTCAGCTGTTCACATTTCTGGGGCACCCACTTAGCCATCCCCACTAAGGCAGAATTCTGGGTGAACACTTCTCTCTCTGAATTTTTCTCATTAACATCTGCAAGGTAATTGAACCAGTTAGGTGCTAAAACATTAGCAATGAACCAAAAATCAGCGTAAAAATGACACATCTCACGTAGCTCTTGCTTTAAAATCTGACACACATTATACAACGCTGTTCCTTCTACTGTGCCAGAAAACAACATTTCAGTCAATGAATCATTAGTAAAACAAACATGCTTTTTATCTTCAGTGGACACGAATTCAAATGGTGCACACAATTTCATTGGTAATTCTTTTATCTGTGGTACTCTAGCCCTGTCTTGCAAGTACCAGATACATTGTATGATTCTAGCTAGGGGCACTATTTTCTTCCCTCGTTCTTGAATTAAATGTACATAAGTATTTCCTTCTTGCACTGCGCAAAAACCTAAAGTCTGCATTATTTCATTTGCCAAATCACAAGCGCGCAGCTGCATATAATTTTTCACAGTGACCATATACAAAAGTGTTAGGATTTCACTCAAATGAGAGCTATTCTTTTTCCAAAAATCAAACAAGCTAATGAAAGTCGGCTCTTGCTCTAAAATCTTTCGTTTTACTTGTGCATTTTGCAACGGTAACTCGTAAATCACATTCTGGTCTCTCTCGTCCGTGTTATCAGTTAAGGAATGCATTTTGTCTGCCAAAAACCCTGGCTCACACGGAAACTCAGTGCAGCTCGGAGCTGTCTTAACCCCCTCATTACTGGAATGGGACAAGAAAGATTCTTCTAAAACAGCCCTTTTATAACTTTCAGTCGGGCTAATTTGCTCATGTAAATTCCTATTTTCATGTTCCAACTGCCTACATTTCTCCTGCATTTCTCTGTAAGCAGATAAAGGTATCCAGACCTTTCTGTCATCATTACTTCCAAAAGACACTTTTTCTACATATGTACAACAGAAATTATTTCTCAAAACACCATCAGGCATTTTAGCTACACATGCATTTTCTTCTGTAATTCCCCAAACAGAAAACAATTCACAGTTTTTCGTAGCACCATCAGGCAGTTTACCAATACATGCATTCTCAGACATGGTCTGCCGTGCTACTGTGATTCTCCCAAAAAAAAACAATTTCTGTAATTCTCCAAACAACAAAAACAATTACACTTTTAAAGTGTGCACTTAGAAATCTACCAACTCGTCAACACCCTCTTAATCACCTCTTAATGACCGACCCCACGACTCCTGGTACCAATTGTAGTGCTTTCCTCTTATCTAGTTTCTAAGCACTAACATAACACAACAGAAATGCACTTCTGAGGTCAAAGAAGACTTTTATTGTTGTTAATTCTTCCCCAACCACAATATTTATGTATGACGAATTAGTAGCTTTCAAGTCCGCGTTAATCAAACAAAATATATCAGTTTGCAATATACACAGCAGGTTATATTTATAAGATATTGAATGCAAAGCAAAACAAATACTTCACCGTGTGGGAACTATCTACAGCTTCATCTTTCTAAGGTCTGCAAGCTGATGACCCCTGTCAGCCGCGAGAAAGAGATTCATCTACCCACACGGGATTGCTGGCAGCTCGCGCCAAGCTCCAGCACGAGGTCCGGCAGATTCGAATTAACAACAATAAAAGTCTTCTTTGACCTCAGAAGTGCATTTCTGTTGTGTTATGTTAGTGCTTAGAAACTAAATAAGAGGAAAGCACTACAGTTGTGAAGCCCTCCTCACCAGATGCCACCCTACTCCAACTTCCTCCTGTAACTTTCTCCTCCTTTACAGACCTCTACCTAACAACTCCACATTACCAGAAGCTTTTGTAGATACAGTCTCAAAGCTTATTACACTATACGCCAACCTATGCATTCTTGGGGATCTAAACATTTGGGTTGACAAACCCAATATCCCCCATCCAAAAGCTATCACCACTGGCCTAGTTGCTTTGAACCTACATCAGATTGTACACAATCCCACTCATATCGCTGGACACATCCTAGATGTAATTTTTGCTAAGCCTGAACTAGTTACCGTTCATAGCATCATGCCAATCACTTGGTCAGACCACCATTTGATAACTTTCCAACATAAAACTCCACAAATCAACACACCTCACAACTACCTACATACATGCACATATCGACCATGGAGCAAACTCAATTTTGATGACTTAGAAACACATAACAGCCAACACAGATCTAGATGCAATTAGTTCTTTGCCAAAACTTTTTTGATTGTCTACAGGAAGCTTTTGATATCCTAATACCACTCAGAAAAACTAAACACGGCAAAAGAAAACCAACACCTTGGAGAAACACAGAACTTAAAAAGATAAAGCAACAAATCAGAAAGTTGCAGCAGACCTGGTTCAAAACAAACAACAGTCAAGACAAACTGCAGCTACACAAACTTAACAGAATATACAAATCATCAATCAAAAAAGCTAAAAAAAGGTACTACTCAGACAGAATTCAAAATGCTCAATCTACAACCAAGGAATTTCATAAAATTCTCAATGAATTTCTAAAACCTACATGCATGGAAAGAAGTCATCCCACTACTCAAGATTTCACAAACAAATTGGCAACTCGCTACACAACCAAGGCAGACACATTGGACTCCTATTTAAAACAGAAGAAAACCATCAGCACCAACCCCTTTCCTAAAATACCCTCTAAGAATAAACCAACCCAGCCTCTACAGACCTTCCAACAAATATCCCAAGGTGAATTTATGGATTTGGTCAAAGCAAGCAGACCTTCCGGTTGCCCTTCTGACCCTTGCCCACCACAAATCTTCAAGGATATTCTTCTATCTACTTCTGCTGCCACACCTGTAAGAAGAATCATCAACAACTTTTTAACTACAGAAACTTTTCCTGTAGACCTGAAAAAGGCATACATACGACTGTTATTAAATAAAACAAACCTAGACCCACAAGACCCAACAACTACAGACCAATCACAAATGGACCTTTCCTGGGCAAATTGATAGAAAGAGCAGCATTCGCCCAGATGTCACAATTCATTGAAGACAGTTCTATACTTTCAGACTTCCAAACTGGATTCCGCCCAGGAAGAGGCACTGAATTGGCACTCCTAGCAATCTGGGATAATCTTAAAAACACAGTCAACCGCAATGGAGTTGCTGCACTACTTCTCTTGGACCTCTCAACTGCCTCTGATATGGTTGACCATGACACTCTAATTCAAAGACTCCACGAAGCTGGCATACAAGGGACTGCTCTTGACTGGATTACTTCCTATCTTCAAAAAAGATCTAATATCATCTACTCGCCCCCCTTCTCGTCCGAACCCTACCTCACAAAATCAGGGGTCCCCCAAGGAGCAAACATCTCACCTTTGCTTTTCAACATCTACATGATATCATTACCAGAACTGATCAATGATTTCCATCTCACATGCTACAACTATGCAGATGACACACAAATACTACTTAAATTAGAATGCCCCAAAAACCTTGAAAACTCGGAAATCTTCAGTTGCCTCAGAGCCGTTGATCAGTTGATGACCTGGAGCCATCTCAAACTAAATACCTCCAAAACAGAAATACTCATATGTTGTGAATGGAAAAGTTATGACTCTCTGTGCGTCTGGCCTGACGATCTCGGACCACCTCCTCAATTATCCAAGGAAGTTAAAAACCTTGGAATCACCATGGATTTTAAGTTAACTATGAATGCCCAAGTGGACAAATTAGCACGAACAAGCTTCATCACCTTGAAGACTCTACGACGCATCTTCCCCCACCTCGGATTTCCAGCTACCATCTCACTTGTACTATCCAAACTGGATTATGCCAATGGCCTCTATCATGGATCATCTCTATCTATGATGAAAAAACTACAACGTATTCAGAACTCCGCAGCCAGGCTACTATTATATGTAAAGCTGCAAGCCCACATCTCCCCTGCCTTGAGAGCACTACACTGGTTACCCGTTGCCAGAAGATGCACTTTCAAGCTGCTTTGTATCACCCACAAAGCTATACATGGAACAGGACCGCTTTTTATCAGAAACAAAATAACTAAATACGTCCAACAAAGAAACCTCCGCTCAAGATTGGCACCCCGCCTTAGAACACCACCATACAAGAAAAAGACTATAGGTGGTACATCCTTCTCCGTTCAAGCAGCCAAACTATGTAATTCATTACCCCCAACTATAAGAGCCACAGATAACTTTCTTGTCTTCAGAAAACTATTCAAGAGTTGGCTCTTTCCTTCATAACCATCATATTCAAACAACTATGGACTGCATATGCCTATGTTGATAAATATTTTTTCTGATTATGTGTCTATTTTTAGTTATGTATAGTTCTTTAGAAAATATGTATCGCTACTATGTCATAACAATAAAATACACACACACTCTTTAAACATGTTTGACTAAGTATATTTACCCATGGCTCTAATTATGTATTGTATGTACATATATGTGTGCATATGTGTGTGTATTCATGTGTGTATGTATGTGTGTATATATATATATATATATATATTTATGTGTGTATGTTGTTCTGTGCTTGACATGTCCATGGGTCATTGCTTGGCTCCTGGGTGGGTTGTTATACTGGATATCTACGAATCCCTGCTCTCATCTTATCACACTAATCTACCCATCATCATATGTCATGTCTCTATCAATCTATCCTCCATTCCCACTCTGGCTCATCCCAAATCCATTCTACTACTTTCATCTCCTAAATAACTCTGCCTAAGCTCTTCCCTCCGCTTCCACATCTAACTCACCAAACCTCACTCTACTACCATGACCTCCCAAACAACCCTACTAAATTCTCCCTCATTTATCGCACCCTGCTACTATGATCTCCCTAACCCTTCCACAGACTCTTCCCTCCTCCATCCCCCTTTACTGAGTAAATGAGGGATATAATCCCAGTTAACACTTCTGGATTTCTTTCCTCCTCCACCCCTCCATTACTCCAGTCAATCTAACTAACAAACTCTCATATCCGCAGCTCAAATTAACTCATAATAATACTAAAACTGTACTCATATTTCTCGATACTAATCTATCACTAATTCTTGTTGGGTTCCAGAGTAGCGTGCACATCACCGAAAAGCACTTCAGTGCATCGTAAGGGATAGTAAGCGCTATATAAATACTATTACAATACAATACAATATAGCTATCCTACAGTTGCCATAATATTACAATGCCACTGATCACAATTGCATTTGCCCTTTTAATAGGACTTCGTTTCTGTACGGTATGGCATACCTACCTTACCACTGAAAGGTTTCTGTGGACTTCAAGTCAACTTGGTGTACTACCTGTATCCCTATAGTTTATCCCACAATTGCTGTTGACTCTAGGGTGACCAGACGTCCCGGGTTTCCCTGGACAGTCCTGGTTTTTAGGGAAGTGTCCCGACACATTTCTCAAAATTAAAGAAATGTCCCTCTTTTTGGGTAGAGCCAGGGTTAATTAATGGAATGTCCCAGTTTTTCAGTAGTGTGTGTGTTGAGCCTGTGGACTGGAGTAAAATAGATGTGCTCATGCTCACTTTTCACTGCTGGTAAAGTGGCACGTGATGCCAGTTAGGTTGGCGTTGTAGTGAGAAGGGAAATCGTATAAAGAGAAACATTTTCTCTCTGGATTTCCACAAAGCAGCAACAATGTTGTTGTGTCAGCCGTCGGAAGAAGAGCACGACCCTGCTCTGCTCGCAGGAGTCAGAGGCCACCGCCTGCATCAAGATCCAGCCAGCCACCTGTGTGAACCTGCTAGTCAGGCAGCTGCCAAAGAGGCCTGGAGTGTGGAACCATCCTGCGTGACCCTTCACCAGCCCTAACGGCACTAGCAAGAATGGACCCAGCGAGAAGGAAAGCTTGGAGGGAACAAGAAAGAGAAGTGGTGGAGGAGAGCGCGAGAAAGGATAACATGGGGGTATGTTGTGAGGTAGGCTTAACATCTTACACACTTTACACAGTTAACATTTTCCATTGCTATTAAACAGCTGTTTCATGTGCGCTTCTATTTAACAAGGTTAAGACTGATGTTTTGTCCCCAATTACTGGATTGCTGCTTTCTTAGTAAGGAAAGATACAGTCTCTTTTTCAAAAGTGATTTTGTATAGCAGTAGGACACTGCCTGAAAAGGTTGTTTGCTGACTCCATTGAAGTGTTAATACACATTGCACACATCTTTCTCATTCGATTATTTGTCAAAGCAAATAAACATTGTACCTGCCTTCGTAATTGAAATATAAATTGAACTTTTTAGGCTTTAGCAATATGAACTTAATATCACCCTGCCCCATGTTTATGGGTTATACAAATATCAATAACAGAGTCCTGAGCAGAATTATATTTTGCTGTCACCAGGTATGTTTGAATGTTTAGCACCCAAAGCCTGCTCGTATTGTTGTGCGTCACGTGAAAATGGCACATGTGTACCTGTTCTTGTTTGAAGAGAGTGAAGCATTTTCCATAGAGACCATTACTTCACTTTTTCATGTTTACAACATAATGGGTAGGTGGTTTGCATAGACTGCTCTGGTCTGTGCAAACAGCGTGCTTCTTTCTAATTTGTTCTTTGTGCCTGTATGTGTAGTTTTACTTTTAATAAAGTTTTGGGCTGGAATCTATAAGAAAGTGGTGCATTTGTCCCGATGCGCCTCTTTTCCTGCGCCGCCCGTGCCCAACCGAATGACACCATGGTTGTCCCTTATTTACAATACGGCAGACATGGCTCTCGTTTCCACAGTGGTGTCATAATTTATGCTGCTGTTGTGGTGCTTTGCTGGATTTGCGCCACAAATTATGGCGCTGGTGCAGCAAAGCACCAGGGAGGCCTATGGGCCCATCACTTTAACGCCTGCCCGAACAGGCATTTAAAATGTTGGAAAAAATGTCACAGTGAAATCTTGTAGATTTCACAGCAACATTTTTTGCAGCCTCCATGCGTGGGAACGCCCCCGCATACATTATACCTGGCGTAGGTATAATGTGGGACAAGTGGTTACAAAGTAAATATGGTGCTGGGAAATGGCCTCCTTAATGCCACATTAGCATCCTCTGATTTATCGTCTGTAATTCTTCATATGTGTCTGTAGAAGAGACGGTCATTGTAGTCCCTTTTCTAGGTCTATGACAGCTGTCAAGTAGTCCTACTTTCATGTCAATGGTTGCGGCAAACTGTAGTCCTACTTCTATGTTTATTACCTGTCCTGGTTTTTTGTTTTGAGAATCTGGTCACCCTATATACATCCTCCATGTAGAAAGATATAAAAGAGATTATGGCAACACTAAGAAGAAAATCAATGCACATTCCCATAGTATTCCTAAGTATAATAATAATTGGAGGTGCTCAAACACTAAAGCACATTGTTGCCATAATGTGCATCCCGGAATTCCTGAGCGGAAGACCAGTTAAATAGACAAAAGAAAAAAAAAGCGGAGCACACAAGTAGTCCTTAATATAGAAATACAAAAAGCCAATTGAGACAATATAAGGTACAAATAATCCCTAAAATAATGTTCTTACATTCTCAACAAAGGTGTCAGTTCTCTTATAAAATACATAGCTATAAATATCTTTACATATCAAAAATAATTTTAATTAAAGAAAACACATATTCTGAAATACAAATTATAACAAAGATTAATACAATAAGACCACACTAACATATAGCTAACAAAACAACATTAGGTATTCTAGTTGAATAATCAAATCTTGAGATATGTCGGCCTAGAAGATGTAAATTGAACCCGCATGTAGCATCAGCCTCAATGCTGTACTACTATTGTCCACAAATGTTTCTGCTGCTTGCCATACTTTTGATTAAATTACGTATATGACCGGCTCATGTTGTGTACATCTTTCTTGAAGAAGTTTGGCCATTGCCCAGTATGGCCACTGGATGGCGCTGTGTCATCATTTATGTGCACCTCATTGAAGTTATTATTTTCTTTTGGATTGTCAAAGTTAAGTAGCTACAATTCACACCAACACTCTCGCATGAGGCTTCACTCACGTTTCAGAATATATTTGCATTTACCTCCATTACCTTTTTGCTTTTCTCTCCTCTGCAAGACAATCTTTTTTTGCGGTTAATCCATTCTCTCTTCTGGTCTTCACTTTTCGTGCTACGCTTCTCACCTTTTTACTGTTTCTTCTGCATTCTTTTGAAGTATTCCATGTCTCCTACAACTTTACCTCATTGTTTTGAATACAACTTTAAACCTTATCCTCAGTGTTGGGTCACACCTCCCCTCCACTATGTCTTATTTGTTTCGACCCTCAGACTAGAGAGGACCCATTATATATTACATTTTAGGTGCATGTTTTGTTTCCTGTTCTCATTTATATTTTTTCACTTTTGCATTTCATCTTCATTTTTATTAGTATAAGTGCATATCTGCATTGACCCCATGTAATTAATGTACCTGCATTACTACTATTCTCCTATGCCTCCTGGGCCACATTCATGATATATAAAATCGCATCACTTGCATACGATTGGATATATTGTGAATGTCTGTACGACCTGCTCATGTTATGCCAATTTCTGTTTTCCTTTCTATGAGTTTTTATTTCAAAGCTCTCTCTCATGCTTTGGGGTCTACCAAAGCTACACCAGAACTATCAAACAAAATAAAAATATACATAAAATCAACAATACTAACAGTACCTTAAAAGGGACAGGCTACTCCAAGGCAACAGGGCAGCACACTAACTTCTCCATACTTTGCACCTATTTGACTCCAACAAGCAGCACTAGAAAAGTACTCCAAGCCTGAGGAACTGAAACTAACACCAACAGATGCCCCCCACTCTCCCAGCGTATCAATCAGCAATATACCTAACAACGAAAACACCATAGAGGTGCTGCATCTGACACTTGTCTCGTGGAATGTGGCAGGCCTAACTGTACTTATGAAATATGATCAGGCAAAACTGCTCTTAAAAAAAAGCCGACATAATATGCCTACAAGAAACCTGGATAATTTTGCCACTGACAATCCCGGGCTTTCAAGAAATACAAGAAGTTGAAATTAAAAAAAATATATAAGGCAGACCGTCTGGTTGCCTGTCAATATATCTAAATGTCAATCCTGACTTCACTGTCTGAGTGGTTCCCACACAAAATGAAATGCTACAGATAATTAGGCTAGAAAATTCAAAACCAAAACACCAAAAGTCAAAACTTTTAATAGTTAATCTTTATTTTAATAAATTTGGTTATGACAGAGCAGCAAATATGGCCCACTTAGTAGATATTCTGGACGGAATGCTTTGTGATCACATTAGCTACAATGTTATAATCTGTGGAGACTTTAACCTTGGGACCCTGGGAGAGAGGCCAACTACTGAACAACCAGTATGTATGGCTACGCAATATTGCCATCATTTTTTCAGTAAACTTAGTCTCGTCTCCTTTCAGCACTCGAAAAATACAATCTTTCACACACAGTCATTCCCAAAAACCTTTCGGGGCAAAAGCACCTTGGATAATATCTTCGCCTCAGAGGCAACCATTAACCGCCTGATCTCCTTTAAAATCTTACAAGTAAATGCCAACGATCATCTCCCACTCATAGCAAACATCAAAATGGATAAAAAACGCATGGAAATACAAATGTTAGTAGGAACTTCACGAGGAGAGGAAGAATCATAACCAATCAGGTGCACAAAATGGAGTGCAGTGGTAACCCAGCTACACAGCTCGTGGATGAAACTAAATGGCCCCACAATGCTGATAACAACTGGTGATACACTTCGGGCTAATTGGTCGGACATCACTGACAATTTCTTGCAACATGCAGGTTCATCATTTATCCCACAACAGAGCCTCAGTAAGACCCTCCCCCAACCGCCCATAATGGAAAGCAAGCGGAGACTTGGTAGATTGAGAGCACAACGCAACAAAACTAGGAATGCTGTCGTGAAAATGGTGCTAACCACAAAACTACGGAACATGTCAAACAACATAAATAGCTGATCTGGCTGCTAAAACCTAATCATGCGGAAAGGAGGCTGTCCATATCTACTCCCTGATGGGAAAGCACAATCATGCTGAGGTACATTAAAAACAAGGTGGGGCAGAGTAAGCCTCGAATCAAAGCAATAAAAGAAACAGAATGGATAAAACGTGTCAAGAAATTATATACAGATAACTCACCATTCTCTGAACATCAGCTGCTTAAACAAGGCACATACGATACCCCGGTGGCACAGGACTTTGCACCTGTACCAAGGGAAGTTTCTAACATCTTGCAAAATATGAGATCATCAGGGGCCCCTGGTCCCAATGGCATCCCTGCACAAATCTTCAAGGAAAACAAAGAGCTTTGGTCCCCGGTCTTGTCGGCACTCTAATGCTCTTGCCTGGAATCAGAAGAAATACCCTCAGCCTGGAGAGGCTCCATACTGCACCCAGTTTTTAAAAAGGGGACAGCTAACTACAACCTGATCGCCATATTAGACATTGAAGCTAAAGGTTTTGCCTCTGTCCTCCTGGATGAACTACAAAACTGGGCAGAGGACACTGGGTTAGTACCTCTCTCCCAAACTGGCTTTAGGGCAAAATCTGCGACCATCGATAACGTAGTGGCTCTCTCATTTCTGATACACGAAGCAACTACTAAAAAGACTCCTCCATTATCTGTGTGCTTTGTAGGTTATTCTGCAGCATTTGACGCGGTGGACCGGAACCGGCTTTGGAGAAAGCTCCAAAACTGGGGAGTTCCAAGCAAACTACTAAGGGCAATATTTTACTTTACTCATCAACCTGGGTAAGAGTTAAGCTATCAAACTCTGCCATTAGCAAGAAGATCACCACCACCAGTGGGCTAAAGCAAGGTTGCGCGCTTGTGCCCCTTCTATTCAATCTCTACACAGCAGACATGTCACAAGCACTAAAACATGCAAACCTGATACCAGCATAAATTGGGAATCTTACACTCACCCTCCTGCAATATGCAGATTACATCATCTTGCTGGATCACTCAAAAACTGGCCTACAAAAAGCACTCACAGCTTTGTATCACTAGAAAATCGCAAATAAAATGACGGCGAATCCATCAAAAACGAAAGTAATAATCTTTGGTGGGCCGCGGAAACACCGACACCTCAAGTGGAAAATGGGGCAACTTAACATCTGCAGCACAGACACCTACAACTATTTGGGTGTCTGGCTATCGGCCAATGGAAAGCCCAAAGCTCATCTTCATCACTTGAAGGCAAAAGCTGATTTCATAATAACTAGACTCTGCCAGTTAAATAAAATCATGGAAAGCCAGACCGCCAGACTAATCGTTCAAGGACTGAAAGCTTCTTAATTACCAGCATTAAATTATGGCCATGAAGCATACCTAGGTCACCTAACTGCACCGATAGAAAAGCTTCAAGCGAAGATCTATAAAAGAATATTCAAACTCCCTCAGTATCTAAGGAGTAACCTGATAAGATTAGAATTTGGCCTGGAAGGTCAAAACTGGACACACATGGGGGCTTTCCTGAAGTACTACCATAAATTAATTATGGCACCTACTAACACTCTGAAATCATTCCTTCATTACATTTTTTAAACAAAGTCAAACCCATGGTCACAATACTTAACCACAGCATTAACAGGCCTACAAATCGATCAAGCCACACTGTTAAAACTAGCACAGTTGCAAATATCCATCAAGGCGATCCTGAAAAGACAGACAAAAATCCTTTCCCGAACCTGTGATCTGGGCAAACTGAATAACATAGCAGTGCAAAGAGCTGTGGCGGCATCCTATAAGAAGGACACACAGCATCAGGCACCTCAGCCCTACTTAGCTTGCACAATCAGGAAGACCTGCGTGACAAAAATTGCCTTTGCTAGACTGCTTGGCCTAAAAATAAAGGAACTGATCCAAATTGGCGCTCCCTGACCAGTATAAACTGTTGCAGACTGTGGCTATAAAACAGAGACATGTATCCATTTATTATGCTGCTGCTGCCAGCACTGTTGAATGCACGACGCACTTTACTTAGACCTCTCTTCCTCTGCTACGGCATAAGATCTTGCTCTGAGACTAGAACTTTGGTATTCACTCTAAAAGAGCCAGTATAGCTGGCCAAATTTGGGAAATACATCTCACAACTGCAAGCAAAATTAGATGAAAACTGCACGTCGAACTGATTTAACTTTTAAACTGTTTAACTGATATAAACTAATATCTTATTTTAAAGTATGCCACAAGGAACATACCAAGCCCTGATATCTACTGCTGCACCTCTTATTTACCTCTAACTATATTAGGCTCCAATTTTAACGATTTTATAAACCAAGAAGCGCGATCATTGTTTAAATAGAGGCGCATAATTTGTATTATTAGCTGATGTGTGCAACGTGGTACACTAAGGGGCATATTTATACTCCGTTTGCGGCGGAATTGCGTCAGTTTTTTTGACGCAATTCCGACGCAAAACTAACTCCATATTTATACTTTGGCGTTAGATGCGTCTAGCGCCAAAGTCCATGGAGTTTGCGTCATTTTTTAGCGTGGACACCTACTTTGCGTTAATGATATGCAAGGTAGGCGTTCACGTCTAAAAAATTGACTCTGAGGCATGTGCGCCGTATTTACACTCCCGGGCAAAATTCACACCCGGGAGTGGGCGGGTAAAAAAAAATGACGTACGCCCGCTTTTGCGCCGTTTTTTAGCGCCTGGAAAAGGCAGGCGTTGAGGGACCTGTGGGCTCTGAAGGAGCCCAGAGGTGCCCTCCCATGCCCCCAGGGACACCCCCTGTCACCCTTGCCCACCCCAGGAGGACACCCAAGGCTGGAGGGACCCATCCCAGGGACATTAAGGTAAGTTCAGGTAAGTCATTTTTTTTTTTTTTTTGTGGCATAGGGGGGCCTGATTTGTGCCCCCCTACATGCCACTATGCCCAATGACTATGCCCAGGGGACAGAAGTCCCCTGGGCATGGCCATTGGGCAAGGGGGCATGACTCCTGTCTTTGCTAAGACAGGAGTCATTTCTATGGGGGTTGGGAGTCGAAACAAATGGCGCAAATCGGGTTGAGGTGAAAAATTTGACTCAACCTGACTTGCCCCATTTTTTGACGCCCAAGCCCCATATCCCCCTACGCCGGCGCTGCCTGGTGTATGTCGTTTTTTTCCACGCACACCAGGCAGCGCCGGCGGCTAACGCCAGCTAACGTCATTGATTAAATACGGCGCCCGCATGGCGCTTCAGAATGGCGTTAGCCGGCACTAATTTTTTTGACGCAAAACTGCGTTAGCGCAGTTTTGCGTCAAAAAGTATAAATATGGCCCTAAGTGCTTATTTTGCAAAGATTTTAGGGAATCACGTAATAAAATCTTTTGACTTGATTTTATGAAATCAACTAACCCAAATGTGAATCCGGTCACTTGAGAGTAGAGCACTGAGGATTAGGGCCCTTTGTATTTCTTCCCCCTCTTCGTACCCCGACTGCATGAGAATTCACCGCTTTCTTATCCTCCCACTCACCGGTGGTAGCGCCTCTCCCCCACTGCTACTATTACTTGCCTAAGCCCCACACAAGAGGGGTAACGTTGGTTCCTTATCCCAATTGTACATTCATTTTTGTGCTTCAATATCTTGTTCACTCTTATTTGCTAGTGAAAGTGTATTTGCATTGACTCCACGTCTATGTGTTTCGTTTTTTTGCTGCTTTCCTCCTGTAACTCTCTTCCCGCTGTCGTAAAAAGCTGTAACATCGGTAAGCTACGTTCACGGCAAACACATAAAAGGAATGTGTCTTACTGTTGTCTATATTGTGCGTATGCATATCACCCACACATATTGTGTACATTTCTCTTGTGCTGCTGTTAGAGGTCTAGTTGCGCCATTTAAAAAAGTATTAAATAAAATAAATGAACTCAAATGTAATTTATTTATTAATGGACCGTTAGCCAAAATGCCACTGGAGGGAGCGCTGTCATCACTTATGTGCAGCTGTTGTAGTTACTATGGGCCATATGTACGAACACGTTGCTACATCTGGCCCTATGTTCTTTTATCTGCAGTTGTTAAGTAGCTGCTGTTCATATCTGTTCCATTTATTTTTTTCAGAATTACTCAGTTTTTAATCTCAGTGTCTCAATCATGGAGTAATTACTTTTGAGCACCTTATTTGTTTTGGAAGAATAATTTGTTACAATTTCGTTTTAATGCAATATTGTATTTGTTGTTTTTGTTTTTACCAATAGGTGGCAGTGTTGCTTTATCTACTTTTTTAATGTTTTTAAAGGAGACGCTTCACCCACCGTATCACCTCCCTTTACTTATTTTATTAACCCGTACCCTTTTCCCATTTTAAGAGGGAACCTTTCGGATCCTATCTATCTATCTGTCTATCTATCTATGCAATATATATATATTGCCATCAAGGGGTTCTGATGACATCATAAACCACAAAGGCAAAAGCTAAGCGGTTTGTAAATGTCACCAAAACTCCGCGACATCTATATAGGACCATATTACACTTTACCCGTTATGTATTTTTTATATTACATATTCAATTTGGGGCAGTTAATTTGAAAGAGCTGTTTTCTTCAGATTGCAGCTAACAATGGACACTGATTGCAATTAGAATATTTAGTTTTGTTCTTATATGTCCCTAATTATTTACACTTACCTTTTTACCTTAGTGTCTTTAATCGGTATGTTTTTGTACCCCCAACTTCTTTCTGCCTTTTTTGTGTGATATTTTTGGGACAATGTTATCTTATCTCTCTTTAACATCAGCACTCCCACAATATTCTTCACTCACCTTTCAGAATGTATTATGAACCCTCTGTCCTGCAATACGAACATTGTTTGCCTCAAGCATTTCAATCTGAAACAAGAGATCACTGTCTTTGTGTCACCAAAAATATTCCACATCCTATATGAATCGTCTAAGCCTTGAATGTTTTCATCTCTAGTACAATACATAAGGTCTATATTAACCTTTCAAAATACAGTTCATAGCTGTTCTACTAAAAGGAAAACTTAATAAACTTTTGTTGCAAATTTGAGTGCAAAAATGTTTTAGGCTGAAAATGCCTGGAATCGTAGTAACCTGAATTATATTCGTGCAATCGTTGAACATACTCCTTCCCTGAAATATCCAGTGATTCACTTCAATTTGGCTGCTGACAGCTCTGTCTGTCTTCCTTCCGGAGCTTATGCCAGCAACACCAAAATACACATATAAGCCATTGATCAATTTGGCCAGCCTTATTCAGCGATTGCTTGAAGAAAGTGTAATTTACATTTCGGTTTAGGCCAGACCAGTATTTCTCTCTCGCTGTCCGTTTGCCCACCTGCCTGAAGAGTATTTCCAA